>NC_090921.1:851995314-852620314 GCF_040938575.1 Ambystoma mexicanum | reverse complement strand
TTCGACTTGAAAACCACTTATAAGATCAGGTATCTCCTTACCTCTTTGTTTGTGTTCTTGCTGGCATTCAATGCCCGCTTTATAGTTTTCCTCTGTGTTCAACTCTTTTGATAACATCTACTAAACCTATGAGCATTGTCCTATACATTTATTTGTTCCCTTCCAGACAAATGCGCTAGGTACAGCTGCGTCTTCCAGACTTTTGCCGCCAGGTTTACCTTCCTCTGCGCCATTAGAAGACGACCCTTACCACTCACTTCTCTATGTCCAGGTCAGTGTCTGGGCAGCACAAGCTATTAGTCAGTGTATGTTATCCACACTTTCTACCCTAAGTGGGCTTTTAATTTGTTTTTATTACATGCTAGCATCACAGTTTTTTGCTACAACACCATAGTATTTTTTTTTTTTAACACTAATTACACCCTCATTTGATTCCCCCATGTAGGGAGACCCGGTCAAGGCCCTTGAAGAAGGCTCCTTACGCCGAAACGTCATGGGAAACTACACCATCTGGGCAAGCCGTCACTGTCCCCTCACACCATCTGATCTGCATCTAGACGTAGACCAAAGACTTGGTTATCTCCCACATATCCAGCACACCTTGGAAACAACTAGTAGGATGCATTTGTGAAGACTAGTTCCAGCTCACTGTTTACACTTTCGCTCTCTAAGTGTTATGTGATCATAATTGTTGAAGAATTGCCCTGCACGTATGTATATGTATTGGCAAACCTATGATCATGTGTGAATAATCTTAATGAAATCTTTTGTTTGCTTACCTGTTCTTTTGTTTCTCAATATGACTGCCAAATATTACGCAGGTCTTATTAAAAAAAATGATCAAAAAAACTATTAAATATCATGGGAAACAGAACCCATGTTTTTTGACATTAGCTAAATAAACAAGCTAATAGTCACTATTGACACTCTTTTTCATACTTTCGTTAAACCTAAGTATACAGTTTCTTTGATACTTGGCATGTTAAATGACATAATCTTTGCAGTAAATGTAAATGCAGAGAAATATCCCTTTGAGTTTATGTGGCAGGATGCCATCCCTATTTTCCAACTGGGTGTTAGTCTTAGCAATGAGTGTAGATGGTGCTAGTTATGGTTGCTTAGCTTACCATAATGGGGGAATGAGCAGTGTTTTTTCGTTTCGCTGTGAAGTATAACATTCCTTTAACAAAGTTTTTTACTGAATGTACATATATATATATTCAATGAACAAACTTTGTTAAAGGGACGTTATGGTTAAGTTGCGCTACTAAAAACCTATGAAATTCAGTGAAAAAACTTTGTTAAAGGGACGTTATGGTAAAGTTGCGCTACTAAAAACCTATGAAATTCAGTGAAAAAACGTTGTCAAAGGAACGTTATGGTTCCAAGTAAAACCGAAAAACCCTTGAAAGTCGCCAGTTATGGTAAGCTAAGCAACCATAACTCGCGCCACCACCGTGCACTGCTAAGACTAACACCCAGGACATCAAAGATGACATCACAAATGTCATTGATGACATCACTGATGACATCACATGTGTATGTACTTTTTATGAAATATGTGTACAAGGGATTCTTATTATAATGTTGCGAAACAAGTGTCAAGGATCATTGCAATAAATATCATACCCTAATTAGTGCATTGAACGATGCATTGATATAAATAGCATTCTATTATGGGGTTCTATCTAGTATACTAAGCTACTGATACAGAAACATAACATGGTGTGCAGTTTACAAGATGAAGGTATAATATTCGTAAGGTTAATATGTTGAATAATGAAATGATAATTGTTTTCTTAATAGATTTTTGTGTACTGTGAAATATGTAATACATAGCTAATAAAACATTACTATAGACAAAACACAAAGACACAAGAACACATACCAATATGGGTATATACAGGGAAAGTGAAGTTAGCAAAAAAGCACAAGTAGTAGCAGAAACAATTCATAACTTAACTGATTATTTTCATGCAAATAAATGATTGCTCTGTTTCAAAGCTGCTATTCACCCTATGTATATGTATCACTTGATGTGATTGGACCCACAGGGAAAGTACAGCCATAAAAAAAAAAACAACAGAACTATCAGAAAGTGCTCATAAGTCTATTGATTATCTTTATGCACAAAAAGGATTGCTGTCTTTCAAGCTTGTGTCTTCCCGTATGTATATGTTTCATATGATGTGACTGGACTCTAACAGAATTACTGTAAGAACCTACTTGAAGGATACGTCTACAAATAAAATAAAATGTTTAGTTTCTGACTGTTACTGAAGAAAACCATGTGGCCTAGATATGTCAGCAAAAGAAAAAAGAGTGAGCCAGACATGTGATGTCATCAGTGATGTCATCAATGACATTTGTGATGTCATCTTTGATCTCCTGGGTGTTAGTCTTAGCAGTGCACGGTGGTGGCGCGAGTTATGGTTGCTTAGCTTACCATAACTGGCGAATTTCAAGGGTTTTTCGGTTTTACTTGGAACCCTAACGTTCCTTTGACAAAGTTTTTTCACTGAATTTCATAGGTTTTTAGTAGCGCAACTTTACCATAACGTCCCTTTAACAAAGTTTTTTCACTGAATTTCATAGGTTTTTATTAGTGCAACTTAACCATAACGTCCCTGTAACATTTTCTTTTTACTAAATTTTAAAGGTTTTTATTAGTACAACATGACCATAACATCCTTTTCAGTAGATGAAGACCACTAACATTTTAGGTCCTCAAAGTGGGAATGCCGGGTGGTAAAAAAAACAAAAAGATTTTCCTTCCTACGCCGGGACGCCTGCGGCGTCTCGGTGTAGGAAGGAAAATCTTTTACCAAGATGGCCACCATGGAAAGGGAAGGCGGGGTGTATAAAGAACACAACGGCGCATGAGCGGGGTTGGGGGGGCACAGGTGAGACACATGGGCATGAGCGGGGTGTGAGAGGGAACAGGGTACAAACAGGGCATGAGCAGGGAGTGGGGTGGAAAAGGAAGGAAACACAGGGCATGAGCGGTGGTGGGGGGAACACGAGAGAGACACGGGGCATGAGCATCAAGTGGGGAGGAACATTAGGGAGACACGGGGTAGGAGCAGGGGGTGGGGAGGAACACGAGGGAGACACAGGGCATGAACGGGGGGGTACAGGGCACATACGGGACATGAGCGGGGTGGGGAGGAAAAGAGAGAGACAAGGGGCATGAGCAGGGGGTGGGGGGAACACGAGGGAGACACGGAGCATGAGCAGGGGGCGGGGGGTAACACGAGGGAAACACGGGGCATGAGCGGGGGTGGGGGGAACACGAGGGAGACACGGGGCATGAGCGGGGGGTGGGGGGCAACAGGAGACAGACACGGGGCATGAGCAAGGGGTGGGGGCAACAGGAGACAGACACGGGGCATGGGTGGGAGCAAGAGGAGACAGACACAGGGCATGAGCGGGGGTGGGGGGAACAGGAGACAGACACGGGGCATGAGCGGGGGGTGGGGGTACAGAAGACAGACACGGGGAATGAGCAGGGTAGTGGGGGGCAACAGGAGAGAGACATGGGGCATGAGCGGGGGGTGGGGGGGTACAGGAGACAGACACGGGGCATGAGCAGGGGGTGGGGGGCAACAGAAGAGACACAGGGCATGAGCGGGGGAGGTGGGGGGGTACAGGAGACAGACATGGGCCATGAGCGGGGGGTGGGGGGCAACAGGAGAGAGACACGGGACATGAGCAGGTGGGGGGAACATGAGACAGACATGGGGCATGAGCAGGGGGGGCAACAGGAGACAGACATGGGGCATGAGCGGGGGGTGGGGGGTACAGGAGACAGACACGAGCATGAGCGGGGGGTGAGGGGGTACAGGAGACAGACACGGGGCATGAGCAGGAGGTGGGGGGCAAAAGGAGAGAGACACGGGGCATGAGCGGGGGGTGGGGGGAACAGGAGACAGACACAGGGCATGAGCGGGGGTGGGGGGAACAAAAGAGACAGACACGGGGCATGAGCGGGGGGTGGGGGGCAACAGGAGAGAGACACAGGGCAGGAGCGGGGGGTGGGGGGCAACAGGAGACAGACACGGGGCATGAGCGGGGGGTGAGGGCAATAGGAGACAGACACGGGGCATGAGCAGGGGGTGGGGGGACAGGAGACAGACACAGAGCATGAGCGGGGGTGGGGAGAACAGGAGACAGACACGGGGCAACAGGAGAGACACGGGACATGAGCAGGTGGGGGGAACCGGAGACAGACACGGGGCATGAGCGGGCGGTGGGGGGTACAGGAGACAGACAGGGGGCATGAGCGGGGGGTGGGGGGCAACAGGAGAGAGACATGGGGCATGAGCGGGGGGTGGGGGGTACAGGAGACAGACACGGGGCATGAGCGGGAGGGGTGAGGGGCAACAGGAGACAGACACGGGGCAAGAGCGGGGGTGGGCGGGAGGGGGAAGAGACAAGGGGCAAGAGCGTGGGTGGGCGGGAGGGGGAAAGAGACACGGGGCAAGAGCGGGGGTGGGCGGGAGGGGGAAAGAGACACGGGGCAAGAGCGGGGGTGGGCGGGAGGGGGAAAGAGACACAGGGCAAGAGCGGGGGTGGGTGGGAGGGGGAAAGAGACACGGGCCAAGAGCGGGGGTGGGCGGGAGGGGGAAAGAGACACGGGCCAAGAGCGGGGGTGGGCGGGAGGGGGAAAGAGACACGGGCCAAGAGCGGGGGTGGGCGGGAGGGGGAAAGAGACACGGGCCAAGAGCGGGGGTGGGCGGGAGGGGGAAAGAGACACGGGCCAAGAGCGGGGGTGGGCGGGAGGGGGAAAGAGACACGGGCCAAGAGCGGGGGTGGGCGGGAGAGGGGAAGGAAACACGGGGCCAAGAGCGGGGGTGGGGGGGTACAGGAGACAGACACAGGGCATGAGCGGGGGGTGGGGGGCAACAGGAGAGAGACACGGGGCATGAGCGGGGGTGGGGGGAACAGGAGACAGACACAGGGCATGAGCGGGGGTGGGGGGAACAAAAGAGACAGACACGGGGCATGAGCGGGGGGTGGGGGGCAACAGGAGAGAGACACAGGGCAGGAGCGGGGGGTGGGGGGCAACAGGAGACAGACACGGGGCATGAGCGGGGGGTGAGGGCAATAGGAGACAGACACGGGGCATGAGCAGGGGGTGGGGGGACAGGAGACAGACACAGAGCATGAGCGGGGGTGGGGAGAACAGGAGACAGACACGGGGCAACAGGAGAGACACGGGACATGAGCAGGTGGGGGGAACCGGAGACAGACACGGGGCATGAGCGGGCGGTGGGGGGTACAGGAGACAGACAGGGGGCATGAGCGGGGGGTGGGGGGCAACAGGAGAGAGACATGGGGCATGAGCGGGGGGTGGGGGGTACAGGAGACAGACACGGGGAATGAGCGGGAGGGGTGAGGGGCAACAGGAGACAGACACGGGGCAAGAGCGGGGGTGGGCGGGAGGGGGAAAGAGACAAGGGGCAAGAGCGTGGGTGGGCGGGAGGGGGAAAGAGACACGGGGCAAGAGCGGGGGTGGGCGGGAGGGGGAAAGAGACACGGGGCAAGAGCGGGGGTGGGCGGGAGGGGGAAAGAGACACAGGGCAAGAGCGGGGGTGGGTGGGAGGGGGAAAGAGACACGGGCCAAGAGCGGGGGTGGGCGGGAGGGGGAAAGAGACACGGGCCAAGAGCGGGGGTGGGCGGGAGGGGGAAAGAGACACGGGCCAAGAGCGGGGGTGGGCGGGAGGGGGAAAGAGACACGGGCCAAGAGCGGGGGTGGGCGGGAGGGGGAAAGAGACACGGGCCAAGAGCGGGGGTGGGCGGGAGGGGGAAAGAGACACGGGCCAAGAGCGGGGGTGGGTGGGAGGGGAAAGAGACACGGGCCAAGAGCGGGGGTGGGCGGGAGAGGGGAAGGAAACACGGGGCCAAGAGCGGGGGTGGGGGGGTACAGGAGACAGACACAGGGCATGAGCGGGGGGTGGGGGGCAACAGGAGAGAGACACGGGGCATGAGCGGGGGTGGGGGGAACAGGAGACAGACACGGGGCATGAGCGGGGGGTTGGGGGCAACAGGAGACAGACACGGGGCATGAGAGGGGGTGGGGGGCAACAGGAGACAGACACGGGGCATGAGCGGGGGGTGGAGGGGAACAGGAGACAGACACGGGGCATGAGCGGGGAGTGGGGAGAACAGGAAACAGACACGGGGCATGAGCGGGGGTTGGGGAGAACAGGAGACAGACACGGGGCATGAGCGAGGGGGTGGTGGGCAACAGGAGACAGACACAGGGCATGAGCGGGGGTTGGAGGAACAGGAGACAGACACGGGGCATGAGCGGGGGGTGGGGAGAACAGGAGACAGACACGGGGCATGAGCGAGGGGGTGGGGGGAACAGGTGACAGACACGGGGCATGAGCGGGGGCTGGGGGGTACAGAAGACAGACACGGGGCATGAGCGGGGTAGTGGGGGGCAACAGGAGAGAGACATGGGGCATGAGCGGGGGGTGGGAGGGGGTACAGGAGACAGACAGGGGGCATGAGCAGGGGGTGGGGGGCAACAGAAGAGAGACACAGGGCATGAGCGGGGGGTGGGGGGGTACAGGAGACAGACACGGGGCATGAGCGGGGGGTGGGGGGCAACAGGAGAGAGACACGGGACATGAGCGGGTGGGGGGAACAGGAGACAGACACGGGGCATGAGCAGGGGGGCAACAGGAGACAGACATGGGGCATGAGCGGGGGGGTGGCGGGGTACAGGAGACAGACACGAGCGGAGCGGGGGTGGGGGATACAGGAGACAAACACGGGGCATGAGCAGGGGGTGGGGGGAACAGGGGACAGACACAGGGCATGAGCGGGGGTGGGGGGAACAAAAGAGACAGACACGGGGCATGAGCGGGGGGTGAGGGCAACAGGAGACCGACACGGGGCATGAGCGGGGGGTGGGGAGAACAGGAGACAGACACGGGGCATGAGAGGGGGTGGGGGGCAACAGGAGACAGACACGGGCCATGAGCGGGTGGGGGGAACCTGAGACAGACACGGGGCATGAGCGGGGGGGCAACAGGAGACAGACACAGGGCATGAGCGGGCGGTGGGGGGTACAGGAGACAGACACGGGGCATGAGCGGGGCATGGGGGCAACAGGAGAGAGACACAGGGCATGAGCAGGGGGTGGGGGGAACAGGAGACAGACACGGGGCATGAGCAGGGGGTGGGGGGAACAACAGAGACAGACACGGGGCATGAGCGGGGGGTGGAGGGCAACAGGAGACAGACATGGGGCATGAGCGGGGGGTGGGGGGCAACAGGAGACAGACACGGGGCATGAGCGGGGGTGAGGGGCAACAGGAGACAGACACGGGGCATGAGCGGGGGGTGGGGGGCAACAGGAGATAGACACGGGGCATGAGCAGGGGGTGGGGGGGAACAGGAGAGAGACGGGGCATGAGCGGGGGGTGAGGGGCAACAGGAGACAGACACAGGGCATGAGCGGGGGGTGGGGGGCAACAGGAGACAGACACGGGGCACGAGCGAGGGGTGGAGGGAACAGGAGACATACACGGGGCATGAGCGGGGGGTGGGGGGGACAACACACGGGCATGAGCGGGGGGTGGGGAAAACAGACACGGGGCATGAGCGGGGCGGTGGGGGGCAACAGGAGACAGACACGGGGCATGAGCAGGGGGTGGGGAAAACAGGAGACAAACATGAGGCATGAGCGTGTGGGGGGAACAGGAGACAGACACGGGGCATGAGCGGGAGGGGTGGGGGACAACAGGAGACAGACACGTGGCATGAGCGGGGGGTGGGAGGGAACAGGACACAGACATGGGGCATGAGCGGGAGGGGTGGGGGCAACAGGACACAGACATGGGGCATGAGCGGGGGTGGGGGGAGGGAGAGAGACACACGGGGCATGTGCAGGGGGTGGGCGGGAGGGAGAGAGACACACGGGGCATGTGCGGGGGGTGGGCGGGAGGGAGAGAGACACACGGGCATGAGCGGGGGGTGGGCGGGAGGGAGAGAGACACACGGGGCATGAGCGGGGGTGGGCGGGAGGGAGAGAGACACACGGGGCATGAGCGGGGGTGGGCGGGAGGGAGAGAGACACACGGGGCATGAGCGGGGGGTGGGCGGGAGGGAGAGAGACACATGGGGCATGAGCGGGGGGTGGGCAGGAGGGAGAGAGACACACGGGGCAAGAGCGGGGGTGGGCGGGAGGGTGAAAGACACAAGGGGCAGGAGCGGGGGTGGGTGGGAGGGTGAAAGACACAAGGGGCAAGAGCGGGGGTGGGCGGAAGGATGAAAGACACAAGGGGCAAGAGCGGGGGTGGGTGGGAGGGGGAAAGACACAAGGGGCAAGAGTGGGGGTGGGTGGGAGGGGGAAAGACACAAGGGGCAAGAGCGGGGGTGGGCGGGAGGGGGAAAGACACACGGGGCATGAGCGGGGGTGGGCGGGAGGGGGAAAGACACGGGGCAAGAGCGGGGTGGGCGGGAGGGGGAAAGACACGGGGCAAGAGCGGGGGTGGGCGGGAGAGGGAAAGAGACACGGGGCAAGAGCGGGGGTGGGTGGGAGGGGGAAAGATACACGGGGCACGAGTGTGGGTGGGCGGGAGGGGGAAAGAGACACGGGGCAAGAGCGGGGGTGGGCGGGAGGAGGAAAGAGACACGGGGCAAGAGCGGGGGTGGGCGGGAGGGGGAAAGAGACACGGGGCAAGAGCAGGAGGGGGAAAGAGACACGGGGCAAGAGCAGGGGTCAGCGGGAGGGGGAAAGAGACACGGGGCAAGAGCGGGGGTGGGCGGGAGGGGGAAAGAGACACGGGGCAAGAGCGGGGGTGGGCGGGAGGGGGGGACCAAGCCACCGCTCCTGCCGCTAATTTGGTGTAAATCCGTCCAGCGGTTTGGGCTGTAGGCGTGAGCATAGTTTTTTCCCATTATGTCTATGGGGAAAAAAAAAGTTTTGGGACCCCCCCTATAACTTTGCCCCCCCTGGACGAATTCTCACCAAACTTTGCAAAGAAATTCAGAGTGACCCAACTACTTTTTCTGCAAAGTTTCGTGAGGATACGTCCAGGGAGAGCGAAGTTATAAGCCGCCCAAAAAGTGCTCTTCCTATGGAAACAGCAACTTAACCATAACTACATGGCCACTACCGTGGCCATGTAATACATATATATATATATATGTATATATATATATATATATATATATATATATATATATATATATATATATATATATATATATATATATATATATATATATATATATATATATGTATGGCAGGGAATGAAAACAAAGGGACTGAACATGTGATGTCGTCAGTGATGTCATCAGTGACATTTGAGATGACATCTTTCATGGTCTGGGTGTTAGTGTTAGCCGTGCATAGGGGCGGTGGCAGGTTTGGGGGCTTAGGTTACCATAACTGTTGAATTTCAGGGGTTTTTCGATTTTAATTTCAACCATAAAGGGCAGGTTGAAATTATTTTTTAGTGAACTGCACAGGTTTTTGGTAAGGCAACTTAACCATAACGTACCCTCAATAAAGTTTCTTTTGTAGTGAATATATATGACATGGCCACAGTAGTGGCCATGTAGTTATGGTTAAGTTGCTGTTTCCATAGGAAGAGCACTTTTTGGGCGGCTTATAACTTTGCTCCCCCTGGACGAATCCTCACCAAACATTGTAAAAAAAAGTATATGACCCACTCTAAATTTGTTTGCAAAGTTTGGTGAGGTTTGGTCCAGGGGGGACAAAGTTATAGGGGGGGTCCCAAAACTTCTTTTTTTCCCATAGACATAATTGGAAAAAACTTTGCTCACGCCTACAGCCCAAACCGCTGGACGGATTTACACCAAATTAATCCGCGGACAGGACAGAGATTGGGCAAGTGGCTTGCGTGATGTCCGCGGACATGTGACGCGCTCTCCCATTGGCTGCGGTGAAGCGTGCAGTGCTTCGTATTTTCAGAGACTCCCGCCATCTTTGTTTATCGTTCGCATCGAGAGGCTTTGTCAACAGAGATCCTGCATATAACCAGTCCCGGGCTGCTGCAGACTAACAGGAGACATGCCATCACCACACGGTGGCCCGCAGAGGGCCGAGGAGCAGGATCTGCCACCTGCACAATAAGTGTCTCCCTTCTGTTCCCCCCACCCCCTGCTCATGCCCCGTGTCTCCCTTCATGCCCCGTGTCTCTTTCCTGTTCCCACCACTCCCCGCTCATGCCCCGTGTCTCCCTCCTGTTTGCCCTACTCCCTGCTCATGCCCGTGTCTCCCTCCTGTTCCCCCCCACCCCCCGCTCATGCCCCGTGACTCTCTCTTGTTCCCCCCAACCCCCACTCATGCCCTGTGTCTCTCTCCTGTTCTCCCCACCCCCTGCTCATGCCCCATGTCTCCCTCCTGTTCCCCCAGCCCCTGCTCATGCCCCGTGTCTCCCTCAAGTACCCCCCCAACCCCTGCTCATGCTCCATGGATGTCTCCCTCCTGTTCCCCCCACAACCCTGCTCATGCCCCGTGTCTCTCTCCTGTTCCCCTACCCCCCGCTCATGGCCCGTGTCTCTCTCCTGTTCCCCCCACCCCCCGCTCATGCCCCGTGTCACTCTCCTGTTCCTCCATCCCCCGCTCATGCCCCGTGTCTCCCTCCTGTACCGCCACCCCCAGCTCATGCCCCGTGTCTCTCTCCTGTTCCCCCCACCCCCTGCTCATGCCCCCTGTCACTCTCCTGTTCCCCATCCCCCGCTCATGCCCCGTGTCTCTCTCCTGTACCCCTCCACCCCCCGCTCATGCCCTGTGTCTCTCTCCTGTTCCCCCCACCCCCTGCTCATGCCCCGTGTCTCTCTCCTGTTCACCCCACCCCCCGCTCATGCCCCGTGTCTCTCTGCTGTTCACCCCACCCCCCGCTCAAACCCCGTGTCTCTCTCCTGTTCCCCCCACCCCCGGTCATGCCCCCTGTCTTCCTCCTGTTCCCCCACCCCCCGCTCATGCCCTGTGTCTCTATCCTGTTCCCCCCACCCCCCGCTCATGCTCCGTGTCTTCCTCCTGTTCCCCCCACCCCCCGCTCATGCCCCATGTCACTCTCCTGTTCCCCCCACCGCCCGCTCATGACCCGTGTCTTCCTCCTGTTTCCCCCACCCCCCGCTCATGCCCTGTGTCTCTCTCCTTGTCTTCCAACTGTTTCCCCCACCCCCCCGCTCATGCCCCGTGTCTCTCTCCTGTTCCCCTCACTCCCCACTCATGCCCCGTGTCTCTCCCCTGTTTCCCCAACCCTCATGCCCGTGTCTCCCTCCTGTTCCCCCCACCCCCTGCTCATGGCCCATGTCTCTCTCCTGTTCCCCCCACCCCCACTCATGCCCCGTGTCTTCCTCCTGTTCCCCCCACCCCCGCTCATGCCCCGTGCCTCTGTCCTGTTCCCCCCACCCCGCTCATGCCCCGTGTCTCTCTCCTGTTCCCCCCGGTCATGCCCTGTGTCTCTCTTCTGTTCCCCCATCCCCCGCTCATGCCCCGTGTCTCTCTCCTGTTCCCCCACCCTCTGTTCATGCCCCGTGTCTTTCTCCTGTTCCTCCCACCCCAGCTCATGCCCTGTGTCTCTCTCCTGTTCCCCCACCCCCTGCTTATGCCCCGTGTCTCTCTCCTGTTCCCCCCACCCCCCGCTCATGCCCCGTGTCTTCCTCCTGTTTCCCCCACCCCCGCTCATGCCCCGTGTCTCTCTCCTGTTCCCCCCACCCCCCGCTCATGCCCCGTGTCTCTCTCCTGTTTCCCCCACCCCCGCTCATGCCCCGTGTCTCCCTCAAGTACCCCCCCAACCCCTGCTCATGCTCCATGGATGTCTCCCTCCTGTTCCCCCCACAACCCTGCTCATGCCCCGTGTCTCTCTCCTGTTCCCCTACCCCCCGCTCATGGCCCGTGTCTCTCTCCTGTTCCCCCCACCCCCCGCTCATGCCCCGTGTCACTCTCCTGTTCCTCCATCCCCCGCTCATGCCCCGTGTCTCCCTCCTGTACCGCCACCCCCAGCTCATGCCCCGTGTCTCTCTCCTGTTCCCCCCACCCCCTGCTCATGCCCCCTGTCACTCTCCTGTTCCCCCATCCCCCGCTCATGCCCCGTGTCTCTCTCCTGTACCCCTCCACCCCCCGCTCATGCCCTGTGTCTCTCTCCTGTTCCCCCCACCCCCTGCTCATGCCCCGTGTCTCTCTCCTGTTCACCCCACCCCCCGCTCATGCCCCGTGTCTCTCTGCTGTTCACCCCACCCCCCGCTCAAACCCCGTGTCTCTCTCCTGTTCCCCCCACCCCCGGTCATGCCCCCTGTCTTCCTCCTGTTCCCCCACCCCCCGCTCATGCCCTGTGTCTCTATCCTGTTCCCCCCACCCCCCGCTCATGCTCCGTGTCTTCCTCCTGTTCCCCCCACCCCCCGCTCATGCCCCGTGTCACTCTCCTGTTCCCCCCACCCCCCGCTCATGACCCGTGTCTTCCTCCTGTTTCCCCCACCCCCCGCTCATGCCCTGTGTCTCTCTCCTTGTCTTCCAACTGTTTCCCCCACCCCCCCGCTCATGCCCCGTGTCTCTCTCCTGTTCCCCTCACTCCCCACTCATGCCCCGTGTCTCTCCCCTGTTGCCCCAACCCTCATGCCCGTGTCTCCCTCCTGTTCCCCCCACCCCCTGCTCATGGCCCATGTCTCTCTCCTGTTCCCCCCACCCCCACTCATGCCCCGTGTCTTCCTCCTGTTCCCCCCGACCCCGCTCATGCCCCGTGCCTCTGTCCTGTTCCCTCCACCCCGCTCATGCCCCGTGTCTCTCTCCTGTTCCCCCCGGTCATGCCCTGTGTCTCTATTCTGTTCCCCCATCCCCCGCTCATGCCCCGTGTCTCTCTCCTGTTCCCCCACCCTCTGTTCATGCCCCGTGTCTCTCTCCTGTTCCTCCCACCCCAGCTCATGCCCTGTGTCTCTCTCCTGTTCCCCCACCCCCTGCTTATGCCCCGTGTCTCTCTCCTGTTCCCCCCACCCCCCGCTCATGCCCCGTGTCTTCCTCCTGTTTCCCCCACCCCCGCTCATGCCCCGTGTCTCTCTCCTGTTCCCCCCACCCCCCGCTCATGCCCCGTGTCTTCCTCCTGTTCCACCTACCCCCCGCTCATGCCCCATGTATTTCTCCTGTTCCCCCCACCCCCCGCTCATGCCCCGTGTCTCACTCCTGTTCCCCCACCCCCCACTCATGCCCCTTGTCTCTCTCCTGTTCCCCCCCACCCCCGCTCATGCCCCGTGTCTTCCTCTTGTCCCCCCTCTTATGATGCCCCTTGTTGACCTCTTGTTCTCCCACCCCCCGCTGATGTCCCTTGTCTTCCTCCTGTTCCCCCACCCTCCGCTGATGCCCCGTGTCTTCCTCCTGTTCCCCCCCACCCCCGCTCATGCCCCGTGTCATCCTCCTGTCCCCCCCCACTCCGCGCTGATGCCCTGTGTCTTCCTCCTGTTCCCCCCACCCCTGCTGATGCCCCGTGTCTCTCTCCTGTTCCGCCCCCCCTTCCGCTCATGCCCCGTGTCTTCCTCCTGTTCCCCCCACCACCCGCTCATGCCCCGTGTCTGTCTCCTGTTCCCCCCAGCCCCCGCTCACGCCCCGTGTCTTCCTCCTGTTCCACCCACCCCCACTCATGCCCCGTGTCTTCCTCCTGTTCCCCCCACCCCCGCTCATGCCCCGTGTCTCTCTCCTCTTCCCCCTACCCCCGCTCATGCCCCGTGTCTCTCTCCTGTTCCCCCCACCCACCGCTCATGCCCTGTGTCTCTCTCCTGTTCGCCCCACCACCCGCTCATGCCCCGTGTCTTCCTCTTGTCCCCCCTCCTATGATACCCCTTGTTGACCTCCTGATCCCCCCACGCCCTGCTGATGCCCCGTGTCTTCCTCCTGTTCCCCCCACCCCCTGCTGATGCCCCGTGTCTTCCTCCTGTTCCCCCCACCCCCCGCTCATGCCCCGTGTCTTCCTCCTGTCCCCCCACTCCCCGTTGATGCCTCGTGTCTTCCTCCTGTTCCCCCCCACTCCCGCTGATGCCCCATGTCTTCCTCATGTTCCCCCCCACCCCCGCTGATGCCCCATGTCTTCCTCCTGTTCCCCCCACCCTCCGCTCAAGCCCCGTGTCTTCCTCCTGTTCCCCCCACCCCCCGTGCATGCCCAGTGTCTTCCTCCTGTTCCCCCCACCCCCCGCTCATGCCCCGTATCTTCCTCCTGTTCCCCCCACCCCCCGCTCATGCGCCCTGTCTCCCTCCTGTTCCCACCACCCCCTGATCATGCCCCCTGTCGTCCTCCTGTTCCCCCCACCCCCCGCTCATGCCCTGTGTCTTCCTCTTGTTCCCCCCACCCCCGCTCATGCCCCTTGTCTCTGTCCTGTTCCCCACACCCCCCGCTCATGCCCTGTGTCTCTATCCTGTTGCCCCCACCCGCCGCTCATGCCCTGTGTCTCTCTCCTGTTCCCCACACCCCCCGCTCATGCCCGTGTCTTCCTCTTGTCCCCACTTTAATGATGCCCCTTGTTGACCTCTTGTTCCCCCCACCCCCGCTGATGCCTTGTGTGTTCTTCCTGTTTCCCCCCACCCCCCACTCATGCCCCGTGTCATCCTCCTGTACCCCCACTCCCTGCTGATGCCCCTTGTCTTCCTCCTGTTCCCCCACTCCCTGCTGATGCCCCTTGTATCTCTCCTGTTCCCCCAGCCCCCCTCATGGCCCGTGTCTTCCTCCTGTTCCCCCCACCCCTGCTCATGCCGCGTGTCTCTCTCCTGTTCCCCCCACCCCCTGATCATGCCCCGTGTCTCTCTCCTGTTCCCCCCACCCACAGCTCATGCCCGGTGTCTTCTTCCTGTTCCCCCCAAACCCTGCTCATGCCCCGTGTCCCTCTCCTGTTCCCCCCACCCCCTGTTCATGCCCCGTGTCTTCCTCCTGTTCCCCCACCCCCTGCTAATGCCCCGTGTCTTCCTCCTGTTCCACCCACCCCTCGCTCATGCCCCGTGTCTTCCTCCTGTTCCCCCCAGCCCCCGCTTATGCCCCATGTCTCTCTCCTGTTCCCCCCACCCCCCACTCATGCCCCATGTCTCTCTCCTGTTCCACCCACCCCCGGCTCATGCCCTGTCTCTCTCTCCTGTTCCCCCTCCCCCTGCTCATGCCCCGTGTCTTCCTCTTGTCCCCCCTCCTATGATGCCCCTTGTTGACCTCTTGATCCACCCACCCCCGCTGATGACCTGTGTCTTCCTCCTGTTCCCACACCCCACGCTGATGCCCTGTGTCTTCCTCCTGTTCTCCCCCACCCCCCGCTCATGCCCCGTGTCTTCCTCCTGTCCCCCCACTCCCCGCTGATGCCCCGTGTCTTCCTCCTGTTCCCCCCACCCCCGCTCATGCCCCGTGTCTTCCTCCTGTCCCCCCACTCCCCACTGATGCCCCGTGTCTTCCTCCTGTTCCCCCCACCCCGCTGATGCCCCGTGTCTTCCTCCTGTTTCCCCCCACCCCCACTGATGCCCCGTGTCTTCCTCCTGTTCCCCCCCACCCTCTGCTCATGCCTCGTGTCTTCCTCCTGTTCCCCCCGCCCCCGACTCATGCCCCGTGTCTTACTCCTGTCACCCCACCCCCCGCTCATGCCCCCTGTTTCCCTCCTGTTCCCCCCGCCCCCTGATCATGCCTCCTGTCGTCCTCCTGTTCCCCCCACCCCCTACTCATGCCCCGTGTCTTCCTCCTGTTCCCCCCACCCTTGCTGATGCCTTGTGTCTTCTTCCTGTTCCCCCCCACCCCCCACTCATGCCCCGTGTCATCCTCCTGTCCCTCCCACTCCCCACTGATGCCCAGTGTCTTCCTCCTGTTCACCCCACCCCCTGCTGATGCCCCGTGTCTCTCTCCTGTTCCCCCCACCCCCTGCTCATTGCCCATGTCTTCCTCCTGTTCCCCCCACTGATGCCCCGTGTCTTCCTCCTGTTCCCCCCCACCCTCCGCTCATGCCTCGTGTCTTCCTCCTGTTCCCCCCACCCCCACTCATGCCCCGTGTCTTCCTCCTGTTCCTCCCAACCCCCGCTCATGCCCCGTTTCCCTCCTGTTCCCCCCACCCCTGATCATGCCCCCTGTCGTCCTCCTGTTCCCCCCACCACCCGCTCATGCCCCGTGTCTTCCTCCTGTTCCCCCCACCCCCGCTCATGCCCCATGTCTCTCTCCTGTTCCCACAACCCCCGCTCATGCCCCGTGTCTCCTGTTCCCCCCACCCCCGCTCATGCCTGTGTCTTCCTCTTGTCCCCCCTCCTATGATGCCCCTTGTTGGCCTCTTGTTCCCCCCACCCCCCACTGATGCCCTGTGTCTTCCTCCTGTTCCCCCCACCCCTGCTGATGCCTTGTGTCTTCTTCCTGTTCCCCCCACCCCCCACTCATGCCCCGTGTCATCCTCCTGTCCCCCCTACTCCCCGCTGACGCCCCGTGTCTTCCTCCTGTTCCCCCCACCCCCCACTGATGCCCAGTGTCTTCCTGCTGTTCCCCCCACCCCCGTTGATGCCTTGTGTCTTCTTCCTGTTCTCCCCACCCCCCACTGATGCCCAGTGTCTTCCTCCTGTTCCCCCCACCCCCGTTGATGCCTTGTGTCTTCTTCCTGTTCCCCCCACCCCCCACTGATGCCCAGTGTCTTCCTCCTGTTCCCCCACCCCCGTTGATGCCTTGTGTCTTCTTTCTGTTCCCCCCACGCCCCCTCATGCCCTGTGTCATCCTCCTTTCCCTCACACTCCCCGCTGATGCCCCGTGTCTTCCTCCTGTTCCCCCCACCCCCTGCTGATGCCCGTGTCTCTCTCCTTTTCCCCACACCCCCTGCTCATGGCCCATGTCTTTCTCCTGTTCCCCCTACCCCTGTTCATGCCCCATGTCTCTCTCCTGTTCCCCCCACCCCCCGCTCATGCCCCGTGTCTCTCTCCTGTTCGCCCCACCCCCGCTCATGCCCCGTGTCGCTCTCCTGTTCCCCCCACCCCCTGCTCATGCCCCGTGTCTTCCTCATGTTCCCCCCACCCCCTGCTGATGCCCCGTGTCTCTCTCCTGTTCCCCCACCCCCCGCTCATGCCCCGTGTCTCTCTCCTGTTCCCCCCACCCCCTGCTAATGCCCCGTGTCTTCCTCCTGTTCCACCCACCCCTCGCTCATGCCCGGTGTCTTCCTCCTGTTCCACCCACCCACCACTCATGCCCCGTGTCTCTCTCCTGTTCCCCCCACCCCCTGCTCATGCCCCGTGTCTCTCTCCTGTTGTCATGATGCCCGCTCCCGGGGAGCCGGTTCAAGCCCTGCGTCCCCGAAAGTGGACATCCAGTCCCCAAGGAAGGACCCAGCAACCCCATATAGGGGCCCTTTGGACAGGGTCCTGGCGCCTATGGCGCCAGGCTCATAAAAGACATCAGTCCTGGCGCCTTGGGTGCACTTACCTGATGCAGTCCATGCTGCAGGATCCCGGCCTCCTTGAGGCCTGAAAGGAACTACTTTACCTGTGGGACTAATTTACCATCCGGGCGTGGTCGGGGAAGGATACATACCTGATTGGAGGAAGGATACATACCTGGAACTTCTTCCAAGGCTATTTAAACCCCACCCGAACAGCCACACGTGCTTGCGTTGTTCTGCATCTAGCAGCTGGACGCTCACCGTGTCTGCTCCTGCATCCTGACTTCTGCCACGCCTGCCAGCATCCTGGATCACCTGCAAAGGAAGAGAAGAAGAGAACAGAAGAAGGAAAAGTCCTTACCTGCTAAATCCGCATCCCGGAGACATCTCGCCGACAATCCTGAAAAGGAATACTTTTATTTAAAAGCTCATCGCGTCGATCGCTGCAGCGCCGCATTCCACTCACCTTTACAGGGCGCCTCCATGTTCAGCAGCGATCATCCGGATTCGCAGTCACGCCCCAGCGCCTATGGAGAAAAAGAGCAGAACAAAAGGTGAGAGAGAGAAGGGAATAAGGAAAGCTAAATCTCCATGTTAAGACTTACCTGTTGATTAATTTCCTCTTCATTTCGGGTCCGCGCCGCATCCTCGCATTTCCGGACCCCGGCCCCTAAGGGGAAAAAGAGACATCAGCGTTAATGAGCGAATGAAAAGACATTATCAAAAAAAGCTCATTAAAGACTTACCTGATTTCTACAAGGATTTCACCTCTCATCTCGGGTCGGTGCCTGTTCCCCGGCATTCCGTACCCCGGCCCCTATGGGGGAAAAAGACACTAGCATTAGTACATTAATGCATGGGCACAAGGGGAACTTCTTATCAAAAAACTTACCTGGAAGCCAAGCAAGTTTGGTTCTCACCAATCCGAAAATCCAGTGAAGTAACTGGATACCAACGCGCCCCTGGATCAGAAGCAGGATGGAGAGCTCGTCCTTCCAGACCCTAAGGTGAGACGCTACGAGGAATCACAGAAGGGGTTCGAGGAGGGTGAGAGGGGAAAGTGGGAGGTTGATTGCATTACCCCGCAGACAGTTAATTCCCTATTTTCGCCTACAGAAGGATACTTCTGTGAGCCAGACAAGCCAGATTTGGGGGGCCCGGTCCAGTCCGTCTTCTGAACCCTGCGCATCACCTTAGAAGAGGTCACAGCAGCGCGAACCAGGCCAGCGCCTCCGTCGGAGTCAGGTGAGCATTACACCTGTTCCCCCCACCCCACGGATATGCCCTGTGTCTCTCTCCTGTTCCCCCCACCCCACGCTCATACCCCATGTCTTCCTCTTGTCCCCTGTCCTATCATGCCCCTTGTTGACCTCTTGTTTCCCCACCCCCCCTCTGATGCCCTGTGTCTTCCTCCTGTTCCCCACACCCCCTGCTCATGCCCTGTGTCTCCCTCCTGTCCCCCCGCTCCCCGCTGATGCCCCGTGTCTTCCTCCTGTTCACCCTACCCCCTGCTGATGCCCCGTGTCTTCCTCCTGTTCCCCCCACTCCCTGCTGATGCCCCGTGTCTCTCTCCTGTTCCCCCCAACCTCCGCTCATGCCCCGTGTCTCTCCCTGTTCCCCCCACCCCCGCTCATGCCCCGTGTCTCTCTCCTGTTCTTCCCAACCCCCGCTCATGCCCTGTGTCTTCCTCCTGTTCCCCCCACACCCCGCTCATGCCCCGTGTCTCTCTCCTGTTCGCCCCACCCCCCGCTCATGCCCCGTGCCTTCGTCCTGTTCCCCCCACCCCCTGCTCATGCCCCATGTCTCTCTCCTGTTTCCCCCAACCCCTGCTCATGCCCTGTGTTTTCCTCCAGTTCCCCCACCCCGCGCTCATGCCCCGTGTCTCCCTTCTGTTCCCCCCACCCCCTGCTCATGCCCCGTGTCTCTCTCCTGTTCCCCCCACCCACCGCTCATGCCCCGTGTCTTCCTCCTGTTCCCCCAACTCCCCGCTCATGCCCCGTGGCTCCCTCCTATTTCCCCCACCCCCCGCTCATGCCCTGTGTCTCTCTCCTGTTTCCCCCACCCCCCGCTCATTCCCCGTGTCTCTCTCCTGGTCCCCCCACCCCCCGCTCATGCCCCGTGTCGCTCTCCTGTTCCCCCCACCCCCCGCTCATGCCCCGTGTCGCTCTCTTGTGCCCCCCACCCCCCACTCATGCCCCGTGTCTCTCTCCTGTTCCCCCCAACCCTGCTCATGCCCTGTGTCTTCCTTTTGTCCCCCCTCGTATGATGCCCTTGTTGACCTCTTGTTCCCCCACCCCCCGCTGATGCCCCGTGTCTTCCTCCTGTTCCCCCTATCCCCCGATGATGCCCCGTTTCTTCCTCCTGTCCCCCCCAACCCCTGCTCATGCCCTGTGTCATCCTCCTGTCCCCCCACTCCCTGCTGATGCCCCGTGTCTTCCTCCTTTTTCCCCCCTACCCCCCGCTGATGCCCTGTTTCTCTCTCCTGTTCCCCCCACCCCCGCTGATGCCCCGTGTCGTCCTCATGTTCCCCCCACCCCCGCTGATGCCCCGTGTCTACCTTCTGTTCCCCCAACCCCCCGCTCATGCCCTGTGTCTTCCTCTTGTCCCCCCTCCTATGATGCCCCTTGCTGACCTCCTGTTCCCCCTACCCCCGCCGCTGCCCTGTTGTGTTCTCTTTATACACCCCGCCTTCCTTTTCCATGGTGTCCATCTTGGTAAAAGATATTCCTTCCTACACCAGGACACCGCAAGCGTACCGGTTTGGGAAGAAAAATATTTTTTTTTTACCACCCCGGGTTCCCACTTTGAGAACCTAGGATGCTAGTGGTCTTCATCCATTGCAAAGGACGTTATGGTTATGTTGCACTAATAAAAACCTATGAACTTCAGTAAAATAAAACGTGTTAAAGGGACGTTATGGTTAACTTGAACTAATAAAAACCTATGAAATTCAATGAAAAAACTTTGTTAAAGGGACGTTATGGTTAATTTGCGCTACTAAAAAGCAATGAAATTCAGTGAAAAAACTTTGTTAAAAGGACGTTATGATTAAGTTGCGCTACTAAAAACCTATGAAATTCAGTGAAAAAACGTTGTAAAACCAAAAAACCCTTCAAATTCGCCAGTTATGGTAAGCTAAGCAACCATAACTCGCGCCACCACCGTGCACTGCTAAGACTAAGACCCAGGACATCAAAGATGACATCACAACATCTTTTAAACCATAATTAAATAAATTGTTGAACCATATATACAAATGCCCCACAATTCGTTTTTTTATCTCAATCGTCTTATAAATGGCACGTTACTGTTGGATATTAGAATTGTTATTATTATTTATAATACAATATATGTCATGATGACATACTAAATAACACATTGTGCAAAATCATGATATATTGTGCAAATTGCAAGCTCTCCCATATACTTAAATATAAAGTGCAATGTGCCAAGAGCAAGACTCATGCCAGCATTATTGATGGCACACTGCAAATCTGTGCAGGGTATATTGTGCAAATAGCAAGTACTCCCCTATGCTTAGATATAAAATGCAAGGAGACAAGGGCAGAGCTCATGCCAAAATGATAGCTTAGACACTGTGCAAGGCTTCGAAAAACATTGTGCAAATGCCAAATCACCCCCTACATATATATATGTATATATATATATATATATATATATATATATATATATATATATATATATATACATATATATATATATATATATATATATATATATATATATATATATATATATATATATGTATATATATATGCATATATATTACATGGCCACGGTAGTGGCCATGTAGTTATGGTTAAGTTGCTGTTTCCATAGGAAGAGCACTTTTTGGGTGGCTTATAACTTCGCTCTCCCTGGACGGATCCTCACCAAACTTTGCAAAAAAAGTATTTGGGTCACTCTTAATTTTTTGCAAAGTTTGTTGAGGATTCGTCCAGGGGGGGCAAAGTTATAGGGCGGGTCCCAAAACTTTTTTTTTCCCATATACTGAATGGGAAAAAAGTTTGCGCACGGCTACAGCCCGAACCGCTGGACGGATTTGCACCAAATTTGCGGCAGGAGTGGCGGCCTGGTCCCAAAAGCGTGCTTTTGTAAATTTGGTGTAAATCTGTCCAGTAGTTCTTTTTAAAAATGACCAAAATGTAAGGCAAAAAAATTAGTGATATCTGTGTTCGCTTCGCGGATGGACTTCCCTGTTCGCTCCGCGGACAGCACCCCGATTGGCCCATGGCCTTGCGTCATGTCCGCGGACATGCGATGTGTTCGCTGATTGGACGGTGAGGGGCGTGGAGTGCGTCAGATTTTCTGTGGCGCCCGCCATCTTGTATTCGCAGTCGACCGCGTACAGCGCAGTGAAACGTGGATAAAAAATTGTATTTAGTGCCGTGTGTTGGTGTGTAAGAGTGTTTAGGGAGGGTGGGGGAGTATGAGATAGGTTCAATGTTTTGTTTTTTTATGTGCTAGACGTTTTTGTTGCGTTCGATTTGTCCGCGGAGAACACGGCTGTTCTGACATTTTGTAAATAAACTAAATGGTGGGGTGTTTAGAGGACGGAGTATGTTGTCATTTTTGTTCGCAAGGAAGGTAAAAATGAGCTATGAACACTCGCGGTGTACTTAATTGTTCGGAAATACACACACTGGGGGTGTCCTCAGGATGCTGTCCGTATTGTAATCTGTCTAGTTGAATGTGTTCTAAGAACACTCGCAGTGTCCCGAAATGGTTGCAATTACACAAAATGGGGGTGTTCTGAGAACGTTGTTTGTATTGTTAGTTGTCAGGGTGAAAGTGTTTTAAGAGCACTCCTTTTGTCCGCTAATAGTACAATTTCCTAGGGGCGTCAACCGACTTTTTGTCCACTAAAGAAACGATAAATCCGGCTGGTGTGCGCCGACATTATGTGATAATCCTATGACTGGCGCTATTGACCTGCCTGACTTGCTTTTGCGACACTAAATCATATCTCCCGCCCCTAAGCCTGATATTATCAAAGCATTCATATTCCCCGCCTCTCTCCGTGACGTTACAGGGTGCGTAATCAAACACGCCCAGTCTTCTCCAGTACTACGCGACTTTACACAGAACCCGGAAGACAACACACATTATGTCACAACACAGCGTGCCACAATTCGGAATATAAAACTGTGATTTAAAAGCAAACAGCAAGATTGTAAATGTTGTAAAGTACATTTATTTGACATCAAATGTTTAGAGAATATTCAGCAATTTGCATTTGTCTTTGTTGTCGATCCGCAAAAGTTCATGTTGAGACACGCGATGTTCCTTTGCGGTACAGAGAGTGTTAGATCAGCTTACAACTCAGTGCGCCACAATTCGAAATATGAAACTGTGGTTTAAAAGTAAACAGCAGGTTTGTACATTTGGTAAAGTACATTTATTTCACATGAAATGTTTAGTGAATATTCAGCGATTTGCTATTGTCTCTGCTGTCGATCAGCAAAAGTTTATTTGGAGCCACGCGTTGTTCCTTTGCGGTAGATAGGCTGTTGGTTTATGATAAAAGCAGTAAATGGTTGCTCTGATAATCGGAAGGTTGCTCCAACAACGAGCCATTAGAGCACCCTATTGGTTGGTATGTTGTTTGTAGCCGCTAGTACTGCGTAAGGGCATATTGGTCCGTGGCGATTGTCCCATAAAATGGTGAGGGTAATGAAGTTGCATATTTGGACATGCACCTGGCAGTTGAAGACCCCATCCGCTGGAGTCTGTAAATCTTGACATAGGCAAAATGGAGCCACATACCTGTTTTAAAAAACATAAATTAGTCTCACCAGCCGATCTTCATTAAAAATCATCATTTAATTTATTAGGGCGTGAAAATATTTGCTATCGAAGATAGTGCAACAGAGTATGTTAATAATAAAATAATAATATTTTCCCATTCATATAGCGCTAAGAACAGTGAGGTATCTAAGCGGTGCTTATTATTAACCACGGTGTGTGGTGCTCATTCATCGACCACGGAAGGATGAAAGGCTGAGTTTGGCCTTGCCGGGATTCAAACTTGCGTTAGCAAGCTGTGCACGGATGTGAAAGCGAGCGCTGTACTCGCTATGCCTCTTGACAGGCTACAGTGAAGTGGCACAGCGAGTAGAGCCCTTGACCGCCTATAGACCGGTTAAATTATTTCTATTAACCCACCCTGTGTCGTCTGCCTTTTTCAGAGCCCTCTAAACGACAGGGGAACACTTCGGCGGTGATAGTGCGCGGTAGAAAACATTATGCCACTTTCAACGAACAAGTTCAACTTGAGCGGTCTTTAATGCTACGCTATTGTAATTATATTTGGTATAAAGTAATCTAAAGGGTTACTTAGAGTACAATTGCAATTTCCATTGTCTACGAGTGGTGCAGTCCCAAAATACGAGTCCGCGTGTGCCAACGATCTTTCGCATAGTGATATAATATATAAAAGTGGTTTCGTTTCAGAAATTTCATCTTTATCTTCTCTTACATTTTAGCAACACTCCTTCAAGAGAAGTCTTTCATCACAATCTCTGTCTGTCAAGGTCAAAACACAATACAACCTTATAGTCTGCTTCGTGAGCCTCTCCGGGGCCCGAGAAAAAAATGGAAGCAGCTGACCTTCACTGTGAACGAGCATAAATTCTTACTTTGCAACATTCTGTGTAAAGCCATCTGTAGAAGTTGTGGAAGCAGCTGACCTTCACTGTGAACGAGCATAAATTCTTACTTTGCAACATTCTGTGTAAAGCCATCTGTAGAAGTTGGTTTTTGCACGCCATGTTTGTATATTGTTTGCGTGATTTAAAAAAAGTTTGTTTAAAGGACGTTATGGTTCTAAGTACAGCCGAAAGACCACTGAAAATCGCAAGTTATGGTAAGCTTTGAAAAATAACTGGCGCCACCACCGTGCACTGCTAAGACTAACACCCAGGACATCAAAGATGACATCGCAAATGTCATTGATGAAATCACTGATGACATCACGTGTATATGTACTTTTCATGGAATTTGTGTACTAGGGATTTTTATTATAATGTTGCGAAAAAAGTGTCAAGGATATTGCAATAAATATCATACCGTTATTAGTGCTTTGAACGATGCATTGATATAAATAGCATTGTATTATGGGATTCTATCTAGTATACTGAGCTACTAATGGAGAAACATAGCATTGTGTGCAGAGTACAAGATGAAAGTATAATATGTGTAATGTTAATATGTTGAATAATGAAATAATAATTGTCCTGAAATGTTCGAAAAATCACAAAATGGGGTTGTTCTGAGGACGTTATACTTAATTGTGTGATTGCTTAGCTGTATGCAATGAGGGAATGGCACAGAGAGTAAAGTGGACGTCGTCTGCGGACAACGCGGCTGTTCGTGGACAGGGCGTGCTACATCCGGGTTTTTCCAGGAAATCCAACATGGAAAGAAGACTGTACGGATCAGCCAATCAGATGTCGAGGTTGTGGATTTGTGTTGAAAGAGACTGTGTGTGGTGAAGATGGCAGAAGTGGAGAAAGTCAGGATGTTGGTGCTCGGAGATATGTTTGTGCATGGTTTACAGCAGTACGCTGAATGCAGGCACGTTGCAAAGAACTTTCATGTGAAAGGAGTGGAGGTGGTGTGGAGCAGTGTGCCTGATTGCAATGTACAGGGAATTGTACAAGTTTGTGAGGATATGGCCACGATGAACAGTCCGCATGTGGTAGTTTTGCACTATGGTGCTTTCCATTTGGGCAACGTCAGTGCCCCTACTTTGTTGGCTGATTGGAATGCTTGGATCAAGCAGTAATGAAGATCCTTCCAAATGCAAAAGTCATTTTTTCTGGATTACTACCTAGGGCAATATGGGACAATAGTTCAGTTTTTTGTCCTCAGCAAAATATTGCTAGGTGTGTCATCAACCGAGGCATGTGTGCCTTCATGCTTAGAGCTGGTATGTTCTTCTGTAACAATGAGAATATTGATGCCAGTAATGCTGTTAATTTTAAAGAAGATGGCATTTCTTTATCTTTTACGGGAAATGCCTTTCTATTTTGGAATGTAAGGGTTGCTTTGGAGAAGGTTATGTGAAGATTTTAGGAGTAAAGTAAGAAAAAAAAACAAGAAAAAAAATACAAAATAACAGGTGTCTGTCAAGCATCTGTAAAAAAAAACAAAAGAAACGGCTCTTTTCAGAGCCAACTTCAAAGGGGAAATGGGGCACACCATTTAAATTTACATTCACCACGCTCAGATTTTCGATGTGTCCGCGGACATGGCGGTAGTCCGCGGACATGAAAATCACTACGAGGGGGTTAGTATGTTCTATGTTACATGTATATGAAGTCAGGGATATTATGGTTAAGGTGTGCACTAAAAACCTATGAAATTCAGTGAAAAAACTTTGTTAAAGGGACGTTATGGTTAAGTTGCGCTACTAAAAACCTATGAAATTCAGTGGAAAAACTTTGTTAAAGGGACGTTATGGCTCAAAATAAAACCGAAAAACCCCTGAAATTCGGCAGTTATGGTAACATAAGCAACCATAACTCGCGCCACCGTGCACTGCTAACACTAACACCCAGGACATCAAAGATGACATCACAAATGTCATTGAAGACATCACTGATGACATCACATGGCTGGCTCTCCCTTTTTATCCTTTACTGACATATAGAAGGCACATAGTTTTCTTCAGTAACAGTCAGGAAGTAAAAATTGAAAAGGTACTATATTTGTAGACTTAGGGTCCAGTCACATCATATGAAACATATACATAGCGGAAGATACAGGCTTGAAAGAGAGCAATCCTTTCTGTGCATGAAGATAATCATTATGGTTATCAGCACTTTCTCATAGTTTTATTTTTATTACTCCACCTTCCCTCTATATGCTCATATTTGTATACATTATACTCACTCTCCATAGAGTGAATGGGAAAAAAATTTTGCTCGCGCCTACAGCCCAAACCGCTGGACGGATTTCCACCAAATTTGGACCAGGAGCAGCGGCTTGGTCCCGAAAGCGTGCTTTTGCAAATTTGGTGAAAATCCGTCCAGTAGTTTTTTTTAAAATGACCAAAAAGTAGGTAAAAAAAAATTAGTGATATCTGTGTTCGGTTTGCGGACACACTTCCCTGTTCGCTCCGCGGAAAGTGTCCTGATTGGCTAATTGTCTTGCGTGATGTTCACGGACATGCAAAGTGTTCGCTGATTGGACGGCGTGGAGCATGAAGCGCGTCAGATTTTTCGGTAGCGCCCGCCATCTTGGATTCGCGGACGTCCCCGGACAGCGCAGTGAAACTTTGTTCAAAATGTGTATTCTGTAGAGTGTGTTGGTGTGTAGGAGTGTTTGGGGAGGGTGGGAGTGTATGAGATAGGATGAAAGTTGTGTTTTTTATGTGTTAGACGTTCTTTTTGTGTTCGATTTGTTTGCGGCCATCACGGGTGTTCTGAAATGTTCTAAATAAACTGACTAGGGGGTGTTCTAAGGAGTCAATATGTGTCCGTTTTGTTCGCAAGCAAAGTGAAACTGTTCTAAGAACACTCGCGGTGTCCGGGGAGTGTTCGTAGGGGGTGTCCTGAGGACGCTGTCCGTATTGTTCTCTGTCAAGTTGAATGTGTTCTAAGAACACACGCGGTCACCTGAAATGTTCGCAAATAAACAAAATGGGGGTGTTCTGAAGACGTTTTTGAGAACACTCCCGGTGTCCTGAAATGTTTGTAGGGGGTGTTCTGAGGACGCTGTCCGTATTGTTCTCTGTCAAGTTGAATGTGTTCTAAGAACACTCGCGGTGTCCTGAAATGTTCACAAATAAACAAAATGGGGGTGTTCTGAAGAGGCTTCTAAGAACACTCGCGGTGTCTGGGGAGTGTTCGTAGGGGGTGTCCTGAGGACGCTGTCCGTATTGTTCTCTGTCAAGTTGAATGTATCCTAAGAACACTCGCGGTGTCCTGAAATGTTCGCAAATAAACAAAATGGGGGTGTTCTGAAGACGTTCCTAAGAACACTCGCGGTGTCCGGGGAGTGTTCGTAGGGGGTGTCCTGAGGACGCTGTCCGTATTGTTCTCTGTCAAGTTGAATGTGTCCTAAGAACACTCGCGGTGTACTGAAATGTTCGAAAATAAACAAGATCGTGGTGTTCTGAAGACGCTTCTAAGAACACTTGCGGTGTCTGGGGCGTGTTCGTAGGGGGTGTCCTGAGGACGCTGTCCGTATTGTTCTCTGTCAAGTTGAATTTGTCCTAAGAACACTTGCGGTGTCCTGAAATGTTCGTAAATAAACAAAATGGGGGTGTTCTGAAGATGCTTCTAAGAACACTCGCGGTGTCCTGGGAGTGTTCGTAGGGGGTGTCCTGAGGACGCTGTCCGTATTGTTCTTTGTCAAGTTGAATGTGTCCTAAGAACACTCGCGGTGTCCTGAAATGTTCACAAATAAACAAGATGGTGGTGTTCTGAAGACGCTTCTAAGAACACTCCCGGTGTCCGGGGAGTGTTCGTAGGGGGTGTCCTGAGGACGCTGTCCGTATTGTTCTTTGTCAAGTTGAATGTGTCCTAAGAACACTCGCGGTGTCCTGAAATGTTCGCAAATAAACAAGATGGTGGTGTTCTGAAGACGCTTCTAAGAAAACTCCCGGTGTCCTGGAATGTTCGTAGGGGGTGTCCTTAGAACGCTGTCCGTATTGTTCGTTGTTAAGTTGAAAGTGTTCCAAGAACTATTGCATTGTTCTGAAATGTTCGTAGGGGGTGTCCTGAAAACGGTGTCCGTATTGTTCGCTGGCAAGTTCAAAGTGTTCTAAGAACACTCACATTGTTCGCGGACATTAAAAGTTTCCCATAGATCATAGTTGAAATGTTTGACTCTATGGATGTGATATGCTGCGGTGGTTGTTGCCAGGGCATAGAGTCTTGGGTGCATGGCTATTTGGCCATGCACCCAAGACTCTATGCCCTGGCAACAACCACCGCAGCATATCACATTCATATTTGCTTATAACTTTGGGTGAAAACAAATGTATAAGGAACAAAGGTATTAGATACTATGGATGTGATATGCTGCTATGGTTGTCCTTATTATTGTATACTTACTGTTTGGTCTAGTAATGGGAGTCCATGTTTTTCTTCTTCATTTCTGTGATAAAAGAAAATAGCATGTTAGTATTAGTATTTTGTAATGACTTATTACATTGTATAAGCAATATACTTTTATTTTTTTTCGACCCTCATATTTAGTAGAGTACAAATCAGAGTACTGTGCAATTTGCTCAGTTTCTGTATTTGTTGCTAAAATCATTGGGTCTGTGGGAGAAAAAAAAATCCATGTTGGATTAAAAAAAAACCCTTTTTCTGTTATGCTACAGTTTATTTGTTTGTTTGTTTTCAGTGTTCACTTGTTGTTTCTGGCTAATGGTTTATACTTTGCTTTGTTGTATTTGTTTTGGAGCATTAACAGATTCTTCATTTGTTTTGATATTATAAAATTTTGGAGCAGTTAGATACCAATTGGCGTATTCTAACTGTCTATTTTTTTAATATATTTTAGTGGTTTTGATTTATCTATTTGGATATTGTTAAATTTTGGGACGTCCTCAAAGTATTTGGCTAATGGGTAGCCATATCACGGTTTTCAATCACTCGCAAATGTTGTAAAATGCGCAATCTCACCTCGAGTTTCGCACTACCTATGTACCATAACTTGCATCCACAAGTGGTGATTTTAATCACAAATTGTGTAGAACACTTTATCACCTTCCCGATTGACACCTCCTTCCCTGTGCGTGGATGGGTATATTTCCTAATGCTGGTCGCAAATTGACACGCTTTGCATTTTGGGCAGGTAGAAAACCCAGACGATTGATTGGGAAGCCAGTTATCTATCGTTAGGGCATTAATGGGCTGAAACATATTTGGTGACAGCTTGCATTGAATAGAAGCAGATTTCCTATATGTGACTGTTGCATGAGCTTGTAGGAGATGGCTGATATCCTTATCTCTCTTCAACAGTTACCAATGTTTGCCCCGAATTCTTCTTATCTCATTTGCACCTTGATTGAACGTAGCAATGAATTTGATGAAATTGTCACCTTTAACGTGGGAATGTTTGTATTGGATCTGATTTTTAACAAGGATATCCTCCTTGGACTTGCTACAGCCTCAAACGTATGCTTTATTGATTATTTGCTTACTGTATTCCGTGGCCAGAAATCTTGCAGCTGCTCTCTTTGCATTTCTTTGCCAGGTTTCCTTTTCATTGCAATTTTGTTTATTCGAAGAAACTTGCTGTATGGTATACTGTTTTTGAGGCAAGTTGGAGGCGCACTCTTGGCATGCAGAACTGCAAGTTGGATGCGCACTCTTGGCATGCAGAACTGCATTTATACTCATAAGCTTTCGATACAGGTCTGTTGTGGTAATAGCATTTACAACTTTTACTTTGTTGTCTAAATAGACCACTTCAGCCCTGTTGTGATGTTCAGTGAACTTTAGGTTAGGTTAAGTATTCGAAAACATTCTAACCATTCTTCATCAGTGCCGTCCCACGGGATGAACAGTTCATCAATGCACCTTTGCCATACAATGACCTAATCAGTATGAATTTTCTTATCATCACTGGCAAATAAAATTTCATCCCAGGCACCCATGAATAAGTTGGAAAATGTCAGTGCTACTGCAGTACCCATTGCGGTCCCACATATTTGATTATATAATTCACTGATGAACATGAATGTATTGTGCATCAGGCAGAAGGATAACATTTCGAGCAACATCTGCGAGTGGTCACAATGGATGAGAGACCTTGTTGACAGGTAATGTTTCACTGCTTCAAGACCTGGGGCATGTGAAATGCAACTATAAAGTGAAACTACATCAGGGGTCACAAGAAGATCCTTTTGATCCAGGGAATTTGGTCAATTTGATTAAGAAAGGCCATGGTGTCTTTCGTATAAGATGGTAATGTCTCAACGAACGGCAATAAGAAATGTATCCACAGATTTTGATGTATTCTCCAAGAGAGAATCTATTGAAGCTACTATGGGTCAACCTGGTGACATTGTCATTGATTTATGTATCTTGGTAATAAAGTGGATGATCGGAGTAGTTGGATGTTCCTTTGTTAAATACTTTTTCTCTTTTTCAAACAACACTGTTAGTTTTGCATCATATTCTTTTTTGTATTGGGATACAGATCTTGTGATCATTTGGCATAGCTTTGGGCAACTCTCAATTGTCACATTGCTTCTACTTGATAGTCCTTGGTATTTAAGACCACCACATTACCCAATTTATCTGATGATTTCACCATATATACTCAGGGAAAAACCATTAGTTGCAGAGACGTTAAGGTGAGCAATACATTGTAACAAAACCTTTGAAATTCAGGGAAAACAATTTAGTTGCAGAGATGTTACGGTGAAGATTTAATACAACAAAAGGCACCTTAACTTCATGTCCCCTGTTGCGCAGCCTAAGGCCATAAGGGCACAATGGTGATATCATAGAGGACATACCTGATGACATCACTGATGACATTACTGGTAATATCACTAATTACAGCATCTATGTGATGGCATCAGACATAACATCATTTATGACTTAGCTAATAAAAGCTTTCATTAACTAAATAACACATTTGGGCGTGGCCTTTGCCATGGCCTAGGCTGTGGCTAGTGTGGTTCCTGTTGTACAATATTCAGTGGGCACGGCTATATTGACCCATTAATGTGTTCAAATATACAGTGGGCATGACCAAAAGCCATGCCAACTGGCTATGGCTGAAAGTCATGGCTAGTGGCCGGTTAGTGTTGTAAAATATACAGTGGGCACGGCCAAAGGCCATAGCCACTAATAATGGCTGCAAGCCATGGCTAGTGGTCTGTTTATTTTTGAAAATATACAGTGAGCAAGGCCGAAGGCCAAGGCCACTGGCCATGGCTGAAGGCTATGGCTACTGCCCCTTGATGTGTTAAAATATACAGGGGGGATTGCCAAAGGGGGTGGCCACTGGCCATGGCTCAATGCCATGCCTATTGGCTGATTAGTGTTGTGAAATATACAGTGGGTATGGACAAAGTCTGTGGCTAGTGGCCTCATAATGTGTAAAAATAAACAGTGGGAATGGCCAAAGGCCATGGCTAGTGGCCCTTTAATGTGTTAAACTATAAAGTGACCACTGGTTATGGTTAGTTATTGTTTAATGTAATCAGTTATGCCATCAGTTTTTCATCCGTGATGTCATCGGTGTGGTCATAGGCTGTGCAACAGGGGTGTGAAGATAAGGTGGATTTATCTGAATTTCAGGGATTTTGTTATGTTACATTTTTACCTTAAACTTCTCTGCATCTGCAGTAATTTTCCTGAATTTCAAGGGTTTTGTTATACCACAGTTTCTTCCATGCAAAGGAGTTTGTTATACTATTTTATTTTTCCACACCACTGGCCACGCCCTGCGGTCATTCACACTGTATGTTTTAAAAAGAAATTGGCAACTTTGTTCATATATGTTGAACCTGTTGACCCTTTAATCGATGTAAAAATTAATTAGATGGATGGGGATGCAGAATTTACTCTGACGTCAATAATAAGACTGACTAAGGAAGTTGGCAAAACATAACTGTTTTATTTGTAATTATCTAAAACAGGGAGTACAACGGGCATCAACAGATGTTCGCTTAAGTCTCTCAATGTGTTGCATAAAAAAACATATTTATAGCAAAAACTCGTCATCATTGATGTCATACTACGTGGCAAAATAAGAAAACCTACTTGGGGTTGTGGTTGGTCTACGGGGAACATCTAGGTATACTATAGGTGACTGGTGTCTGCCTTGAGTACAATAATGGAACAGACATATCACACTCTCCTATGGAGACTGGTAATTTATCAGTAAAAGGAACTCGACTTGTAGCTCAAGAGAATCCTGGAGCATTCATGGCATTTCCCGACATTGGATATTTGCCCTCTTGTATGCATGAATGAACAGCCCCAGTGTCTACTAAAAAAGTAAAAGATTTGCTACGTATTGTCGCATCGACCCTTGGTTCCTCTTCGGGGTCTGGTGTCACAAATGGTACTGAACACATCAAGTCGCCCTGTGAGCTGTCCTATTGTGGATACATGCTTATCCCTGTACCTGTGAAAGGACGTCCTCCCACCACAGTAACATCCCCTATTCTAGGTGTCAATAAATGTCCTGTGTTTGTATTGTGATGTATCTGCATGTGTGCGTGCTTCCACTGTCCTTGCAGTGGATTCAATGGTATTTCCTGTGCCTGCAAAGACTGTTGAACTTGCAGTGCTTGTGCTTGGTACACTCTCTCATCTTGGACAAACCCGTCCCTAGCTTGTGAGCTATATGCTGGAGGATAAACTCTCCCCTCTCTTGAGAATTGCCCATTCTGTAAATAGCCTTGGCTTCCACATGTTCTTGCAAGATTCCCTGCCATTCCTCATGTCCAACATACATGAGGAGCTCTTCTGATTTTTCCCTCTTGGTTAAATCCTCCCTGCATATTCTGGTTATAGTTCTGCATATTTTTAAACCCGCTTTGGTTATTCTGAAAACCACCCCTTCCTCTGCAGCCCATTCCCCTGCCTCGCGGCATAAACCCATTCCCTCCTTGATCCATTTGGCGCTGAATGTTTGCCTGTAATGTACCCTTTACTTGCTGCATTCCCAATCCTTCTCCCCTTGTCAATATTGCCCCTTTTATGGCATACTCTCATGCCTGCTGGACGTATCTCTGGACCAGGAACGACTTCTCCATACAAAATGAGTTACACCCATAGAACCACTAGACCATGCTACTCAAAATGGAGGTTTTTCGATGCATTGCCCGGAAAACGACGTGTGCATTTTTCACGTCGTTAAATTTCACGTGACTTAGGTCTGTCACGTGTATCACGGCAGTGCGTACATAAGCAGCGTGGAAACTCCGATCGCTGCTTCTGATTAAGTCAATTTTGGCATTTTGGTAGCTGAACTCCGGACCTGCGTTCTCGCATTCCCTTCAGCAACTTCTTTGGCCTATTTTGAGCGTGTTTTCCTCCACACGCTAATTCCGGAGCTGCGTGTATCCTGTTCGCCTGCCAAATCTCCACGCGGATGCTGTCTGCAAGCGCGGCTGTCCTGAGCTGCGTGAATCCTGTTTGCGTGCCAAATCTCCACGCGGAAGCTGTCTGCAAGCGCGGCTGTCCTGAGCTGCGTGAATTCTGTTCGCTTGCCAAATCTCCACGCGGACTCTGTCTGCAAGCGCGGCTGTCCTGAACTGCGTGAATCTTGTTCGCGTGCCAAATCTCCTTGCGGACGCTGTCTGCAAGCGCGGCTGTCCTGAGCAGCGTGAATCCTGTCCGCGTGCCAAATCTCCACACGGACGCTGTCTGCAAGCGCGGCTGTCCTGAGCTGCGTGAATCCTGTTCGCGTGCCAAATCTCCACGCGGACGCTGTCTGCAAGCGCGGCTGTCCTGAGCTGCGTGAATCCTGTTTGCGTGTCAAATCTCCACGCGGACGCTGTCTGCAAGCGCGGCATTCCTGAGCTGCGTGTATCCTGTTCGCGTGCTAAATATCTACTCGCGGACGCTGTTTTCAAGCGCGGCTGGCCTGGCTGCGTGTATTCTACGCGTGCAATCCTGCACGTGGTTTTCGAGAACTATTTTGAACCTTTGGTACCAGTGACAGTTAACAGGTGATATTTCTAAATTTTGTTCATCGTGGGAAAGGAAATATTTCATGAACTATTGGAAGGTTATTAAGCACAGTACTTTGGACGCTATCCTGTGGTGCACCAACCCGGTATCTAGCGAGAGCCTCGTGCCGTTCGGGATAAGTCTCCCTTACTAATCTTCCCTTCCTTTGTCGTTTGTTCAACTCCTGGTTTTCTTCAAGAAACTTTTGTGGATTACTTCAGTTTTTGCCATAAGGTCAGTGTCTGAATTAATGCTAATACTGTGTTTTCTTAGTAATTCGATTGGGACAGTTTCTTATGATACTTTATCTATCCTAGGCATACTTCCTACACAATTCCAACGCCCTTTCCAGTGATCCATCTCTCTGCCTGTTTCATCCAGTCAGAGAGTTGTATCATTTGGAAGGTCTAATTTGACCTGCCTACAATCAAGTCGTGTGAAAATAGGATCCGGAAGAGCCCTACCAAATTGTATCCTTTTTTGGTTACCGTATCCTTTTCAGTTGATACATTGGTGATTTATGACAGAATCAGAAGCGATGGAGGGTACGGATCCTTTAACTGTTTTGACTCAGTTAATCACTGACTTGAGAAATTAAATGATTACGGCACAGGATGTGCTACGGCATCGAATGGATGTTATGCAAGATGCCAAGCATGCCACTCCTCAGGGAGCACAGGTTCCAGTAGCCACTGCATCTGGATCTGGGACTACGACACCATCATTATCACAGGAAACTCTTAAAGTGGTTATGCCCACACAGTTTCCCTTGGCTCCCCCAGAAAGGTTCACAGGTGATCCTAAAACCTATAGAACTTTTGTTAATCAGTGCCGACTTCATTTTCTTTGCCGGCCTAATTCATTTCCGGATCTAACTACTAAAGCAGCATTCGTGCTTTCCCATTTGGGGGGTACAGCTGTGCTTGGGCAAATCCTTTATTGGAATCAAATAGCCCCTTGTTGTACGATTGCGATGATCTTCTGGCTGCTATGAACAAAGTCTTTGATATGCGTTACGCTACTCAAGCCACAGATCTGGAGTTGCTGAATTTACAACAAGGCACTCAACCTCTGTTGGCTTACATTGCACGATTTAACCAATTAACAGCCGAAACCCAATGGCCGGAAGACAAGAAGACGGCTGTTTTCTACAAGGGTCTTTCAGAAGAACTCAAAGATGCCTTGTCCATGGTCCCAGTGGTTCCTACAGGTTTTTCAGAATTTCTTGATTTCATTTTACAAATTGATGCCCGAAGAAATGCCCGCAAAGGAGAGAGAAAACCTTTCCTACATGCACCGGTTCGTTCTGATACACCGGCATCTTCTTTGAATGATCCTGAACCAATGCAAATTGGTGCGGTGAGAGGCCGGTTGTCTAGAGCCGAAAGAGAGAACCGAAGGAAAAATAACTTATGTATGTATTGCGGTTCATCTGAGCATTTATTGCCGACAGGCCCAAAAGACCAAATAAGCTTTCGGGAAACGCCAAAACTCGACAGTAGCAGGAGTCCCTGTGTCGAGTGTTACATCGGACTCCATTACATTTCCAGCACGTGCACCGATAGCTGTTGAGATGACTTTACGTTTCGAGGATCAAGACTTGGTTTCCAAGGCTATGGTTGACTCTGGAGCCACTAATAATTACATCGATATCACATATGCCAAGAAATGTTCTATACCCATTATAGACAAGAACAAACCTGAAACTGTTAATACTGTGGATGGATCGGTCTTGATTTCCGGTATGGTAACTCAGGAGACTGTACCTATTTAGATGACTTTATCAAATGGTCATTCGGAGGAAATAGTTTTCGATGTCATTGCGGCTCCTCATTACAAAATATTACTTGAACTTAAATGGTTGACTCTTCATAATCCCGCCATAGACTGGGTTACGGGATTGATCCAATATCCTTCCGTTTTTTGCAACGAACATTGCTTTACCAGTCAGGTGGTGTCAAATAAATCACATATTTTGGCCACTATTGAGGGAATTTCCACTATTAGTGTGGTACATCAGAGCAGTACACATATACCAAGTGAACATGCAGATTTTGCTGATGTGTTTGACAAAGGTCAGGCAGAACAGCTGCCTCCACATAGGCAGTATGATTGTCCAATTGAATTAATTCCTGGAGCTAAAATTCCTACTGGTTGAGTTTATTCCTTAACTCTCAAAGAAGATGTTTTCTTGAAAGAATACATCGATAAAGCTCTTGATATGGGATTTATACGGCCATCTCAATCGCCGGCTGCCTCTCCTTTATTCTTTGTTCCAAAGAAGGAAGGAGATCTAAGGCCTTGCATTGATTACAGGGCTATTAACGACATCACCATAAAGAATCAGTACCCTTTACCACTGATTAATGTTCTGTTAGATCAATTAGGAACTTCCAAGTATTTCTCTAAATTGGATTTGCGCGGTGCTTACAATCTGGTTCGCATTCGCGAAGGAGACGAATGGAAGACCGCCTTTAAGACGCGGTACGACCTTTATGAATATTTAGTGATGCCTTTTGGTCTTTGTAACGCTCCCGCCACATTTCAGTTCTTCATGAACGATATCTTCAAAGATATGATGGACCAATTCGTGGTGATTTACTTGGATGACATTTTGATATATTCATCATCCTTTCCAGAACATGTTAAACACCTGTTAGCTGTCTTACAAAGACTGAGAGAGAACAAACTTTTTGTTAAAGCAGAGAAATGTGTCTTTCATACACAAGAAGTGGAATTTCTGGGTTACGACATTACCAATCACGGTGTTCGAATGAGTCGTTCCAAAGTGAAGGCCATATTGAATTGGCCTGTTCCACACAATGTCAAGTCATTACAGTCATTTCTAGGTTTTGCGAATTTTTATCGCAGATTTATTCGTTCTTTCTCCAAAACAGTGGCCCCATTGACAGCTTTAACGAATTTTTATCGCAGATTTATTCGTTCTTTCTCCAAAACAGTGGCCCCATTGACAGCTTTAACTAAAGTTCTAAAGTTCCATTCTGTTGGAATCAGAATGCTCAAGCTTCTTTTGAGCGGTTAAAGGAAGCATTTACCACTGCACCTGTACTTCAACATCCTGATCCGGATGGTCAGTTTATCGTTGAAGCAGACGCCTCCAGTGTCGCTACAGGAGCTGTACTCTCGCAAGTTTGTGCAGAAACTAAGGAGGAGCATCCAGTTGCTTTCTTCTCACGCAAACTTATCCCATATGAACAAAACTATACTGTCACTGAGCGTGAATTACTTGCAATCAAGGATGCTATCCAAGAATGGCGACATCATCTTCTTGGGGCCAAACATAAGGTGGTGGTGTATTCGGATCATAGAAATCTTCAGGCATTCAAAACTATGAAATGTCTTACAGCTAGACAGGCCAGATGGCATGTTTTTTTTGCTCAATACGATTTTCAAATTACTTATCGTCCTGCCAGATAACATGTCAAGTCAGATGCTTTGTCTCGCATCGGTGAAGAGGTGAAAGAAGAATCATCGGTGCAAAATAAGTTGTTGGCAGATCACGTGATATGTAGTTGTTCTGCACAACTTTCCCTAAAAAACGAGTTACAGGAGTGGGTGAAACTAAATCCACAATTGATTCAGGATTTGAATATTGATATATACAATGGTTTGCCTTTTAAACAAGGAGTACTCTATCTACCAACTGGTACCACTCAGAACAAGGCCCTCAGTTGGGGTCATGATTCTTTGATTGCTGCCCATCCTGGACAGAAGAAGACTAAGAGTTGCTGAAAAGATGGTGTTGGTGGCCGTCTATAACACAAGATGTTATAAATTATGTTTCAACATGTTCGGTATGCAGTCAATGCAAGAACACTCCTGGCAAACCAGTGGGTTTACTCCAGTCTCTACCTGTTCCCAAAAAACCATGGGACATGATATCAATGGATTTTGTGGTTGAACTTCCAAGAAATAAAGGCTACGATACCATATGGGTGGTGGTGGACTACTTTACAAAATTGGTGCTTTTTATCCCCTGTATTGGTGTACCAACAGCTGCTGGTCTGGCTGATCTATTCATCCGGCATATATTCCGGTTTTTGGTCTACCTTCAATGATAATCACTGACGTGGGCTCACAATTTGCGTCACGTTTTTGGAGAGCACTAAATTCGGCATTACTAATTGATGACAGATTGTCTAGTGCTTATCACCCTCAAACGGATGGACTGACTGAGAGCGTCAATAGCACTATGGAACAATATCTGCGATGTTTGTGCCTGCAGTTTCAGTCAGATTGGCTCAATGTTCTGCCGGCAGCGGAGTTCGCCTATAACAATTCCTATCATAGTGCCATAGGTACTTCACCTTTCTATGCTTTGTATGGGCAACACCCACGATCCATTCCTTTGGATTCCAGTTTGTCTTTGGATACTCCTGCAGCAGGACTAATTTTGGAGATCTTAAGAGTCTACAGAAGAAAGTTAAGCAGCAATTGGAGCAAGCTAAAAAACGAGATAAGACCTATGCCGATGCTCATAGAATCCCTGCACCTATCTACAAAGCAGGTATGAAGGTATGGCTGTCCACAAAAAACTTGAGGATACCCGGTAAAAAGAAATTGTTGCCTAAATACATCGGGCCATATGAAGTGCTCCACGTTATAAATCCGGCTGCTGTCCGTCTGCCATTGCCACAACGGTGGCGAGTGCATCCTGTATTCCACATGTCACTCATGAAACCGTGCTCGGATGCTACTAGATTGCCTATACGGCCTGTTGCTATTTCTGTGAAAGGGTCAGACGAGTATGAAGTACAGGACATTCTGGACATGAGGTTACGGTCTGGGAAACCATATTATTTGGTGGATTGGAAAGGTTATGGTCCCGAGGATAGATCCTGGGAACCTCTGTCTAACATTCATGCTCCAGCTTTATTAAGGCGATTCCGCTCGAAAAGGGGAGAGGCTGCTCCTTTGGGGGGTGGCACTGTCATGCCTGCTGGATGTATCCCTGGACCAGGAACGACTTCTCCATACAAAATTAGTTACGCCCATAGAACCACTAGACCATTCTACTCAAAATGGAGGTTGTGCGATGCATTGCCCGGAAAACGACGTCTGTATTTTTCACGTCGTTAAATTTCACGTGACTTAGGTCTGTCACGTGTATCACGGCAGTGCGTACATAAGCAGCGTGGAAACTCTGATCGCTGCTTCTGATTAAGTCAATTTTGGCGTTTTGGTAGCTGAACTCCGGACCTGCGTTCTCGCATTCCCTTCAGCAACTTCTTTGGCCTATTTTGAGCGTGTTTTCCTCCACACGCTAATTCCGGAGCTGCGTGTATCCTGTTCACATGCCAAATCTCCACGCGGACGCTGTCTGCAAGCGCGGCTGTCCTGAGCTGCGTGAATCCTGTTCGCGTGCCAAATCTCCACGCGGAAGCTGTCTGCAAGCGCGGCTGTCCTGAGCTGCGTGAATCCTGTTCGCATGCCAAATCTCCACGCGGACGCTGTCTGCAAGCGCGGCTGTCCTGAGCTGCGTGAATTCTGTTTGCGTGCCAAATCTCCACGCGGAAGCTGTCTGCAAGCGCGGCTGTCCTGAGCTGCGTGAATCCTGTTTGCGTGCCAAATCTTCACACGGACGCTGTCTGCAAGCGCGGCTGTCCTGAGCTGAGTGAATCCTGTTTGTGTGCCAATTCTCCACACGGACGCTGTCTGCAAGCGCGGCTGTCTTGAGCTGCGTGAATCCTGTTCGCGTGCCAAATCTCCACGCGGACTCTGTCTGCAAGCGCGGCTGTCCTGAGCTGCGTGAATCCTGTTGGCGTGTCAAATCTCCACGCGGATGCTGTCTGCAAGCGCAGCTGTCCTGAGCTGCGTGTATCCTGTTTGCGTGCTAAATATCTACACGCGGACGCTGTTTTCAAGCGCGGCTGGCCTGTCTGCTTGTATTCTATCGCTTGCAATCCTGCACGTGGTTTTCTGAACTATTTTGAACCTTTGGTACCTGTGACAGTTAACAGGTGATATTTCTAAATTTTGTTCATCGTGGGAAAGGAAGTATTTCATGAACTATTGGAAGGTTATTAAGCACAGTACTTTGGACGCTATCCTGTGGTGCACCAACCCGGTATCTAGCGAGAGCCTCGTGCCGTTCGGGATAAGTCTCCCTTACTAATCTTCCCTTCCTTTGTCATTTGTTCAACTCCTGGTTTTCTTCAAGAAACCTTCGTGGATTACTTCCGTTTTTGCCATAAGGTCAGTGTCTGAATTAATGCTAATACTATGTTTTCTTAGTAATTCGATTGGGACAGTTTCTTATGATACTTTATCCTAGGCATACTTCCTACACAATTCCCACGCCCTTCCCAGTGATCCATCTCTCTGCCTGTTTCATCCAGTCAGAGAGTTGTATCATTTGGAAGGTCTAATTTGACCTGCCTACAATCAAGTCGTGTGAAAATAGGATCCGGAAGAGCCCTACCAAATTGTATCCTTTTTTGGTTACCGTATCCTTTTCAGTTGATACATTGGTGATTTATGACACATACTTTGACAATTTCTTCTGAAATAACTTGGCTTCCTCAAGTTTTCTAGAATCTTCCTTCTTCTATTTTTTTTCTTGCAACAGCCGACAGTGATGCACTATGGTCAAATGTATTTCTGCCCATGGCTTCGCTTCCATTCCTACTAATTTCTTAAGCTGCCTTTGTATCGGTTCAGGTAATCCATGACATAAAATGTGGTAAAATACTGCCACTGTCTTTCCCCACAGATCCTGTGTTTCAAGAGTCCAACTTTCCTGAATACTTTGAATATAAGCAAGTGGATCTTCGACATCCCTCGACTTACATGCCATAATTTGCTCCCATATCTGATGTATCAGGATATTGCACCCTGAAAGCTCTCCAAACATCTGCTCTACAATTATTAAATGGTGCTCCATTTTGTTCTGTGCTGTGACACTTGAAAAGCCTGCTCTCGTCCAAATGTCATCAGCCTTTTCCCCAAGAATGGCTGCTAGGAGACTTTAATGTCTCCTATTGCTAAAGTATTTCCCCCTGTCATTTTCTCTGGTTCACAAATCCATTTTCCTGTACCCGCCATTAAATTGGAAAGTTTACATCTTATATTGTCTTTATCCATTTGTGGCAATGGGATATACTGTGGCCTGTCCCCTCTTTCTCCAATAAAGAGAACTGTATGAACCCAAATCCATAATCGCCTCCCATTGTCTGCCTAGCCATCGTGGGGACAATGGATCCTAATCGACTTCTACCTGGCAATGACTTCAGCCTGCTCATATATGGTGGCGACTCTCCCTTCTCGCTATGTGATTGTCCTTTAGGTCGCTTTGGATACACTATAGGATGTGCTGTTCTATCTTTAGGCTGCTCTAGATCAGACCATTGTACTTCCTTGTCAGTCTACAGACATCCCTTGGGACTGCATGCACTTCTTTCCTCTTCCCCACAGAAGGTTGTTCTCTCTTCACTGGACATATCTAGTCCCCAACTAATATGACTCTCTTCTCTTTCACCCTTGTCTAAAGTTAACCTAGTTAACCTGCTGAGAGACAAAGCTCTATACTCAAGACCAAGTGGGCTTCCTTCTTTGCCTCGTGATTGGGCAATTATAGATCAATCTTCTTTTCCTCTGCTTCCCGGTTCACCTCTTCCTCTCATATCTTGATAGGCCTTATCGATCCTATCTCTGATGCTCCCTACCTCCAAGTTCTCATCTAATGTAACTTTAGATGGCCCTGACAATGCTCCCTGTACCGGGAGAAACTCCTCTATATCGCCCATAAATATCAATGGACTTGGTTCCATCAAATTATTCTGGATGCAATCAATATCGTGCTCAATCTGTCTCCTTTTTCGCTCCATTTCTTCGTCTTACTGTCTTCATTTTCTTACTTACCATGTAACTCTTTCCTCTTGTTGTCTTTTCTCTTCCCTTCTTTCATTCACTCTTCGTTCTTCTTCTTCCGTTCGTCTTTGTATCATTTCATCCCTTAATTTCTGTGCTTCATCCTCTTCTCTCTTCCTTTCTTGCCTCTCGTTCTTCGATTGCTCTCTGCCTGTTGTCATATTTCCTTTGCTCCTCCGCCCTTTCCTATTTCTTTTGCTGCTCTCCCTGATACATCTGTTCTCGTCTCTGCCAACTCTCTCTTATGTTTTATCTCTTTGAATCGCTTTTCTCGTTCCCTGTCTTTTCTATCCTGTTCGTCTTGATCTTCCCTTTGCCTGACTTCCTCAATGCTTTTCCCATCAAACTTGAGCAATGTCTTTCCTCCAATCTATTTGTTTTGTACAAGCGTTACCTCATCAGCTTTATCCTTTTCTCCTTTACATCTCTTAATTTCTCGTTCTATGTCTATAGTTACATTCGATTGTTCGCTTTTCTCCTCCTTGTTCTGTAAGACTTTAAAGATCTCCTCCTTTCTTCTAGCCTCTTCTGGACTATCGTCACTGCTATAAGCATTCCGGACATCAACGGACATTCGCTCAAGTCTCTCAATGTGTTGCATGAAAAAAAACATATTTATAGCAAAAACACATCATCATTGACATAATGCTACGTGGCAAAATAAGAAAACCTAATTTGGGTTGTGGTTGATCTACGGGGAACATCTAGGTATACTTTCTATGGGGAATAGGATTGTGATTGGGTCTCTCTAGCCAGATGGACAACTATGCCCACCCCTAGTACAAGTCATCTTCGCTATCCTGAAATACACAATGTTTCATTGGCTTTCAAACTATAGGGCTCCTTGTTACATGGCCCTCTACAATTGGTTGGCAAGCTTGTACCCTTCTGGAATATTCCATTCGCTAGCAGCACGCAAACTGGTACCCCAGGTGCTTGTGGGTGGACTTGACCATGCCTCCCCACCCAATTAGCAAATCATCCATCATTACTCCTGCTGTCTGCCATTCAAATTGTCTTTGAACTCTGCTTGTAAAGTATCACTGCACCTGAGAATAGAAGGGAGTGTGAGCACAGTCTTATCTTCAGTTTCGATGTAGCTTGCCCAAAATCTATTTCCATCTAGACCATGTGACAGGAGCCCGTGTTTGAGTTCTTTCTTTCATTTTTAACTCTATTAAATTAATAAAACCTAGCACTCATAGTGTTTTTCCATTGCACCTTAACGGAAGCTCGCCTTTGCTTCTCACGTTCATTGTATCTTTTTGAATAGATAACCAGTTTCTTGTCTGCCCCAACCCTTGACACTGGGCCAGACAAGCCTTCTCGATTCTTCATTCCTTGTAAGCTGTTTTCTTCTACTGTGCAACACTTTCAGCACACATTGGTGGCACCACCTGCAGTCTACTCACTATGTATAGCCAGCCTTCATGGTTACTTAGTCTGCTTGCATTTCAGCATCTGTACATTTATAAAACAGCCTTCATTTTCTTCAGTGCTTTTCGTACGTGCAATCTTCATTCCACACATGAAATGTCACTCAATTCTTTATTCCGTGTTCAGAATCTATAAGGTTTATATACTTTCTTCATCAGCATCTCTTCTTGGTGTGTCATCTTTGCTTCATGTGTCATCACCAGGGTCTTGTCTTCACCGCTTCATACTTCTTCAAGGATCTTTCTTAAGAGGCTAGCATTTCTTCGTGGGTACATTACATAGGGCTTTCTTAATGGATACCTTGTTTCGGGGATTCTTTGCAGAATAGATACCAATACTGGCATTTTGCATGTCGAAATTTCCGGCTTCCAACATATTGGCAGAATATTGGTTGTACTTCCAGTATTTGGCTCCTCCCCTACAATGTAAGTTTGCATTTTTAATAGAATATCATTTTAATTATTTATTGATATGTTACTTAAAACTCATACATATGGCCTTAATTTAGTAATTAGATCTTTTTTGGGCTTAAGCTACGTCAAAAAGTCATTTAATCATACATGCAGTGTAAGTTACGTCCATAAAGGCAAATTTACAAAGTCAGACAAAGAAAACTAACCATTCTTACACCTTGCACAAATAAGATGTAAGCCGCACCTGATTCATCAAGAAAAAGCATGTGCATCAAAAAATTCCCCATACAACTTCTGTCAGCGGAACAAACACCAGTGTAAGTGAACGTGTTAAGAAAGAATTATGCCAAACACCACAAGTATTTTCATACAACAACCACCACCAATATTACTGCACACTTACACACTTTCGTCATACATCCTTGCTTTCAAAGTGTACATCAACAAACTCACCTGCATCCTGCACCATACTTACACCATCAAATTCATGGTTTGACTTACAACACTCCAAACACTTTTCCTCAGATCCAACATCATTTAGTAAATAACTACATAATTACACTCTGTATGCGTCACACTTGCAGAGACAAGCAAAACACTCTGGCACGCCCATCAGAACCAGAAAACACCCACAGACATACCACAAAAATGAGAGACACACCCACTGACATGCTCACCAAAAATAGGAACACACCCACTGACATGCCCACAATTCACTGTACACACCCGTAGAAACACCCATGCCACATTGATCTGTAGAGGCAGGAACAACGCAGAAAGCACATCACCGACATGCACACCTTACCTGACGACATCCTAACTAGGTGCTTCCAAGGCAAGCACGTTGCCTCTGACCTATCCTCCCGAGACTATCATCATTCTGTTCGTCAAATTCCATGCTTGGTGTATTTCATTTGTGTGTCGGCCTGTTTGCTAGTTCTATTTTGAGCAAGTGCATCTCTCCATTGCAAGTCATGTGTCTTGTTTGTTGCATACTTTTGTATTGTTGTTGCTGGGATGGTTGCGGATGTCAGGATGCACATGTGCCTGACATGTGGTGGTGTGTCCATCAGATGAATGGATGTGCACTGTATATTTGGATTTGCATTGACCTGTGCAGCATCACTCTGTGTTTGGCATTAGTGTGGTTGGCACATTACTTTGTTATTGCTGTGTAAAAAAGCAATCACACAATGCTCTGATGTGTTGGTCAACCTCTACCACTGAAATGCAGAAGTGGCACATATTTGATCTTCCTGAGTGGCTGCACAATTCACCAGTCTCTGTGAGTCATGCTCTCTCTGACTGCCCTACCATCACTCATGCATGAACCGGTCATGTGATACTTCCCTGACAGGCATTTTGCAACACAGCTCACTCATGCTCAGGCTGTGACATGCCTGGCCATTGTTTGTGGATCTTGCAACAACTTTTGGTATGTTTCCTTCTGTTGTGGGCACACATTCTGTCACTGTGCTTTGATGACTTGGCAATGTGGCATGGGCAGCATGCACATGTTTTTGCACTCACTTGTCACATGTGTATGTTGGGGGATGATTAAGGCCTGGAAGGGTGTGTGAGCAGATGCTCCACTCATGGATGGACCTCCGGTGATTCCAGTAGTTTGGATTTGCAGGATACATGTTCATGTTGCAATTCATGGTGATGTCACACCACAGAAGTTCAGGTGAGCAACAAACATGCATTGCAATGGTAATGTGCTGCCTGTAGGGGATGTCACAGGTGAGGGGATATGGGGATGGTGTCTCATCTGGAGGGGGCTGCCTATGGGGGTGTCCAGTCTGGAGGGGGCTGTCTGTGGGCGGTGTCACTTCTGGAGTGGGCTGCCTGTGGGTAGTGTCAAAAGTGAGGGGGGATGAGTGGTGGTGTCCCATCTGGAGGGGGATGCCTGTGGGGGGTGTCCAGTCTGGAGGGGGCTGTCTCTGGGTTGTGTCCCATCTGGATGGGGCTGCCTGTGGGGGTGTCACAGGTGAGGGGGGTGGGGGAGTGTCCCATCTGGAGGGGGCTGCCTGTGGGGGGTGTCTCAGGTGAGGGGGGCTGTAGGGTAGTGTCCCATCTGGAGGGGGCTGCCTGTGGGGGGGAGTCACAGGTGAGCGGGTTTGGGGGGGTGGTGTCCCTTCTGGAGGGGCCTGCCTGTGGGGGGTGTCCTGTATGGAGGGGGCTGCCTGTGGGGCATGTCACAGGTGGCAGGGCTGGCGGGTGGTCCCCTGTCTGGAGGGGGCTGCCTGTGGGGAGTATCCAGTCTGGAGGGGGCTGCCTGTGGGGGGTCCAGTCTGGAGGGGGCTGCCTGTGGGGGGAGTCACAGGTGAGGGGGGTGAGGGATGGTGTCCAGTCTGGAGGGGACTGCCTGTGGGGGGTGTCCCATCTGGAGGGGGCTGCCCAGTCTGGAGGGGGCTGCCTGTGGGGTGTCCCTTCTGGAGAGGGCTGCCTGTGGGTGGTGTCACAGGTGAGTGGGGCTGGTGGGTGGTGTCCCATCTGGAGGGGGCTACCTGTGGGGGATGTCACAGGTGAGGGGGCCATGGGGAGGTGTGTGGACTACAGTGGTTCATGTGCAGTAGGGGAGTATGTGGACAGGATGGGTGCCAAGGGTGTGGGGGGGACTCACGTTTTTGTAAGAGGTGTGGCCTACACTTACGAGGGGGCATGACATTTTGCTGGGGTACGGGCTGGGCTTGTGAGGGCGGGCACCTGTTTTCTTTGGGGTGCGGCCTGGGCTTCCGAGGAACGGCACATGTTCTCTCTGGGGTGCAGCCTGGGATTGTGAGGTGAGGTGCGCAATTTCGCTGGGGTATGGGTTGGGCTTGCGAGGGAGGGCACACATTTTCTCTGGGGATAGGCCTGGGATTGTGAGGTGAGGCATGTGATTTTGCTGGGGTACGAGCTGGGCGTGCAAGGGAGGGCACACGTTTTCTCCGGGGTGCAGCCTGGGATTGTGAGGTGAGGTGCGCAATTTCTCTGGGGTACTAGATTCTGGGCCAGGGGTGGCGCTGAGGCTTGCACTGTGTTAGTCCTTTGGCTTGCTTTTTGGTGTGCATGGGGGCGTATTGTAGTTATTCCTCGCGCAGCTTGTTGTGACTTGCACAACGGCTAGTAATGCGTCTTGGAATATATGAATATGCGTTGCACGCAATATATTTTCTGCGCTATGGCTCGCACAGAGTCCGTCTCGGCGCACAGCCCTTGCACTATTTCTGCACCGAATTCCATGAATTCGGGATCTTCAAACAACTGGGATAGTTTACTAAAATCTTACTATCAGTAGGACTTTAGGAAAACTCCCCTAGCAATCATCTAGGAGGAATCCATCTCACCCTCTAATAGCAATGAATTGTTTTGTGTTGTTCAGGAAAAGTGGCAAGATTTCATTGTTGAATGGATGTTAAAACCTGTACCTATTTATCATTACTGAATTATATGAATTCATTGCGCCATCAATGTAATTCTTCATACAAAATGTTTAATTCTACGCATTTATTTTATTCTTCTTGCAGTATCCCTGGATGTTGCCTTTTTGTATCCTTGCATCGTTTTTATGATTAAATGCACATATTCTTTAATTGTTTATCTGATTATATGTTTTCTTTCTTTGACACGTGTGCATGTATAGTGACACTGACAGCCGCGTTGTTTACAAGACGGCGGAGTCATGGCCTGTGATAAAAGGGCGGGCCACCCCGTTTTTCCATAACCCTTTAACAGAGACCCAGCTGGCAATGATTTCAAACACTGTCACTCTGTTTTTTTAGGGACGATATAGCAGCATGGACCTAATTTAAGAGGAGCTAAATGCTTTAGAGAGAACACTGATGGCAGCAGGATCACCTCGAAAACGAGGTGATGTACTTAGGTCTTTGTGATATGTGGGGCCGATGAACACCTCATTATAAGAACCCAGACAGGATATTTAGGGGTTGGCAGTGGGAGTAGGGGAGCGGTACTGCACAGTGTTTGTCTTTAGGAAATTATTACCTCAGTTGCTTTGAATCAGACCATTTCTGGACCGTGTTGAAAGCAAGATTCAATCCCGATTCTCTGGGTTCTAAGGTCAAAAAAGTAAACAAGGCAACAACTCATCCATTACAGTGAACATGGACACCAACCTACATATTAAATACTAGCATGACTTGTTTACCACCCAGCAGACATCTGGTGAGCGAATACAGACCATTCACTTGGTATTATCATTGCATTGGAAATGCAGATAAACAAATCACACATTGTAATCCAAAAGTTGCATTTGAGGGACTTTCTCTTCTTTCTGCTGATCGCCCACATATTGCTACAGCATATCATTACAATCAGGTTCAGTTGTAAGAGAGGGGCCCATTATCCACAGGCTGATCTGTAGTTCGCATTATTACGGTGCCATTCTTCATTTATTATTCATTATCACCCATGCATTTTGCTTATTCCTTGGTTAGTACATTTGTCTCCTAGCCTGGAGTGACTTATTAACAGCGTGCCCAGGCCCAAAGCCCTGGGCTATATTTTAACAGTTTAGCTCCTAAATTCCCCTAAATATCCCAATCTCTGTCATTTCTTAAAATAAAAGCAGCACATGCACGATATTACTTAACGTTGATGTTATACCTTGCAGTTTACATTGTGATTACATAGAAATGTGTTCCTCAACATATGTACATCAGCAGAAAACAGTAAATCGGCTGAACAGCTTTACATGACTGTGACATATACCAGTCCAGTACCCTCAGCGAGAGGAAAGATTTAGGGCCTGATTTACAAACATATTTCCAATGGACTTTCCCATGTTAAACATTGTTTGTAAATCATGCCCTTAGGGTCCACAGAAGCACCCTAAAAGCGGACAAGAGGTCTTCCATAGTGCGCTCTAAAATGGAAAACAGCTTATTGTTTAAAGCAGACATCAGTTTTGAACCAAAAGCAAAAGTCAAATATCAGTAGATTCAGTGATAATAATCAACTATTAATTAGCACTAAGGGAGAAGTTAGATGTGTTTGTGTTTATTCTGATCACTCTGCTTTTTTTCTTGTATTGCAATGTTTGTTACGTGTTACAGTGATTGAACCAGTGCGTTATAGTATCCGGGAACATGTTTGCCTAAATATTAGAGTTTATATTTATACAACACAGTGTCAACGTCTCCATGGTTCCTTTTGTGAAAACAGCTCGTGATATTTGTCCATGATGCAGACAGTAACTTTGAGCTTTAGCTTAACAAACAAACATTGCCATGCATGTTTCTCATTCCTGTATATTAACAATACAAACTGTTATATATTACCAAAAAATTGCAATGGGGAGGTGTGTCGCGCTCAAGTTCCAGGAAAAGTAATTCAGTGGCCACTAACAAATGTTTCCACAGGCAAGAATTTTGACAGTGAAGATACTTATTCAGAAGATTGGACAGCTGACACGTGTTTCGACCTACGGGTGGTTCTCAAGGCCAAGTACTGGTTCATAGGCAGCTGATTGCTGAAAGTGCATATTTATCCGAGTTCCAAAAGAAAAACGGTAGTAAAGATCTGCATAAATGCATAAGTATCAGATCAGATTAATGCATAACGCGGCGATTTGGCCCCTCTATTGGCTGCTTCACTGATTTTCGGGAATATATTTCTTCCTAGCCTATGATGACAGGCTGAAATTATACGGGTTTACAACTTGCAAACCCACGATCTGATACTTATGGACTTATGCAGATCTTTACTACTGTTTTTCTTGTGGAACTCGGATAACTATGCACTTTCAGCAATCAGCTGCCTGTGAACCAGTACTTGGCATTGAGAACGGCCCGTAGGTCGAAACACGTGTCGGCTGTCCAATCTTCTGAAGAAATATCTTCACTGTCAAAATTCTTGCCTGTGAAAACATTTGTATTGGGACACTACTTAATGGTCACTGAATGACTTTTCTTGGAACTTGAGCGTGACTCACCTCCCCATTACAATTGTTTGATTGCTACTGTTTTCCTGCTCTGGTGGATGAGTTGGAGAGTAGAGATTGGTCGCTGCCATTCCACACTAAAAATATTTCTATTTTTATTATTTTGCTAATTTATCCTGAGAGTGGTCAATAGCACACAGTAACTGTATATCGAATCCACTATTTTCAAATCTTCCTGTTATATATTACAGTTTCTACAAATAGTCAAATCAAATTACTATCATTTTACAAATGGCCTTTACATTTTCATAAGAAAAGAAAACGAAAGTTACTCTTAGTCTTTAGATTTACTTTCCAAAAGAATGAGGCTTGCATACCTCCCTGTCCCGCATGTTATCACCTCAGTTAATGCTGAGGTGTGCAGTGTTTGGTGCAGGCAACCCGTTTTTGCCTGTAGAGGTGGGATACATGATTAAATAGCCACTTATACGCCATTTCCACAATGACATTGACAGGAATGTTTTTTTCTGTTGGTCTTCCCATAGAATCAGCACTTTTGTGCGGTCTATAACTTTGGTGCCGTTTGACGAATGTGCATACAACTTTCCAAAAGGAAATATAGTGCACCATGAATATTTTTGGGAAAGTTTGGTGTGGCTTGTCGAGGGGTTGGGCAAAATTATAGGGGGTCCCAAAGCCAGATTTTCACCAAACCTTGTGAGGAGAGATGACCTGGTCTTGAAATGGGGGTTTTATAAATGTGATGTTAATACATCGAGCATATTTTTTTTAAATGTCCAAAAAGTAGGTAAAACATCATTAGTGATATTATGGTCCAGCTTGTGAACACACTTCCCAAACCTTGGCCCATGGATGCCTCTGGATCAATCAGATGGATGTGTAGCATGTGTGGACATTTCGTATTGAGAAATATGAGGTGTTTCAAAAATGTTGAAATGGATGACATGTTGTATTTGCAAACTGCATCCATAGTTAGTGAATAGCAACGTGAGAAAATGTTCAAAACTCAACATTATTATTGTCTTACACATGAAACATCATCTGGGGACCAGAGAGGTGGTACAGGGCCATTTTTTGAGATGTTGGCACCTGGGGCTGCCTTCTACTCCTGTGCTAGGATTGTAACTCATATCTTGATGTTACTCTGACAGCTATTAATATAAGCAAGGGAACCCCCTTGAAGTCCCATGACCCCCTTCATCCATGCTGGAATGAGAATAATATACATGTATCATTTCAAGGGAAATAATGGCTGTCCAATGTCGGCAATGGTGTTCCTGCGTAGCCACATAATACATTGTAACAATAACTGACATAATTAAGATATAGGGCTACAGCATTGATGCAGGGCAAATATCAGTAACCTTTTCAAAAAAGGATACATACTCCAGTATAGACACACAGCGGCCTCACAGAAAGTACACATGCTCAAGCATGGATACAGAGGACAGATTTGAAGCAATGATCAAGATATATATGCTGCAGATAGAGGCTACAGATTGGAGGTTTCCATTAGGGTGCACGTATCTGTAAATAAACTGAGATTAGAAGAGGGCCATGGTTTTCAAGTGTTGTTGCCACGAGTGTACTAAGAAACACATGACATTGTGGGTTTGTGATATACCAATGGTCATTTTATAATTTATAATGAAACATTAGCACCCTGGCGGGGGGATCCAGCCAATCAGGTGGCTAGGAACATGGGCTTGAACCGCCAGTGAAAGCCAGTGGCTCAATCCAACTGACGGCCGGCTCCCCCTGCCGCCATCTTCCCCATCCTCAGTCCCCTTATTTTTCCTCTTTTTATGCCCCTCCCGATGGCTGCCATGGAAAAAGATGAAGAGCTCTGTATCGATCCCCACTTTCCATTTCCATGACACCATCTTTTTTTTTTTAAACAATATTTTTATTGATTTTACAACAAGAAACATTCAAACTGTGTTGTGTCCCACTAAGCCTGCCCCCCATCCCCCCACCCCCACCAGGAAAGTTCTTATCGCCGCTCTGCTCTCCGAGAGTCTCTAGTGCAATTTAACTAAACATGTCCAGTATCTTAATTTTGTGTGGGCACCACTGCTCCATATAGTCACTTTGCAGGTATTCCAAAGTCACTGCCCACTCCTCCCTGAATTTCTGATGGTTCCCTTGAAGATTGTAAGTAATATGTTCCATCGTTATGTGGGACCATACTCTTCTTATCCAGTCTAATGCCATTGGTGGGTGTTTCTGCTTCCATTTTTGGGCTATTTCCAGCCAAACTCCGATTAGTAGGCCCATAAAGTTTCTTTTCTGGGATTTGGTGAGGGTTCTAACTTTCGGGTCCCAAATCCCACATAGCCACACCTCCTCCCCTGGATCCCCCATGTCTGGGAACATTAACTTCATGTGCGCCTTAACGTCACTCCAATATTGTTGTAGGATAGGGCAGTCCCACCAAATATGCTGCCAGTTGCCTTCTGCCCCACAGTCCCTCCAACATGCATTGGAAACTCCCCTGTACATGGTGTGCAGTCTTTCTGGCGTGTAGTGCCATTGGAGGAGAATTTTCATCCATATTTCTTTTGAGTGTATTGCTTTCGTTAGCTTGGGTATCAGCTCCCATGTGTATTCCCACAACTCCCTTGGTATCTTTTTTCTCAAAGTCTTTTCCCACCTCTTAATGTATGGCCATTGTACTTCCTCACCAAGAGGATTTATAAATCTGTATATTTTTGAGACCAGCTTCCTAGAGCCATCGTTTGTCATAATGTATTTTTCGAATGGGGTTAATTCTCTCGCGGCAGCTTCTCTTATTTTGGGTGAGTCTAACCAGTGGTATAGTTAGTCGAATCTGTATTTGTCTGAGGCGTTGAGGTTCAATAGAGAGGTACAGTCATCAAATGATCTCATGTGTCCTTCCTGGAACATATCCCCCACCATTTTGCAACCTGCGTCCTCCCATTTTTGGTATGCATTCCTCTCGAGGCCTGGGGGGAATTCAGGGTTTTTGAATAGGGGCATGAATGGTGCTGGGTTTTTTGTTAGTGTGCCCATTTTAGTGGCTCTGTCCCAAATTTCTAGTGACGTCTGCATAATTACACTTAACCGTGTATTGGGGTGCCTATGTTTCCTCCCCACCCATAGCAGGTGTCTCGTGGGTGTGGTTGCTACTGCCCTATCTTGGGCTGCCCAAAGCCTCTGGGAGTTTTCCGGTATCCATTCTTTCAATATCCAGAGTTGGGCTGCCTCATAATATTTTCTAAAGTGTGGTAGTGCACAACCCCCATCTTTTCTAGCCGCTATGAGGACTGTGTTGGATGCTCTCTGCGTTTTCCCCTGCCATATGTATTCCGTGACCGCTTTCGTTAGGGATTTGAAGAATTTCGGGGTGGGCCTAATTGGTAGGGCTTGAAACAGGTACGTAAGTTTGGGAAGGATGGTCATCTTGATCACCGTCATCCACCCCCACCATGTTATTGCTAATGGGTTCCACTTCTCGAGATCCCTTTTTATTTGTCTTAATATCGAGGGGTAGTTTTGGGCGTATAGTTGTTGTATTTTGTGTGTCAGGGTAATTCCCAGGTATTTGACCCCCTGCTGTGCAACCTTTAGTTGGAGATCCTCTGCAGTTGATTGAATCTGCTCGGAGTCTCCTGCCAGTATCAGTGTTTCTGATTTCTGTCTGTTGATCTTGAGACCTGACAATGTGCCGAATGTTTCTATTTCATGCATAAGAAGTGGGAGGGAGTTTTCTGGGTCCCCCAGCATCACAAGCATGTCATCTGCGTATGCAGCTATTTTATATTCGGTTCCTCTCATGTCTATGCCCTTTATTTCCTTATTACTTCTAATCCGCGCTAGTAGGGGTTCCAAAAAAAGTGCGTATAGCAGGGGGGACAAGGGGCAGCCTTGTTTCGTCCCCCTCTCAATTTGAATTTTCTCGGAGAGAGCTCCATTCACTGCAACCCTGATGGAGGGTGATTTGTAGTTAGCTTTGATCATCTTGATGAAGGGCTCCCCCATCCCCATTTTCCTCAACGTATGAAAAAGGAACGACCACTCGACTCGGTCGAATGCCTTTTCCGCGTCCAAGGCCAGTATTATCGCAGGGGTGTGAGTTATACCTATTTTTTCCACAATATGTAGGACCGTCCTAATATTGTCGTGCGTTTGTCTACCGGGGACGAAACCCACCTGGTCCTGATGGACCAGGCGCGGGAGTATTTGCGTGAGTCTCATGGCTAGAATTTTAGTATATAACTTTGCATCCAGGTTTATTAATGCTATTGGACGATATGATGTTGGGAGTTCTGGGTCTTTTCCCTGTTTGTGTATCACCAGCATTTTTGCCTCATTCATCGATGGAGTGATATCGCCTTTGTCTTTGAATGAGTTAAAAAGTTCTGTTAGGACCGGGGCCAATATATCGCTATAGGTTTTATAAAATTGAGCGGTGTAGCCGTCCAGGCCCGGGGCCTTATTTCTGGGAAGGTCTTTAATTGCTTTGATGACCTCTTCTTGGGAAATTTCTTTGTCTAACATCTGCCTCTCTACTTCCGTTAGTGACGGGAGCGTCACCCCGTCTAAATATGTTCTTTGGGGGGAGTCATCCGGGTGGTCGGACGAGTATAGGTGCCGATAAAAGTGTTCGAATATAGCGCCAATTTCCGTCGTTTGTGTTTTCCTAATCCCTTTCTCATCCTGCAGTGCCTTTACTGTCCTATCCTGAATTTTCCCCCTCAACTGTCTGGCCAGGAGCTTGTCCGCTCTATTGGCCTTTATGTAATACCAGTGTTTCAATCTTATTAAATGTCTTTCTGCTTTTTTTGTACGGATGGAATCTAGTTGGCTTTGTACGTGTCTCAGAGATCTTTGCAGTTTGATGGTTGGGTTCTTTATAATTTCAGCTTGGATTTTGTTAATGTTGGCCTCCAGCTCCCTTTCCCATTGGAGGTTAAGTCTCTCCCTCTGAGCTTTTTGTGCGATTATATGACCCCTCGTAACCACCTTCAGGGCTTCCCATTGTATTTCTATCGGTATGTCTGGGAGGTTGTTATTATCAAGGTATTCGATGATTTGTTCTCGAATGGTGTTTCCTATTACTGGGTCTCGGAGTATCTCTTCTGGGAGCCGCCATTTCCACAAGCCTGGGCTTCGTGGGGTTAGCATTATTTCCATCGAGAGGGGGGCATGGTCGGAAAGTGAAATGGCGGCAATTTCTACCCTCTGTGTTTTTCCCAGAATGGATGGGGTGGCCCATAGGTAGTCTATCCTCGACATTGATTGGTGTGCATGTGAATAATAGATGAAGCCTTGTTGATCAGTGTTAATGTGCGTCCAGGTATCTGCAAGTGCTAGATTGGACATTTTCTGTTTCAGGGCTTTCGAGGGGGAGCATTGCCCCTGCTGTCTGGGGGCCGATCTGTCCAGATTGGGGTCCCACGCTATATTTAGGTCTCCTCCCAGCACTATTTCCCCTGTGGTGAAACATTCTAGTTTTCCCAGTGTGTCCTTGAGGAACCCCTCCTGCCCTCTATTAGGTGCGTATAGAGCAGCGAGCGTTAGGGAGCACCCTTCAATTTTTGTGTTCACCAACAGATATCTCCCCTATTTGTCTGCCTCTGTTTGGAGGATCTGTACCTTTAAGGAGTCTTTGAAGGCTATTAAGACCCCTGCCTTTTTGTCTTGTGTGTTTGCCTGTAGTATCTGGTTATACCCTTTCAATCGGACCTTTCTCCTGTCTTGTGTTTTAATATGTGTTTCTTGGAGCATGATAATGTCATATCTATCCTGTTTCAGGAAGTGCTCCATTTTTTTCCGTTTGACTGGAGAGTTAAGGCCTCGAATATTATAAGTTAGGATTTTAGTCCCCATCCCAATCCTGGATGTTGGTCCCTAAGTGTGTGTCTCGGAGCCATCCTAGAGTGAAGTGCTGCGTCCCGGTGTTCCCCCCCACCCCTATGAGGCAACCCCCAACTTGCCCTGAACCCCCCCCCAAAACTGCCCTGAGACGGGCTCTGGTTCCTAAGGTCGCTATGGCGTTGCGCCGTGCGCGCCATGCCCGACTGTTCTCAGGGATAACTTGCATGGTGTTCTGAAACCCTTTGGATTCCAAGTGACGTTCTAAGTGCCCTCCTCCCCCCTCTCCGCACCTTGTTCATGATTCTGGAAAACTCTCGTCCTGTTTCTTTATCGTAGTCGAGTTGGCTCACTCGTTCTCTCCGGTGTGAGTTGATAGTCTCTTTTGATGCCTTCGTTGTGGTTACCTATCTGTTGGCGGGGGGGGCCCTTCCCCTTTCTTCCGGTATTTTTCCAGTGGGATTCCGCTCTATTCCGGTTCTGGTTATCTCTCGTCCTTCTCTGAGGTTCTTCCTCTTGGTCGTGGATGCCCAGTATTTGTCTCCCCTCTTCGCAGGTAGTTATCCTCCTTTGTTTGTCGTCCCACGTGAAAAGGAGCCCAAAGGGGAATGTCCATTTATATCTTATTTGCCTTGACATTAGGTATCCTACAACAGGGCCCATGTCTCTGCGCTTCTGTAATGTGATCTGTGCCAGGTCCTGATACAGCTGGACCTCCTCCCCGTTCATTCTAATGTGGTCCATTGACCTGGCTTTCCTCAGGATCTGTTTTTTTTTTGGGGATAAGAGGAGATGGCTACCAAGACATCTCTGGGCCTTACGCCAGGTTCCCCCGCACTTTTTGGGCCCATCCGGTGTACTCTGTCTATGGATACTTCTTCCTCTTCCTTTGCGCCCAGGATCTCCTTAAAGACCTGTTGGGCGGCATTTTTCAGGTCTCTGTCCTCTATTGACTCCGCCATATTTTTGATTCTTATGTTCGACCTTCGTGAACGATTTTCAAGGTCCTCGCACTGTATTTCAAGATTGTGAGTCTGTCTCAGCAGTTGTTCCTGGAGCTCTGCGTATTGTTGCGTCTCTTCGTCAAGATTTTGGGTGATTTTCTCCAGGGTGTCCGTCCTCTCCCCCAAGCTCTTAATCTCCGAACACAATTCTTGTAGGGCCTTCTTCATTTCATTTTTCATGGATTCAAATTGCGTCTCCGTTTTAGCCATGAACTGTGTTTGAAATTCTCCAAACCACATTTTCATGTCCTCTTTAGATGCCATTTCGGGGTCTGCTGTTCCTGAGGTTGCTTTCGAGGGGTGTCCTTCTTGGGTTTTTTTCCTTGTGGAGCTAGAGGGAGTAGTCTGTTCCGACCCCCACAGTTGTGGGAGGCTCTGATCCTGTTTCCTTTGGGGGTTTTGTAGGGTAGATTGCGCTGTCCTCCCCCTGGATTTTGACATATGTGCTGATGTTTATTTTCGAATTTTGGGCGCTTCGTTCGGTGACCTGCTCTCTTCAACTGAGGAGTGTTCTGGGTCCGGGGTGGATGCGCGAGTTTCCCGGATTCCGTGTACAGGCCCCCGCCACCCCTGGGCTACCCCTGGGCTGCCGCCTCTGTACCGTCGTTGATGGGATCTCCCCCAACTGTCTGCCACTGAGTCTTCTCCCCCAGAGTCGCGTACCTGTTATTTTGAGCGCAGCTGGGTGATCCCCCACACCCCCCCGGCGATCTCTTCTGGTCTTTCGTCCTCACTGCCACCGGCTCCAGCGTCAACCCGCAGTCCCCGCCGGGGCCGCCCTTCGGTCCGCTGTCCTCCGGCGGCTGTTATCGGGGGGGCGGGGCTGCTTCTGCTAGCGGTTCCTGTCCTCGCTGCCTCCCTCTGTCCGCCCAAGGCCGCGTAGGGGGTGGGGGGGAGTCGCGGGTCCGTTCTCCGGGGCCCTCGGGCACTCCCGACTGCGAGGGCGATTCCCTCCTCGGCGGTCTTCTCTGGCGCGCGCGGGAGCTTCACAGCCCTGCCGGCAGTCCACCGCCCGTATAACTCCGGCTCTAGGCGAGGTTGTGAGAGTTTTCCACTATGTTGATGGGCTCTTTGGCGGTGCGGCCTGGATGGGGGACGGAGCGACGCTCAGGCACGTCCTCCCTCCATCGCTGCCATCTTTGAAACTGTGCCATGACACCATCTTAAGCCAGTATTTTGAGTCATTGAATGGGACGCGCAAGGGGGCCCACTCAATGACTGAAAATACTTTTTTCGAGCACCCTGGGTTCCACTTTGGTAACCTGAGTTGCAATTGGCCTTAACACCCTATCCGGGATGCCGGATCGGGTGTTATCGGCCCGGAGCCATCTTTAAAGGCATTTGCTCCACTCGGGCCTTTAACTCCGGTCCCAGGCTGATCACACCCCATCCAGCACACACCCGATTAAAGCATAATTAAGGATTGTGTGAAGAGAGAACGAAATCCCGTTTATTGGCCGACAATTTCGACGTATTTAGCGACTGGCAATTTTGACACCTTAGGCATTATAGGTTAAATGAGTTGCCCAGGCTTCAATGTCTGCACATGTTCACATTGTTCCCTGATTGTCATACAGCAAAGTGCAATTATTTGGGAATGTTTGACTTTCATAAACCAAAATGAATGATCTGTTTCATACAGCTGACTTCAAAAGTGCAGAAATTACATGATAAACCTCTATGATAGTATGAAAAAAGATCTATATATGATAATGTTATTCAAAAACAGAATAATTGAAGATTTGAATTGAAGATTTACTTTCACCATCATAAATTGAAGTCTGCAATTAGTAAACATTAATTAACCTGAGCCAAAATAAATCGTGTCTCGGTTGTACTACTGTATTTGAAAAATGTTAATAAACTAAAAGGAAATGGGATAAATTAATCTAGTTAGTTTGAGGCCTTGCCTTCAGATTATAACTGAGATATGAAGACCATTTGAAATTGTAGAAAAATGCCATCTGTTTTTTTTGTGTCAAATAAGAAGAAGTGATAATATGCATGCTAGAGGCCTGTATGTGTTATGTACTATGTGCTAATTTTTGTATAGTACAAAACCAGCTGTGATGAAAGGAATGTTTTGAAAGGTGATACAGTGAGAGAGTAAAATAATGTGAATACACTTACATATTAAAATAATACTATTAAGGAAGACTTGGTAGGAAATACAGAGTTGACAAAATGAGGTACAGGCAAAGGACACAGTTAAAGGGAGATACCCATGTGACATTTAGTCTACTTTCACCTGTCTGGGGCCCCTGGCACTTTAATCACCTACACGGAAATAAAGAATAAGAAATGGGCTAAAATGCCATCATAATGTGAAAATGCAAACCTTTTCACCGAAGACAATATGGTACGATTCAAAGAGATACAATTAGTTTTCCTGTATCACAGTATTGTCCGTTGACACTTGACACTTTGGCTCACCTATCTTGAATATGGCACCCTAATCACCTGTCCCAACTAGCACTTTGGACTTCATCACAAGTTTGTCAGTAATGGAAAACAATGTGGTAAAATGACGGTAATGGAATTACAACCGTTTCATCACCAATTCCCTTCACCATCAAATTACGAGGAGGGAGGCGAAGCGTAGGAATCACCTCCAGCAAAACACTGCAGGTGAGTCCTCCGATTTCCCTCCAAAAACCAACTGTGTTTAGTGTGACAGGATTACTGGCAAATTCCCCATGGCATCCTAGGGACACCAACTAATGGGGACTAACTCCTTGCTTACCTAACATGTAATACTGTGGTGAATCACTGGGACCGAGTGCCTGTAAGGTTCCATTATTTTGTTTGTAATACCAGTGGAATAACTGCCAAATTTATAAGGCATTTTGAGTTCTTCATTGGGGTGGCTGCTCAATTTGTACAACCCTTGCTTGAAAGTACTCAGCTCTAAAATTGCAACATACTAATGCTATGTTATTGTTTATCAGTAATGCTTTCTGGTGGAAGCATATTGTTTTTCAGCACAGTAGCTCCAAGTTAATATACTCAAATGTATTAACCTCACTGAGAATATAGGCAAAATCTGTCCTGCCAGGATTTGCAAGTGTTAACTGCCATGTAAACACATATCTCTAAAACATGTGCTTAACACACTGAGCTATCTTCTAAACCATTGTGGCTTGAAAGTTTATAACTATGCAGCACTACTTTTGTCATTTCATGTGATCAATATTCTCCCCAATGAAAGGTAAAACGGTAAACAATTTGTACTATGGTAAACACACACGGGTAAGTACCACAGAGCATACTGACAGTGTTACAGGATTTATTGGTCAAATAAGACCTTAGCTGTCCGAAAGCAGACACAGAACTTTAGCAGGACACTTTAAAATATCAAGATATGTGTAGTATATATTTTATAACATAAGTGCACTGCCTTTATTACTTTAGGCAGTCAGGTGGGAGTGCCCCTCAATATGGTGGCCCGTGGCACATGCCCCCTTGGACCTCCCATAAAGACGTCTCTGTGGTGGTGAGTAAGGGGTGGAATATATCCCAGAAAGTGAAAAAAGGTGGTGTTTCTTTTACAGTGCTTGCAAACCTCTCACACGGTCGCAGACATTCTGTAATATTTGCAAGTTGCTGTGATGGGGACATTCATGCATATTTATATGTTTAGATGGATTTTCAGAATCAGTCTCGTGGACAGATAGATTACAAGAGTCCACTCTATTCTGGTGAACAGGGAAAGCCACTAATGTCTATGCAAACTCTACCAAGGTAGTGTGACTGAGCAGTAAGGCTTAGATTTCGGTGAGTGTGAGAGTAGTGAAGGGTTCAGTTAGGCACATCCAGAGCAACCTTAATAATGCAAGTTAGGTAGACTCTATAAAAATACAATTGTTTATGCAGACTTTGAACATACACTTAGCAAATAAAAATCACGGGTATGTTTTACAAAAAAAACATTTGGGGTGCTCTGGCTACAGAGAACCAACACTTTACTTTTGGATGCAGTTAACGCAGTCTTACCAACTCTAGTCTAGCAAAGCAAATGAATAAAGTCCAAGGTAAGTAAGAATCAAATTAGAGAACTAATTTTAGGTGAGAAAGGATTTAACAACACCATACATTGGACCTCTTGAGGAGTTTGGTGTTATCTCTGCTGTAAATCTGCTGAGATACCACCAAACAGAATTACTCTTACCACCACTTGGTCCGGTGGAATTACTGCCAGATTACAAATGGTGGTAGGTGGTGTTAGTCCCCATTAATTGGAGACCATAGGTCTCCATGGGGATTATGGCAGAATTGCCACCAGTGGTAATTCCACCAGCAGTAATTCTGCCAATGTTGCCCTTTGTTGGATGAAGGCGGCAGATTTTCCTCCAGCTCTTATCTGAAGTCAAATCCTCCACCTATCTGCCAAACTCGTAATATGGCAGTGCGGGAATGAGGTGGAAACTGGGCGGAAAGAAAGAAAGAAAGAAAGAAAGAAAGAAAGAAAGAAAGAAAGAAAGAAAGAAAGAAAGAAAGAAAGAAAGAAAGAAAGAAAGAAAGAAAGAAAGAATCAAATTCCCAGGGACAATGTAAACATTGAAGGATGAGAAAAGGATGTGTAAAAAAAAAACAGACGCACACAATTGTACGAAAAATACAAATATGCCTGAAAAAATATATGAACAATATTCAAAGATCGAAGACAGTTAAATGGATGTCAAGAATTAGGCAATCAATAGATAAAACACGATTTGGTAGATATTTGTTTTAAGCATGAATTGAAATTGACAAGATGCAATTGAGGGCATGGGTTTTGTTTCTAAACATTCCACAACGAACCCCCTTTTCCCTTATTGCGTGGAATAATACCTTCTTTTGTTTTATGCAAACATTCTTTCCCCTTTCAACCTGATGCAAAAAGCAGATCAATACCCACTGGAACTAACATTGTGTAACGTGATGATGACATTGGCTGTCTTTCTGTGGTTTCCGTCCTAGAAATTCCAAGAACCAAATTCTAACAATAAAAGAAGCAAGTGAAAGGCAGTGATCAAACCCCATGATTAGATAAACAACTGTAAGAGGTTCATGGAAAGCATATTGTATATTCTCCTGTTTCCAGCTGCGCCAACAACCATAACACGGGACATTTCAGCGCTGTAATGGGAGCATTTTCTATTCCAGCATGATATACAATGAGACGACAGATGTTGCCAACAGATATACACGAATTGCATGTTTCCTCTCTTGTTTATACTTTTGCCTACTTAATTATGAGCTTTTGAATCATTGATCCTCTTCATTGTGATACGTGAAGGGTTTATACAGTGCTAAATATTTATGTCTAGTAGTTCATTCACCCACTGGTAGCTCATGAGTATGAACATACGTGGCACCCAGATAACGCAGCCATGATGTCACTTAAACCTTGTTACTTCTAATTTTCGAATTTAGATTGTGCACATTTTGAACCTCCCCCACCTTTTGCAATTTTTGGTGGGTTCCCCTCATATCCTTTCTTCGACTCCTGGGGGCTGATTTATGGAATGTGTGCACTGAAAAACGCCGATTTGTGCGCCATTATGCCTGCAAATCCCTGTTTAACAAATGGGGATTCGCAGGCAGAATGGCACACAAATCCCCGTTTTTCAGCGCACAAATTCCATGAATCAGCCCCCTAGTTTATCCCTCTGCCACCTCCTCTGATTAACTCATCATTTTATTTTTATTTAATTATTTCCAAAAATGTATATTGGGCTTTTATCCAAAGCGCTGAACAAAGGAGGAAATTGTGGTACTGCAGGAGTTATGCAGGGGTTACAGACTTTTCGCCTAGTGTGTGAGAAGCAAAAAGTGTTCTAAATTGCATCATTTTTTATAGTTTATGAAACCGGCATGTGTCTGTAAATGAGTATACATCCTGTTGCTAGAAACCCCAAATACCCTACAGTATAAAGAAAATATAGAAAGAGGACAAGAGTTCCAAAGAGCAGGAGCAAGCAGTTGAAAGGAGCGTAACCGAGAGGGAGCGCAAGGGGGCCGGAGGGCAGAATGACAAACCTGGGAGGCAGAACGTCGATCTCGAGAGGGATGGTATAAAGAAACCAAAGAGCATAAATAAGGGGGAGCTAAAATCAAGATTATACTTAGGTATTTTTTTGGGTCGTTCGCAATGTGATGTCCTACCCCATTTTCCATCGAAATAATGCCGTTTATGCACAATTTCTTGAGTGTACATCGGTTGAAATAACACAATCATCTAGATGAGATCACCATATCACACAGAGCCACCCATCAAAGAGGGGGACTTATATTTACCACTAGGGGTTGTGTTGCTTCTCTCCGTTCAGACAGTGAAAGAATGGGGTACAATTGTGTATTCAATAGCATATTTATTAGAACATGTAACATGCAAGCTATAGTTGTGCCAGATTGTTCAGAATGAAACTCCAGAAACTGGTCAATAATTCATATACTGTTACAATACACAGGCGTATCATATCTACACAACATACCAATAGCATTGGTATTAAACACATCATTACTTTCCTGATGTTGCTCAGATAGAAGGTTGGAAGTTCTAAATCAGGAAAGGACACATTTAGAGGTTACCATAAAAAACACTCCTCAAACTGGGTTGCCACACTTAGGAATTCGAAAGACACCATTAGGGAAACACTCCCCTCCTTTTGTTGCCACCCCGGCTAGACTCATTCTTTCTTCAGATCTTGTGTTTCAGTGCCCAGCCCCAGTCAATCAGCCACAGACAGTTTTGCACTAGTTTCTTGATAAAGAGGAACACGCGTTCAAACATTGATGTGGCAGTTCTGCAAATATGCAAAACAAAAGAGGTGATGGTTGGGAATTAATCCTAACCTCTGGCATTGCACATCAGTGAGGAGTAGCTTGGGTCTCTTGCTCAGGAGGCTCAGAACTCACGTCTGGGCATACCCGTCCCATTTGGGGAGACATATGCAAAACAAAACAGGTGATGAATGGAAGGTTTGGAATTAATCCTAACCTCTGGCACTGCTGTGGGCGACACTCCAGACCTTTGTTCCTCAGCAGGCCAAACCATTACAGAAGGGGAATGACCATATGGAAATCAGGCTTCGTCCCACCCCAGAAGGAGCAATCCAGCACACACTTTTAAAATGTATTTATTTCATTGCTAATGCGTATGGACAGGGCCCATAGGCATAATAGCGCAAGGACACACAATCATGGTCAGAGAGCAGGGCAGGAGTGGACAGAGATAGGTTTAGCAGAAAAGAATAGTCTTGAGGTCATGTTTAAATTTCTCAAAGCTAGTACAAGCTCTCAGATCCGCTGGGAGATCATTCCACAGTCTTGATGCTGTGTGGGCAAAAGAGTTCCGTGCGACAACAACCAATCTTGACTTGGAGATAAGTAAAAGGTTCGAGTTGTTAGATTGCAGGACTCTCCTCTCTGGCAGCCAGACTCATTTTTCTGCAAGATATCTAGGGATATCTCTATGTAGGCATTGATGTGTGATGCAGAGTGCCTGAAAAATTACACTCTTCTCCACGAGAAGCCACGCTGCTAGGTCACATCCCTTCTGCAAGAGACCTCAAGCAACCCCATACATGTTTTAGCTTCATTGGGCCTCACCAGTGAAGGGCAGCTTGGGTCTCTGGGCCCAGCAGGCTCGAGACCCACACCGGGGCATACCCATCCCACTTGGTGACTTATGCCAAACAAAAGAGTTGATGGACGGAAGGTTTGGAATTAATCCTAATGTCTCACATTTCTCTAGGCAACCCTCCAGACTATTATTCTTCAGCCTGCCCAGCAATTTCTGAAGTGGAAAAACCATATGCAAATCAGGCTTGGTCCCAGCCCAAAAGGGACAGTCCAGCACAAACTGCTACGTCATATCCGTGCTGCACGAGACAACAAGCATCCCCAGACATTTTTCACTCTCACTGGGCATCATCAGTGAGGAGTAGCTTGGGTCTCTAGACCCAGAAGGCTTGTAACCACTTCTGGGCATACCCACCCCAGTTGGGGTGACTTATGCAAAACAAAAGATGTGCGCAACCATTCAGACCATCGTTCTTCAGCCTGCAAACCATTACAGAAGGGGAAAGACCATTTGCAAATCAGGCTTGGTCCCACCTCAAAAAGGGAAGTCCAGCCCAAACTGCATCACCCACAAGGCGTTCTGGGGCCTGGGACCCTGTTACATCCAACTCTCTCTCCCTAATTACCTCCCTGATAGAGCCCTTCAGTCTTCTAGCTTCAACCCTCTGCAGATCAAATGCTATTTGAAGCAGAGAGTGGGGGTAGATCTCTTTCTTCCGCAGGTGCCTCCCTCTGGAATGGCCTTGCTGCCCCTATCAGACTTGAGCCGGATCTCCTTAAGTTCCAGAACCTTTTCAAGACCATCCTTTTCTCTGCCTCTTTCCCTCTCCCCCTCGCCTGCTAATGTCCCCCTTTGCCTCTTGTTGACTGGCTGCTTGGTTCCTTCCTTGGTTCTGATTTTTACAGGGCACCAGGCCATCCTCAACCAGCCTACTCTGGCACTTGGTCCCCCTGATCCCCATATGGTCTTTTCCCTTTTGTAATGGCTTGGCAGGTGAAGAACAATGGTCTGGAAGGGTGGACCAGAGCAATGCCAGAGGTTATTAATTTTAAACCTTCCAGTCATCAACATTTCTGTTTTGCTGTAGTCACCCCGAGTGGGACGGGTATACCCAGACGTGGGTCCCATGCCTGCTGGGCCTAGAGATACAAGCTACTCCTCACTGATGATGCCCAACGGGAACAAAACATGTTTGGGGATATGACTAAGCAGTTTGGGCTTGACTCCCCTTTTGGGGTGGGGCCATGCCTGATTTGCATATGGTCTTCCTCCTTTTGTAATGGCTTGGTAGGCAAAGAACGATGATCTGGAGGGTTCCCCAGAGCAATGCCAGTGGTTAAGATTAATTCTAAAACTTCCAGTCATCATCCCTTTTGTTCTGCTGCAGTTCTGCACTTAAGCATATGCTCAGAAGTGTACTTGCATTTTCTTTTAATTTATCAAGCCCACAGGTTATTTGCCATGCAGTAAATACATCATCAGTACAGCATAAACCCAAATCCTGCATTCGCGTTTTCTTTACCATTCTAATGTATTCAAAGTATCCACACTACATTGCAACCCGTATCGCAGTTATTCTCAAGTCTGCATGTGCTTGGACAACTAGCTGCCTCCCATTCACCACACCTTCTCCTTCACCATGGCATGTATCTCCTGCTACATCACTACCGCTAGCTGTGCCATCCTCGTGTCTGTGTCTGTGTGTGCTTGGACAACTATCCTCCTCCCATTTGTAACAGCTCCTCATCCACCCTGGTTTTCAGCTCCTGCTTCATTGCAACCCATGGCCGTGTCATCCTTGTGCCTGCATCTGGATAAAACTAGCACCCTCCCTTTCACCACTCATTCTCCTTCATCCTGGCATTCATCTCCTGCTACATCATTACCCCATCTTTGTCATTCTTGTGTCTGCATGTGCCTGAGCAACTCACCTCCTCCCATTCACCACACCTTCACCATCATCCTGTCCTTTAGGCCCTGCTCGATCATTCTCATTGGCTGTTTCATCCTTATTAATGCATGTCCCTGGATAACTAGCAGCCTCCCATTCATCTCACCTTATCCTTCACCCTGGCATTCAGATCCTGCTATATCCCTCTCCCTGGCTGTTTCATCCTTGTGTCTGCATGTGCCTGGGTAACTATCCTCCTCCCATTCACCACACCTTTGCCATCACCATGGCCTGCAGCTCCTGCTGCGTTGCTACCTCCGGCTGTGTCATCCTTGTGACTACATATACCTGGATAACTGGCATCCTCCCATTACCCACACCTTCTCCTTCACCCCGACATTCATCTCCGGGTACATTGCTACCTCTGGCTGTGTTATATTCGTGCCTGCATGTAACTAGCATCCTCCCTTTCACCACACATTCTCTTTCACTCTGGCCTTCGGCTTCTGCTACATTGCTACCCATAACTGCACCATCCCTGTGTCTGCATGTGCCTGGATAGCTAGCCTTCTCCCATTCACCATACCTTCTCCTTCACCCTGGTGTTCATCTCCTGCTACCACTGGCTGTGCCATGCTCATTTCGGAATGTGCCTGGATAACAATCATCTTCCCATTCACCACACCTTCTCCACCACCCTTGTGTTCATCTCCTGCTACACCACTACCCCTTATGAGTGTCATCATATTGTCTGCATGTGACTGGATAACTAGCCTCCTCTCATTCACCACACCTTCTCCTTCACCCTGACCTTCAGCTCCTGCAACGTCGCTCTTCCTAGCTCTTTCATCCTCGTGTCTGCATTTGTCTGGATAACTAGACTCCTCCCATTCACCACACCTTCTCCTTCACCCTGGCTTTCAACTCCTACTACATCGCTCTCCCTTGCTCTTTCATCCTTGTGTCTGCATTTGCCTGGATAACTAGCCTAATCATATTCATGACACCTTTTCCTTCACCCTGGCCTTCAGCTCCTGCTACATCACTCTTCCTTGCTTTACTCTCTCATCCTTGTGTCTGCATTTGTCTGGATAACTAGTCTCCTCCTATTCACCACACCTTCTTTTTCATCCTGGCGTTCAGCTAATGCTACATCACTCTTCCTAGCTCTTTCATCCTTGTGTCTGCATTTGCTGGATAACTAGTCTCATCATATTCAATACACCTTCTCCTTCACCCTGGCCTCCAGCTACTGCTACATCGCTCTCCCTTGCTCATTCATCCTTGTGTCTTCATTTGTCTGGATAACTAGTCCCCTCCAATTCACCAAACCTTCTTCTTCACCCTGGCCTTCAGCTCCTGCTACATCGCTCTCCCTTGCTCTTTCATCCCTGTGTCTGCATTTGTCTGGATAACTAGTCTCCTCCCATTAACCCAACCTTCTTCTTCACCCTGGCCTCCAGCTACTGCTACATCGCTCTCCCCTGCTCTTTCATCCTTGTGTCTTCATTTGTCTGGATAACTAGTCCCCTCCAACTCACCAAACCTTCTCCTTCACCCTGGCCTTCAGCTCCTGCTACATCGCTCTCCCTTGCTCATTCATCCTCGTGTCTGCATTTGTCTGGATAACTAGTCTCCTCCCATTCACCACACCTTCTCCTTCACCCTGGCCTTCAGCTCCTGCTACATCGCTCTCCCTTGCTCTTTCATCCTTGTGTCTGCATTTGTCTGGATAACTAGTCTCCTCCCATTCACCACACCTTCTCCTTCACCCTGGCCTTCAGCTCGTGCTACATTACTCCTCCTTGCTCTTTCATCCTCGTGACTGCATTTGTCTGGATAAATAGTATCCTACCATTCACCACACCTTCTCCATCACCCTGGCCTTCAGCTCCTGCTACATCACTCTCCCTTGCTCTTTCATCCTCATGACTGCATTTGTCTGGATAACTAGTCCCATCACATTCACTACACCTTCTCCATCAACCTCGCCTTCAGCTTCTGCTACATTGCTACCCCTGGCTGGGTCATCCTCGTGCCTGCATGCACTTCAATAAATAGCATCCTCCCATTCACTGCACATTCTCCTTCAACTTGGCTTTTAGCTCCTGCTACATCACTCTCCCTTGCTCTTTTATCCTTGTGTCTGCATTTGCCTGGATAACTAGCCTCATCACATTCACCACAGCTTCTCCGTCACCCAGGCATTCACCTCCTGCTACATGACTCTTCCTAGCTCTTTCATCCTCATGTCTGCATTTGTCTGGATAACTAGTGTCCTCCAATTCACCACACCTTCTCCTTCACCCTGGCCTTCAGCTCCTGCTACATCACTCTCGCTTGCTCTTTCATTCGTGTGTCTGCATTTGCCTGGATAACTAGCCTTATCACATTCACCACACCTTCTCCATCACCCTGGCATTCAGCTCCTGCTACATCACTCTTCCTAGCTCTTTCATCCTTGTGTGCGCATTTTTCTGGATAACTAGTCTCCTCCCATTCACCACACCTTTTCCTTCACCCTGGCCTTCAGCTCTCACTACATTACTCTCCCTTGCTCTTTCCTCCTTGTGACTGCATTTGTCTGGATAACTAGCCTTATCACATTCACCACACCTTCTCCATCACCCTGGCCTTCAGCTCCTGCTAGATTACTCCTCCTTGCACTTTCATCCTCGTGACTGCATTTGTCTGGATAAATAGTATCTTCCCATTCACCACACCTTCTCCATCACCCTGGCCTTCAGCTCCTGCTACATCACTCTCCCTTGCTCTTTCATCCTCATGACTGCATTTGTCTGGATAACTAGGCCCATCACATTCACTACACTTTCTCCATCAACCTCGCCTTCAGCTTCTGCTACATTGCTACCCCTGGCTGGGTCATCCTCGTGCCTGCATGCACTTGAATAAATAGCATCCTCCCATTCACTGCACATTCTCATTCAACTTGGCTTTTAGCTCCTGCTACATCACTCTCCCTTGCTCTTTTATCCTTGTGTCTGCATTTGCCTGGATAACTAGCCTCATCACATTCACCACAGCTTCTCCGTCACCCAGGCATTCACCTCCTGCTACATGACTCTTCCTAGCTCTTTCATCCTCATGTCTGCATTTGTCTGGATAACTAGTGTCCTCCAATTCACCACACCTTCTCCTTCACCCTGGCCTTCAGCTCCTGCTACATCACTCTCGCTTGCTCTTTCATTCGCGTGTCTGCATTTGCCTGGATAACTAGCCTTATCACATTCACCACACCTTCTCCATCACCCTGGCATTCAGCTCCTGCTACATCACTCTTCCTAGCTCTTTCATCCTTGTGTGCGCATTTTTCTGGATAACTAGTCTCCTCCCATTCACCACACCTTTTCCTTCACCCTGGCCTTCAGCTCTCACTACATCACTCTCCCTTGCTCTTTCCTCCTCGTGACTGCATTTGTCTGGATAACTAGCCTTATCACATTCACCACACCTTCTCCATCGCCCTGGCATTCAGCTCCTGCTACATCACTCTCCCTTGCTCTTTCATCCTTGTGTCTGCATTTGTCTGGATAACTAGTCTCCTCCCATTCACCACACCTTCTCCTTCACCCTGGCCGTCAGCTCCTGCTACATCACTTTCCCTAGCTCTTTCATCCTCATGACTGCATTTGTCTGGATAACTAGCCCCATCATATTCACCACACGTTCTCCACTACCCTGGCATTCAGCTTCTGCTACATTGCTACCCCTGGCTGGGTCATCATCGTGTCTGCTTGTGCCTGAATAACTAGCATCCTCCCATTCACTGCACCTTCTCCTTCAACTTGGCTTTTAGCTCCTGCTACATCACTCTTCCTAGCTCTTTCATCCTCGTGTCTGCATTTGTCTGGATAACTAGTCTCCTTCCATTCACCACACCTTTTCCTTCACCCTGGCCTTCAGCTCCTGCTACAGGACTCTCCTTTGCTCTTTCATCCTCGTGTCTGCATTTGCCTGGATAACTAGCCTCATCACATTCACCACACCTTCTCCATCACCCTTGCATTCAGCTCCTGCTACATCACTCTTCCTAGATCTTTCATCCTCGTGTCTGCATTTATCTGGATAACCAGTCTCCTCCCATTCACCACACCTTCTCCTTCACCCTTGCCTTCAGCTCCTGCTACATGACTCTCCCTTGCTCTTTCATCCCCGTGTCTGCATTTGCCTGGATAACTAGCCTCATCACATTCACCATACCTTCTCCATCACCCTTTCATTCAGCTCCTGCTACATCACTCTTCCTAGATCTTTCATCCTTGTGTCTGCATTTGTCTGGATAACTACTCTCCTCCCATTCACCACACCTTCTGCTTCACCCTGGCCTGCAGCTCCTGCTACATCACTCTCACTTGCTCTTTCATCCTTGTGACTGCATTTGTCTGGATAACTAGCCTCATCACATTCACCGCACCTTCTCCATCACCCTGGCATTCAGCTCCTGCTACATCACTCTCCCTTGCTCTTTCATCCTCGTGACTGCATTTGTCTGGATAACTAGCCTCATCACATTCACCACACCTTCTCCATCACCCCGGCATTCAGCTCCTGCTACATCACTCTCCCTTGCTCTTTCATCCTCCTGACTGCATTTGTCTGGATAACTAGCCTCATCACATTCTCTGCACCTTCTCCATCACCGTTGCATTCAGCTCCTGCTACATCACTTTCCCTTGCTCTTTCATCCTTGTGACTGCATTTGTCTGGAGAACTAGTCTCCTCCCATTCACCGCACCTTCTCCTTCACCCTGGCCTTTAGCTCCTGCTACATCACTCTCCCTTGCTCTTTCATCCTTGAGACTGCATTTATCTGGATAACTAGTCTCCTCCCATTCACCACACCTTTTCCTTCACCCTGGCCTTCAGCTCTTGCTACTTCATTCTCCCTTGCTCTTTCATCCTCGTGTCTGCATGTCTGTGGATAGCTAGTCTCCTCCCCTTCACCACACCTTCTCCATCACCCTGGCCTTCAGCTCCTGCTACATCGCTCTCCCTTGCTCTTTCATCCTTGTGTCTGCATTTTTCTGGATAACTAGTCTCCTCCCATTCACCACACCTTCTCCTTCACCCTGTCCTTCAACTCCTATTACATCACTCTCCCTTGCTCTTTCATCCTCGTGACTGCATTTGTCTAGATAACTAGTTTCCTTCCATTCACCACACCTTTTCCTTCACCCTGGCATTCAGCTCCTGCTACATCACTCTCCCTTGCTCGTTCATCCTCGTGACTGCATTTGTCTAGATAACTAGCATCATCACATTCTCTGCACCTTCTCCATCACCCTTGCATTCAGCTCCTGCTACATCACTCTCCCTTGCTCTTTCATCCTTGTGACTGCATTTATCTGGATAACTAGTCTCCTCCCATTCACCACACCTTTTCCTTCACCCTGGCCTTCAGCTCTTGCTACAGAGGCGTTGCTAGGGGGGGGCTAAGGGGGCTATAGCCCCTGATCTTTTGGTTGTAGCCCCTGATAGAATCTCAGGAGCTACAGCCAAAAGACTAGCTAGCCCCCAGTCCCAAAAGTTCCGACATCAGCTTAGCCCCGGATCTTTTCCAGACCTAGCAACTCCCCTGTCTTGCTACATCATTCTCCCTTGCTCTTTCATCCTCGTGTCTGCATGTCTCTGGATAACTAGTCTCCTCCCCTTCACCACACCTTCTCCTTCACCCTGACCTTCAACTCCTGTTACATCACTCTCCTTTGCTCTTTCATCCTCGTGACTGCATTTGTCTGGATAACTAGCCTCATCACATTCACTGCACCTTCTCCTTCAACTTGGCTTTTAGCTTCTGCTACATCACTCTCCCTTGCTCTTTCATCCTCGTGTCTGCATTTGCCTGGATAACTAGCCTCATCACATTCACCATACCTCCTCCATCACCGTGGCCTTCAGCTTCTGCTACATCATTATTCCTAGCTCTTTCATCCTCGTGTCTGCATTCGTCTGGGTAACTAGTCTCCTCCCATTCACCGCACCTTCTCCATCACCCTGGCATTCAGCTCCTGCTACATCACTCTCCCTTGCTCTTTCATCCTCATGACTGCATTTGTCTGGATAACTAGCCTCATTACATTCACCGCACCTTCTCCATCATCCTGGTATTCAGCTCCTGCTACATCGCTCTCCCATGCTCTTTCATCCGCGTGACTGCATTTGTCTGGATAACTAGTCTCCTCCCATTCACCACACCTTTTCCTTCACCCTGGCCTTCAGCTCTTGCTACATCACTCTCCCTTGCTCTTTCATCCTCGTGACTGCATTTGTCTGGATAACTAGTCTCCTCCCATTCACCGCACCTTCTCCTTCACGCTGGCCTTCAGCTCCTGCTACATGACTCTCCCTTGCTCTTTCATCCTCGTGTCTGCATTTGTCTGGATAACTAGCCTCATCACATTCACTGCACCTTCTCCATCAACCTGGCCTTCAGCTTCTGCTACATTGCTACCCCTGGCTCGGCCATCCTCGTGTCTGCATGCACCTGAATAACTAGCATCCTCCCATTCACCGCACCTTCTCCTTCAACTTGGCTTTTAGCTCCTGCTACATGGATCTCGCTGGCTGGCTCATCCTTCTGTCTGCATGTATCTATATAACTAGCCTCCTCCTATTGACCACACCTTCTCCTTTACTATAGCCTTCAGCTCAGTTATATAAATCACTGTCATACCCTTCTTGTTCCACCACCGTTCACCTGGATTAGAAGCGTTTTGAATAATAACACCAAATTACTTCCATGTGAATATATGATTGTCCCATTAATGTACAGAAATGGAATTCAATTAATGGTGCACACGAATGTCCATGTCCACCATATCTCCCTAGCTACCTAGCGGGAAGTGCATAAGGTACACATTGCAACAGTGGTTTGCAAGCTTGCACTTATTTGTACCGCAACCAGAATAAATGCAGCACTGCAACACATATTTACATCATGGCTGTTAGTGGCCCTGAGGTAATGGTAGTGGTAGTAGTGCGTGTATAGGAATGTTTGGAATTCAGAATAGCTTTGCTGGTCTGGGCGTTTCACTCACTTGGCCAACACACTGGACCAGACTTGCTGCTGCTCTGCACTATACCCCCTTCAGGGTTTCCGTTATGCCTGCAACGCGTCTAGGAAGCTGTCCAGGGCAGGGGAGTTGCTAGGTCTGGAAAAGACCCAGGGCTACGCTGATGTCGGAACTGTTGGGACTGGGGGCTAGCTAGTCTTTTGGCTGTAGCTCCTGAGATTCTATCCGGGGCTACAAGCAAAAGATCAGGGGCTATAGCCCCCTTAGCCCCCCCCTAGCAACGCCCCTGGTCCAGGGAGTGTAGGGTCTTCACCAATGGCGGCACCGTGCTTTCTCTCCTCTTGGGTCCATGCACTTCAAATCCCAATTAGTCCGGTAAATGAAAGTTTCATCTGAGTGGTTTAAACCTTAAACAATGCAAACAGGATGTACCGCTGTACGCAACGGTGCTACTCAAGGGAAAAGAAAGAAGACAGAGTGAATGCATGCCTAATCAACTGAGTTAACTTTTAACTAAGGAAAATATGCTCTCAAATGTAGACCATGAAAACCACGAGCAAGTAGGATGATAAAAAATAATGTGGTCCATTGTAAATAACTAATGAGGCATTTCTCAATTCTAAGCCTGATGGAGGGAATAGGCATAGCCTGTTCTGCATACATTGTGCATTAACATAGCACACTTTTGCACCTGCATTGCTGAGGTATATATTTGTACGGGGACATTTTTAGTTCAGAGAAAAATGCCCGTACAGAATAGAAGTGCGCAAACATTATACAGTCAATGAAATCAGAGGTCGTCCTGATTTACAAAAGCTTTTTTTTCAAAGGGAAAATCCTATTGAAAACCATTTTGTAAATAAGGCCCATACATTGCTATACACAATACATGTATGGGCACGCAAGATATTAGAATGCAAATTACAGTACATTTTTGTAATCATAACTGTGAACAACAACAAATATTAAGTCCAGTACTAAATGGTAACATCAGAATCACGTGTGGTGATAAAGACAACATCTGTGCATACATATATGCACATTGCCACCTCCTAAATGGCAGCACAATGGTCATGCTGGGCAATCATTGATGCACAACTTCATCCTATTTACAGCCAAAAGGGTCTATTTTTACAAACTGCCAAGGGCTTCCTTTAAACCATCAGAGCAGGGGCAACTGAGAAGAGTGAAAACCTTCACAGGTCTCACTTGACAAGAGTATAAACACATGAAACCAAGAGCTTTCCTGCCAAACCTCCGAATATAGATTTCTGATAGCCAGGATTAGGGAAAGTGCTCAACAGAGTAAGCGAATCTAACCTAGAGACAGGTTAGTGGCATTATTTGATACTGTGCGGAACCACACAATGAAAGCGTTTCCTTCCTCCGCCACTTCCTGTTTTTTTTTTTTTTTTTAGGTTGGTTATATTGATTTCTGCTTTCAAGTGAATGGATCACTTAAGAAAATATGCGTTTGCTGATAAAAAAAGAAGGTCTGTCTATGTCTAGTTTCAAGTTTCAAGTTAAACACAGCCGCCTGTGAAAGGCACTGAGTGTAAATAGCAACCAGTGTTTAATCATCTATAATGTGCGTGTACATTGGTCATTTGCACTGGATTCCCTTCTCTCAAGGTCAGGAAGCATTTTGCATTGTTGTATGTTGATCCCACGTGTTGCCGCCTTTGTTGTGGATGCTATATTTTTATAACACATTGTGATGTTGGAATGTAAAAGAACATATTGTTGTGTTTCTTTTTTTTTTTTTTACCTGATAGCAATCTCTATTTTTATATAAAGAAAGCATTGATCAAAGTGCAATACCCGGCTGCACATATTTGCACGCATTAGAGATTCGCACTAAATTGACTCTTTGGACGATTTTGGTCATCTGCAGTTATTGGCCATCTGTTAATAGTATTTAGACCATCATAGAAGTAGGCTCAATTAATACAAAACAACACGCAAAGCAGGAAATATAACTCTGCAGTGTAGATATGGCAAATCGTGTTGGGTCACTTACAATTACACTTGCCATAATTGCTGAACTTTCATGTGCATTGTCAAATAAATCACAATGCGCACTCATGGTATTTGGGTTTCCAGAGAACCCTAAAAAAAATGCTGCTTTTAGGCTACATCTCTTCAGATGATCGTATTCAAAAAGGTAAAGGTGACATTAGGGTGACTTCAGCGTAAGGTCTGACCATTTTCTCTACCAACACGTCCATGATTCTCCCCATCATGAACAGCTCATTAAATCGCAAATATCAGCATACAGTCATAACTGCCATTAACAAACTGTAAGTATTCTTTACAGGAGAATGCTCTAAAGGAATCTATAAGTAAGGGGGGATCGTGGTGCACCCTTAACTCCCAGAAACAAACCTTGCCTGGAAGGTCCTACAGTAACTGCGTGTGGTATTGCATCCGTACACATTACATCATGAGCCTTGTTGCACATCGGATTTTCATTTAAGCACAAGGTTCTGCACACTTGCTTGTCAGATGACCCATGATCCACAGGGACATGAAACTACAGACGGTAGCACTGCACCCTTGTTATGTACATAAGAGTGATCATCTAACATACAGCGCACAATGATCATGAAATCAAAATAAAGAATTGCATATTGTGGCTCCAAAATCTCTTTGAGATGTGGCCGGCAGAGGCATGAGAGTCACTGTATTATTTTTTGTACCTCTAGGGGCCACATTACAGAAACAGTGCAAGTGCAAAGTTGCACAGTATTAGCACTAGGCAACATATTGCCCCATTTCTAAAAACACTGGGATATATTAGAAAACTATTGCACATTGACAAGTGTAGTGTGGCATGCATGGTATACGCAGCCGTGCATAATTTGCCCTAGTGAAAAAAGATACACTTCAACTGCATTTTTGAACCTCGGTAAAGTTTGACCTAGTGCTATACGGAATGGTATTAACCCTAGGGTGAGCTTTTCCCTGGTGCAAAAATGCATTGAAAATGTATCATTTTTGCACTAGGGCAATTTATGCCCTGGTGTTTAAACCGTGCCATACTGCACTGGTGCAATGGTTTTCAAATATGTTCCAGTGTTTTTAGAAATAGGGTAAACTTTGCCCCAGTTCTATGAAATACAATGCAATTTTGCACTTACACCAGTGCAAAGTGTCTGTAATCTGTCTCCAGGCGTCTTGTTGTCATTCAACTGGACCTGTCATGACTGCACATGCATTCTCTGTTGATAACCCTCAAAGGTGTTCCACTCCCAGAGACATAGACACTCAAGTATATGTCATAGCTAGAGGTTTGGTGGTCTAGATCAGGGTTGTCCAACTCCAGGACTCGAGGGCTTGAATCTGGATCGGTTTTCAAGATATCCCTCATTAATATTCATAAGAAACAATTTGCATACATTTAGAATCATTGTCTGAAATTGTATCTCATGAATATTAATGCAGGGTATCCTGGAAACATTAAATGTTTCTGGTCCTCGAGGCCTGGATTTGGACACCCGAGTCTAGAGGATGGAACAAATGTGATCAGTCAACCATCATAAGAACTGGTTTTGAGTTTCATTACCAACCCTGTACTATTTTTATTTATTTTTAGTTTAACCAGTTAATAAGGTTAATAGTGTTGTTTAAGTAAAATGCAACACTTCTGAGTGTAAACAGCAACTTTACAATAGTTACTTAAAATCCTGACGGAGATATTCATTCATGGTATTTTAACTAGTGGCGGATAGTTGAGTCTTTAGAAAATCTCAACCTCAAACTCACAGGACCTGATTTACAATGCAATTTCCAGTGGGGGAGGGGTTCCCATCAGTAAGTATAGTCATGTTACCAGATGAAGACCCATTAGACCAGGGAGTTGCCGAAATTCCCCTCACTCTAAGTGGGGATGTTACTGGGTTCTTTGAGGTGGCCCCAGTTCCCAACAAGACACGGATGTTCCTGGACTGTGTCTCCAGAAACAGGGAAAAGTCTCCCACTTTGTGTGGCACTGCTGTCAGTGTCACAAGTGTCCAGCAACTGGTGAAGGTACGGGTTTGACAGTCTGAGTTACTGTCCCTGGGAAATTATTGGGCTTACTTGGAGGGGCACAAACTCCCTGCACCGTATTGTAGTCATGATCTCCATTTAAGTAGGGTGACTGTTAGGAAATGACCTCCCTGACCTAGATGTCATCATGGCAGTTATTGGAGCAGACACACTTGCAGAAGTACAGGTTGAAACAATTGGAGGCTGTGGCCCTGAGGCTTCCTTAGACAGAGAGTGCAAGGGACCAGAGACCCCAGTAGCTCCTTGTCCAAGCCTGAAGTCCCCTAAGGGGCCTACTCTTGTGAGAGGGGGTCCAGTGGCCACTGAGATGGCTATTCAGTGCTAGTGATCTCAAGGTTACCTACTGGTGTAGAAAAAGACCCTCAGACGGTGGACAAGGTAATTTCTAGCCTGAAGGGTACTCCAGGATTGAATGAGTTGTCACGAGCTGGATGTGTCAATAGAACAAGTGTCCAGAGCTCTTCCAATGCATGGTCTTAAGCCTAAGAGAGCCCACGTACAAGCTGACTCAAGAACACATTTGTTTTGTTTCAGGGGCAGAGTGGCAACCAGGTCAGGTATATCCCAGACCAAATCTTCATGATCTACACACCCATCAAGATCAATTCGGGGTTTGCATTGCAAGGTAAGGTCGCCAGCCAGTACAATGTGAATTCTGGGCTTCCCAGAATCACGCCAATCATTAATGCATGTTTTTCTCAGTGATGTTATTAAGATCCCATTGGACATTGACAGCCTATTGTAACAATTAAATGACAATAACTCTTTCCCATTCAAAAATCTAATAAAACATTCTTGTAAATGAACACAATGTGCATTTATGGCAGTAATTGTTGCATTGATTGATGAATCCACCCAAGTTGATAACCCTCCACTGGGTCTGCCTCTTTTGTCGCCAGGATGTCATGGCATTAATAGCACTGAAATAATAAAGGGTTAACAGTCCAAATCTCCTGGAAACACACTACTTGGTGCTCCCTGGTAAAATCACACCATGAAGAGTTTAACAAATGTTTGGCTAGTTCCGCTATGTTCCATTATAGGATTACAATCCCACCTACATGGTCGAAAGCAGCTCTGTGTTTCTGATGAACTATATTTCCTACAAATGGGTCCTTGTGATGTCAATCTATGTGGTCCAGACATCTCCCCTCTATGCTCATGCATGAGGGAGGACTCGACTATACTTGTTGACAGGGGGTTAATACGTTTTGGTGGTCTTTTTGATGCAATTGGTACATTCAATGATGATTGAGACTGAAATGTATCTTCTGGGCAAAACATTTGGCTCATAGTACAGGTCTGGCTCTTAACTCAATATTACAACTGGTTGGTGGACACGACCTAAAATCCAGTGCCAAGAGGCCCTCAGCTAGTAAGTCATTAGCTAACACTGAACTGATATGATCCATGTCAAGATCACTGGGGGCCCTATGCCTACCACCGGAAAGGATGTTGTCTCCAATAACTGAGCAACAGCCTCTCTTATGCCTGATCCAGTGCAAGCATTTATTGTTCAGGGCTTCTAACATCTCATAGGCACCTGCCCATAATCTAGGCATGTTGCCCATGTACGCAATGTTTTTCCCGTCACTCAGCAGATATTTTTTACAGGGTCCCAAGTACTCAAACATCCATTCTTACTATTACTACCCCATTCCTCGTAATGTCCTTTCTACTATTATAGAGATTGTTGGAGTACCAATTCTGCTGTCTGTCAATGTAGGTCTTTCCTGAAGTTTCTCAGTTCTTAATGGAAGGGTCATTATATGTGTGAGTTAATTACTGGCTACCATTTCTTGCACTCAGTGAGAATGTATTAAGGGCTGCATTGTTGTTATGGTTATTTGGGGTGGCCACAGCAGAATTTAGAGCAGTAGGGGGGCCGTGAGTGGGGTTTTTGGTTTATATTTTGTCATGGTCAATGATAGGTTCATGAGTCGCCATTTTTAATGTCCTCACTTCACCAGTAAGGTTTACGAAGAGTTATTTCAATATACCAATTTCTTTTATTGTAGTAGTACAGCACAAATTATTATTCATGAAAGTTGTTAGTCCCACATTTGGAGGGGCAAGAGTATGTGATCCAGAGATAGTGGGTTCATCAGTAATAAGCTCATCTGCCACGACATCAAACCCATTCGAGGTAGTCATATTACAATATCTGCCTGTATCAATGGTTTTGTGAACTTTGGGTTTAGGGGTCAGAGGGCTTTTAGTCATTTCTTTAGGCTTTATTATAGTTTTTTGGGTGGATTTTTGTTTCTTGCTATAATAGCAAGCAATTTTCTTTCCATGAACAGCAGAGCCTCTACTAGCTCAAGTTAGTTTCCTATAGGCGGGATTAACAGAAGCATGAATTTGAACAGGTATAGCATAGTTCTTTCTTCTTTCCGGTGATCTTTTTTCAGGATTTCGCTGACACACAAAATATCCTCAACTGGAGAGCGTTCATGGATTGCTTCCATTTTCTTTAATCCTGGCAGGTAATCCCCGAGTTCCTTTTCTTTTTGTACAGTTTGGTGATAATAGATTAGTTGGTTTGGCCTTTGGCTTTCCTATGGACAGATCAGCGCCCCCTACAGAAATAACATCTTGATTTTCTGGCAAAATGCAGTTTGTCGTGGTTGAATTACCTACTGATTTATCTTCTTGCCTTCGAGTTTATCAAGGCAATACAGTAGGGACTGTATTTCCTGTATAAGGACACCTTACCACAGCGCCTAAAACTGTGTTTTTTCTCCCAATATGTTTTTTTTCCCAACAGGTTATGGGACAACCACAAATGTAATACTATGTGCAGCAAAATGTGACTTGTCATGTTCAGGAGGACATCCATTTATTTATATGATAAGTCCTCTCATTTATTTGATATGTGCTATTTCATTTATTGGGGTGTGTTTCCATCTAAATGTGACCTAAGGAATGTCAACCAACAAGTCATGTAACCAGAAAGTATTAATTTCCTCCCACGATCGTGAGCATGTGTTTATTTTAATTTTCAATGGAGGTTGCACCCATTTAATACAGCCTGCATACTTGCGCCCCTCAGCCTACCGGGAGCCACTACACACCCCGCTCGAACGCATGCGCCATTGTGTAAACACTTCGTTAGACACATGCGCAGTAGAGCCACTATTTATAAGCTCACTGCGCACTCTAATACTATAGCGCTCGCAGTGACACAGCTCATTTTCCTCAGCGAGGTAAGACTTTCTTGGTGATCACTCAGCCCTTACTGCCCCTGGACTGTATCTCACTCCATCCGCACACCAGTCCATGCTGCACCCCCTTGTTGCATTCCTCCTCCTGGTCTTTTGTCCAGGTTGAATAATCACTCTTAAACATCCTTATGGCGCCGCCCTAGTAACACAATGAGCGTGCACGCCCCGCAATCACTGGACTCTGCTCCCACGTTCTAGACGAACCTTCCATCACTGAGCTGTTAGCTTTTTAGCGTTTCAACTCGCTCAACATGCATGACTGCATCGAGCCCCATAATGCTTCACCTAGTCAACCACTGCCAACGGGTCACTTGTCGTACCTTGAACAGGCACATCATTTTATTAGCATACCATGCGACTTTTCTCGACTTTTCCTATATATGTATATATATATATATATATGTTTATATATTTTCCACTTAGAATTTGGCATCTGACCTCTGCAGACCTTCCTCCCAGCCGCATTAACCAGCTCCTGGCGAAATCAAGCTCTATAGACAAGGCGTTTAACTTACCTGACATGGTAGGTGACCCTTTTTGCAGCTGTCAACCATTTTTAAACTATAGGAATCTCACCTCCCCTCCAGCACCTAACACAGTCCACTTCTACTTTAGGTGGACGCCCTTTTCAATTAACAAAGTCCCGACTATGACTTTCTTGTCCTGAAGACAGTTTGGTGCATCCCGGCAGCACTACTCACCTGGTACAGCCACTGCCCAACTCCAACTACACACCGAACCAGAAACACTCACCAGTGTGTCGACAATGTTAATGTATTGTTACTGTTAAACAATACAAGCATTTAAATATTTTGTCACTCTGTTTACTAACCCACCAAATATGCAGACCACAAAAGTCTTGACCATGCATATTCCACGTGCTACGGCACCCTCTACTGTATATATGTCTTCTTGTTAAGTTCAAATAAATCTTTGTTTACTTTTGCATTTCCACGGTGACATTCCTTTTTGGGAGCCAGCAGTCACCTGGCCCTGCTGCAAATGTGTGGTGACCTCGAGTCACGCCTATGTCTAGGGTAGCCTATGACTCTATCTCTCCTTGTTTGTAAGAACATTAACTTCCTGTGTAGGCTTTCAACAATCCGATCAACAAACCACTCAGTAACCCGGGTGCACGCTTTAAGCACTACTTTTCTTCTTTTGGCAAATTGGCTATACACGGGAGTGTTTTGTCTAATTGAATGGTTTGAAGAATTGTGCCTGCATCATGTACAACTGCAGCAATAACATTCACCTGCTCTGACCAACCTCAGACAGTTGGAGACAGTAGTGCCCTTGGCCCCAGCGGGCTTTGCCGCAAGGGCAGGATGCAGTGGATTTTATCTCTGCTTCCTCTTCCTGCAAAGGTTACGATGGAAGCAGGGTCACACATCAGTACAGCTCAGGCAAACAAGGGAAGGAGTGGCCGGACACCCAGAGACAGTAGTGCCCTTTGCCTCAGCGGGCTTCAAGTTTAAAAGTGTCAGACACTTATGCAACCTACTCTGGTCGCTGTCTGCTTATTGCACTTTTGCTATTTAGGAGCAGTGTGACCAGAGAACAGAGGAAAGGTCACCCACCTCCATCCCAGGCACAACCTACCTTGGATAAATATGTGCCTTCGCACTGAGAGAACACAACAGATTAAGTGCTCATCCAAAAAAAGAAATCTTACAAATATGCCTAATTTCGAATTGTGTTGGTTTAAGTAGACATATTGCACATGATTGTAAATAACTCTGCAATGTTCCTATAATTACCTGATTATTGACTTGCGTGGCATTGAAGGGAGGGTGTTGTGGGAATTGTTCCACAGTGCTGCAGAACGCCTAAAATCAATTGGAATGCAATAAGGGGTGTTGCAGCAGCATTTTATTATAATTAGTTTGCGACACAGCAGTGTCGTCCTCTGTACCAAAGCCCAGGACCCCCTGTGAATGAGAGTGGTACCTGGGCATTAAGGAAAGCTGCATTGAAGCATGGTGTTGAACAGAATCGGGCAATGAGTATCCAAGGCCGGGGTGAACTCTTTCCTCTAACCATACCCAGGAACCAAAGGGAGTAAACTGCTTTTGGGACATAACCGGCCTCTCTGCCAGCCACAATGGCACCCAGGAACTCAATGTGTTGAGTGACACATGCAGTGGTGGCCTAGTCTCCAAAGTCTGTGGGAGACTGAGAGCAAGGATTAAAACATATTCTTTAACACCTGGATTGGGACTTAAACCAACCGAAGGACCAAGGCAGCCTGTTTGTCTCCAGCCAAACTACTTTGAATTGTACTTTTGGCACTGGGGATCTTTCAAACCGCAACCTTTGAATGAAGCACCAGAGTCACTCGACTTGAACTGTGAATCAGACAACAGCCACTTTGCCATCAAACTGACTGTCAAACCAAACCGGGTGACCCTCATGAAATGCACTTCATGAGCGTAGCCTTCAAACTGCACTAGATACTGTTTGACCTCCATTTGACATCGGCTCCCCATCTAGAACAACACAACTGTTGTACTAGAACTGCTGAAATGCACATTTGAACCTGGTCCCTACTGTGCTCAGCTAGCTGAGCATGTTTTTGCCTTGTCTAGACCTAGAAGCTCTTTATTGCATCTGCTGCCTACAAACTGCCACTTGACTCACCAGCGTCTTAGCCACTCGTATAGGTCCTGGTGAACCATTGAGCCTGTCTGATCCTCAAAGACTGCATGAAACCTCTTGAGCCTCCTCACTGTCTAATATCGAACTAACCATTGTGCCTCTCATGATCTGTAGCCCCTAAAACACTTCCATGAAGCTTTCCAGTAAAAACGGCACATTCATTTGCCAGCCTCTTTGCCTTCGTACCAACTGTCGAGCCGACCTTGGTGGACCTCATGATCCACGCATCTTCAGGCATTGCCTTCGAACCACAACAAGCCAGTTGGACCCTTGTTCAACACTGTTCCCGCCTAGAACAATATGACTGCCACACTCAAGCATCCTTTAACTGCAAAAGCAGCACCAAGAATGTTGGTTCTATGCCATTGAACCATCAAGTACAGCAAAATAATGTTGACTACTAACTGCCACCTTGGTCCACCTTTAGGCCCTAGAAACTGGTAGGTCATCTGTAATCCCTTTTTGCACTTGAACATATCCTTTTTTACAGACGTTGTGGTTTTTACTTGCACTGCAGCCCTGATTTATGACCCAGAGTGCCACATCTCTCTATCTGTACATATCCAGTGTTCTTCCTCAGGGTTGGGTTTTGTATTGTGTTTTCTATATAGTTATTTTTGCAGATGGTGTGTTTCATTGAAGTATATCTATTTTTTGTATAGAAACTTTATTGGGCGTGCCCCATATTTGTACAATTGTTTTAGATTCTTTTCTGAATCAAATTCACATCTCTCTTGAGAGTATAGCCTTCCCATGGACGACTTTATCGCAAAAGGCAAACGAAATATATCTCTTCATTGTTCCTGTTTTATTTTTTTGATGTCGATCACTCTTGGTTTATAGCAGTTTGAGGGCAGAGTTGGCAATTTAATCACTGCTCACCATTTACACCTTCTGGGCAGAGGTCATTTTGTCACAATGACATTACCACATTCACCAATTTTGAAAAATAACTGATCCGATTTCATATGTACGCCAATAACACACAGCTCTGTGTCAATCAGAAAGAATGTTTGAATGCTGCTGGTCATTAAGAGAATGCTTGCTACATTTTCACGGATGTCTGCTAACCCTTCTCAGTCTAAAGAAAGAAAAACACAATTGGGCCCCATTACGACCCTGGCGGTACGGTATGGACGGTGCCAGTATGGCACCGGCACCGTCCATACCGTACCGTCTTATTCCGAGTTTCCCTTGTGGGTCCCTGACAGCCCGCCAGGTCTGACCTGGCGGGCTTTGCGGCACCTGCGAGGGAAAAACATGGATGCACCGTCACCGTTAATAACGGTGCCGGTGCATCCATGCTCCTCATCCCCATTCTGCCCTAAGGGGCAGAATGGGGATGAGGAGCCCTGCATTACCGCCACCCGCGAATGGGCAATTACCGGCCCATTCAACTCGTAATGGGCCGGTAAATGCCCATTCGCGGGTGGCGGTGCCGGATGCGAGTTCGGCAGTAGCTGTGCCTGTAATGCAGCCACGGCTACTGCCGAACTCCTAATGAGGCCAAATGTTCTAATCATGAGCATGCATACTTCAAATAGACATTTGTTTGCCTATTTCCATAGAGCAAACATCGTGCCTCTAAACGTGAAACCATATTTCTTGATGTTCTTTTTGAGGCTCTTTCTAGGGATCGTTTTCTTCCTTCAGACCATCCAAAGAATTGCCCTAGTACATGCAGTAGTCATGTCCAGGCTCCAATAGTATACTGAGGCTATGTGTGCCTCCTCTTAAGCATTCATTTTTAAGCTCAGAAATCACATCACACCTGCTATGTAGTCTATCAACTGGATGCCTGAGAAGTTACTGATATATTTCAACATCACTGATCCAGGATTTATTCCAAACTCTTCCCTCATTACCAATCAGCTAAACAAATAGGCAGCTCCTATTTTATTATGCCAACAGGAATGTGTTTGCAGTGGAATTTCATGTCACTCCATGGATTTAACAACTTGTTGCAGGGTTTAATATTTAAAGACCATTCAGTAGAGCAGCATGTATTAACAATATGCTGTCAGAATGTTTTCCTTAATTTAGGTACGACGTCTCAGGCAGGCTGCCTGCATTTCTCTGGTGGTCAACTTGTGCGTATGCAGTTGATTTGGGTGAAGATGCCTGTACTATCAAGGCTCTTCCCTTCGGAGCAAATTCTCTTCTCATATTCATCTACACCCAGATGATCTAAGGCGTGGAAGGTAACTGAAAACATTCATGTTCTGCCCAGCCTGTTCATGGTCACGGACAATATGAATCCTTCACTTACATACTATTCACCTTCAGGCTACATGTTATGAAAAAGTCCAAGTTAAACTATTCCTTTTCTTTGGGTTCTGAGAGACCTTCCGGTGGCATGAATCATATTACAAAAATTCGAAAATGAAATGAAAATAATAAAAAATACCTTGTGTTTTGAGTTGTAATGAGGGTGAAGCAGGTATAGGGAATTGCTTTTTCATTTTGGCTTTCAGGTTGTTTTACAAATCTCAGAGTTGAACCACTTTGTCTGCAGTGGTAAATGCTTAGGTCATTTTCTGGCCCGGTGTGGATGATACATCACTAATCCAATGCTTTAAGACTCAAGAGCGGGTGAAATAGAATCTCGCTGTTGTGATTGATGTGCTTGACTTGGAATGCCCTCCAACTAAAATGGGAACTTACCCAGAGTTATTTTCCCTGGTTTGCATAATTTATGTGCAATTCCATGCTTTAAAATGCTGTAGTTGTCCTTATGTTTTGGCATACACCTCAAGCGACAGAGACATCTGGTTTAAATCCTTTTTTTGGAATATATTCACTTTCAGAAGCAGGTCATTGCGTCAGGACTTAGATTACATTTTTATAGTACAGTTTCTTTCTCTGCATGGTTACGAAAAGTCAATTTAAGGTATGTAATTCATTTTAGAAAGTTGTGCCTGATTTTATTTTGCGATAATATCCATATTGTTTGAATTTTAGGCCTGTTGTATGAAAGCAAATTTGTAATTCTAAATGAATAGTAGAAACGTGCCACTAATGTTAGGCCAGTTCTTAAAAAAGAAGTATGGGCCTGTATTCACATGAGTGTGTAATTCTAAATTATTAGCAAAAACGTTCCAATAATGAGCGTCTTATCATTCTGTGATGCCAACCTCCTTTCAGAAGAAGGCATGTAACACATTCAAATATGTTCAAGGGTTACAGAATAGGAAATTGTAAAAACTGTGTTACAGTTGTTTTATGAGACAGACATGTTTAACTAATACCTGCTATTGCATGTTATCATTATTTTGAGGAACCTGCTAATGTAATTTATTACTTTACATATACACATCCTTGAAAATCTAGGGATGATGATTGGACCTTTTCCTTGAAACAATATACATTGTTTCAATAAACAATTGAGCACTAGCCTATGATATCATTTAGGGTGTTTCAATTCTATATAACGGACCCTGATTACATTATCTCATTGACAATCTGTCTTGATTTTAAAAACCACCACATGTGTCTGGGTTTGAATGAGGAAAGAAACTGGTCAGACCAATTATTTCGTGTTGTCCAGCACCACTGACCACCTTGCCTGTCCCCACCCAATGCTGTCGTGAGAAAAGGGGAATTATCGAATTTTCCTTTTGGGCATCTGCATCTTGGACGTCTTTTGTGAGGTTAATATTGTTTTGTGCTTCTCTAACTCTGTCCCATCATCCTTCGCCTTCTTTCCATATTTCCATATCCCCCACATTGCGTTTAAGTAAATGATGAGTTATAAAGCTTCCAATATATCATTCCCCACTCTAACAAATGTTATATGTCCGTGTTTTTATATTTATCAATATTTTCATCATCACATGGGTACAAATGTGCTTTAATATTCACAATGCTGAACCTTCTTTTTCTTGTGTATCCTGCTTAGAGGAGTTGGGGGTGGGCTTGCCTTAACAGTCTAACAAGGAGCCAGGACTTTCACCTTCAAGGATAATATTGTGCAAGAGCACCGCCAAAGTTGAAGCTGCTGTATTGATGCCTGTGTTCCTTTTTTTCCTGGAGGTTCTTGATGCCCGGTGGCTCCTGTTTTAAAGGGAGTCCACCCTCGAAGGATACCATCGAAGAACCGCCGAAGAAACTCTTCCACTTCAGGTACATTGAGGTGGTTGAACTCTTAACCAAGAAGCAGGGCGTATTGAGCATTTATGGACTGGACTTGTTCATTCTCTTATTGCAGGTTGCCCTAGTGGGGGGATCCTCATTCAGAATTGTGCATCTATATCCAAAGAAAGCATTTTGGTATTGCTTAACCTTAATTTGCCTTCCTTCCTTATTATCTATGCTGATACTCCTTACTGAATGATGTGTATGCTTTATTATAACTGCCAACAGTTGATGAATTTTAAAGGAATCTAAAGTCTAAGTGTGGTACCACATAGAGTTGTTCAGATGTGCCATTATAGAATTACCAAAGTACAAAGTGTGTTATTGAATTGTGTATACACCTCTGAAACTTATTTCTATATAAAGAACTGTGTTAGCACATAACATTGTGGGCCTCTTCACGACTTTGGCGGTAACCCTTAAATCTGGCGGTAGTGCTATTACCACCGGAATTAAGGGTTCGCCAAATCAGGACTTCAGTGGATTTCCCCCAGCCCTTAGCTGGGGGGAAATCCGCCAAAGATTTGCGCTATTACCGCCGGCGGGAAATCCGCCGGCGGTAAGAGCGCGAATTTTCCCCATTGAGCCCAATGGGGAATGGGGCATTCCCGAATGGGCTCAATGGGGAATGGGGACTCCCAAGTCCGCCAAAGTCATGATCCTGCGCTATTAGCGCCGGGGGCTATGGCGGTCGCGCTAATAGCCCCCGCGCTAATAGCGTTACCGTTACCGCCCAAGTCGTGATGAGGCCCTGTGTGTGGACGTTTCTTTGTGGGGGCGTGGGTACTCACTGTACTTAAGAACCAGCCCACATCACATCCTGAGAGCTTTAGCCTTGGTTTCTCATCCATAGCTACCATATAGGGAACCTTGGCTGGGGTGCTCTGTGCCTCTACTCTGCCATAAAGAGGACAGAAGTACAGATACCCCCTTCAAGTCATTATGATAATTGCACTAGTGGTATTAATAAAGGGTTCAAAGGTTGTGATCCTGCTCTCATCCACCTATTAAAATACATAACCAGATGCTTCAGCAACTCTGTTTCCACTCCACGCAATCTACAAATCCGTAGCTCTGAGGGAATTATTAATTTGGGCCCAATAACTTCTAGAGTCAGCAAGCTGTTAAATCTGAATTTGAGATACCAATCTCTAAGTTTGGCAGAGGGAATTTGTTTAACATAAAGTCTGACTTCCCTCATCGGTAGAAAAAGTATTTTTGTGCACTGTCCCTTTTTAGTAACCTTACATCTTGTAGATCTGCTGCATTTTCTGATCTTTTGACCTTCGTTTTTAGTATCTAATCCAATACTGGTCCCTGCAGACCTAGCTGTTCCAGGACATTTTCACACGTTTTCTTGAATTTGGACACAAAGGGATTGACTCCCTTACCTATAGTGATATTCAGGTAATAATCAATGTGGGGCAACTCAGCTCTACACATCTTAAAATACAAGACATGACTATGGTTCATCAGCTGTTCCCACCAGTCCATCAACCCCAACTCTAATCTTATTAGACTGACCGGGACTGAGATGGGGAGCCCCGGTGCTCCCTTCAAAATCCTCACTTCCAGGATGACAAAAAACATCCTGCTCCAATAGTGCATCAGTTTGCAGCCATACAGGACAATCACGGATATCGTTGACCTATACAACTCTATTAGAGGTAACAGAGAGAATATGCACAAGCTGCATTTGGCTGCCTTTGCTAGCAACAAGCACGCTCCTACTTTCTCTTCCATCTTGGCTTCTTCAATTCTTTTTTTCCATTTATTGGAGACAGAGAAACCCACGTATTGAATACAGTCAACCTTCTTAATCAGTGAATCATTGATTTTCCCCTTCTCCTCCTGGTGCCCGTCATGATGTAGGATTTGGTTGGATTTACTGTGAGATGGTCCTTTGCCAGATAGTTCATTAGCCCTTTCATGCAGCTCTGCAGTCCTGCGGGGGAATGATCCACCAGGACTACATCATCGATATACGCCATGCATCCTAGTTGGACGTCCAACCATCTGGTAGGCATACACCCCTCACCATTTCCTATGCAGATTAATGTTACCTCAGTTAAAGTGGCCTTTCCTTCTGACTCAGAGATCTACAGCCAGTCAGACAATTCCACGAAAATGAGTAGGCATTAAGGTTTCTCTAATAAAGACCAGATCACCAATCCTGTTTCATCATCCCACCTACTCATGTAAGCATCTAGCAATCTGCATTCACTTTCCACCTCACAGAGCAATTTCCATGTTCAGTGCCCATTTGACCTGACACCCTCCTCAAAAAGATGTCCATGATGTTAACCTGTAGATAGACTTGGGCATCATGGCTGCAGTGGTTTGAACTTCCAAATTGGAGATGGTCAATAGCAGTCTCTAATCTCTCACCAGCCTTTTGAGGGTAGTCCAACCAGTAGGGACATCTAAGTCATATGTCTACCAGGGATTCACCCACCAGGAAAAGAAAGTTCAGGTAAGATATGAAAACGTTCTTATTTCAGAAGACTTTCCCTCAGGGATGAACCCTTGCAGTATCCATATCGCACTTAACCTTCTTCATGTATTCTACTTCAGCCACCTGACATTTAAAATATTGTCATGGCAGAAATACACTGCTCCTACAGAGCAGTATGTTTAATAGCTAGTCTTGTTGTTTGTGTTTACTTTTCCAAAACATGCATGTTTGTTTCCCTAAGCAGTCCTGTTCCCACCCCATCTTCACTACATGACTTTGAAGTGACTAGTATACATGTTGTTCACTAAAAACATCCAAAAAGACAGGGCATGCCATGTTTTTGATAGATGATGAAACAGTGCACAGAAACCCTCTTGTCCCATTGTCTAAGGATCTACCCATTGCTTGCTTATATAGAGACAGCCTCTCCATCTCAGTTCTACAAAGAAAAAAGCAGAAAGAATGTTTTGTTTTTTTACTTTTCTATAAAATGCTGTGCTTTTCCATCTGAGATTTGACTGCTGTCCCTTGTGGGATGTATCGACTCACTCCGCTGTGCTATGCGGCATCACACTGCTACTTATGGTGAAAGAAACTGCAACAATGGCGGAAAAACTCTTGTGCATGCCAAAAACCTACAAAAACCCCATCCTACAACACACAAAAGAATGGATGCACAACCTGCCACCCATGGTGCATATATGGTGGAATAGAGCACACACTGTAGAACATGTGCCAGTAGGCTCCATTACCAGCAAAACGTGTGCAGAGAGAGAAGCAGCGCTTTGCAATTGAAACTCAAAAATGTGCCTATAAATGACATTTACTTTGCTGCTAAAAACTCCAAAATGCCTATAACACAACACTTCTCAACATTAAAAATCTTGCTTTGCGCTAAAATTCATGTAATCTTATGAAGCATTGCGAACATACAAAGTCCTAAATGTGAAGAGGAAAACATTTCGTCTGAAAAACTGGATTGTCTGTAAACTGACAGCCCCTGTCAAAATCTGTGTGCAGTACCTTGGGCTACCTGTGGATGACAGCTGTCAAGAGGAGCCCCTGATGAAACTTCAAAGTATTAAACTCAAAGTCTGCCGGGTTAGCAAACATAAAAAGGATTGTTGCTAAAAGGAATACTTATCTGTGTTGTGTTTTTGATCCCACAGATTGAAAGCTAAGAAAGTAATGTATTTATATGATTTGATGCAATAGGTTTGGTTTTGCTGGATTTTAATTAAGAATAAATTAGCGTGGCGGAGCTGCAAGAACTGGAAAAGCAGGTTTCTCCAAGGGGGAGCTGAAAATCCTCTCAGCAGAAACTCACTGGGAGATGTTAATTGCGGGTTAACATAGACTTTTGTCTACAGAAAGAGAAGGAACCATGGCAGAGGTTCAGCCCAGGAAACAGAGGTGTGAAAGGGGTCGTAAACTGCTCCTGGAAGGGACTCCTAACGGAGGGGCCTGTTCCTGGACTGTAGGGAGACACAAATGGGCAGACCATTTGCTGTTAAGCATGAACATAGAACAATTTTTAAAGACTCATAACTTGTGAGTCAAAGTGGTGAAAAATATACCAAGGACATATCTGTTAGTCAAATTTTTGGTTTCACGTTTCAAGAGGCGACAGAACCGTGTAACATGTTCTGGACAGGAATGGCAATATATGTGGTTTTATGTGAAATTTATTAATATTAGAATTGTGAAAATGTACACACACATCCCCATGTTGAATGCGCACATTTGTGGTAATTTGCAGAACATTTGGAAAATGTGTTCATGGCAAAAAGGACAAAATTCTGAAGAAAGGTTAAACAAGATCCCACAGCTGCAGGATTTTTGATGAACAGCTGCTACTACATAATATATGGCATCTTTGTGTGTGATTTGTGTAAAGGTGACCAATGTAGAAATTAGTATTTGGTATAAAATCCGATTTTGAGACCAGTAGCTAAAGGGAGGTTTCTGAGGACTGAAAAGCCAACCAGAAAATGTGACGTCATCCGGCCTTGATCCAATCACTCAGTTGCTAGGTGGAGATGAGGTTTTGATCCAATCCCAGCTCACAGGGGCAAGCTTAGTTAAGCCGGCCCATGCACCCATTTTGTGATGTCATTTGAAAGGATAAATAGAGACAGCTGACAACACAAAGGGATTCACTGATTCATTCACTTTCCAGAATCCGGCAAAGCACTCTGATCCATCAATCTACATCCAGCTTTAACATCCTTCCAGATCCAGATGCCAAGACTCTTGCAAGCAGTAGAGAACTATTGACTTTCTACAAGGCCTAACTCCTCAAACTTATTCTTGCAACCCAGTGAAGCGCTGTGGTGTGAGAAGGCCTTTTGAACTAGTATCCTGAAATTATCTGGCTTGCTACTACAAGACTTGCTTGAGGAACTCGCTATCCAGCTTATTGAAATAGCCACAAACAAGGAGGGCAGATTCCATGCAAATCTGGTGACCGGCCTAGCTGATCCGTGCCTGATGTGGTGTTCTTCCTAGACCAGATCCAATCCATGACCAGAACTGACGGTCCAACTTAATAACTTATTTTGTGAGTATTAATAGGAAGAAAAGTGACCCTAATATATCTGTATTGTATGATCCCAATCTCAAACCCATCCCATTTGTAATTCAGAACCATAGTATTGCTAGAACTATCTTTGCGCTGACTCTTTTCTCATCTGTGTTCCTAACCTTAACTTCTTATTGATTGTTTAAGAAAAGTAATTCCCAAACCAAATGGAAACTAGAGTAGCACAGATGAATTGTTATGAGCGGTGTGAATGACCTTCCTGTGTGGCATTCTCCTTTTTGTAGTCTTTAATATATCATAAGAAAACCTATCTGTCATTTCTAAATCCGAATTTCTGTTTTGCATTCTCGCGCCTATTTTACAAAAACGTCTTTTACTAAAACCTTGATAACTCCATCGGTTTTTAAGATAGAAGTGAAATTTCAACTCCTACTTGTACCTAATATCCTTAGCTATCCGTAGAACCCAAAACCGATTCACCCGTTATAACGAATATCGCGTAAGGATAAGTTTGCCGCTAACTGAAATTCAGAAAGGTTTTTACAAGTGTAGATTAGCTTTAAACTGCTCCCAACTTGGACTTTGAGATTTCAATTGTTTTCTTTTGACTAAATCATTGTTTGTGATTGTGTGCAACTGTTCAAAGTGGCTCCCATAGGAATGTATAACAATTTAAGTATCTTGACCACATTTGGTGTTTTTGCTCAGTCAATTCCAAAGATAATTTCAAAGCCATCCTGACAGCTGAAAAGTCAATTCTGTTTTTCTCTTGTGTTTGGAGAGGGAAGGTGGGAGTTATATTCTGTTTGATTTGTGCTGTTCCTGAATACCTGCTCTCCCCTCACATCTATTTAATTGACTATTGGTGGGTTGAGGGGTGTTGCACGGGGAACCCGTAACCATAGTGCCATCTCTACCAAACCAACTCAATGTATTCTTTTCTGTGCTGTATTTGTTTTTGTGCTCATTATTTGATTCCTAGTGCATTAAAGATATTATTCAGTGTTCTGTCACCCCATTGGTGATTGTTGTTTACCTATTAAAATATATTGTGATTTGAATTCTAAATACATAAATAAACTTATGCAGCACAAACCTTAAAGTTTCCACATGATAGTAGCTAGAAAACAAGGAATAGACATTTCCTAATAGCCCAATGTTACATACAAGAGGACATGTGTTAAATGTATCTTCGGCATATCTGACAATTGTGCATGTAATTTGCACGTCACTGCATGGTATGCAGTGTACATGTGTTCTGCATGTAAAGTATAGCAGAGCCCTCAACTGTAGCCCGTAGTCTAACACTCATTACCCCTCTTGAACTCCAACCCACAGAATACAGCTGAGTCCCACAAAATGTTTGGTACAACTGTCATATAGTCACGGGCATATCAGTCATCTCTGCGCCTGAACAAAATTCTCTGCATGATCTTTATAATGTTTTAAACATGTCAACCCTGCTAGTAATTGAATTTTCACCTAACTCTAAGTACTATTTGCATGCAATGTAATGCTCTTATGATTTTCATATTTGCACAGACTACGGTCCTATGAAGGGCCTTCCAGCCAACAGTGCATCAAAACCATAGCAATAGCAGTAGGCGCTATACACATTTCAAGTAGCATAACATAACATAATCATGCGGCAGCTGCTGGCTGCAGATTGCACAGCGTCAGAGTGAAATAAATCCATGGTTGCAAATGAAAAGCCACAGGTTGTAGCCATGAAGTTCGCTGAATCTAGCAGTTTTCACAGGTGGTGCATGGTATGGCTAAATATACATATGTCTGCAAGCAGAAGATACACCCCCCATACAAGCACAGAAACATGGTCGAATGCCCAGTGTTTGCTACTTTGACAGAATACCATCTCTAAGGGTGTGCAATCCTGACCTTTTTTATTTTTGCTATGCAAAATGATGTTAGGTTTCTCTTTCAGAAAGTGAGCGTTATTGAATAGACCTCCCTTTTCTTTTTCAAATGCCCTATGCCAAAAAGTATAGTTCAACATGTTTACTTTGCAACACCTTATCTACTGACACAGGAGAAATTGCAATGTGATTTGGCAACATAACAGCTGCAAAGTGACATATGCATTCCTGGAATCAAATTAATTCCAAGAGTCAGGACTGCTTTGAACAGTAGGAACCCATGATTCAAACTATATTTAACTGCATTTTCGCATGACCTTGTGGCAGAATTTTAGTTAAATGTAAATGTAAAGCTCTATTGAGTTTGATTTTGTGGCATATGAGGAGATACAGTTAACTCTGCTAAAACCCAATCTGATGTCTTCTTATAATTTTGAATTCACTTGGTTTCCACTTATCTTCATCTGCAGGGCTATTTGTGTACCAGCGTCTGGGCCTGAAAATTTCACAAGCAGCAGATGGTGGGCCTGGTCCTGGAAGTTGTTCACAGCTGAAACGGTCGGACACCTTCCTGGGAGAGCAGGGCATACATCACCCGTGGTTGGATGGTGCAGAGGAGCTTCAAATGAACTTCTGTAACGCAATGGGAAAGTCACACAGGGAAATACATTTTGAAGTTCTTTTGGGCTCAGCCAGACCCGAAAGCAGGGAGTATAGTGTAGCCTGGGAGAGGATATGTGCACAGGAAAAGGGTCAAGCCATCATGCATATGACCAGGCTACTGTTCCTTCCTGAGACCCTCCCTTACTTACTGCATACAAAGCACACTGGTAGCTTACATAACAGGAATAATCCTTGTAACCACAGCACGCATTGCCCTCTTACAGAATGCTTGAATTGGACCAATCCTCTGCAGCAACATTACTATATAATATGAAAGGAACCCCCATCCCTAAATTGAAAAACTTGCAAGAAACCATTTCCTTGAAGCTTCTTACATGGTTTCATTGGAACCTTGTTGGACTAATGACTGACCAGAGTCCCCAGTGATGTGGGTGCAATTAAAGACTTGTAGGGAGCGTGAAGGCCGTTTCTCTAACCACTCCAGGGGAAGTTGTTTTGCCCTGCAGTTAAAACGGCCTGACTGTTATTCGGACACTGGTACCCAGGAGGCTGCCTGCTGAAATGGCAAGCCCTGCAAGTGTCCCTGGCAAGCTTTCTGGCTGGCAAGTGAAGAACACGGACGTACCTCGCCTCAGAGAGCCACTGGAGTGTCTCATGTCAGCCTGAGGACCAAAAGAAGTTTCATTTTTCTCTCATTACAATTTCAAGCTGATTCGAGTCACTGCAATACTGTATTTGCCCAAACCCCTGTTCTTCAATATCCAGAATGCCTTTTTTCCCCAAGTGTGTATTCTCTGTGCATTCCATTATAGTGGTGTGTTGCTATTATTTTTAATAATTTGTCTTTCCTCTTAGTTCAATTAAAATCCGATGTTTATAGAATATATATAGCAAAACAAAAGAGGTGATGGCTGGAAGGTTTAGAATTAATCTTAACCTCTGGCATTGCTCTTGGCAAACCTCCAGGCCATCGTTCTTCACCTGCCAAGCCATTACGAAAGAGGAAAGACCATATGCAAATCAGGCTTGGTCCCACCCCAAAAGGGGCAGTCCAACCTGAACTGTGACCAAGCAGTTTGGGCTAGACTGCCCCTTTAGGAGTTGGAGTTGGCCACTGTAGAGCAAGGGCTGCTTCTGGTTACAGAGGCAGTAGTGCACATGTGTACACTGTATTGGCATGGGTTTTTATGCAAGGGGCATCTGATCAGCAGATTTCCCTTTCTGAAATCGAATTACCCACATCATTGTATTTACTAATAAAAATGCCAGATGACAGTTCCTCACAATGTCCAAAACATCTGAAGTACAGATATCTGCAAAGAGGCCCATCTTTATCAAAGGTGATTCCCATATCCACCTTGGTACTCTGGCCTTTCTGAAAGTCTAAAGATGTCCTGGTGGAAAGTTTTACATTGCTGCATTCAGCAGACGCACTTAGGATGCCATTTGTTAACATGCATAGTATAATATGGGAGCCCTTTGACAATAAAAGCCAGGGAATTGTTTTGTTCTCATTCCTCTCCTGCTTATCCAGGGAAGCAAGACATGAAATCAGGAGGTGAGTAGTGCATACTTAGGGCTAGAATGGCAGTGCCCTATTTAGTTCATCCCCAAATTAAATATTTACATGAGATGACAGCAGGTTAGTTATATTGGATTACAGCTGATGGTTCACGGATCAGCCGCCGGTATTTTACCGATTCCGCCATGGTGAATGGTGGAATTACCGCCCCATTCCAAGGTTGGCGGGGCGGTAATTCCCCATTCACCATTGGCCCTTCCCCATTCCCATTTTTGCTCCCATGGGGCTCAATGGAAATAGGGAAGGCGGTAGTTACGGTACCGTAATTACCTCCAAGGTCCCTTTGCGCGTCCAATCCTTAACGGCTAGTAAAACCCGCTGTTAAGGTAGGGACCCGCAAAGGGACCTCGTAATTAGGCGGTAAGGGGTTAACGGCACCGCCACCTTTTACGGGGCCGTTAACCCCTTACCGCCTGGATCGTAATGAGGCCCTATCAGTTTTTATTGGTGCCAAACAACATATTCACTCCAGGATTCCACTCTGCATGGCCAATATGACGCCAGTTACCTGGGGGTGCAATGTCAAAAGCTCTGTCAGAAATAGAACAGGGTATTTTGGGCATTTATCAAACAAACACACCAGCTGGGATTACAAGTGGATTTTCTTCCAGAAAACTGTAATAAGGTGAAAGTCGGGGGCTCTTGATACCTCAGGGGCATTAGCACATTGATGGATTCAAGCTCTGGTGTTCTAACATATCTGCTATGCTTGGGGCCCTTCCAAAGTATACTGTTGTTCCTGTCAACCAACATCTCCACTTGTTCACTTGATGGCCTGACATGTAAGCAACAGGTGCATTATGTCAGTGTTGATGTTCAGGAATTTTGTTACTATTACCATGGATTCTGTATGATCCCCAGACGTTTGTGGTAAATATCAGGACATCACACAGAGGTTGTACTCTTGTCACCAATGTGCTTATCCCAGGGTTGGTACCCATTGGTTCTGAGGACCAACCTTTCCTCCTTTCCAGGTTAAGGTGTCTCTTGATGAACTCCAGAGGGGACATACACACTGCAATGTTCAAATGGAACAAATGCTTGATGGTTTGGACTCTATTGGTAATAGATGGCACCCCCCAGGGTTTTTGTAATTTGCTGCAATGTTCCTCTCTTGGGGTCCTAGAACCCTCAGATGCATTCTCCGTGTGTAGTCACTGGTGTGAAAAGTGGACATGTAGTCTGTTATTAGCAGAGATGGTACAGGTGCTACCTTTTGTAGACAAGATAGTGGACATGGGCCTCATTTCAAGGTTCGTGCTAAATCAGGGGTTTTCTTCCAAATTACTGCCAAACTCTTTTACTGTTACTGCCAGTCGGTTCCATGACATTACCATGGAATTATAAGTAGTAGTATGGTGGTGTACATCTCCATTTTTGCAGCCTGGAGGACTCTATGTGGATTTTTTCAGAATCACCAGCAGTAACGATGTTGATTTTTGTCCCTAAAGTGGAGTATTTACCTGCAGCATCTTGCTGAATGTAGATGCCTTACTTTAAGGTGAGAATTTGGCAGTGCGGTAAATGAATGGTAATTATGTTACCAATGAAAAGTCAGTGATAATGGAATTTCCACCAATATTTTCCACACCACCATACTTGAAATGAGGACCATCACACTGTGAATTGTTACAGATCAGCTATTTCATGTAATTGCAGGCCGGTCGAAGAGATGCTTAAAGGAGAACAGTTTTTAGTCAAAGGATTGTTAAGACATGCCCCTCTGTTCCAAAACTTCATAATCATGAGTATCACTGTCCTTGTGGCACGTTAAGCTTTAAATATAAGCTGTACCTCAGTTAGGGTATGGTGGATGGTAGCTCTCATAATTTTCAAGTCAAATACATTTTAGATCATACATGTGCGAGTCCTCTGAGCCAAGCTGTGAAATGGTTATGTGTATTCCCCCAGCTAGCATGCCTCTGCTGCTCCCAGCAAGACTGTAGCCATACGGGTTGATACGCTTTGATCCTTTATGAGGGCAGGTAACCCCCGTACCAGTGATATAGCTGAGGGAATAATCCACCATCTTGCTTCTCTTTGCTTCTATATCTCCTTCCTGTCCTCTCCACGTTCTCTAACACAAAGCACTCAGAAAGCAATGGCCACTGATTCTATGTACAAAAATTGGACCCCTAAAGCAGGATTCCTTGAGTCCAATCACCTGTGGACTTTTGCCTATGAAAGAGGGAATCTCCCACTCATCCTCAGATTCACTTTGGAACAAACACCTAAGGCAGAATTCCATTGGACATCTTTTAGGGGAGTTGTCTTTCCAAAGCCTTCCATCAGTAAGGTGAAGACTCGGGGCCTCATTACGAGGTGGGCGGTAAGGGGTTAGAAGTGCCGGTAAAGGTACCAGTGCCGTTAACCCCGTACTGCCCTATTACAAGGTCTCCTCGTGAGACCCGGTAAGGATGCCTGGTAAAACCAGGAGAGGAGACCGCGAGGAGAGCAGGATGCTAACAATGGGCCCGTCATTAACGTGCCTGTTGTTAGCATCATCCCCATTCCCATTGAGCCCAATGGGGCTCAAATGGGAATGGGGATTAATTTTTACCGGGTCCAAGAAAAGGGCAATTACTTAGCAGCAGCCATGTCCTTAATAAGGGCACGGCTACCGCCAGAGTCCTAATGCGGCTCTCAGTGTGCAAGGCAGAGTGGAGCATGGTGTCCTACTCATCCCCAGGGCATATTGGGGGTGACCTAATACTGAAACAAAACCTGCTTCTCGGTCAGTCACATTGCTGCCCAGGATCTCATTGTGGTGAAAGACCCTTAAAGGTGTTCACAAGCCTCTCTTGTGTTGCAAGCATTCGAACAAGGACTTGACATGCCCATGAGACCCCTGAGAGGGGCTCCCAGCACCTGACAGCCAACACAGATAAGATTCCTGCCTTTCCTGTCTTTCCCACCATCGAACTGCTGTGAGACGTGATTCAAGCTCACTCGACCGCATCAAACCAGCATGACCTTCTGTAGCTGCCTATGGCACTCACCCAAGTTTTGAGCGGCTGAATAGCCCCTTCAACCACGTTCACTGCTACACTGTGCTAGCTGAGCATGTCTTTGCCTCGGCTCAAACTGCCTCGGTTATAACCGCTTCAAACCACACAAACAGCCTCTAAAAGCCTGGTTTGGTCCTGTTGCACCGCCAAGACCAGCAAAGATACTATTGACTGGTAACTGCCCCACTGGTTCATGTTTAGCCCTGCAGACTAGCTAGGTCACCATTTATCTCTTTTCGCTCATGCACATATCCTTTTTGCAATTGTATTTAATTATTGCCTCCCCCTGCTTAACAACTCAGACTGCTGCATCATCTATCTCTGAACATTCTAGATTTTGTTCCACGGGGGTTAGGTTTTATACAGTGTGTTTCTATTTATTTTATTTTCAGATGATGCGTTTAATTAAAGTAAATGTATATATTTATAGAACCTTCATTTGGCATTCCCTTTATTTTGGACTATTGTACTTTGCGTTGTAGGTTGCTTCTGAATCACATTCACACGCCTATTGTGAATATAGCCTTCCCATGGCCCACGTTACCACAAAAGGCAAAGGAGGTACATCTCTTAATTGTGTCTGTTTTACCTTTATGATTGGGATTACTGTTGGCTTGGAGTAGTGTGAGGGATGAGTAGGTGGTTTAGTCACTACTCGCCCCTATACTCCTGCAGAACAGTAGTCATTTTGTCACAATGGGTTTTGGGCAGGAAGGGGCAGGCAGTGGGTGTGAATGCCTGTAGAGATTATTAAGGCTATGCATAGTCACTGGGTCTGTAAATAACCATACAACACCCACAAGCTGTGTATCCCTCCACAGATGTCATCTCCTGCACTCACCACCACCTAATAGCCAAAACTAAAAAAGCATTATTAGTGTTAGGAGCAGACTTGTGTTGGGAAAGATACACTGTAGGAGAAAAATGTGTTATGGGAATGAGGTGTTTTCTTGCTGCTGAAAAACATTTCAGAAGAAAAGAGAATGCATAATACTCCCCTCAATGGCTTGATAACACTGTAATCACCCTCATCATAATTATGAGCGATCGTTTTAAGTGTGCATGCAGTGAACACCAGAGTGATGACTAACTACTACAAACCCCGTACAATGTATTTCTATTTGGTCTAAGGGTTGTAATTATTTCCTATAGATTTTGATGTTCAAAGGAACGATTTCTTCAGTAATGTGCTGACTAATCTGAAGGAAATCCAATAGAACTTTCCACCATTTTGCACGTGCACCCATAGCAGAAGGGGAAAGCACACATATCTGTCGTGCCCTCAGGCATGTGTTTGCTCTCTGAGGATCCAGTCTCCATTCAGATGGTGACGGTATTAATCACATCCGTTCAGCCAGTGAATGTGCACTAAATATGTTAAACATCCATCTTGCAACTTGTTCACCGGCTGCCATTTTGAGATTTGATTCCCTACACATAATTGACTGTTGGTGAAAATTGATTACAACTAAACCCCAGTGCCATTATTGACAAAGGCAGATTCTGGTTATTTACATAGAAAAAAAGACAGTTTTCACAAGTTTCGACATTGGGAAAGAATTTTAAATGCGATTAACCATAACTTCAAAAAAAATCAGGTGCATTGTTCTGATTTACAGAGAGTGATTTTAGGCTGTAAGTTCCAATACTTAAGATAGTTTAGAAAACATGTAAATTGCCCAGTAAACGATCTAAAGGAAATAGTCCAAAGTGATATTCCAGTAGCAATTGGCCATGGCTCTGAAAGGGTTACACACCATTTTGTTCAACGAGACTATTTACAAGTAGCAACAGGGTATCTGTTTCCTGTCATCTCCATCATATATCTTGAGGCTGGGAGATTGGAGCCCAATTACAGCCTGATATCTAATCAATACACACCTTATTCCTAGAGCAGGAAGTAAAGGAGTAGGCCCTTGGGAGGCAGAGTTCAAATTACTCCACTGTCGATTCTAGATAGCAGCTAATGATGGGATATGCTTCTGAGAGGAGGAGGGCGAGCAGGCGCTCTGCTTAATAGGAATAGTTAAATAGGAGGACCGGATCTGCATTGCGCCCGTGCCACTCGCCTAAATACTGCACGAGAGAGGGGGGCTTTGGAACGAGCAACAGGTACGGTGTGCGTGGGCCCTTCTGTCAGACAGAATGGCAGCCGCCCAAGGCTTGCGCAAGCTGGCGGCACTGACATGAAAGAAGTGGGAGCTCTTATCTGTAAAGGTGATTTCCAAGCACCGTGTTTACCCAGCTAGATAAGTGTAAGTGATGGAATCTCTGGGCTCCAAAGGTGCAGGGCGTAATTAGGCGCCATTTATCTTAATAATTGTTATTGCGCAATTCGCTGCCAGGGTGATATCCTTCGGCCCTCTGATTGAAAGGTGGAGGCATTGAATGGGGTCCTTTCTTCACTCAGATCAAAACAGGAACTCGAGAGTTCAGTTAGTATTAGAAATTGAACGGGCGCTTAAGTGAACGATATAGGAAAATTACGACTGTGTGTATCCCAGTTACAATACAACCTCAAATAAATTGAATTAGGCATTCACAGCATTAATATAACAAATCTGGGCATTTGTGGAAGAATAACGTGGCTTAAACCCTTATTCCAAACAATAAGAACCAGCACGGTCTCAAAAACCTATAACCTCAGAAGTGTTTCTTTAGTGCTGACGTGCATCCTTCCTCGATGTCATGTCGGCACAGGGGCCAAGAACGCGATGCTACTTTTCATCGCGGTTTGAAATGCAGCCCTGAAAAGCAGACGTCAGAACAGACGGTGGGGTAACAGCGACGTATACAGAAGCCGTGGTAATGCGGCTTGGTTCGCGCGTGGGGGAGAATGCCACAACCCACATCATTATACAGTGTGTGCAGGCTCGGGAGCACACGCAAGCGCCATTAATGCTAGGTGCATAATTATGGTCTCGCTGTTTTGCCCTCGTGAATAGGAAAATATTTCCAGTCATCCTAAACCGAGTGGAGGACATATAGTTATATGCGTCCCTTTGGTAGCGACACTGCGAGATATCATGAATGGCATGCGTGGGTTACCTCCGTGCTAATGAGGCATTTGTAATGCCATCCGAGCGCTTTTTGAGCAGTAGAAAACGTGATCGTTGGCGGGACGGCAATGCTCTTCCCGGGGTAATAGCTGGATGTATTGTCTGCACTTTTCATTCCATAGTCGAGCGCAGTCCTGAAGGAGTGGAGTTGCGGCGTCTGGGCGAGTGCCTTCGAACATCTTCGAGCTAGCAGTTGCCTTTATGGATGGCACTGTTCAGCATGCAAATGCATTCAGATGTGCCGGAACGATTTCACAATCGTGCATGGGAAATAAAGAAAAGGGCAAGAGACATGACGGATTGTAAGGGAGGTTAGAATGGCGAATTCAAAGCAAAACCCGGTGCCTGGCCGCCCAGCTTGAGCAGACTCCTTCACTGGAAAGGTTAGGAGATGTATGTCAGCTGTATGCAGAAAGTGTCAGGAAGGCTCGCATTCCCAATAGAAGGAAGAGCAGCGGATTGAGTGTCAAACAATAGTCTCCACCAGTGCTTTAAGTGGCCCGCACACTCAATGGAGTAACTTTGCTGAAAATGTTGGGGGGGGGGGGGGGGGGGGGTCATGACATCTGAAGAAAAGGTGCCCCAGCCAAATGAATGGGGACAACATAGTGTGCCATGAAAGTTGGGGGGACAAGCACCCCTATCCCCCCTAAAATTACGCCCATGTGCACCCTCGAGCCAGGGCTCTTAAGGGGCATAGCCAGGCAGGGGGTCTGTCCCGCAATTAGGAGACAACACTTACTTCACCTGAATGCTGCCTGTTAGGCCACACCCACGTTATAGATCAGGCTCGATTTTGCAAAATGGCAAGTGCCTTGACCTAACAGGCACTATTCAGGTCTGGTGTTTCCTTGTCTTTTAATTGCGACGCTGACCCCCTACCAGGCACCCCTTTCACTGGAGATGAGAGGATCATCACCCTCTTAAAGATGGTGATGATTCCCACATCTCTAATGAAAGCGGTGCCTGGCAGGGGGTTGGAGACGGAATGAAAATACTGACGTTCTCGCTTGCACCTGACAACTTCAGGATTCACAAAAAAAGATTTGTCTTTTCATTGTGTCTCCAACAAACACCCCTTTCATTGGATATGCAGGGAGGTCAGGGATACAATGACAAGGCAAGGCTTTTTTTTCTAAAGCCTGAAGCTCTCGTTTACACGCAGGGCCCCGTCTCAAACACAATTTCGGAGCCTTGACGGCCCACTTAAAGCCCTGTTCTACTTTAAGGTTTCGACTTCTACTGACAGCCATGACATCACATAAGGATTAAAACGGAGTATCAGCTGTTACCAGTGCTTTAAATGGGCCGGGGCCACCCAGGGCTGGGTCCCAGCATTCTCCGAAATGTGGGGCTGAGCAGGGACCCTGCCGGGGCCCCTCGGGCCCTCCATAACATTGGCGGGACACATTATCCCGCCGCAGCCGCAACGGGAGATGCTCCCGCATTAAGTCTGCATTAAGTCAGGCAAGCTGACAGAAGTGCCAGCCACAGCGTCTTCTGTCAGTCACTGTAAATTCCTCTAGCGAGGGGTCACCAGAGGAAGTTACTATACCTTTTGTTTCACTAGGTCACCGATGCGTCTTTAACCCTCGGCGAACCTGTGGATTCGAAAACATATTTAAAGGTTTATAAAAGATGGCTTGAAAAGTACACAATTCAAACCATCTTTTATAAAGCTTTGCCGATGGACAAAGACTACTCAGGCTTTGTCTGTGACAAAGCTTTATAAAAGATGGATTGAATTGTGTACTTTTCAAGCCCTCTTTTATAAACATAGAAATGTTTAAAAAAAGATGGCTTGAAAAGTATGCAAACCATAAGGTATGCACAAAAATATATAAATGTTATATATTTGTGTGCATACCTTACTATGCTTTGTGTACTTTTCAAGCCTTCTTTTATAAACATAGAAATATGTTACATATTTCTATGTTTATAAAATGTGTCTTGCATAATACACACACCATAGTAAGTTACGAATACAAATATATAAATGCTTACATGCATTTACATGTTTGTTTTTCACCTTACTACAGTTTGTGTACTTTTTGAGACCACGTCCATCCACAAGCTACGCCCCTGAATGAGGCTCCCACCTCAATTTCTTACCCCACTTATAGCCCTGGCTGTTATCCCTCGCAAGCCTGTTGTTCTTTCAGTCTCTTCATTTGTGACCCCTGACGGCAGAGTTGGCGGCAGCAGGGAATAAGTCAGGCCTCTTCACGTGAAGCACCCTGCTAGTTCCCCTAGTCCCTAATCTGTTCATGTTTCCCGCTGATGAACCAATGGTAGGACACATGGTGCATACATGTGTTTTTCCTATCTCCACCCTGTCTGACGGAAGTGGGATACGTGGTGTAGGATGAAAGAGAAAGGTAGAAACTAAAATCATTCCATGCCCAGTATATGTCAATTACCTCAGTGCAGATCATATGCGCCTTCCATTGCCGCTGTAAAGGGGAGATGGGGTATTGAGGTTGTTTTTGCAGAAAAGAGGCTGTATGTGAGCAACAAAGTGCCGTTTCTAGCTGGGGAAAGCGACCTGGTCCCAACACGATAGCAAATAAGCCAAATAAAGGACACACCCCACTAGGGAATGAGACCAGGAGATGGATTGCAAGTTGAACAAAGTTTTATATAAGATAAACTTGTGCATGCAGAGAACTGTGCTACCCTGAGAGTGCTCTGCCAAACATTACACGGCCAGCACATTATAAGGTCTGGAAACGTCACTACTGACGCTCCACTATAGGTGCATAATACTATAATTTGATAGGCGAAACATATAGATACATTAGCGAGTATACAAGCCAGCCAAACAGGAGTGGTTAATAGCTTGAAGGTTCAGCGGGCGGCACATGGGTCAGCTGGGCTTGTCCCTGCAGGGTAAAGGTCGGACTCACAAGATGCAACAGTGCCAACTAATCTATCTGAGAGAACAGGAACTAAAGGCATATGACAAACAATCATCATAAAAGCTGACATTCATGGGGGTGCCGTGAAGGTCACTTTGACATGTATTACCCAGAGCCAGGTGCCCATCTTGCAGGTTTTAGATCTGCCTGATGCCTCATGCTATAAATGACATGTGTTGTTTCTACAGCAGACATATGTTGTGGGGAGATTAAGACTGTGGTGGGTGGTCACTACAAGGGGTTAGATGTTTATCTGGATCAAACAAGGGGTTTGATGTTTATCTGGATCAAAGAGGTAGAGAATGCGGGCAGGAGCTCTGTGAGCTGTAACGTCTGGAGGTGGGGCCAAGGGAGCACAAACATGTTTGTGGAGATGGATGGGCACACATGCCATGGGTTGCTCCAGTCGCACACAGGGCAGTGGGCTCATAGGAAGAGGAAGGAAACTGAATATTTGCTACAATACGTGCCTGAGTTTCAGTGAGTAATGGGGTGGTGCAGAGCTTCCAAGAGGTGGAGGGAGAGACTGGGCTCTCTGTGTGCGGCGCTGGTCAGAGGGAGAGATGGTTTTTAGGGATCAGTAAGCAGCCTAGCAAAAGATGGCATTTAGGGTGGCACAAAATGGAGTCTGTATGTCTCACCAAATGGTTTTGTTTACCATCTTACTTGATGTTAATACTTGGTCCAAATTATATATTCAGATAAACAAACGTGGGGACGTCTCCCACGATTGGACAAACACAAGATCCATTTCATGCGGGAATGTCGAGGGTTGGGGGGTCAGACAGACCTTCCCTTCCCAACACTGGGCAGGTGACTCGGTTTCTAAAGACACAAGCAGGTCATAGCGCAACATACATCCATCTACTGACCGATTGTGGGCCTAGCAGAATCCTTCTTTAATGCTTGGTGGGGATCCTTAGGCAGCAGCACTGCAGCAACAGATGGGTGTTTGCATGTGTGTGTGTGTGTGTGCATGTGTGTGTGTGTGTGTTTGTGTGCTCCCATCCTCCTCTCTTGCCTATCTCCTCCTGCCTGACTTCTTTTTTGGATTTGTGTTTATTTGATTGATAGATGCTTAGCACCTCAATGAAGTAGAGTTCATCAATAAACCCTTGATGAAAGGAGTTGCACCTCAGGTGATTAAAGAATCTATAGTCTATAGTGTCTCTGCAGCATCTAACAACTCAGCCGAAATCTTTAAAATCTTCAAGGAGCTTGCCAACCCTGCTCTCTATCCCTACTGTTGCCTCCCAGGCTCTTTGCTATGCCCTTACCATTCACTTTATCTCAAAAACCCAGGACATCCTGTCCACTATATCCACCCCTACCCCTCCTCTTCCCTCTTAGTCTGTGCTTGCTGACGCTACTTCAGCCACACCCCCACCCTCCTTCTTGTCCATTCCTCTTTTCTCCCCTGATGAGGTCACTAGACAAGTCTGATCTATGAATGCCTTGTCAAAACAGCTTAATCCCTGTTCCTCTAAAACCATCAAGGACCACACCCTCGTTCCGGCCCTTGCTGATTTATGCAACCACTCCTTTGCCTTAGGATTCTTCCCCTACCCTCTGAAGCACTCCATTGTGAAGCCTTTTCTCAAGAAACCCACAGCTGATTCCTCCTTGTCCGACTAACAATTGCCCAATTTCCATTACTCCCTTTCTGGGCAAAATCCTGGAGAAGTTGGCCATCTCTCAGCTTAACCTTCATTCCAATTCTGTTGGCTGTACCCATGACCACCAGTCTGGCTTCAGAGCTTCCAGAAACACGGAAACTGCTCTCCTGAACATTCCCTCTGTCTTCATCCTTCTTGATCTCTCTTCTGCCTTCGACAGGGTCAACCATACCATCCTGCTCAACCGTCTCCGTGATAACCTGTGTATCATTGATCAGGTTCTGGCATGGCTGACATCTTTCCTGGCTGATCGATCCTCACATGTCCAACTTGGGTCCTTCCTATCATCTATCTTCCTCTCTAACTGTGGTGTTCCTCAGGGGTCTAACCTCTCGCCCTGGCTTTTCAACCAATACCTGGCAACTCTCGTCCACTGCATTGCCATTTTCTGCTCAACTTTCCAGTCCTACGCTGACAACACAACTCATTTTGAGGCTGCCCTCGGCCACCCCTTCTCCCTCTCTCATCTCTGATTGCCTAACTGCCATTCAAGATAGGTGTGCCGCCAATGATCTTTGAATGCCAGCAAGATGGAGATCCCCCTCATCGGCACACCTCCACCATCCTTTCCGCTCACTCTCTGGCTGGCCTCTCTTGGCCCTCTTCCTACCCCCACCTGCAAGGCTAAGAACCTCTGGGTCATCTTTGACTTCACACTTTCCTTCTACGCCCACATCTCTGATGTCTCTAAAAAGTCAAACTTCCTACTGCACCTCTTCAGAGGTACTCTACCTTTCCTCTCCTTTCCCCAGAAGCTCATGGTCTCCCAAGCTCTGGTTCTCTCTAAGTTGGAGTATTGTAACAGCCTCTTTCTAAATCTACCTGCCTCTACTCTATGTCCTCTGCAACTAATACAGAACAGGACTGCAAGAGTTTTCCTTGGCCTCAAGCCCTGGGATCGTATCTCTCCAGCTTTGAAATCTCTCCATTGGCTCCCAGTGGATGCAAGGATTAAATTCAAAACCCTCTGCATTGTCCACAAGGCCTTCTTCGGGCCTGGGTCCAAAATGCCTTCAGCTATCTCTCCGCAAATACCTCCCGTCTCGAGCTCTTCGCTCCTCTACCTCTAACTCTCTCTGGGTCAGTCGTTTTTCAAAAGAAACAAGTTGGGGGTAGATCTCTGTCTTTGGCTGGGGCCTCCCTCTGGAACAGCCTCCCTCCCACGCTAACATTTTAGGAGAACCATCTCCGGTTCTGGAAGCACCTCAAGACCTTCCTCTTTGCTTCTGCCTTTGACCCCCTCTCTCCCCTGCTGAGCTGTTCTCTCTTGGCACTGTGGACCTGGCCACCCCCTGTTCGCCGGGCCCAGGTACCTACTCAGCCTGCCACCCCACCACTGCCTCCAGGCCACCCCTTGCTTTGGGGTCTATATCTGTACCCATACAGCCCCCCCTTTTCTTCCTGCACTTATCAGAACTACTCCCTGTCTGCTGTCTTAAGCCCAGCACTTGCCAATTTTTGGCAGCACTACCACTGTTTGTTGTCTTTATTATTTATTTATTTATTATTATTTATCTGTTTCTCATTTTCTCCCCACTTTCCACTTCTCCCCCGTCATGCACTTTTCCCCTCCGCCTCTCACATGCACTTGCGTGTTCTCAATGTCATTGGGCCTAGTAAGATCATTGTTTTGTTCTCCCCTTTCTCCCTCCCTTGCCTTGTCATGCTCTGAAACACTTGTTTATGAGCGCAATAGAAATAAAATATTACTATCAATAGTGACCCAATGTATTTAAAAGCGCTCACTGGACCCATCTGTCCTGGCCAATTACCATCTTATTTCTGGTCTCCATAAATGTCTCAAATATTGGAACAAGTAGTGACAAGGCAATGTTTACCTTTTGTTGAAAGCAGTGGGTACTAGATGTCTACCAATCAGGATTGCATCCAAGACATGGCCCTGAGACAGCTCTGGTTGAAGTTGGGGGCAAAATCTTATCGAATTTTACATTGTTGCTATGCTTGACCTCTCCACCACCTTTGATACAGTAAACATGATATCTTATTTTCTAGATTATCACAGAACTTGGAGTATCAGAGTCGGCCAGTAAATGGTGTAAATACTGTTTAACTAACAGAATGTTTAGAGTTTGTTTTAGCACCTTTCTTTCATCTTCTAGACCCATTAAGTGTGCAGTCCCTAAAGGCCCCTCTCTCGCCATTGTTGTTTGATGTGTACATTCTCCAATGTTTCTCTTGCTTGGTAGATGTTAAACTGCCTCACCACTTGTATGTCAATGATAGACAGGTGTATTATAAAATGAGTGGTCAAACAGAAGACTCTGGGCCTCATCAGGAGTTGGGTGGAGCATTAAAAATGCAGCAGTAATGCTTCTACTGCTGCGTTACCGCTCAGCCCAATTCCAAATTTGGGGGACCCTCGGTAGGTTCACCTCCAACTCTGAGCAGGAGGTGAATGTGCCGACTTTCCACCAATCTTAGGTACAATTACTGCGGTGCAATTACCGAAAATGCCCCATTGAGTCCTATGGACTCCAAATAAAATTGGGATTTACACCACCACCGCAACTTGTGATTCAGCGCTAATAGCGCCGGAACAAGTTGTGGTAACGCTAGTTGCATTGGGTGTTGTCCTGGCGCATTTACAGCCGGGATAAATCTAAAACTTGTAATGACCCCCTCTGTCCCTTAAAACTTGCATGAATGAAATTGAATCTTGAATGCTACTTAATGGCATGCAACTAAACGCTATCAAAACTGATCTGATCGTGTTGAGAGTGGGACTTAGACACAAAATCAGGAATTTGGAGCTTCTTCCTACTCCATCTTCACTCTTTGGCCTTCCTATGAATTATGAATTATGCAAGCAGAGTACACAATTTAGACATTGGGCCTCATTACGAGGTGGGCGGTAAGGGATTACCGGCACCGTTAAGGACACCGGTGCCAGTAATCCCTTACCACCCTATTCCGAGGTCCCTTACCAGGTCCCTTCCTCAACGCCTGATTTTACCAGGCGTTATGGAAGGGACCCGTTAATGACCTTCAGAGCTAATAAGGGGTCCGCTAATAGCGAGCCTGTTATTAGGTCCATCCCCATTCCCATTGAGCCCTATGGGGGCTCGAATGGGAATGGGGAATGGTTCCCGGAATGGGGACTTACCGGGTCCTCCAAGGTTGGAATGACCCGGTAAGTCCCCATTCCAGGAAAAGGGCCCCGGAATGCGGTAAGGGGGTAGCCATGGCGCTTGTAGCGCCATGGCTACCTCCTACCTCGTAATGAGGCCCATTATTTGGCAAGTCATTCTGGAGCTTTCAGCACAAGTTGGAGAAGTTATCAAGTCTGTCTATGACAAACTTCAACTTGTTCGCTCGGATTTATCTTTCCAGGGTTGTCCAACTCCAGGCCTCGAGTACCAGAATCCTGATGGGTTTTCAGGATATGCCTTATTAGTATTCATCAGGAAAAATGTGCATACCTTTACAATCATTTTATGCAAATGTGTCACATGAATATTAAAAATGGGTATTCTGAAAATCCAACATGTTTCCATCCCTCAAGGTCTGGAGTTGGACAACCCTGCTATAGCGGTACATCGTACAATCATTGGTGCTCTCATCAGTTCAAAAGGGGACTATGCTAATATCATCTATGCTGGTCTTTCAGAATGTCAGATGCACCACCCACAAGGGGTTCAGAATGCTGCCATTTGTGCCATTTTTAGCCTGAGAACATGTGATTCCATTACCCATTTCAGACACTCCTTACACTTGTTCCCAGTGCACACCAGGATTTCCTTTAAGGTGTTGTGTCTGGTTTTAAATGCCTTCATGCTTAGCATCTAATTACCTGGAAAATAATATCACCAGTTACAAACCTGCCAGGTTCCTCTGGTCTGAACAGCTTTTCTTTCTTGTGGGCCCAAGATTTAAATATATGAGTGATCAAAGATTTTTGGTTTTAGGACCATCATTGTGGAACAACCTCCCTTTACCTTTGCGCAAAATTGATCATCTTCATCCTTGTCATAAAGACATCAATTCTTATTTCTTCTGTTAGACCTGCTATCTTATTCTGTATTTTCTTCTTTACTTTGCCTGTGGTATATCTTCTTATGTGCCAAGATGCAACTTGGTCTTCCTGGCTTGCACTTTTATACATTTCAAATTCACGTGATGTACATAAAACAAACATGCAGCAGAGTCAGTGACATTTCAGGGTGCCTTTTCCAAGTTACAGTGAATGGCCCTCAATCCGAGGATGGCGGTAACCGAAACCCGCTGCCTGACTTCCCGGTGCCGCCGGGACATTACAAGTCCCGGTGATGCGGGAAGTCGGGCAGTGGGTTTGGTAACTCCCCATTCCCATGGAGTCTGATAGGACTCCATGAGAGTGGGGAGACAGAAGCACTGGCACCGTTGCTAACGGCACCAGTGCCTCCGTGAAAAGTCTGCCTGCAGAGGCTGTAGTGCCCAGCAGGTCTGACTCTGCCAGGCACAACGGCCCCAGCAGGCAGACTTGTAGGGTGGCGGTCCGGAAACAAGGGTGTCGGTAAGCTTACCAGCACCCTTGTTTCCGGTACCGCCACACTAGGAATGAGACCCAATATCTCGGTAGTAAACAAGTTGATGGGCAGCAGTACAGAGTAGATACATGAAAAGGGGACATAAAGTAAAAAAGGGATATAAATAAATATACAGTAGATTTAGGAAATGTGCCTGTGGCTAGATGACTGCTCAGTTACAGTTTATTATCAGGTTTTTATTATCAGGTTTGGGTGGCAAAAATGTCTGGGAAGATGGCATAATGGGGGGTAAAAGACACTTCTTCACTAGGTAATAGATTCCTTTTCAGTCTGGTCTTAAATATTGCCACTAACTGAACTAAAATTAATTTCAGTGAGGTAAACATTCCAATGTTTAGGGTCTAGTAATGAAAAGGCCAGAATTAAGGGGCAGACTAGAGGGAGCTTGAGACAGAGAGGTTGATGAGTATTTGAGAACAGAGTGAGACAATCCGGAGCAGGAGATAGGAGAAAAGGATTATGCAAATAAGTGGGGAAAGGACCATGGATAGACTTAAAGACAATTGACAGATTCTTGAAGAGTGGTGAGTTTGCAAAGTTAACCAAATGACCATGCTGATGGTATGCCTATTGAGATAAGATCTAGGTAGGTTGAAGAAGGGGTGTGTTGACAATCTGAGTATTTTATTGAGAGGATAGAAATAGTAGAAGGAGCGGCCCATGAGCAGGCTGTTACCGCTGTGAATTTTAAGACGGACCGGGGTATCGATCAGAATATTGGCTGAGTTTTGGATGAGGTGCCGTAATATCTTCCTGACACTTAGGAGATAGATTCAAACCACAGCAGCAGTGGCATTAAGTGATGTAGCTTGGGTTGGCAAGGCTTGGGTGATGGAGTAGGCAGGCCCACAGGAAAGGTGAAAGCAGATCGCAGAGATTTGTTGGGATTGGAAGCTGTATTTATGCCTTAAAGGAATTTAGAATCATGCACAGTAGAGCAATCCAGTGGCAAATGGCAGAGAAGCAGTTGGTTATGGACTCAGAGATGTCAGTGGTGAGGAAGGGAATGGAGAATAACTGGGTGTTTTTGGTAAAGAAGAAATAAGAGAATCCAAATGATTATATGTTTATACACAGAGAGGAGGTGCCAGTGATAGAGTTCCAGGAGATGGAGAAGCAGAGTTTATAAGGATAAAAGTCCACCCATTTCAGTTCATTGTCCTTGTAGCCAAAGCAAAGAGAGAATGGAGGGCGGAGGAATGAGTGACAGTGTCAAAGGTAGAAGAGGGATTGAGTAGAATGAGAATGTAGAAGTAGCCCCTAGTGAGCAGTGTTCGCCTTGTTTCTTCTCCCTCACTCCATGCTCAGAGCTCTGCATGAGGGGTGCTCTTTCTCTCTCTGTGCAGTACATGAGGAGAAGGAAGATGTGTAAATGGTGAGCAGTGTTCCTGTGTTCCCCTCTCCCTGCCCCTTGCGGGCACAAGATGTGATCCCCTTCCCCTTGTGTCCCATACTGTGAGTGAGGAGTGCTATGAACATGGCAGAGCTTACGATATCCTGCATGGGGCTTCTCTGTATTTAGGAATTAGACAATGTACAGACATTCTTACTGTTGCATTAAGTAGGCATTTAACTGTGTAACTATCAATTGGTAGAAGTAGCCAAATCTATGAGTTTGCACTTTACATATTGTGTCAATACCCGGGAATGCAGTTTTGTATGTAGTATGTAAACACAGTTCCTCGAGCATGTGTCTATACCAGGTACAGGATAGCAGTACTTGGTTATTGAGGGATATGCATAGCATATAATGCATTTACCTGATAATATACATGTGAAGGCATGTGTCTGAAGGATACCTTACTGCCCATAATCTGGGATTTTCAAAACTGCATTTCTGTACAAGCCATCTTTCCAGTTCTGGAATGCTGTTTAATAGTCAGGTTTCCAAATGACCATCTTTGAAATCGTTTTGAATATCAGGTCATTGGAGGGAAGTGCAATGGTCCCATACCCCCTGATTAGATTTGGTTAGTTACCAGTGAGGTCTAGTAATCCTATCTGTGTCTCGCAGGTGGGTATGTCCCAGTGCTTCACCACATGCACTTTTTCCTGAAGGAGCTGTATCCTACCACCACCACTTGGTCTCCTACGTAAGTCACAGTACCCTGTACTATCTGTCATTCCAAAGTTTTGATAGTTAGACCAAGACCAGAACTTCTTGATGGCCTGAAAAGGTTGTTTCAGTGTGATAGATAGGCTTCCTAGGTATGGATCAAGACAACGTATTAAATATAAAAAAATAGAACTAACAGGGCAGGTCAGTGAAAAAAACTGTTTTATAATTTAATAATACAATCACATATATAAAACCAATATTAAATCAAATGAATTCAGAATACAATTTTCCAATATAAAGCCTATTTGTAGGCTAGAACTCAATTTGGAGCATAGAAAGAAGGCAAAAAGAATGATACATCATATTTCACAATCATAAATCACTTTCACAATTGATGTCTCTATTTTCACTCTGTTCTTCCACAGAGATAGCTCATCTCAACATGTTTCAGTTCTAAATGTCTTTAATACAGAACTTTCATCAGGAGAAAATAGTGTGCATCCAATTCGTATTGTGCATCCAGTCTGAGTCAGATTAAAACCACAAACAATACACAACCTGTCCAAATTTAAAAGAAAAAAGAAAGAGAGCACTTGTAAGCTAACGTTGCTAAAATAAGTCTCAAAATGTTCACCAGTGAACTATGAACCCATCACCTAGAGTCACAAAGTTACCTCGGGGGGTTCTTGCGGGGGCGAACAATCCTTAAAATGAATTGTAGTAGGGCACAGTATTCTCCCCACTCAGTGGCTGCTACAAATTAAGCACAAAGTCTAAATTAACCAAACGCAAAAAGAAAAAAGTGGTACGTTCAAGGCATACATTAGGAAAGCCAGGTTACTACAGGCAAAGGATGTAAAGACAAACCCACCTGTATCCCATATCAATAAATCTTGTAGTGTAGCAGGGTAGGCAGTTAATTCTCCTGCTCAGTCACCGGGAAATGGTGTCACAATGCTTGGTTACCAAGGAAATCAAACGACTTGTGTCCTTGCCCACAAATACTGCCGTCGTCTCTAAGATAGAATAGAAATGGTTCACATTACTCTACAATCATAGGGAACCCCAAACGGGGGACGTCAGAATAAAGACAAAAAGCCGTGTTTACTTCAACTGACTCTGTGTCTTAAACAGAGCCCTGAACACGAGTTGGCAAACTCACTCTCTTAGATCATAACAATGGCGGTGGTAATAAACAACTTTTACTTGCAGTGATTAGTTCCACAGCCTGCCAGTGGTCAATAGCCAGGTAATTGTCAATCTGCCGCTGTAGGAAACGCCAATCCTCCTAAACAGCCCACGAGAGAGAGTGAAGGTGTCCCTAAGTATACACAAATAAATATATATCCATATCTCAAGCTAAACAGCCTAGTAGCTATATACACACTTATATGCACCCTGTGGTTAAATCCCCCATGGCAGGGTGAGACAAACACCAAACATGTGGTCCCACGGGCACCCTTACAAGTACACAGATTCTAAAGCTCAACATAGCTCGCCCTAGCTCTAAACTGCGGGTCCCTTGAAACGGTGTAAAAAACAAATTAACAGATTACCTAGAAAGTGTTCTCGCGTGCCGGTACTCGAAATCCCTTGCTTCGCTTCTACGCCTACGCTGAGTCTCAAAAATCAATCGCGTACGGCAAAAAGAAGACAAACTACCTTTAAAGGTAGACGCTGTACCCACACTGCATCTCAGTTGCTATGGATACACGTAAACGGGCGTCTGCATCTACTGCGATCCCTTGCTTGCATGCGCCATATTGGAACGGAGCCCGGAGAACGGAGCCCAGCACCCATAATATACAGGCATCTTGGTCCTTCCCACACCAAACAGTCTCAGAAACAGAGGTGGAAACAGCCCGAACAATAGCGTGGCAAGACTGTAGTAAATAATAGTATTAACAGCCATCGGGCACATCCTGTTACCTCAATGGCAAGTTGTACTGGGGTTAACCCCACTCAGTAGGGTACACATTAGGAGTTAGTGGACTGTTCTATCCCAACAGATTCGGAGATCATCACAAACATCTGACCCACACAAGGTGTAACAACAAATAAATGAATGGTGTGACAGTTGGCAGTGATCACATCTGTTTAGGACAGGTATTGTCCTTGTTCCATCACTCATCACCTGTCTCACTGTCAAAACTAGTGGGGGAATGAGCGATGTCGACACTCTCCCCCGAACCACAGCAGCTGAATGAAGTCGACCCTCCACCCGTGGTTGGCACAGGTATCTGATTATAACTTAAAGAATACCACGTGGCAGCCAGTAGGGGGAAGAGGGTTAGGGAGAGGTTGTGGATGGGGAAGGGAGTATAGGAACACCGGAAAGAGGGTAAGGAAAGTCCTAGTGTGGATAGGTTAGGGGAAGCAACAGGAAGAAAACCCTACTCTATCTAGTATCTTTACTAGCATATCATAACAATATATATATATATATATCTTCCAGTATCACCCTAATACCTCTTAATACAGGTCTTAATGTACTGGTTCCTGAACATACAATTATATTGAACCCCTTGATACAGGCACACACATGGCATGGACTACATTTAAGCAAGCAGCATGAAACATGTACATGGGACTAGTTCCCACCATGAAGAAACCATCACACATGGCCTTTGCACAGTTACATAACATAGAAACAAAACAATGGTCAACACATAGAACAACACTACCATGGTACTGTCATAGTGTCTCTTTCCCAGTAATTCAGTTGAATGCACTGAAAAAACGATGTGCTAAGAGAGTGTTTTACTATACTCTAAATGCATGCACTGTTTGCAAAGCAGAATAAGATTCCCGAGTTCCTAGATCTGCGTATTGGGACTTGCTCAGCGCCACCTGAGCCGTATGAACCATAGAATGCGTGAATATGCCCATCAACATGCATATTACACCATGAAACAATCGCAAACAGCAGCGTTTTAAATAAAGAAACCAATGCAGCACTTATCTGTCGTCCGGTAGAGATTTAGATAAATGCAATTTCATGGCAGTTATAGATATACATTTACTAATCACATAGGGCCCAATGAACCGAGGTGTACATTTTTGTGCCCCAACCAAAGACAAATTCTGAGTAGATAACCAAACTCTGTCCCCCACTTTATATGTAGGACCTTCCTGTCGATGTTTATCTGCTTGATGCTTGTAATGTCTTTTGGCTCTCTCCAGATTTTCTTGTGCCTTCTGCCTAATCCCTAGAAGCAACTGTTTGCGCTCCTGCAATACTGGTATACTTTCCATCTCTGGCAGGTGCTCTGGTATCATATTTTGTTCTTGTCCATGCAAACATTAATTAGGGGCCATCCCCAAAGGCATATGATAAGTATTGTTATAGGTAAATTCGGCCAACCACAAAGCTTGCACCCATGACTCCCTGCCATCACCTAAGTAACCTCTTAAATATTGCTCAAGTGTTTGATTCACTCTTTCAGTCTGTCCATCAGTTTGGGGGTGATAGCTAGTGGACACAGCACAATTGATTCCTAGCATTTGACAAAAGGCACGCCAAAATCTGGAGGTAAATTGTGAGCCCCTGTCCGAAACAATGCTCTTTGGGAACCCATGTAACCTCACCACATGTTGCAAGAATAACTCAGCCAACTTGCCTGCCCCAGGTATTCCCTCACAGGGAATAAAATGTGCATGTTTGGACAGAAAATCCACCACAACCAAAATGGTGTCACATTGCCTATCTGGCGGCAAATCCGTAATAAAATCCATGGAAATATGCGTCCATGCTTTTATAGGAGTTGGTAATGGTTGCAATAACCCTCGTTTCCTAACATGCTCTGCCTTGTTGCGTGCACAATTCTCACATGAGTCTATATATTTCTCCATATCTTGTCTTAAAGTAGGCCACCAGAAATATTTCTCCAACATCATATACATTTTCCTCCTACCTGCATGACCTGCTAAAGGAGATTTGTGACACCAAAACAAAGCCTTCTCTTGTACCTCTTTAGTTGGGAGATATAACTGCTTTTTATGATAGGGCAACCCATGCCGTATGGACCGGGCCGGATAACTACTTTGCCACTCTGACAATTGCTGTGGTGTGAAAGCTCTTTTGACTTGTTCAATGACCTGGGTAGTAATAGCTCCAACAATTTTATCTGGCGAGATAATGGGCTTAACTTTGCTTGTTACATTATCCATATTTTGTTGCCTGGACAGAGCATAGACATTCCCATTCTTGCTGCCCGGCCAAAAGTTACAACAAAGTCAAACTCATTAAAGTTTTGTGACCATCTTAATTGTCTAAGACTCAGAGTATGATCCATTTTAAAGTATTGCAAGTTCTTATGATCCGTTACCACTATCACCTGGTGCCTGGCTCCCAGTAAGTAATGTCTCCGTTCCAAGAATGCGGATCTTATGGCCAACAACTCTTTATCAGTTATGGAGTAATTCTGTTCACACCCTGACAACTTCCTGGAATAAAACGCTACAGGATGCCATACTCCCTGCTCATCTTTTTGGGACAGAATTGCCCCTATCGCCACATTACTGGCACCAGTCTCAACCTGAAAAGCCCTCTCTGTATTGGGATGTTGTAACACAGCAGCAGTAGTAAAGGCTATCTTCAATTCTTGAAAGGCTTTCTCTGCCTCCTCACTCCAACTAAACTTCACTGCTTTCTTTAATAAGTGCGTGATTCACGTGACAATCCTAGAGAAATTACTAATAAATCACCTGTAAAAATTGGCAAACCCCAAAAATGACTGAACATCCTTTACACATTGGGGAGAAGGCCAATCTCTAACAGCTTGCACTTTTTTAGGGTCCATCACAATTCCTGTATTTGTCAATATAAAGCCCAAAAACTCCACCTGAGTTACATGAAAAGAACATTTCTCCAATTTTACACATAAGTGATAATCCTGTAGACTTTTCAACATCTTTTGTACATGTCTTAAATGTTGTTCAGGAGATTCATAATAAATTAAAATGTCATCAATGTACACAATAACAAAAGTATCAATACATTCATGCAGTACTTCTTGCATAAAAAACTGAAAATCTGCCGGTGCATTACATAAACCAAAAGGCATCACAAAATATTCAAATAAACCAAACTTAGTTCTGAACGCTGTTTTCCATGCATCCCCCTCCTTGACCCGTATCAAATGGTAAGTTCCTCTTAAATCCAACTTGGTATAAATTTTGGCCACCCTTACTTGGTCTAACAGCACTGAAATCAAGGGTAATGGAAAACGATTCTTTATTGTCACTTTGTTTAATGCCCGATAGTCAATGCAAGTGCATAAGGGGCCTTCTTTCTTAGGGACAAAAAATAAAGGGGAGGATAGAGGTGAGGTAGAATGTCTGATAAAGCCTTTTACCAACATCTCGTCCAGATATTCTCTTAAATGCTGATTTTCCTTTTCTGTAAGCACATAGATTCTACTACATGGCAGTTTGGCTCCCTCTTCCAGCTCAATTACACAATCATATGGTCTATGTAATTGCTCTGCAATCCTCTTGTCAAACACTCCACTAAACTCCGCATACTGTGAGGGAATTTCTTCTGTTACTGCCCCTACCAAATGCTCTTCCGACCTTGTTTCTGTTAACAATTCTACAGGTCCTCCTTGCTGAAAAATGTGTGCCTGACACCTCTCTTCATTAAACCACACCGTCTTTTTCTCCCAGTCAATGCTGGGGTTATGTAGAACTAGCCAAGGCATGCCCAAGATTAGTCCAAATTGAGGTGCTGCTATTAAATCAAATACTATTTCCTCTGTATGACCCTGTCCACAGATCATGTTCAATTTTTCTGTTTGCTTTCGAATGGGCCCTGACACCAACAGAGAACCATACACGGATTGACCTCCTTCCACTTTCACCTTGTCCAAAAGTGGTATCCTAACTGTTTTGCCAACGTAATGTCCACAAAATTACCAGTGGCTCCTGAATCTACCATGGCCAAAACCTCCTGTTTAGTTAATGCAAAACATAATGTCACCAATATGTATAAGTGAGACGTTTCACTTCCCACCGTGTTTGCCGCCCATTTGGGGAACCTTATATCTATCAGGCCTGGCGCCTGTGTTCCCCTTACGGCTGGCCCAGCTCTTTTCCCGCCTCCTTTGGACTTTTTTCCCCACCCACAATTTTCAAAGGTGTATTAGTGCATGTTCGTATAAAATGTCCTGCCTGTCCGCAAAAAAGACACAACTTATTTGCCTTCCTCATTTCCTTCTCTGCGGCAGACAATGGTCCTCGGACACTCCCAATTTGCATTGGCTCTCACTTGCTCTTCCTCCTCTACTCCTATCTAAATGCACGAACGGCCCTGCTTCAGGTCTTTTCTTATCTCCTCTCCTCTCATTCATACGATGATCTAAACATAGCGCTAAATCAATCATGGGCGTGCATGCTCCTGGTTGCGGCTCTACTTGAGCAATTGCATCCTTCAATTCCTCCCGTAATCCCTGGTAGAACAACACTGTTTGTTTAGCCTCTGGCCACTCCGTCTCAATTACCAATCTGTTGAACTGTGTGACATATGTTACCAAATCCTGCCCTCCTTGTCTTAAACCCAATAACTCCTTGTCTTGGGCTAATGATACTTCGCGGCGATCAAATAACCTGCCAAATTCCCCTAAAAAACAATCCCAGTTGTATAAAAAAGCATCATCCTTTTGTACTAGCGGCATAGCCCATGCTGCTGCATCCCCAGTTAAATGGTTTGAATGGTTTCAAAAGATGAAGGTTTGCACAAAAAATGAAGCCTACACTGGGTAAGGAAGGTCATATATTTCCTGGGATCCCTTGAAAATCTTTCTGGAGCTGCCAACGGAACACTACTAGGTGCTTGAACAACAACTGTGGGATTTTGACCCGTGGTTCCTGTACTAGTTCCCTCCATCGGTGTCCGCTGAGCTACCAAACTCCGTACTTGCGTTTTCAAGTTGTCAGATTCCTGTCTTGCTGGCACCAATTCTACTTGAATATCCTGAAGTGCCTTTAGCACATTGGCCAATGCAGGAGTGGTCTCTTCCATTTGGCTTGGGTGGTTGTAAGTATCCCAATATGGGGGTGGCTTATTATGTCAAAACTAGTGGGGGAATGAGCGATGTCGACACTCTTCCCCGAACCACAGAAGCCGAATGAAGTCGACCCTCCACCCGTGGTTGGCACAGGTATCTGATTATAACTTACAGAATACCACGTGGCAGCCAGTAGGGGGAAGAGGGTCAGGGAGAGGTTGTGGATGGGGAAGGGAGTATAGGAACACCGGAAAGAGGGTAAGGAAAGTCCTAGTGTGGATAGGTTAGGGGAAGCAACAGGAACAAAACCCTACTCCATCTAGTATCTTTACTAGCATATCATAACTATATATATATCTTCCAGTATCACCCTAATACCTCGTAATACAGGTCTTAATGTACTGGTTCCTGAACATACAATTATATTGAACCCCTTGATACAGGCACACACATGGCATGGACTACATTTAAGCAAGCAGTATGAAACATGTACATGGGACTAGTTCCCACCATGAAGAAACCATCACACATGGCCCTTAGGGCAAGCTGATTGCACAGTTACATAACATAGAAACAAAACAGTGGTCAACACATAGAACAACACTACCATGGTACTGTCATAGTGTCTCAGTCCCAGTAATTCAGTTGAATGCACTGAATAAATGCTGTGCTAAGTGAGCGTTTTACTATACTCTAAACGCATGCACTGTTTGCAAAGCAGAATAAAATTCCCGAGTTCCTAGATCTGCGTATTGGGACTTGCTCAGCGCCACCTGAGCAATATGAACCATAGGATGAGTGAAAATGCCCATCAACGTGCATATTACACCATGAAACAATCGCAAACAGCAGCTTTTTAAATAAAGAAACCAATGCAGCACTTATCTGTCGTCCGGGAAGCTCGTAAACCTTCCCGGACGTAATCTGTTATGGCTCGTAGAAGCAGCGTGAGTCCGTGTTCCTCGCTGCATGCGGAACATGTTGAATTTCCAGCAGACCGCGTACCTGACAAGAAAGTTTCCAGCATGAACGGCATGGAGCAGCGGTCTCTTAGTCCTCCGGCATGGCTTCGCCTCGAGATGCAAAATAAGCCACACCTGCCGTGCGCCGTTGGCCATTGATAAGCTGCCCTAATGAGTGTCAGCTGGCCACACGCGCGCACGGCATGAACTACAAATTGCCTAAAGGAATGCTGAGAAATGTAGTTCATGCACAGTAATACCATCTCCTGATGCCCTTTCTTCTCCATCCCAAAGTCCTAACACTCACTTATTACATATTAGAATATTGCTCTCTATTTCGTATCCCCAAGGGAGCAAATAAAAAGGGGGGGAAAGAAACCGAGCATTTCTCCACTTTATTCTCAGAGTGGGGAACACCAAACACCCAATCTCTACACTCTAATCGGGGTCCGGTCAACTTTAAGTGTACAAGAGTAATGCATTGCCTACTTCTAAACATCAATTTGTTATCTTATTCCACTCTATGGATTCGTTCAGTGCTCTTTGATCACTCCTCATTCGAAAAATCATCTCTTGTTCAAGTTTGAACAATTTGGAGTCACTAACAGTTGAAACTCCTTTGACTGTCTGTAGAATAGTCCATGTAAAATCTTCATGCCCATGTTTCATCGAGACGAAGTGTTGTACCATCGGTGCATTTTCTGTAGTGTTCTTTAAACAGTTTCTGTGCTCCATTATTCTTGTTTTAATTTTTCTTGTTGTTTTCCCCACATAGGGCAACCCACACTTACATTGAATAAGATATATTACATGGTCCGCGTTGCAATTTGTCATGGTTTTCTGTTGCCAAGATTTACCAGATTTGTTGGTCAATTTACAAACACCGCATGAGCCACACGGGTAGTGACCCACAATTGGATTAAGTCCCCATATGGTATTAATGCTGGGCTGTTCACTCCTTACTGGTTTCAGTCTACTGTTGCTCACTCTATTTCCAATAGATGTGCTTTTCTTGAAAGCGAACAAAAGTAGTGGCATAGGTGTTCCTTTAGTTTCAAAAACTCTCCAGTTCTTTTTTTATTTTCATACTGAGGTTGGAAAAAGTATTAACACAGACCATTCTGTCTTCTTGTGCTTTTTTTGGTTTTTCTTCCAGTATTGCTTCTCGGTTGTTATTATAGGCCCGCTTGGCTGCTTTTCTCACCAATTTCTTTGGATAGCCTTGGTCTCTGAGTTTCTTGGTTAGAACTTCCGCCTCTGCTTGGTATGTCTCTGTATTGGAGCTGTTCCTCTTCAGGTGCAAAAACTGCCCAAAAGGGAGATTATCCCTCAAATGTTTCACATAATGACTGGAGTATTGTAGGAGGGAATTTCGATCTGTATGTTTATGAAACGGTCTCACCTTAAGGTCTTTCCTTGATGATGAACAATGGTGAGATCCACGAAATTGGTAGTGTATTGATCAACTGTCATGGTGAATTGTAGAAGTCGGTTGAGACTATTCAGCCAACTTAAAAAGGATTGTGCTGTTTCGAGACACCCCGTCCAGACGATCAGGATATCGTCTATATATCGAGTCCATTTTGTAATGTGTTGCAAATATGGATTGTTGACATTGTAAATATAGAATTTTTGAAATGCTTCCACATACAGGTTAGCCACACTGGGTGCCATAGTTGCCCCCATTGCGGTACCCTCTATTTGTTGGAAACACTTTCCACTGAACTCAAAATAGTTCTTAGTCAAGGCTAATTCAATGCACCACATGAGGAATGACGTTGGTACTGGATCAGTATCTTCTCGAGTGAGTAGGATCTCTTCAATAGGGTAGCCTGCTGTGGGATGTTAGTGTACAGAGAAACAACATCCAGACCCAAGGGAGGAAAAAAAGGAGGGGGGAAGAAACCGAGCATTTCTCCACTGTATTCTCAGAGTGAGGAACACCAAACACCCAATCTCTGCACTCTAATCGGGGTCCGGTCAACTTTAAGTGTACAAGAGTAATGCATTGCCTACTTCTAAACATCAATTTTTTATCTTATTCCACTCTATGGATTTGTTCGGTCCTCTTTGATCACTCCTCATTCGAAAAATCATCTCTTGTTCAAGTTTGAACAATTTGGAGTCACTAATAGTTGAAACTCCTTTGACTGTCTGTAGAATAGTCCATGTAAAATCTTCATGCCCATGTTTCATCGAGACGAAGTGTTGTACCATCGGTGCATTTTCTGTCTTGTTCTTTAAACAGCTTCTGTGCTCCCTTATTCTTGTTCTAATTTTTCTTGTTGTTTTCCCTACATAGGGAAGGTCAGATGTGGGTCAGATGTTTGTGATGATCTCAGAATCTGTTGGGATGGAACAGTCCACTAACTCCTAATGTGTACCCTACTGAGTGTGGTTAACCGCAGTGCAACTTACCATTGAGGTAACAGGATGTGCCCGATGGCTGTTAATACTATTATTTACTACAGTCTTGCCACGCTGTTGTTTGGGCTGTTTCCACCTCTGTTTCTGAGACTGTTTTGGTGCCACTAGCATTTTGAAATTTTGCTCCTACTGACCCCGATGTGGAAGCTAGGTAGAACATGTGGGAAGGACCAAGATGCCCGTATATTTTGGGTGCCAGGGTCTGTTCCAATATGGCACGTAGGACTTCTTAGTGCGCATGCAAGCAAGGGATCGCAGTAGATGCAGATGCCTGTTTACGTGTATCCATAGCAACTGAGATGCAGTGTAGGTACAGCGTCTACCTTTAAAGGTAGTCTGTCTTCTTTTTGCCGTACGCGAGTGATTTTTGAGACTCAGCGTAGGCGCGGAAGCGAAGCAGGGGATTTCGAGTACCGGCACGCGAGAACACTTTCTAGGTAATCTGTCAATTTTCTTTTTTTACACCATTTCAAGGGACCCGCAGTTTAGAGCTAGGGCGGGCTATGTTGAGCTTTAGAATCTGTGTACTTGTAAGGGTGCCCGTGGGACCAGATGTTTGGTGTTTGTCTCACCCTGCCATGGGGGATTTAACCACAGGGCGCATATAAGTGTGTATATAGCTACTAGGCTGTTTGGCTTGAGATGTGGATATATATTTATTTGTGTATACTTAGGGACACCTTCTCTCTCTCTGTTGGGCTGTTTAGGAGGATTGGCATTTCCTGCAGCGGCAGATTGACAATTACCTGGATATTGACCACTGGCAGGCTGTGGAACTAATCACTACAGGTAAAAGTTGTTTATTACCACCGCCATTGTTATGATCTAAGAGAGTGAGTTTGCCAACTAGTGTTCAGGCCTCTGTTTAAGACACAGAGTCAGTCGAAGTAAACACGGCTTTTTGTCTTTATTCTGACATCCCCCGTTTGGGGTTCCCTATGATTGTAGAGTAATGTGAACCATTTCTACTCTATCTTAGAGACAACGGCAGTATTTGTGGGCAAGGACAGAAGTCGTTTGATTTCCTTGGTAACCGAGCATTGTGACACCATTTCCCGGTGACGGAGCAGGAGAATTAACTGCCTACCCTGCTATACTACAAGATTTATTGATATGTGATACAGGTGGGTTTGTCTTTACATCCGTTGCCTGTAGTAACATGGTTTTCTTAATGTATGCCTTCAGCGTGCCACTTTTTTCTTTTTGCGTTTGGTTAATTTAGACTTTGTGCTTAATTTGTAGCAGCCACTGAGTGGGGAGAATACTGTGCCCTACTACAATTCATTTTAAGGATTGTTCGCCCCCGCAAGAACCCCCCGAGGTAACTTTGTGACTCTAGGTGATGGGTTCATAGTTCACTGGTGAACGTTTTGAGACTTATTTTAGCAACGTTAGCTTACAAGTGCTCTCTTTCTTTTTTCTTTTAAATTTGGACAGGTCGTGTATTGTTTGTGGTTTTAATCTGACTCAGACTGGATGCACAATAGGAATTGGATGCACACTATTTTCTCCTGACGAAAGTTCTGTATTAAAGACATTTAGAACTGAAATATGTCGAGATGAGCTATCTCTGTGGAAGAACAGAGTGAAAATAGAGACATCAATTGTGAAAAGTGATTATGATCGTGAAATATGATGTATCATTCTTTTTGCCTTCTTTCTATGCTCCAAATTGAGTTCTAGCATATGAATAGACTTTTTATTGGAAAATTGTATTCTGAATTTATTTGATTTAATATTGGTTTTATATATGTGATTGTATTATTAAATTATAAAACAGTTTTTATTTCACTGACCTGCCCTGTTAGTTCTATTTTCTTATATTTAATACGTTATTCTACCCAGCATAGATAGAACAGACACTTTTAGCAGGTGCTTATATAGTGTCTGCTGGGTTTCCTTCTCTATTTTCATATGGATCAAGACAACACCACCATCTAAATAGTGAATGCTGAATTCTTCTAAGCTGTACAGGACTATGTTCAGAATTCTCTGAATAGTGGCAAGGGTATGTTTTGACATGGTGAGCTTGACAGTGTACTGATAATACCCTTCTGGTTTGGAATATGCTGACCTCTCCATTGCCCTATCAGTCAGGTCAACCTGCTAGGGACTGGCTGTGAGTTCAAAGGTACTCATGTATGATATGATATGATATGATATGATATGGCATTTATAATGCGCCTATACACAAGTGTCTCAAGGCGCGACGAGGCAAGGGAGAGGAACAAAGGGAGGACAGACAACGATCCTTCTAGGCCAGGTGTCATTCAGATCACGCAAGTGCATGGGATTGGGGATGGGGAAAGTGCAGGTTGTAGGGGGAAGGGACAGTGCAGTGCATGGGAATAGAATAATAACAATAATTAAAAGTAACGGCCAGCAGGTGGCAAGTTCAAAGGTAAGTGCAGACATCAGGTGTCAAGTGCTGGTAATGGGACTGTAGGGATACAGAAACAGTCCCCAAGTGCGGGGGTTGCCAGGCAGGCAGTGCAGGTGTGTGTGACTGGCGGGGGAGGGACCTGGGCCCGAGATCAGAGGGTGGCCAGGTAACCAGTGCAGTTTCAGTTTCGGCCAGGAGATCCGCAGGTGAGAGGAGGAGAAAAAAAAGCAAAGAGAAAGGTTTTGAGGTGTTTCCGGAAACAGAGATGGTACTCCTCAAGTCTCAGGGAGGCAGGGAGGCTGTTCCAGAGGGAGGCCCCAGCCGAAGAAAGAGATCTACCACCAACTCGTTGCTTGGAGAAGCGACTGATCCTGAGGGAGTTGGAGGCGGATGAGCGAAGGACTCAAGAAGGAAGATATTTAGGAATAGAGAGTTGAAGGTATTGAGGCCTCAGGCCCCAGAAGGCCCTGTGGACAATGCAGAGGGGTTTGAACTGAATCCTCACAGCCACTGGGAGCCACTGCAGAGATTTTAGTCCTGGAGAGATACGATCCCTGGGCTTGAGGCCAAGGAGAAGTCTCGCAGTCCTGTTCTGGATGAGTTGCAGAGGGCGGAGGGTAGCGGCAGGCACATTTAGAAAGAGGCTGTTGCAATAGTCCAGCCCATAGAGAACCAGAGCTCTGGAGATGATGTATTTGACAACACATAGCTTTTAAAACAGCTCATCTGCCTGAGGTATAGGATGAGCATCTGTCTTGGTGACAGAATTGAGCTCTCTGTAGTCCACACACATGCAGACTTCAATCTTTCTATTGTGGGACATTTCAGGGACCAACACCAGAGCACTAACCCATGGGCTATTGGATGACAAAATAGGCCCTTAGTCCAACATCATGGATACATCTTCTTGATGGTGTCCTTTGCCTTGTCAGACACCTGGTGAATCCTGCTCTTCACTGGTTTACTGTCACCAATGTCAATGTCATGAACCCACCAATCTATTTCACTGGGAGTCAGATAACAGACATGCACACTGGCCCAGTAGCTTCTAGAAGTCCCAAACTTGCTCTCTGTCCGCAGATCTGGGGAGATCTACACTCATCTGTAGACTATGAGCATAACAAATCTGGGAAGGCATCTTTAGCCTCCTCAGTCTCATCAACAGTCACCATGTCTAACATTGGCATCAGTCGGTTGACATGAAAAACCCTGTGCATCTGCCTTGGGGCCTTTATATCAATTAGGTATTTTAACCTCACTCATCCTTTCCAGAAACACATAAGGCCTATTCCTCTTATCATGAAGGGAGCTGGGTTTGATGGGTCCGATAATCCAGACAATCTCCTCTGGAGTATACTCTGTAACTGTGCACTTCTATTCATGCCAGTGCTTCGTTGGCTCCTGTCTAAAAACATGATTTTGTGGGTACTCTGTTCGCTCTACTGGATGATTTTGGATCAGAAAACAATCACATAATTCCCTATGTTGTGGGAGGTTACACTCTTATCCTTCATGCACCAGACTTAGGGTACCCTAACAGGATTTTCAAACAGAAGCTAAAAGGGGCTGACCACTACTCTGTTCTGTGGAAGCACCAGTTAGCTGAAGAGAAGGCATTGTAGGAGAACATCCCATTTTCTCCACAGGGGCTCTTCTAAGCAAACTATCATGCCTCTTTCAACAAGCCCATTGCTTTGGGGATGGAAGGCTTTAGAGAATATAGAGGTAACTCCACACTCCTTCAACATTGTCTTCATATATGCAGGTATGAAGTTGAAGATCCTTTCAGAAAGTATCTCTTTACGGAACCCAGATGAGAGCATTCACCATAGGAGATTTACTGCTCCTCAAGGGTGCTGCTTTAAGGTACTAGGTGAAGTGATCTACCACGCCCTAGATGTACCAGTGCCATGAGGTGGAGTCGAGATCGAAAGAACCCACAATGTCCATGCCAATTGTCTCAAAACTCAAGATTCTGCATGACCACTGGTAGTTGAATTCAATTGTCCTCAGGTGCCCCACATGATTTACCAGATGCTTGGTAAGTGTGCCAGGACCTGGCAAATGCCATGCATTTTACTCCCATCTGAGGCTTATAAAAATGGGCAGACAGCCTGTAAACTGTCATGGTCACTCCTATTTGATCCTTCCAATGAATGTCATGCACAAAGTCCAAGACGAAACTCCAGTGGAATTGTGCACACAACCATCCTCTTTCTGGGCCTTGCCTGGGAATTCTCGGTCTCGCTGTACATGATACCATTGTCCCAGTACACTTCGGACATCCTTTGGCTCTAACCCTGAGCTTGCTTCTCTGCATGTTCTCACAGGTCTGCTAGAATAGGGCAGTCTCTCTACACCTGTAAAAAGTCAGCCTAGCCTGGACTTCCAGATGATAATAACCAGTGATCGAAGTGATGGGGAGCGGAAGGGAGCGGTGATCCTCTACTTTATTTTTTCTCTCTTACCAGTCCTATACTTTTATTTTCAAAAGAAACTACTCCAGAGCTCTCCTTTTTAAAGTAAAAGTATAGGTACGGGAGAAGTCAATCAATTTGCAGAACTGCACTGTCTGGTGCAGGCTGCAGTAGACTGGATGGCAGTGCCTTGGCCCATGCCTGTGCATTAAGCAGCAGTGCCATTCATTCCTGCACATGCCCTCACTATGCACAATTTGGGGCAAGCAGCAGTGACCCAGCCTCAACACTCTTGTTGGACTAAGCCACCAGCTGGGTGAGCGGCCAGGCTTAGAATTACTTTTTTACCTCTAGCTACTGTCAGCAGCAACGTAGGTAACGGTGGAGGTCGGAGGGCGGCGAGTGTATAAGTCGGTCAGGAGAGACAGACAGTTCAGTGCCCTCCCTCTCTCCGACCCTGAGCATATTTGTAGTGCGGGTATGAATGCGGGACGGAGGTCAGGGCCAGGTGACTAGTGGGTCAGGAGAAAGGGACCGTTCAGTGCAGTCCCTCTCTCCTGACGCAAGCATATTTTTACTGGGGGAATGCGGGTGTGAGATCAGGGCCAGACTAATCGGTCAGGAAAGAGGGACGGTTCATTGCCGCCCCTCTCTCCCGGCTCAAGCATATTGTTACTGCAGCCTGGCTGCGGCTGCCTTTCATTGCTCTGCCTGTTTCCCAGAGTCACACTCACAGTCCCCCTGAGACACACAGGCTGTGTCCCAGGCTGTACAGCCAGTGCCATAACGAGCTTGACAACACGTTTCTTTTGTCATCAGCAGCATAGCCTTTCTTATGCATGACAGTGAATTTCCAACTGAAAGACCACCAGTCACCTTTCAAATCTGTGACTGTTAAAGCGAGCAACACAATAAAGCACCCTTTGAAAATGTGTTCACACCCATAACGTGTAACAGCTTGATATGCTAAAAAGTAAAGTTTGTTTGATGTTCTTAGTTGAATGTTCTTAAAACCATACATAACAACATGTTGGAGGTTTGTGACAATCTCAAAACCTAAGTGAGTTTATGACACAATTTATTCTATTGTGTGTCTTAAAGCGCTGAAAATAAAGTGGGTAAATAGATATGTTGCATTTTGCATCTTATAGTTTTCCATTCAGAATGTGGAAAATAAAGGTACACTGATATTATTTTTGCCCAACATGCTGCAGGTTGTCATGATGCTTTACTATGCAACTTGTGTATTTTGCAAGTAAACTCTATAGGACATTATTATTGTAGGTTTTGACAACCAAAACTTAATATTTGTTCCAAGTCAAGCATGGAAGAATATGGCTGTGGCCGAAATTGAAGAGTGAGTTAAAATCCCTGCTTCACTGTTTAGCGTAAGTGTGTGATCCTGGACAAAAATGTAATCTTACCCTGACTTCAACTGCACACATTGGAGTGTGTATAAGTGATTACATTTATACCCTTACAATAGGACAGTTTTAATAAGTCTAGGGACAAATTGGTGTACCCTGGTGCTCCTCTGCTAGTGGCTCCAATACTGTCACATAGAATTGCATTATTGCTGCACTGGCCCTTCCCCAGTGTTGTATCACTTGATTTGGCAGGTAGACATAGGGCCTCATTACAAATCCGGCGGTAACTGTGCTGGTAAAACCAATAGGTTGCCACTGGAATTGTAAACCGTTACCGGCACCTAGCTTGCCGGTAACACCTGGACATTACAAGTCCCGGCGGGCCGAGAGCTATGTGCCGTTACTATGTTCTTCCCCATTCCCATAGAGTCACAGAGGACTCTATGGGAATGAGGATTACGGAAACACCGTCACCGGTAATAGCGGTGCCAATGCTTCCGTGAAAGTCTGTGGGCGGGTGCCGGTCCTCCCACCTATTGGGTGGGAGGGCACCCGCCCACCAGACATGAACTTTGCCAGTCTGGAAACAACGGTGCTGGTAAGCTTACCGGCACCATTGATTCCGGACCAGAAAAGTTGTAATGAGGGCCATAGTCTCACCAGTCAACCACTGCACCAGAGATTCTAGTATAGTGGACTAACTGTGGTTGAACCAACATTACATTTTCCCCTGTGTTGCTCCCTGCCACTGAAGTTGCTTGGTCCGCCCAGAGTACTGCCCCACACTCTGCTATGTCCTGCTATGCTATGATATTGAGTCTTTGCACACCATCTGCCATTCTCACACTTTCTAGGACCTTCAGGATCTGCAAGAAGTTAGTGTTTTCAGACTTAAAGGAGAGAGTTAACTGATTGTAACATTGAAGCTGCACTACAATAGTCTCATTACAATGAGTAATGAAGTTAGATGCCCCTCCACAAGTAAGTTTGCCACTCCTCCACCGTCTCTGAAGTTAGCACCTCTTCCAACATTTGAAGGGTTAACCCTGCCCTGAAATCTTAGTCTAGTTGCACCCCATAGCACTCTCACACAACCCGTTCTAAAAGGACAGCAGCCTACAAAACCAAGTCCTTGCATAAATAATGAAAGAACATTTCATTGAAAATTGATGCATGCCGTGAGGTGCTGATGTGAGTCTCATCAACATGTAAGCGGAATACACTGCATGGTCCCCATTGCAGCACATCAGCCCATTTCTTAAGTGCTACCCCCAACTGGAAGCTATTGGTATCGTCTTTTATCTAGAATGCCTTGTTACTTTGTTGGGTACGTGCACAGTTGAAAGTAATTCAAGTGTGAATTTTAGATATGGGATTTCAGCTGATGCTTATTTCATTTATTTATTTGTTTTTTTGTAAAACAAATGCATTGTGTTCCTCCACAGTGGATTGCTGGGAGAAGGGAGAGTTTCTGGGGTTGATTCTTTGGGAGTGAATGTAATGGATGGGGGATGCAATCTTAATAAATAGGTCAAATGAGAGTTGTGCGGCAACTGCAGAGAAAGTTATGTAATCAAAGGATAGCCTTCCAATATGACCAGCACACACTTTTATCCTTCTTAAGTTAACACAAATGAGTACTTTTGAATACAGTAATATTAATGTCATCCATTACTGCAGGATCTGGAAACACCCTAGGTTTGAACGGTCTATAAAAAAGCAGTATTATTTTTATTACCTAAAAACGTATTTCTTTTCAAGTTGTTGAGCTTTGGAAGCAGAGATGAGTGGGTATTTACCCAGCTTCCTACCCAACCCCACAAAAAAAAAAAAACAAAGTTCAATGGAGGAAAATATTTGTGGTAGCACAGTGGAGTTCCTAAATAAAATGAATGGAGCTGTGAGAAGGACAGAGTTGGGGCCTTTCAACTTTTTCATGTCAAATGGGCCCCATGAACAGCCCCCATGTTGCCAGTCACCAGTTTTGTAACACTGCAATATATTAATTTAGCTGTTTTCGTTCTGGGGCTTAAAATGTGCGCATGCCTGCTGGAGTGAATGTGAATAAATATGTGTTTGTGGGAAAGGCTGGAGTTTAAGGGGATATTGGTGCACTGAAATGTGTTCTCAGGTGGCATAGCAGGCAAAGCAAATAAGATGAAAATTCTTACATGCAGTAGCACTTATGCATCAAGATGAAACATTATTTCTTAATATGAATTGCATTTTATACCGGTGTTAAGCGCAAAGCCAATTTAAGTGTTGTTACGTGGCCATTCTGGAAAGGTTTTCTTACTATGGCATGTCATGGCATTTTGAACTGTATTGAGAGGGCAAAGCCATCATGAAGTGTTTTCATAATATGGGTGTTGTGGGCATTTGTAATTCATTCTTCCAGCACGGACATGTTTTATTACTATGGCATTCCATCTTAAACTGATGTTAACAACAAAGCCAACATGATGAGCGTTTTCAACATGGTGCAGCCAGTCAGGACATGTTTCAATTGCCAGTATGGACTTCCTATAGTATCTTTACTGGTAGTATGGTCAAAGCAAACACTAGTACATTCTTACGTGTAAATACTAGCATATATTGACTTAATGGACATGTATGGGCGCACGCAGCATTAAATTACTTGTTTTTACAGTGGCAGAAAATTGCATTGTTGTGAAAAGGCATCATGAAAATGTGTTCGGGAATGCTCCTATGCACTGTTGATGACTGTGCATCAAATCTATTTTTCATGACATACCCTAGAAAACGGTTTGTAAACTTGGTATTTTTTTACCCAATTGTCTTTGAAAATGTGCTGTAAAATGCACCGTTTAACCCATTATTAAAACAAACATTCTCATGGGGAAAACCCTCGGATCCCTTCTCATTTATCTAAGGCTAACTCACTACCACATATTTATGGCAAATGTTTATTCTCAGTCCCACCCATTTATAAAATTCATCAGCCGTCACTGGAAACAACACAATTATTTCTACAAAATCCATAGATCCACTACTATTTTTCCCCCACTTAGACCACTGATAATAACTCACTCTGGGCTTACAAGCCTCTGAGGTCTGAAGTTACTTTGTTCTCCATCTCAGGTTCTTGATCTACAACAGTAGGTAACCCACAGATCACTGAACCCTACCGTAGTAGTCCCATCATTTGGCACTATGCCATTTTGGTCAGGTACAGGTGCATCTGTGGAGTGTATATCTGAAATAGGAGCTACAAAGGCCTTCAATCTCTCCCACTCTCTAGCCGGGAAAAACCTCTGTGCCATTGACCACAAGTGTTTCCTCTCTTGTTGCTTCCAGAGCTCTAGCTCTGGTGTCCACTGCAATCATCTCGGGTGCAGGAAGAACCTTACCCAAAAGACAGGCTATGGGAATGGGGTCTTTAACTGCTATGCATCACTTGAAGGTCTTCCCCCTTCAACAACAGCCCCACTACCAATGAGCATCTGCTGAAAACATAAGAAACCCTGATAGTCGTGTTTGGATTCTTTACAATCTGATCTTCTAGCATTCTTCAAAAGCTAACAGTGGTGTGACTAGCTGCGCTGTCATACAGCAGGAACATTGTTTTCCCAATGATGAAGGCATGCTCCAAAACCGATCTGAGAGCTCTCTGAGATAGTGGTATGCCCTCAAGACCCTGTACCATTGCCACTGAGAGTCATACAGAAACATCCTGCTTCTCTCAGGCCTTTTGAGAATTCTTATGCTAAGAGGCCCACACCGATGATGGCCTCCTCTATGGTGCCATTACTGACCATATCCTGTTTGAGTTTAGCCTTACAGGTTGGATCGACCTTCCTATGGGTCATGTATCCACACAGAACACATCCTTTGGGTGCCAAGGGTTCAGCTGACCCACTGCAAGAGCAACCCTCACACATATTTTCTGTGGAGGCTGACAAGTATGTGGCTGAGATTTTCCATCATGTTTTTGAGAATCTCCCTTGGCAGGGCACTGAGACCCTTCATTCTTATCCTGCTTTTGTTTTCTTTTATTAGATGTGTTATCCTTTGGTTTGGATGTGTTCACCTGAGCCTTTTCAGGACTCAATTGCTCACATACCTGTAAGCAACTCTTGCAAGCTCCCTTAGGTCTTTGACGTTCTTTTACACTAAATGCTGGTATAACGTTGCTTCACAATTCTTAATGATATGCTTGCATTCAGTCAGAGTGTACATCCCTTCAAATGTGTCAACTTTGTTACCAGTGACTCACCTACATAAGTATTTTAAGTACTGAAGTGTAAATGCCTCAAATTCTTGATTCCCCTGTTTGGTCAGCTCTCTAAAACTACAGAGATATTGTTCAGAGGTTTTGCAGATGTTCCTGAGGATGGCTGAGATCATTTGGCAAGAATGGATCTTTCCTTAGGAGTGAACTGAAGGATGACATCAGTTCCAGCCATTGGTAGACGGCTCATAAGCACTCCTCCCCACAATTCCTCTTTCACCTCCTAGAGCTGGAAGGCTAATTCTAAGGGATAAGAACTAACTGAGAATGTAATTTCTCTCCTCATATGGCTGCAGTAGGTAATTAGTGATGTGATGCATAGTACTGGAAACATCACTCCCATTTGGAGGTCTTTTTGTGGGCCTCTGTCTGATCTTCAGGTTACAGCCTATGCAGCTTCACACACTCTGTTTCTGCTGTGGTAGCGCTGCTGGCTGCTGACTCCCTCTGTTTCCAGGTCTCACCCATCTGCCTTTGTTGAGCTGTGTTAAGGATTTTAAAGAGGCGTTACATTCAAGACCAGGACTCTTTCTACCGACCATGGACGTGGCGCACAATAAAATGCTTTTATGTTTGTTTTACTCAGATTTAATCTTTGAGAAGGCAGCCAACCCTTCTCACACCCCCTAAATGTACACCCTGTGTCGCAATGGACCATGAACCAGGGTGGTGTGTAATAATTAATATTTATTTATTTTTAATTATGCATAAAAATCAAACACATTCAATATAGGGCAGCAATCACCAGTGTGGTGATAATGACACAATACAATTATAGGATACACTTAGTTTAACCTTCTAACAGAAGATGCACAATGCACAAGTGAAAGAAAGCAAGATTACTTTTCGGGTAGTATTTTAAATAGCGCCACCATTAGGCATTCCCCTTGCAACACTCCCTCAAACCCCTGTTAGCCAAGTTTGGTGTGGGTGGAGAGAAGTAGCAAGGGGTCAGGTATACTAGGCAATAATTGTCATAAAAATCCAACCTACCACCCCTGAATGTGAGGCCAAAATCGGATTGAGCTCCCTTGAAAAATGAGCAAAATGGCACTCAGAATTACGGAATGGTGATTTTACATGTGCGGTTGAATGAATGAGACAAGAACGTGTGTGGCTGTACTAACGAGGCAAGAATACCTACAACACAGTTCAGTAAGAATCACACATGGCAAAATTGCAATTGCTTTGTTTCACGGTTTCAAAATAGAAAAACAGCTTGGAAAATGAGCTAAACAGACATAATCAGAAATTGGTTTTAATGCTAAGGTACCAAGGCACATAATAGGTATGATATGAAAGTGAAAGGGTGACTCTGCATAAGGACAGTAGGGGATTCTTTGTAGAAAAAGTAAAGAAGGTTTCTTTTTATAATGAAAGCAGTTAGACGGGCGAAATCAGTTTTAAAAGGAAAATGCCAGGTTCTACTGAGACTATTTTTAGTGGCTAGATTATCAATGAAGAACACTGCCCGCAAAAAGGTTAATTTGCTATTTTAACCCATTCACGCTGTGTGAGTCTTTATGTGGGAATTCATGAATTTATTCCAAATATCACAAAGGACTTATATAACGGACAGAAATGATTTGAAAAGAATGGCGCTAACACATGGAGGGTAACACAGTTTTCCTAAGGACAGGACACAGAGAGGATTCTAACAATTTTAAGAAGTAACTAGGATACTTATAGGATTTCTTATAGGGTTTCTTATGGGACTGGCTAAATTAAAAGGTAACAAAGCAATGGATGCAGCTTGTTGGTTTCTGGGAAAGGGTAATACTTACAAAGCGCATTTGAATGGAATAGTTTGGACAGCTAGCTGGGTCTTTGGACCCCGTAACAGGGATCCAGTCACTTGGGCAACAGCTGGGCTCTCCTCTACGGACTCAGCGAGGCAACCAGGGTCTGGTCTCAGTGGACAGAGGGGTGCATCAGCTAGGAAAGCAAGTAGCTGGGCAAATCAGGTCTGGTCACTGTATAATCCCAAAAGGGTTCAGCAGCCTTCCCCCCTTTTTTCCCTAAATTATTGGGATTTTGTAGGGTTTTAATTCCTGGATAAGAGGTTCTGCCTGGATCTGCTACCTCTGGCCTAGCGCTGGAATCTGGAAACTTTGCAGGGTGAAGGTGGAATGCCTGGATCTCTGGATTATGAAATACTGTTCTTTGACCAAACTTCTCCTCTATTCAGTTTGTTTATTCAAAAGTAGACTTCTGCATTCTTATAGTCACATAGTTTGATTTAAATTCTCTTCTATAGTATTTCAAACCCATATGCAGTTCATTTCATATTGTTGCCTTTTCATGCCATTGTGTCACCATATTTTTTGCCAGCTCTTGATTGGTTCATTTTATTAGATGCAATGAACATTTGTTTAGAATTGTGTCCTACTTCTTGACAAATTCTTTATTTTCCACAGTCTGGGTTGTAAGTTTATTTCTATTCCTTGTGTTATTCTGTTTTCAATAGTCAAAAAGTGCTGATTTTCCGTCTGATTAAACATTGCAACTATTTACATTTGTTTTACAGATGGTCAAAAATGATAATTAGATCACTAAAACTACTTTTGTTTATAAAATCCAAAATTGTGTTTGCCTTGTCCGCCTAGAAGTCAACAAACAGCAGACAAGAAAACAAAGACAATAGAGAAATCAATAACCAAATATGTTAATCGCTACGTAGGTTGAAACACTGAACATAGACTGGTCTACATTGTATTTTTGTATTCCTCTAAATGGTTCAATACAAATAATTGGAATATTTAAATTTATCAGAACACTGAAACTGAAAGCATTAACTTGTAGACCTTCCAGAACAAGAAGATATTATTATATAGAATTAAAATATTGAAACTCAAGAGTTAGTTTACAATTTAACTCTTTCATCGATCTATTCTGGAGAAACGTAAGAAACTTTAGTTTTAGTTTCTTTGGATAGTCACAATATGCAACTGTTCTAATAAGGAGATTTGCAGTTAGTTGTACAAAGATGGAGCTTTCATGTTCCGACTAACCAAAAAGGGATTTCTCTTGGACACAAACTATAATAAACTAAATGTGAATATCATTTAGATGGCATAGATGTGTACATGAAAATTGTTGAAGACCCAACTAGCAGTTTCCAAGTATGGCTAAATAAATATAGGAGTATGTAGAACTGCACTAGAGAAAAAAGAAAGATGCTTGACAACTATGGACACTAAAGCACCAGCAAGCACACATTTTTACTTGTTCCTAAAAAAATGCAAACATACAACTATTCATCTAAAACATTTGGAGAAGTTGGTCATCTCCCAACTAATCTGTCATACTGACAGGCCGATTCATGGAATTAATGTGCGCTGAAAATTTCCGCGCAAGCGTGCGAAAGCGTGTGAATCACAGCGCAAGTGCGAAAATCGCAGTGAAACCCACGCACAGCAATTCATGGAAGTCTGTGCGCATGTAAATCCATGGATGTGCGCTAAAATCCTGCATGGCGCACGCTGGCGCACACGTCTTCAAACAGCGTGCGCTACGCGCACACTGAAAGCCCACATAGCGCAGCGCACACAACAAAAGTAGGCGTAACATGGGGCGTAACAGGCGGAATGGGGAACAATGCGTGAAAATGTGGGCGTCACAGGGGAAGTACAGGAGGCAAATGCGCGGAACGCCCACATGCGCACCTACAACACATATTCATGGAATCGAACGGGGCTAACGTGTGTGACAAAAAAGACGCACTAATCCGGAAACACGTATGCCAGCAGGAAGCAGGCGTACGTGGACCCGCGCAGCATAAAAGTGCGCGCAAACAACAAACAAGCTCAGACGCTGAGATGAATATACCGTTCCTCGCAGCAGTGGTCGTGGGATACCGCAGGAGGAGGAGGAGGATAGTCAGGGCCAGAATTTTTACACCCAGACCAGCCTTTTTGGGATGCCTGATGACAAGGTGTATGGGAGGTACAGGTTTCCACCTCACATAATACTCGACCTGGTTAGTGAGTGGGAGGATGACCTCACATCACGCACCCTGTGCTCCCAAGCACTGAGCCCCTTGGAAAAGGTGCTCAATGTACTGCACTTCTTGGCTACTGGGTCATTTCAGCGGACAAGTGCCATAATGGGGGGTGTCTCAGAGGCCACGCAGTCACGCTGCCTACACCAGGTGTTAGCCATCATGAGTGCACGCCCATCAGTCCGCAGGCACATATACCTGCCCAGAACACCTGCAGAAAGGCAGGCTGTCGTCCAGGATTTTTACGGGGTGGCACACTTCCCCAAAGTGCTAGGTGCCATTGACTGCACCGATGTGGCTCTACGTCCTCCCAGGGCAACTGAGCACATCTACAGAAACAGCAAGCACTGGCATTCCATCAACGTGCAGGTAGTATGTGATGCCAAGGGAATCATCACCTCAGTATATGCCAACTATCCAGGGTCCACCCATGACAGTTTCATTTACAGAATGTCAACCCTAAACCGGGACCTAGAATCTGGGCGGTATGGCAATACATGGCTGCTTGGTGAGGATATTGCAACACGCCGGGGCCTGCCAGTGGACATGGTGGTGCCCCCACATCCCAAACCACAAGCACGCCCGCTGCGCATGGGAGGGGAAAGGGCACGTGGTGAGGTAGCCCGTACATAGCTGGTGGCTAATTACTTCACCTAAAATCACACCCCTTTGGAGTGCACACCGCCCTGGCACATACCAGCTGACAATCAATGATGATGACATAAGGGACAGTCAACTGTCACAACCATACCAGCCTGAGATTGGTCACCTGGAAGTGTTACATTGTGTGCATTCCTACCTACCAAAGACAACCAATGCTGTGTCACAAAAAGACACACAGTTATGCTGTATGAATGACTACCCCCTTGCAAAATGCAACATGAAAATAGCACCATCTCACCCAACCCCTCCCCATCTCCGCCACCCAACACACCATGCATGTCCTACAATGTGAAAGCAAACAAAGGAATGCACAACACATGACACAAGTGTCACAAAGTGCACTGTCCCAAATGGAAACAGGCCACAGACAATATGCTCCCAGTAATCAATAACAAACAGCACACATGACCAAATACTTACCACCAACACAATACAGCAACACAGCATGAAACATCGCCAAAATATGACAGTACAAACTAAAAGTAATGTAAGTCATACAACCTCAATAAGCCAGAACATCGACCCCTTCCAACTCCAGAGTGTTGCTGTCAGGCAAATGTGTCATTGTACTGCATACAACATGAACTGCATGTGCAAAGTAGACGGCCTTGTGAAGATATGAAGAAGATACCGGCGGATAAGGGGGAAGACATGGATGCACAAGCACATATCAATACACCATGTAGTGTTCAATACAAAAACAAACCCCACTAGGGATGTCCACACAGTTATGACTACAGACTGCCCACACAGCTCATGGGAGCCCAATGTCACTGTGTAAGTCACTGTCACTTGGTCACACCCTTTGCAAGCCCATGGAAACGGGAAGCAGGAGGGGTGTGTGTGTCGGGAACCCAAGCATCTAACCCAAACACAGGACAAGCCTGCATGTGCCCAGCCGGAATACACAGTGGATGCCCATGGGAGCCAAACAAGGCAACACACTGTAAAAAAAAAAATTAAAAAAAAATGGCCATGTGGGGCCAGGGGGGGAAGGCCACCCAGGAGGTCCGAGGACAGGGTGCACACCAACACCCACCTGTGTGGATGTTGCTAAAAAAAAAAACACCTCCATGGGCTCATGGCCTGCTCGGCTAAGCTACAGTGGGAGAAGTGCTGCTGTCGCTATCATCACCCTCTGCTGCTGCATCAGGAGGTGGTGGCGCTATGGGAGGCAGCCCATGCAAAGCCCTGGTATGGCCCTCCATGGCAGCAAGCATTCGGGTGTGGAAGGTCTCGTTCTGGAGGATGATAGTACGGAGATCCCCATGCAGCACCTGATGGGTTGTATGCATTTCTGCATGCATGGCCTCCCGTGATGCCCGGATCTCCTCTCGAGTTGCCTGCAGCTCAGCTGAGAGTGAACGTGTGTGCCGCTCCAGCTGCTGTTCTGTCCTCAAATCTGTGGAAGCCTCAAGTTCAATAAGAGTCTCCCTGAGGTTATGGAGTTCTACCCTCAGGGCTTCCCTGTGGCCCTGTAACTCTATAGAAATGGCTTCCCGCAGAGTCTCCAGTGCCACCCGTCGGTCGCTGTTGGACGCCAACATGTCTTCCCTGTGTGATCGGCAAATGTAGTCTGTTGCCTGCTGTTGTTGTTCCATCTGCCTTTCAGGGGGGATAATGGAAGTGGCCACCCTCTCCATTGCCTGAGCCATCATTTCAACTGGTGCTGTCTGTTGGGTTGCCATACCGTACATGGAGTTTTCCCATACAGTATTGCCTGGTGGCGTACAGCAACCGCGTAGGCGGGCACCACACCTGTTCGGGGCAAGGCGATCTGCACCTTGCTGTGCAGGCACTGCCTGAGGCTGCAGGACTGGTTTCCCCCTCTGATCTGCTGGCCCAGGAACAGGATCAGATGTTGTGGAGTGTGACTCTGCATCCATAACCGCCAAAGGCAGACTTACCAACACTGATATCCCCATAGAGGGTTCTATCCCTGGTGCAGGTGGGTTGGACAGAACAGAATCCCTGCCAGAAACACTCACCTGCGACGGCACATAAGTCTCATCATCTGATTCAGCACCTGAATAGAGGTCTGGGGAGGCTCACCCAGAGACACCCCTGGACAGTATGGTCTGCATTATGAAAGGGTTTTCACCCACCATCACACCACGTCCCCCACTGGTGCCCGGTCGTGCCTGAGAATCCTCCTGGGTCTGCACCATCTCCTCAACCTCAACAGCATCAAGTGCGTCATCACCTGCAAAACATGAAACACAAAAAATGGAAACAGGCATTAGCACCATAGCACACACATAGGCCTGACAAGCCAAAGATCCAGTACATGATTTACACATGTCCCACATGACTATAACCCTGGCATGCATGCACTTTCACTGAGTTGGAAAGGGAGGCAAAAAGCAGACACTGATGACACCAAGATAGAAAAGCAACATATTTGCTGCATGCTGGGTAGCACTGTCATCACACATTAGCCTGTGAGTGGCATGTCCAATACACATACATGAGACATGCCAGCACACAGATGGCATGTAGCATAGCCATGGTACATTTGACAAGTACAGCCATATGTTAGTGAATGAGTACTGTCAGCCATCCATGTGAGATGGACATGATGAGATGAACAATGCTACATAGTGTGACAAAATATGCGCGTGCCACTCACTGCAACACATCCAGTGTACAAGAATACAGTGATTGCAGGCAGATGTACACATCAATGGTTGGTCACTTAAACATCACAGGAAATCACTATCAAGTACCACATTCAAACAGGCACCAAAAATCAATGTGAGCAGGCCAATACTCAATCAGCCTGAATGGTCTAATCATTCACATAACAAGGTAACAAATGTGGGCGAATGTGCGGTGTAATCAATGACAGAAGCATGTCACATATGTGACAATAGGGCTGAAAAATGTGTCGCAAAAGTGGGAGAATTGAAACAATCAGCCTGAATGAACACTGAAAAAATATGAACAATGTTGTTGCAAGATGACAGTTCAAGGGCAACTGCAGTAATGTGGCGCTAAATGGCTACTGTGGGCAGAAGGGATACTGTCATACCCAAATCCAAGGCCAGTGATTGTTTTGGAGGAAGCACATGGGTGACCCATACCACTCAGGTGCACACACCCTCACCTGGCACTCAATCAGAACCCGTCACCCAAACAACATACACATGGATTACACACATGCATGGGCACTCACCGGACAATGCGTCGTAATCTGGTAGGTCTCGCATGCCTTGGATCTGTTCCTCTGTGACGAAGGTTACAGCAACAGACTCATGTACAGTGAGTTGGTTGTCCTCTTGTGGAGACCCACCGCCAGTCACCAGAGTAGAAGCATGATTTGAGGCCAGCTTGTTCTTTGCTCTGCGTTTCAGGTCATTCCAGCGCTTGTAGCAATCATCAGCTGAGCACCTCACAAATCCATGAGCACTAATGATGTCCGCAATGGTCTGCCAGTGTGCCTTAAATTGACCAGGTGTTGTCTTGCACCCTGAAGTCACCACCATTTTGCAGCTATGTGCCGACACAAAGGCCAGTAGTGCATCAAGTTCGGTGTCATTAAAGCTAGGCTTCCTTGACGTGCCGGAGTGTGTAGCCGTGTCTGAGGTCTCAGCCTGTAGTGCCAGAGAACCCTTCTTCCTCTTTTTCAAAGGTTGTGCGGATCCTGAGTGGCTTACGACTCTCTGGTCAGTAGGGGCAGAAGCGCCGGTGGACTGGGTACTAGGAGTGTGCAAATGCACAATGATCATAGGTCTTGGTGCAGGCATTGGCTGCAGGGTGATGTTGGCAGGGGCAACGTCGGTTTGATGGACCAGGACCGACACTGTCCCGGCTGGGAGACTCAGTGCTGGGGTCGATTGAGCTGCAGCTTCCCCTGCAGCCTCCCCACCCTGCCTACTTTGGGCAGCAGATGACATAGCTGCCCCAGATCCACGTGACCTGGTGACACCAACTTACACCGCCACACGTGGCATAGACTTGCTTACCTGGAAGTCAGCCTTGGAGTCATCCTGTGCCGGTTCAGGTGCCACAATGGGCTGGTCTTTCACCACATTTTTTGTTCAATAGATTTGTTCCCTCAGTTCAATGTGTGGTATTCTCTCATTGGTTTCATGCATGTCACGATGTGGGTTTTCATATTCACTGGCACCCATTGTGTGTGTGTGACGGACATGTGCTGATGTACATACATGCCATTTGGGTTGTTTCATGTAATGGGCATTTCAATGTGGGGTGTTTGTTATGCTTGATTGGTTATTTGGGCAGGGGTGGCGTGGCGTGGGATTTTGGTGGCTCATGTTGACATGTTGGGGGGGAATGAGTGGGGCCCTGCTGGCAGGTGCCCCTCACTGCTGGGGGGTGGGGGTGCTGGGGGACATGAGTGGGACATGAGTGGGGGCCTGCTGGCAGGTGCCCCTGACTGCTGGGGGGTGGGGGTGCTGGGGGACATGAGTGGGGGCCTGCTGGCAGGTGCCATTCACTGCTGGGGGTAGGGGTGCTGGGGGACATGAGTGGGGGCCTGCTGGCAGGTGCCCCGCACTGCTGGCGGGTGGGTGTGCTGGGGGACATGAGTGGCGGCCTGGTGGCAGGTGCCCCTCACTGCTGGGGGGTGGGGGGACTGGGGGACATGAGTGGGGGCCTGCTGGCAGGTGCCCCTCACTGGTGGGGGGTGGGGGTGCTGGGGAACATGAGTGGGACATGAGTGGGGGCCTGCTGACAGGTGCCCCTCACTGCTGGGGGTGGGGGTGCTGAGGGACATGAGTGGGACATGAGTGGGGGCCTGCTGGCAGGTGCCCCTCACTGCTGGGGGGTGGGGGTGCTGGAGACATGAGTGGGACATGAGTGGGGGTCTGCTGGAAGATGCCCCTCACTGCTGGGGGATGGGAGTGCTGGGGGACATGAGCGGGACATGCGTGGGGGCCTGCTGGCAGGTGCCCCTCACTGCTGGGGGGTGGGGGTGCTGGGGGACATGAGTTGGTGATCATATTGCAACGTGACATGTGGCTTGGCTGGGGGGCATGCCCATGGTGTATGGGCTGCCTGCGGGACATGACCAGGGGTGCAGGGTAGTCCCCTGTGGTGTGGGCTGCCTGCAGGGGCCGTGGAGGGGGTGGAGGGGACACCTGGGAGGACCCACACTGCCAATTCACGTGTAGGACTCCCTGCGCACCACACTGGATACACGTACCCCGCTCTGACAGCAAAATCGCATGTGAAACTTCACGCGCGCCCCCGAAATACACATACCCCGCTCTGACAGCAAAATTGCGTGTGACACTTCCCGCAAACCCCAGTAATACACGTACCCCGCTCGCACAGGGCCAATCGTGTGTGAAATTTCACGCCTACCCCAGTAATACACGTAGCCCGCTCGCACAGGCCCAATCGCGTGTGAAACTTCCCGCGAACCCCAGTTATACATGTACCCCGCTCAAACAGGGCCAATCGCGTGTGAAACGTCCTGCAAACCACAGTAATACACGTACCCCGCACAAACAGGGCCTGCCACATGTGAAACTTCCCGCGTACCCCCCAAATCCACATACCCCGCACGCACAGGGCCAATCGCGTGTGAAACTTCCCGCACACCCCAGTAATCCACGTACCCTGCTCGCACAGTCCCAATCACGTGTGAAACTTCCAGCACACCCCAGTAATCCACGTAGCCCGCACGCACAGGGCCTGCCGTGTTTGAATCTTCCCGCGCACCCCAATAATCCACGTACCCCACTCGCACAGGCCCAATCGCGTGTGAAACTTCCCGCACACCCCAGTAATCCACGTAGCCTGCACGCACAGGGCCTGCGGCGTGTGAAACTTCCCACGCACCCCCCAAATCCACATACCCCGCACGCACATGGCCAATCGCATGTGAAACATCCCGCGCACTCCAGTAATCCACGTAGTCCGCACACACAGGGTCTACCAAGTGTGAAACTTCCCACGCACCCCCAAATCCACGTACCCCGCACGCACATGGCCAATCGCATGTGAAACATCCCGCGCACTCCAGTAATCCACGTACCCCGCACTCACAGGGCCAATCGCATGTGAAACTTCCTGCGCACCCCAGTAATCCACGTAGCCTGCACGCACAGGGCCTGCCGTGTGTGAAACTTCCCGCGCACCCCCAAATCCACATACCCCGCACGCACAGGGCCAATCACATGTGAAACTTCCCACGTACCCCAGTAATCCACGTACCCCACTCGCACAGGCCCAATCGTGTGTGAAACTTCCCACGCACCCCAGTAATCCAAGTAGTCCGCACACACAGGGTCTACCACGTGTGAAACTTCCCACGCACCCCCCAAATCCACGTACCCCGCACGCACATGGCCAATCGCATGTGATACTTCCCGCGCACCCCAATAATCCACATACCCCGCACGCACAGGGCCAATCGCATCTGAAACTTCCCGCGCACCCCAGTAATCCACGTACCCCACTCGCACAGGCCCAAATGCGTGTGAGACTACCCGTAATCCACATACCCCACACACACAGGCCCAATCGCGTGTGAGACTACCCGCGCAGCGGGGTACGTGTATTCGGACGGGTGCGCAGGGAGTTTTACAGGTGTTTTTCGTGGTTGTGAGCCTGTGCACCATGTTGGGCCGTAACTGGCGCTGCTGCAGTGTCGCTGTGCCACTCTGTGCCACGGCTGGTTTTGAATGTTAAAATCCATGAATACTCTGTGCGCGGAAATGGATTTCTATTCTTGTGCGCTGAATTCTATGAATTACCCTCTGAATCTGTTGGATGTCTCCACGGCCACCATTCTGACTTCAGAGCAGTCAGATGCACAGAGACTGCTCTCCTGAACACCCGTGAAGACTTGCTCCCAAACCTCAACTTGAACTCTCCCTCTGTTCTCAACCTTCTTGATCTGTCCTCTGCCTTCGACAGGGTCAATCATACAACCCTCCTTAATAGACTCTGTGATACTCTGGATATCACTGACTGTTCTCTGGCTTGGCTGACCTCGTTCCTTTTAAATCGGTCCTCCCAAGTTAAAATGGGCCCTTTTCTCTCCTTTACCTCACTTTCTACCGTTTGCGTCCCCAGGGCTCTATTCTCTCACTGTGGCTTTTTAACATTTAACTTGTCCCTCTTGCCCACCTGATTAACACCTTCTCTCCTCACCTCCAGTGTTATGTGGATGACATTTAGATCTCCTTTGAGCTTCCCTTCTCTACCTCCTCTCCTTCCTCTCTAATTCCTGATTGTCTGAATGTTATTCAAGCATGGTGTGCCACTAATGATCTTTAACTTGATGCCAGTAATACTGAGATCCATCTCATTGGTACTCCCCCTACTTTGTTCCCCCCAATCTATGGCTGCCCCCCTTGGGCCCCCTCCATTCACCCTCTTGTGGGGCAAACATCTGGGGGGTCATATTTGACTCCTCTCTATCCTTCTCACCTCATATGGCTGACCTTACCAAGAAGGCTCACTTTCAGCTTCACCTCCTCAGATGCATTCTCCCTTTCCTCACCTTCCCCCAGAATCTCAATATTTCTAGAGTTCTAGTTCTCTCCAGGCTGGACTATTGCAACTGTCTCTTCCCTAATCTCCCTCTTTCCTCCCTTCAGCGTCTTCAAACAATCCAAAATAGGTCTGCAAGGCTTATACTTGGCCTCAATTTCCAGGTACTGCATCTCCTCAGACCTAAAAGCGCTCCACTGGCTCCCGGTGAATGCAAGGATCAAATGCAAGACCCTCTGCATCATCCACAAGACTTTCTGGGGCCTTGGACCACGCTACATCCAACATTCTCTCACTAAATAGCCCCATTCTAGAGTCCTTTGGTCCTCTTGTTCTAACTGTCTGCAGGTCAGACATATCTCCAAGCAGATGTGGGTGGGCAGATCCCTTTCTTTGGCAGCAGCATCCCTAAGGAATGGCCTCCCCACCTCTCTCAGACTTCAGCAGGATCTCCTTAAGTTCCAGAAGCTTCTCAAGGCCTTCCTATTCTCCTGCTCCTTACCTCTCCCCCTTCGTTGCTAACACCCCCTGCTGATATCACTGGCTGCCTTGTCCCTTCTAAGTTATACAGGGGCTAAGCCCTCCTCGACCAATCTGCCTCAGCCCCCCCCTACAAGCACCTGCCTTCCAGTAGACCCTTCCTTGATCATACTACTGAGTCTGGTCCACCCCCACCCTCACATTATTTGACTATTATCCCATCCCCATTGCACTTGCCTTCAAGGCCCCACCTAACCCTTGGACTCCAGGCCCCCCTAGCAGTTATCCCAGCTCAGGGTCCCCTTCAATCCTTCATCCCCCTCCCCTTAGATTCCCCACTCCCTGATCTTCTCCTCCACCCCCTGCAATTCCTTTAGCTGCAGTTGCACGATCCAAATGCCACAAGGCCTTGTAGGACTGTTTATTGTCTTTTTGTCCTCCTCTGTTCCCCCTTTCCCCTTAGTCTTGTGGTGCCTGGAAACACTTTCTGCTGTATAGGTGCCATATAAATGTTCAATAAATACATAAATAAATAAACGTAGTAGCAGCAAATGGAACTATTCCTGAGCCTGTTGGGGCATGCATTGGTTTCATGTTGCACCCTTATTTAAAAGAAAGACAAATACATTTAATATACAACACATGTTTTGCTAACGTTGATACAAGTGAACACATCAGTCGAGAGTAAATATTAAAGAGCATTGATGTTAAAGGTTTCTATAAATCTATAACCCACCAAAAAGTAATTTAAACTGTTCAATGCTTGTGATTATAAAATGAATGTATTACAATGTGAACCATATTCCTATCACAACAACTAGACAACAACTAGAAACTATAACATAGAGCACAAACTTTAGATGCAAAAAACATTCCTACATTCAAATATCATGAATCCCAATGTAGGGTATAACAATGCCACATTGCACTAACACATGCAAGCACACATTTGAAAACCCTAGCAGCATGGTTAACTCACAAACCACAAACCCTGAGGGATACTCCCCTTGAGAGATCCAGCCAAGAGGCACCTTCAAGAACAAAAAGAACAAGTAGAATCTGAAGATAATATCTCAGACTGTGAGGAGTACGAAGAAATAGAATCAGTGTGTCTGAAATCTTCTAGCTCTCAAAAAAGGGGATTGACAAAAGAGATACATGGCAGAATAAGTGTCAAATTACAAAAAGCTCAATATAATTGATTACTATGCTTCATCGAATAGCCCATTTCTAAATCAATTAAATGTGTGAATAGCCCATTTCCAAAACAATTAAATGTGCTGGAACTGATATAACAATACCCTCAATTGGAGAGACATAACATTAGTTGAGATATTGACCAACAGCGGCTGAATACTATTGGGCAGTGATTCATCTAGTTTCGCCAATCATTGTGGAACCCATTCTTTCTTATTCCAGCAACCTCTTGAAAATGGTCTATGAGTTCAAAAGATTCAAAGCGCATGATATCAACAAACCAAGTAAGCAAATCAATAAACCAAAGAAAATGTAAATCCACGGTGATGGGTGTGGCGATTGATATTTTAGTGAAACAGATCATCACAGCCCTAAAAATTAATATGAACATTCCAAAGAACTATGGAAATCTAACAGAGCCAACAAAGAACTATTATCATTTTTATTGACCTGAGACAATGCTAGAACCCCAGGCGTGGATTGTTTTGTGGAACACTAGAGGATTCCGGTCCTTTACTAGTAATCCCGTGGGCTTTTCTGTGATTTTGGATGTCGACCTATTTGCTCTACAGGAAATGTGTCTATTACACTATTACATAACTTAGTTGTGGATGGTTATCAGATCATTAAAAAAAGGCAGATTATAATGTGAGGGGTAGACCTTATAGAGGCCTAGTGTTGGGGTAAAAAAATAGCTTGTTATTCAAAGAACATGCTATAGAGGAGGAGAATGCTAGTATATTGACTGCTATGATAGAATTGTTAATTGCATTGGTGGAGCAGCAGATAATCATCCTGAATGTGTAAAACCCTCCAGGTAATGGGTAAACAAAAGAAATAATTGAGGGGTTGAGAACCTAATAAATAACTGGATGCCAAATAAATCTAAGGCACTATACACAATTTGGGGAGATTTAAATTACCAACGATTTGGCACAATGTCAAAAGAAGAACTTGTCGACAAACCAATTATAATACATGGAAATGGAGCTGAGGTCATTGATTATATTGATGATGAACCTCTAAGCTAGTAATTGCCGGTATAGTTGTACACATGGGAGGCATTGTCATGATCACTACAAGGTTGCAAGGGAATTCTTCTCAGCGGGGCATTATTGGGCACCAGGCCACCAATTTGGAGGCTAGATGGGTGTTAGCATGGCTCTCCTGACATTTATTACGCCCATATTAATTCCCTACAATTGAAGGTTAATCACTTCCTTGTACTCTTAAAATGGCCGTTTAGTTGGCCTCAGACACTTCTAATGAGAGCACTAGTCTTTATGCAGGCTGCCTATTTAAGTCACGCCCAAGACTGAGCCTGTGCTTCGCGTTGTTACTGCAGTTCACAGCGGAACGCTTACCGATGCTCCAAATCGGATCTGTAAAGACACAGTTAGTTAAGAGTATTTCCAAGCAAGAGACATCTGATATTATACTCACCAGTTCTGCGGCAGCTTCTTCATCCACTCGAACAGCTGGGCCGACTTCATTGAACTCTTCGAACTTTGGCATTCTTCGCCCCGGCGGCTGCCAGCACGCTCCAACTCATGTCCTACTTCTGCTGCTGTTATCACCTGCAAGGAAGAGAAAAGAGGTAAAAAGCCTTTACGAACATTAAATACAAAGCAGCAAGTGCACCTCATCATTACCACGCACAGAGTTACGAACATTTAATACAAAGCAGCAAGTGCGCCTCATAATTATCGCGCACAGAGTTACGAACACTTTGGCTGTAAGCAGTGCCATTTCCCGTGCTCTGCCACTACGGGTCGTGCACAGCTGCACCGCTCCTCTGCCATGAACTTACCTTAAGGGGTTCATTTCAACAAACTCTTCACTCACCATCTCTGTCTCTTCACGTTCGCCTGCATATAGAGGAAGAAATAACACAGAGAATTAACTTGTAATGCAGCAACCTCATACCAAGGATTACACACATCCACTGATAAGGCGGCTACCTACCAGCACTCCTTGTATCAACAAGAGGTCAGAAGTTAGGCAGTAGAAAGAACTTACCATACACCAAGTACCAGAATGAGAAGTATCACTGGTGTTTAGTAGAACTCTAAGTCGAACACCTGGAGGTTGACTCTCGACCACAACAGTATGGGGCGAGAACTCCAGTGAATGACCTGGCAACAACCTTCTCCAGAATCATTGCCCCCTGAAGATAGCAGCACATAGAGTTCACCCTGCATAACCTGCAGGTGAGCTAGGACTCAGTCATATCACAGAATTCAAGGGGGGACAAATGGTGTTTTCTCATACTTGTATTGATTATATTTTATTCACGGAAAACCAATCTTTGAAATAATTGGAAGCCTTCATCACATATCAATAATGGTCAGTGATTATGTGCTTACGAATTTACATTAAAAACAGATAATAAATCACACAAAAAATGCCTGGTAACATGACTATAAATGTAACAGGTAATAGAATTTAATAGACACATACAAATATAGGGACATTCAACCTATATCTCTATAGTTTGCTTCTGGCAGACTATTCTGCTGAAAGCATTGGCATGTCAGTATTTGGAAAAAATGCTAACAAGGGCAAAGTAATATATTGAGGAAAAAAACAAAAGACCTTTTCCCTAAAGAGTATAACAAATTTAAAACCTTTGACGTAACGATTGCTAAAAAAAACAAAAGCTAAATAGAGATAGAAAATAGATAAAGGTTGGCATTCCTGACCTTGTTGAACAAAAACATAAAATCCCAAATATTAAAACCAGATATAAAAACTTAAAAGATACAAGGCTTCATATACAACAAAACAGTGGTTTTTGTTTTGTAATGCTCTATGTAACACTGACACAAGATTATTTTGGAATGTGTACACAAACTACACTTTGGTTAGCAATTGGAAACATTTGATTAATTGCATACCTGAAATGGTGCGGAGAAAACATATTCAAAACGTACACTATAAAGAGTCTGATGATCTTACGAATGCGGATAAAAAGCCTTACATAGATAATGATGAAATATTACAGCACGCAAGTGAAGATATAGAACTGATGATTGAAATGCTAAAGCCCCCTCGAGCCCCAGGCCCAGATGGTATACCAAACTTGATGTACAAAAAAGATCCTGAAAACTGGGCAGTAGTATTAGGCAAGCCTTTTTGTTTTTTGTTGTATTTGTAATACTGGGATTGTCCCTACAAGTTAGAAGGCTTCCATATTGATTCCAACAAATTAAAAAGGGAGAAAGTGGAAACCCTATTAATTACAAGCTATTGGCCATGACTGATTCATGCTGAAAACCTTTTTCACAACTACCACTAAAAGAGCAAAATATTTGGATAAGGAAAAATAAACTCTTTTCAAATCAGCAATCTGGGTTCAGACAAGGCATGGGCACACTATCTAATTTCTGGACACTGTTACACTTAATACACTCCAATCTTAATAATAAAGAAGGGGTGCTTCATATCTGTGTTATATATTATAAAGTGGCCTTTGATACAGCGTATCAGAATATACTATACGCCAAATTGAAATATTGCAAGATTAATCAAACCTTATTACACTTCATAAAAGAACTATATTCGAACACAGAGGTGCAATTGAGACTTCATCAAGAGGATTGTCTAAGTGAGAGAATTGAAAACAAATCATGACCTAAAACAAGGCTGCCACTTAGCCCCCATTTTGTACAACCTGTGTTTTGCTGACATAGGGAAATCATTAGATGGGTGAAAAAGTTTCCTCACAGAGTTGGCAGCCAGCATATATCATTGCTCACCTCCACGACAATGCGCTTTTTATGGACAGAAACCAGATTGTCTTACAACAGAGCATTGATGCCCTATATAGATATTCAGCAAACAATGGCCTCAATAGAAATTAGGTCTAAAAAGACCAGTAATAAAAGGAAATCTGGAAGATGATGGCAAAACGTATTGAGGTTGTTCATTCGTATGTCTATTTCAGCATCTATATTAGTGATACAAAAATATTTTCGCTGAGGTTGAGAGAAATATTAGCCTAAAGATGGAAATTAGATTCAAGGCTATTTGTAACTTTGTGAAACACAAAGGTGGTTTTTCAGTAGAGAGCCTATTGAAATTATATAACACTAGCCTAGGATCCAGCTTATTATATAGTCTGGATTTATATACAAGTGTAGAAACTAAATGGATTAAAACGTTGAACAAGGGTGGTGGGATTACCAAAAAAAGACATCAATAGAAGCAATGAACTGTGAATTGGGGTTGACATTGATATGCACTTAAAAGAAGATATTGATGGGAATCGTTTATGTTAAAATGCTGATTCATGCAGGAAATCCTGAATCTACGTATAAAAACTTTGTGGACACACAGAAAATGTTTCTCCTACCAATGCTTTGAGAGAATGGAAAAAATAAGTGATTACTTTCTTTAATGATATTAGCTTTATTTGGGAAAACAACATGAATGTCAACTTGGCAGAAAAAAAGATCAAGAAATTGGCAAAATGTGGGATAAAACAATAACATGGTACACCTGAGCAATCAGAGGAAATGTGCACATTGTTTTAGACAAAACTTCCCAGTGGATGCACCTTGAATCTATCGGTGGAACTTCCATAACGGAAAGGTGAGAAGAAGTATTATGCAAGTCCGTCTAGAACTCCTTACTACAGTGCCAACAATTGGTGCTTGGAAAAAATATACTTTACCATGAACGCTTATGTAGAATCTGAAAACAAGAGTTGTAAACCCCTAGACACCTTTTAACAAATTGTTTTGATATTAAAGAGCTATATATCAGACGGTACCATAATTAAACTTATAGATTGGAGACCTATTACTCTGATCAAATATGCAGTTTCATACTTTCAGGAAATTGTACAATCTTACATTTTACATTTTATCACATACGGTTGGAAATGGAAAAAAATGCCTGGAAAAAACATGAGGAAATCAACAGGTGCCTTTTTAATTGGACATTACCCTTTTCTGTTAAAAGATTGTTGATTTTAGATTTGAAGGGGTAAATTATAAACCGTTGTTGAAAATACACCTCTAAATAAGATGCCATACAATTTGACGCAGCATCAATGAATTTAAAGGTTAGAAGATTTAAGGAAAAATATGAAAATGTATGTTTATGTACCTTTTATGAAATTTGTAAAATGTATATGTCATTGTATTGATTGCTATAAAATGGTATTAATATTTTTTAACATATTGTTAGGGAATAGTATTGATAGTGTTAAAAGATTCACCATAAAATACTTACATAAAAAATAGAAAATAAAAAATAAGCACACATGGAAGTCTATACCACTTAATCATTTGCATTTCAGTGATGATGCTTGATCTACCTGCATTACAAATTTCATAACTTTAATCAAATGATTGTACTTGAAACAAATAATATAAATGAATCATTGGAAAAATGAGGACCTGTCTGTTTGACCCTAGTGCTGTATTGCATCTCTGTACTGCAAATATGTACATTTTTGAGACACCACAGACCTCTGAATTAATGTTCTTAGGTCCAGTTTTTGATGCCTGAAAACAGTATTCAAATAAGAGCTTGGAAAAGAAAATCTGTCCATGAATAATACTGATATTGAATATTTTAAGTACATCGTAGGTAACCATCCGGATTATGTCATCAATACTACATGCTAGGCATCATGAAGTGACACCATGGACATTCCTTCTCTATAGATAATTCTCTATAGATAATTTCTAATGTCATAAAACAGACCAATTGTTTCTTTGCTGAAATTGCAAAGAAATATGTTATTATGTTATTTCCCATATTTCCTGCAATCGGACACATTTCTGTTGAGATATTGCTTCAGTCATGTACTTAACCATGTCGCAAAACTGTGTAGCAATAATGCGATAATTAGAAACTGCAGGACAGGACACCTGAACTTAATTAAGGGAAATAAACAGACTCAGGAAGAGATTACAGAAAAAGGGGCAACATAGATTCACTGATGCGTCTGAAATTAGATTCCATGTAGTTATGGTTAAGTTGGTGTTTCCATAGGAAGAGCATTTTTTGGGTGGCTTATAACTTCGCTCCCTCTGGACGAATCCTCACCAACAAAAAAAGTATATGGCCCACTCTGAATTTGGTGAGGATTCGTCCAGGGGGGGAAAAGTTGTAGGGGGGGTCCCAAAACTTTTTTTTTTCCTATAGACATAATGGGAAAAAACTTTCCACATGCCAAACCGCTGGACGGATTTACACCAAATTTGCGGCAGGAGCGGGGACTTGGTCCCGAAAGCATGCTTTTGCAAATTTGATGTAAATCCGTCCAGTATTTTTTTTATAAAATGACCAAAACGTAAGGCAAAAAAATTAGTGATATCTGTGTTCGCTTCGCGGACGGACTTCCCTGTTCGCTCTGCGGATAGCTCCCCGATTGGCCCATGGCCTTGCGTCATGTCTGCGGACATGCGACATGTTCGCTGATTGGACGGCGAGGGGCATGGAGCGCGTCAGATTTTCTGTGGCGCCCGCCATCTTGTATTCGCTGTCGACCGCGTACAGCGTGGTGAAACGTGGATACAAAATTGTATTTAGTGCTGTGTGATGGTGTATATGAGTGTTTGGGGAGGGTGGGGGACTATGGAATAGGTTCAATGTTTTGTTTTTTTATGTGCTAGACGTTTTTGTTGCGTTCGATTTGTCCGCAGAGAACACGGCTGTTCTGACATTTTGTAAATAAACTAAATGGTGGGGTGTTTAGAGGACGGAGTATGTGTCATTTTTGTTTGCAAGGAAGATAAAAATGAGCTATGAACACTCGTGGTGTACTTAATTGTTCGGAAATACACAAACTGGGATTGTCCTCGGGACGCTGTCGTATTGTAATCTGTCTAGTTGAATGTGTTCTAAGAACACTCGCGGTGTCCCGAAATGGTTGCAATTACTCAAAATGGGGGTGTTCTGAGAACGTTGTTTGTATTGTTCGTTGTCAGGGTGAAAGTGTTTTAAGACCACTCCTTTTGTCCGCTAATAGTACAATTTCCTATGGGCGTCAACCGACTTTTTGTCCACTAAAGAAACGATAAATCCAGCTGGTGTGCGCCGCCATTATGTGATAATCCTATGACTGCCGCTATTGACCTGGCTGACTTGCTTTTGCAACACTAAATCATATCTCCCGCCCCTAAGCCTGATTGTCATGATGCCTGCCCCCGGAAGACCAGACCAGGCCCAGCAGCCCCGGAAGCAGGCATCATGCCACTTGGAGCATGCCCAAAAGCCCCAGTTAGGGGCTGTTTGGGTGCAGTCGTGGCGCCTATGGCGCCAGGATCATAAAGATAAAGTCAGTCCTGGTGCCATGGGCGCCAGGCTCATTATTGATAACTTACCTGAAGCAGACCATGCTGCATACTCACCTGAGGCAGACCATGCTGCATGAAGACTCATGCCAAATGAGGCTTAGGAGGGACTATTTTACTGAAGGGACTATTTTGTTAGTTGGGTGGGGCTGTGGAAGACTACTTACCTGGATCTTCTTCTAAGGCTATTTAAACCACGCCCGGACAGCCACACGTGCTTCGCGTTATTCTGCTTGCTGCAGCGTAACGCTCACCGTGTTTTCAGCAGCTCCAGTCTTCAGCCACACCCGCTTCAGTCCTGGGACTCCTGAAACAAGAAGAAAAGAAGGATAAAGGTTAGAACAGGAGTTTTAACTTTAATCCTTACCTGAATCCTGATCCATTATCCAGCTATTTATATCAATGCATTGCTTAATGCACTAATTAGCTCATGATATTTATCCCAATGATCCTTAACAGTTTTTGGTCAGCATTATAAGAATCCCTTGTACAGAGTTTTTATGAAAAGTAAATGCACATGTGATGTCATCAGTGATGTCATCAATGACATTTGTGATGTCGTCTTTGATGTCCTGGGTGTTAGTGTTAGCAGGGCACGGTGGCACGAGTTATGGTTGCTTATGTTACCATAACTGCCGAATTTCAGGGGTTTTTCGGTTTTACTTTGAACCATAACATCCCTTTAACAAAGTTTTTTCACTGAATATATATATATATATATTCAGTAAAAAAACTTTGTTAAAGGGACGTTATGGTTAAGTTGCGCTACTAAAAACCTATGAAATTCAGTGAAAAAACGTTGTTAAAGCGACGTTATGGTTCAAAGTAAAACCGAAAAACCCCTGAAATTCGGCAGTTATGGTAAGATAAGCAACCATAACTCGCGCCGCCACCGTGCACTGCTAACACTAACACCCAGGACATCAAAGATGACAACGTATTTTCACTGAATATATATATACACACATTTGGCTGTTTGCATTAGAATTGTGATTCCAAAAAATAAACCAGATCAAGATCTGTCGTGCCACGTGTCAAATGTGATACAAGTAAGAAAGACTGTTAGCACACATATGAAAGGCCTAGGATATCAATTAGTTCAACCTGGTTGAACATCCCAAGCTTTTCCTGAAGGTTGGATATTGAAGTTCTACTGAGTTTAACCTGGGTCCATAAACAAGGCTGGCAAGTATAATTTTAGGAGATCTGGTGTCTGGTGTTTGAGAAGGTAGGAGCAATCAAACAGAGCTCTTGATAGTTTGGGAATCCAAGGACGAGAAATTATGTATGTTACTGTAATATTTCATCAATTTTAGGATCTAGATAGGCAATTGGACTATATTTTGTGGTTTGTTGGGGGCAATCCATTTGTGGGTGGAGTGGGAGAACAACAAACCAGCAGAAGGACAACGCAGCAAGATGCTCCTGTGCATTTTGTACGTAGGGGAGAGCACACAAAACATGTTATGACCATGTGAACATTGTAGGTGTGTGAGAAGGAAAAAGCAGTTTTAGGCACATGTGAATTTTGTAAGAACAGGAGTACACTAAAATAATCTTTAGCACATCTGAATTTTGGAGGTGGGGGAATGCAGAAAGACAGTCTCCGGCACATATACTTTTTTTGAGATGACACCATAGAAATTATTCATCTTTAGCATTGTTAGGTACAAGTGTAGTGAAGGAGTATTCTAGTGCAGTCTAAGTAACACATGGATTTTGAAGGCAGTGGAGTATGTCAATGGGAGGCATTTTGTAAGCATGCTCCTTTAGTAGGTGGTTGAGTATACCAAAACATTCATAGGCACACTATACTTTTGAAGGAAGCACAGAGAAGTCTTAAGCACACATGCACTTTGTAGGTGGGGAGTATGCCAAAACGGTCTTAGGCACAAATTAATGTTGTGGGTGCAGGGGAATGGCAAAACAGTCTTAGACACATATGAAATTTGGAGGTGTGGACAAATGCAAAAGAAGGCTTATTCAAATGTACATTTTGTAGTCAGAGGGACACACCAGACCAGCCTCAGGCAGATGAATTTTCTATGTTGAAGAATAATCCAAAGAAGCATTAGGCACACATGAATTTTAAAGAGGGGAGTATGTGAAAACAGTTTTAGGCACACATTAATGCTGTGAATGGGGCAAAACACCAAGGCAGTCTTAGGCACACATGAGTTGTATCAGTGTGGCAGAAGACAAATGCAGTCTTGGGGCCTGATTCACAGAGCATGGAATAGGAGTCTGCCATTGTAAAAGGCTTCTGTGAATCAGGCCCTTAAATACATGCACATATTGTAGGCAAAGGAGTTCTTACAAATCAGTCTTAGGCACACATACATTTTATAGATGAAATACAGAAATGCAGTCTTAGACACATGAATTTTATAGGAGGGAGTGTATGTCAAAACAGACGTAGGCATGCAGTAATTTTGTAGGCAGGGGGGTACATCAAAACAGTTAGGCACATGTGAATACTGTAGATAGTATTCTAAAGCAGTCTTATTGGCACATGCATTTTGTAGGAGGGCGAGTAGGCCAACACAGTCTGAGGCACATTTGGTATTTGCACTTGGCTTAGAAGACCAAAGAAGGCTTTGGCAGAAGTGATTTTTGTGCAGTCCGTGGAGGAGTAAAGAAAAGCAGTCGAAGGCACACATTTATCTTGTACGTGCAAAGGTACGCTAAAGCAGGTTTACACATAGACATGCATTTTTATTAAGGGAAGTATGACAAAATAGTCTTAGGCAGATATGAATTTTGTAGGTGGGGAGTATGATAAAATAGTCATAAACATATGTTTATTGTTCGGATCGCTTAGTATGCTAAAGCAATATTGTGCATGCATACATTTTGCAGGAGAATTGCAAGGCAATCCTGGGCACACATTGATTTTGTTTGTAGAGGTGTTCATCAATGCAGACTGAGGAAAATACATTTTAAAGGTAGGAGAATATGACAAACTGGCTTAGTGACATGTGAAATTTGTAGGAAGAGAAGTAAGCAAAAGAAGGCTGACAAACATTAAGTTCATAAAAAGGGGGAGTATGACAGAGCAAGCTTAGGTAAACTGGAATTGTGTAGGTCAGACATACACTGAAAAAGTCCTGGGGACATGTTAATTATGTATATTTGGACTATGCCAAATCACTCTTCACACATATCAAATTTACAGGTGAATGTATAAAACAAGGTAATTTTAGACACATGTGAATTTTGTTGGAGGAGGAGTATGCCAACGCAGTCCTGCACATATACATGTGTATGTGTTGGCACACAAAAGTGTTATGGGTGGAGAGGATGAAATTGTAGTCCTTGGCAGGTGCAGATTGTGTAGGTGCACACAAACACAGTCTTTAACTTATAAGGTAGAGGAGTGCACCAAATTGATATCGCACACAAGAATTATGAATGGGTGGAGTACCTCAAAGCAGGCGTATACACATGGAAATTATGAAGTATGGGTAGTACAACGGAGACCTTTAAGCATATGTGAAACATGTATTAGGGGCGTACATCTAGGTAGTGCTGGACAGTATGCTTATTGAAGGTTGGAGTTGATTCAAATTAAGATGTCTCTAACTGCTGCTGTACAGAAATATGTTATGGGACAGGACAGAAGTCAGGGGAACATTTATCTGAATGTCACTTTTCAACTGCTACTGCAGAGGCTGTATGGATTACTGAACCAAGATGGTAATTGGGTCTGTGCCACGCTGAACAGAATGTATCCCCATATCTCTTTCTCTGCAAATAACAGGAGCATCTGCCTCATGAATCTGGTGCACTGGTAAGCAATGTAATTATTTATTCACTCTTGCATTCAGCTACAAGATGAAGATCATGAGATGGAGGAGAACATTGAGCCTGCATCATCTCAGGCACAAGAGGAAGTAGTGATGATATCAAACCAGCAACAAAGACGGCAATCCACAAATGATGAATTGGAGCTGTCTCATAAAAATTCACTACCACTGATTCTCTTGGAAACAGATATGATATGATAATGTATTTGTATCGCACTCGTACACACGTGCTTCAGAGCATGACAAGGCAAGGGAGGGGAACAAGGGAGAATAAAGACAATGATTTTACTAATCCCAGTGACATTGAGAACGTGCAAGTGCATGGGAGAGGGAAATGGGAAAAGTGCATGGAAGGGGGAGAGTGGATAGTGCGGAGCAGAGGTGAACATATAAATAAAGATAAATAATAATAAATAGATAATAGTGGCAATACAAAGTGTTAGTACAACCAGAAAGTGCTGTGTTTAAGGCAGCAGACTGGGTAAGTCTGATAAGTGCAGAAAAAAGTAAATGGGGGTTTGGGGAACTGAATGGGTACAGATACAGTCCCCAGTGCAAGGGGTGGCCAGGAGGCAGTACAGGAGGGTGGCAGGGTGAGCAGGTACCTGGGCCCAGGGGACAGAGGGTGGTCAGGTGCACAGTGCCAAGAGAGCAGTAAAGCAGGGGAGGGGGGAGCAAAGGCAGAAGCAAAGCGGAAGGTCTTGAGGAGCTTCCGGAACCTGAGATGGTTCTCCTGAAGTTTTAGAGTGGCAGGGAGGCTGTTCCAGATGGAAGCCCCAGCCTAAAACAGAGATCTACCCCCAGCTCGTTTCTTTGAAAATCGACTGACCCTGAGGGAGTTAGAGTTAGAGGAGCAAAGATTTTGAGAGGGTAGGTATTTGCAGCAGGATAGCTGAAGGTATTTTGGACCCAGGCCCCAGAATGCCTTGTGGACAATGCAGAGGGTTTTGAATTGAATCCTAGCATCCACTGGGAGCCAGTGGTGAGATTTCAGAGCTGGAGAGATACGATCCCAGGGCTTGAGGCCAATGTCAAGTCTCACAGTCCTGTTCTGGATTAGTTGCAGAGGGCGGAGAGCAGAGGCAGGTAGATTTAGAAAGAGGTTGTTACAATAGTCCAGCCTAGAGAGAACTAGAGCTTGGGAAACAGTGATCTTCTGGGAGAAGAAGAGGAAAGGCAGAGTACCTCTGAGGAGGTGGAGTAGGAAATGTGACTTTTTAGAGACCTCAGAGATGTGGGCGGAGAAGGAAAGTGTGGATTCAAAGATGACCCCGAGGTTCTTAGCCTCGCAGGTGGGGGTAGGAGGAGGGAAAAGGGAGGCCGGTCAGAGAGTGAGGGGAAAGGATGGTCAAGGTTTTCCGATAAGGAGGATCTCCGTCTGGAGATGACAATCAAGAACACGTCTGTACACAAGTGTTTCTAGGCGTGACAAGACAAGGAGTAGGAAACAAGGCAGGACAAAATAACGATCTTACTAGGCCTTGTGTCATTCAGATCATGCAAGCGCATGGAAGAGGCAAGGGGAGAAGTGCCAGGGGTGAGGGGAAGGGGTAAGTGCAGTTAACTCACAAGTGCAGCCAGCGGGTCGCTCATAAGTGCAAAATGAAGGGACTTGCAGATACAGACCCTTAAGTGCTGGGGAGCCCGGAGGCAGTGCAAGGCAACTGACATGCAGGAACCTGGGCCTGAGTTCAGAGGGTGACCAGGAGACCAGTGTATGAAGCAGTCAGGTGGATCTGCAGGGTAGAGGAAGAGAGAAAGCAGAAGTGAAAAGGAAAGTCTTGAGTTGCTTCCAGAAAAGGAGGTGGTTGTGCACAAGTTTGAGAGAGGCAGGGAGGCTGTTCCAGAGGGAGGCCCGAGCTGAGGAGATAGATCTGCCCCCAACTCTCTGCTTGGAGAAGCGTCTGACCCTCACAGAGTTGGAGGTGCATGAACGGAAAGCTCAAGAAGGAAGAAGATGCTCTTTCCCCTGATTAAACACTGAAACTAGGACAGCTTTTCTTTGAGGATACCACACATATTGAATGAGACAGTATAGTACAACAAGAAAGCTCTTGTACTAAAAATGCATATGCAATTGCCAAGTGCAGCACTGTGCACACAAATCAATCTCCTTATAATCTTTCTGTGCCAGTGTACAATCATTTCCAATAGCAACATAAAACACACATTAGTGGTAGTACAACAACATTGCAAAGAGTCAAACCAACAACACTAGCTCCTCAATCTACACTACCCCTGTGGCACCCACTGAAAAGTACCCCCTAATGTCATTAAGAATGAGGAGATGTTAATGTCTGTGTGATAAAATACATTTTGTCCAGGTAGAGTACAAGGATGAGAAGTGGCTTAATTGCCTCCTCAGTCCTCACACATCTACAACACAAGGGTGATCCCAGTCATAAAGGTGAAACAGGCACAGATAATAGATATACCTCCTTTGCTTTTTGATGGAATGAAGGCTGATATCTGGCTATACTCTTCAGAGGGGTGTGAATGTGATCCAGTAGCAACCCAAGCAGGAATAGCATAACAGTCCAAATGAAGAAATGTCAATCAAGGACCTATACAAATCTATACACCAATTAAAAACACCAACGTACAATGAACTATTCAAAACACTGTAAGAATAAGCAAGCCTGCAAAGAAAGGCAGATAAATGAAGTATGTAAGAGATTAAAGCACTCTGGATATTTAGCATGGAGACAAAAGGCAAAAAAGTAGCACAATGTTCAAAAAGGGTATGCTTTTTGAACTTTGTGATACCGCAAACCCACCAGTTGGGAGTGATTCTCTGGACCCAAGTCGGAAGGAAGAGACGGGATCAAGAAATCCGTTGAAAGGTTATAAGTGGAGATAACCTTTGGATGTAAAGAAGGGTCATATCTCAGTGTTACAGCTTCATGAGACACTGATAAGTATAGAAGAGAACACAATAAAGTCCCTTTTCCCCAATCCTGAGGGCTGAAACCACGGCAGTCAGAAAAATGCTCTCAAATGTTAAATGTCTTATATCTGTTGCCACCAATGGCTCAAACGGAAGAACTTTGAAGGGCCTTAAAGGAAGAGCCCAATGAGGATTATGGGCCTAACCACTCAGCCTTACCATAGAGAAATTCTGCAAAAGCCTGCCTATAATCGAGTAAGAGTGCCCTGGCATTTCCCAGAGAGCCAGGACATCCTGAGACTGCCAACTGAGATCTCAGAGAGGAGCATGACAATCCCAGCTGAAACCCATTTCAAAATTTTCCCCAATGTCTGTCATGAGAATATAAGCTTGATGATTTCTTGGAACTCGCCACCGCCAGGTATTAGGAGGGGATAACCCCTGCCACCTCAGCCATTTCCTTTCAGGGACCCACGCCACACAACTCCAGCTATTGAGGGGCATCTGGTCTGCAGATTGAACCAATGAAGGAGATGCTGGCAGGACGTGTGGTGAGCCACTGCCAGATAAAGCAGAAGAGAAAACCATTCTCTTTGGGTCCAATATGGTGCCACCATGAAAAGTCTGGCATTAGATGACCTGATCCTCCCCATCACCTGAAGAAGCAGAGGGATGGGTCCAAACATGTACAGCAGACCCGTAGGCCATGAGATATAGAGGGAGTCCATCTCTGAATAGCCACCTCCCATATCCTGGAGCAAGAATTGGCCACTTTGTCATTGCTGTAGGAAGGACAGGTGTACTCCTTCAGGAGACCAAAATGCTGGATTATCCATCTGAATGCTTCTAGACTGATCAACAATTCATGCGAAGGTGGGAAGTACCTGCTGAGGGCATCTGCCAGTGAGTTGTTGAGTCACCTAACATTGGCCTACTCCAGAAACAATAAATTGCTTTCAGCACATTAACTCAACCAATGACCTCAACTTGCAAGATGTCTCGGCCAGTGAGGAAAAGCACATCCTTCCCTGATGATTCACATAAAACATGCTGTGGTGTTGTCTGACAGGATCCTTACAAGGTAAGCCACAATCAGGCAGTCATACCCAAGCAGTGCATGCCTGACTACCTCCAGTTCACTCCAGTTGAAGGATCGACTGGTCTACCAGGAAGACAAACACTTTTGCACGGTCATGGTCCAACTGCACATCCCATTGCACTGGCATACACAGATCTCACCATGGGCAGAGAAGTGTTGAGAGGAAAGCAATTGAGCAGATTGCATGATTCCATCCACCATAATAAGGCCTTTACCACCCTAGCTGAAACTGGGATTAGTGCCTTGAAAGCCCTAAGATGCTGGATGCCAAAACTGAAGCAGATGCAACAGCCTGGGCTGAAGTTGAAGTATTGCCCATGGCATGACAAAAAAATGTTGCTATCAGCATTGCCCTGGACCTTCAACCACTGCCTGGCAGAAGCTCGCTCCTGATGCCAAAGAATGTCCACTGCTATCCTGATCTTGCTGCTCGCTCCTCAGGAATACACACCAAGGCCAACAGTGAGACCCAATGAAGTACAAATACTCTCCCGGCTCTGGCTGGGTTTTTCCTGGTTGATATCGAAGTCTGCCAAGACCCTGGTGACCTCCTCGACCACTAGTTGTGTCTCTGAATAAGAAGATCCCAAAAGAAGTAGGTTGTCCAAGTTTGGATAAACCCTTAAGCCCCTCTTGTGCAATGTAACCACTATACGAGATAGGGTCTTCATGAAAACCCTGGGGCTGACTAGAGCTTGAATGGAAGGACCATTAATTGCAAGTGCTGGCTTGCCCAGCAAATTGGGAAATTCTGTGGCAGGATGGATGAATCGTCACATGCAGTTAGGCTACACTAAGATCAGATTATGCCAACCAATTCTCTTTTATGATTAATGGGATGATCTTATGTAATGTGTCATCGGAAAGGGAAAATTGCAGACATACTGGTTCAGATTTAAACCCAGCCTGAACCTTCCTGATGCATTAGACACTAGAAAGCACTTGGAGAAACACTGCTGTTCCTGTGCTTCCTGTGCACAGGTCAAATCGTCCTCTTCTGCCGAAGGCTCTGGATCTTTGTCTTTTGGCAGTCCCTTGAGAGGATCTCGAGGCCAAGGGAACACTATCACTCCCATCTCACTGAAAGGTGCAGAAAATTCTATTTCGTTACCATTTGTAATGATGCTTTTTACCCATAGGTCTTTAAATAAGAGTACCAGGTTTGTTTGAAGAGACACTTAGATCCCTGGGAAAGGTGCCCAGAAGTCAGGAATGAGCCTTTTTGGGGAGGCAATGAGAATCTAATCTTTGGAAGCAGCATACTCTGCTGATGAATGATGGCCTAGATGTTTTTGCCCTTGAATGCAAGTGTCTTCACTGTTCTTAATAGTCTGTGACCTGCCTTAGTAGCTGTTGCATCTTCATCCTCTGAATCCCCAAGTGTATCTCCTGCGTATGTGTATGGTGCACAGTCTCCTGTAGCTCGTCTCCAGCTAGCATTGCACCCTAAAATGGCAGGCACAAGGCTACACTCTTTGGAGAGTTCTATGTCAATCTTTTAAGTGAATGTGTCTTTTATATTTAATAGGTACTGGCCAGACCCGGTTATAGGCCAAGACTCATAAGAACTCAAACTGAAGATACATGAGTTACAGGAGGGATGAACATTTCTACCCATCCACCATCTGTGAATACAGCTCTTGCATGTCCTCCAGTAGAGCCTGCATTGTATAGGATGCGTAAGTTGAAGACACAGGGACAGATCATAACCCCCCAACTATCTACCTTTTTAGAAGCTCATCATCTTCTCCATCACTTTCAGGCTGGTTTCCATCCTTGTATGGGAACCAAGTCTGTAATGGTGGCCCTCATGGATGACATTGCCCTTCTTCAGGACTGTGGAGAGGTGGGTGCTTTGATTCTCCTTGACCTCTCTATGGCCTTTGATACCATCGACCATCTGAAATTGCTCCAATGTCTTCAAGGGGCTGCAATCACAGGTGTCCCTTTGAGTTGGTTCACCTCTTTTTTTATCCAACCAGTTTCAAATTGTCTCTCTTCCCCCTTCACTTCCTTTCCCACTGCTCTGAACTGCGGGGTTACTCAGGGGTCCGCCCTCTACCCTCTTTTGTTCAATTTATACATGCACGCCCTAGCCAATCTGATTACCAGCCATGGGGTACTTTTTTCCTCCTCCGCTGACGATAGGCAGATTCTCTTTTGCCTCAATGTCCCATCTTCTGACCCCCTCACAAACTAAAATACTATTTATGCCCAGTTGGGGATTGGATGGCCAAGAATAGGCTTAAGCTCAATGGAGACAAAACAGAGGTCTTACTGGTTGGGTCTAATAATATTGGACAACCCTGATCTTGTGAGTACTGGCCTATCTCCTTTGGCCCATGCCCTGAACCTACCCCAGTAGTTAAGAGCCTTAGGATCAAAGTTATGTCCGCAGTCTCCAGAGAGGTCCAAATCTCTGCGGTTTGCCAACTCGGATACATCAAACTGAAAGTATTAAAAAAAGTTTGACTGTTTCTTCCATCTGAAGCTAGGATGAAGATTGTAACTGCATTCATTATGGGATCCCGGGACTACTACAATGGAATGTATCTAGGCCAATGTCTACAGATTTTCCAGAATGCAGCTGCTCACCTTGCTCTCGGAGCTCCAAGACTCACACATTCTCAAGACCTACTCCACCGCCTTCATTGGCTCCCTATTAGGAGTTGAGTTAAGTTCAAAATCCTTTGCCTTGTTCACCATGCCATACACAACAGAGGGGCTGAATTTCTACGATCTAGGCTTGTGCCCTACAACATATACTAAAGGTAAATCTCTACCTTTAGGAAGGGTTTAAAGAGACAGAATAACAAATACAAGGTAGATAGGACATTCAGCTACACCATACTCATGAAATTCATATCACAACATATACATTTTATTAATAATCATTAAAAAGCATTGTTATAAAACAACAATTATATTGTAAAACATAATTAAAAATAAAGTGTAAGTGACACCAAGCAAAATGCTCACAATTAAATTTTAACAATTCATTCCTAGTCTCTAAATGCACCAGGAAAACAGCTCCTATTTACACATTAGTATAACACACACAGGAGAGAGAAATTCTTGGTTAATGGAGACCCAAATAAACAAACCCATAGAACTAATAGCTGGTGTTATGCCTTGACATGTTTCATTTCCTATATTTTCATTGGAACTTTGTTCAAGAGGATATTTTGATCCGTCACGTTCTCTTTATAATTCAATCCTGCACATCAACATTTTCAAAAGTGCTTAAGCCAAGTGGGTGCTGCTGAAAAACATTTAAAAACACACTGTAAGTCTAAATATTCACTACAGGGTAGGCAGATTCAATCTGTTCTCGCGTAGCGAAAGAAGAAGGAAAGCATCTCTATCTAGCGTGAGAGTTGAGGTAGTGCAGGAACATACTGGGTATCATTTCGTCTTCAAACAGGTAATGCGCCCCTTACAGGTTCAAATATCTGTGTAGATACACACAAATTACATCAGACTACTATTTAGAGCCTAAAAAAAGCTGTCTGTTAAACTCAAATGTGCATCAGTGCCAAAAAAAACATTATTCGTCTTTCCTAAACAGTTTAGTGCGAATTATAGCTAGAGCTACGTCATTCTATCTCCTTTATTTTCTCTAGGTAGTGTTGCTTCAGAGGGAACACCCAGTAGCGTGACAACTCAAATATCGTTTATCTGGAAGGATGTTATACAGGTCAATAGCAGGAAAGAGTGGCTAATTTACCTCTCAATTCGTATGTATCCATTTTAAATTAGCAAGACAGAATTGTCATGTGTTCTTCCATTGGACACAGTTGAATTACGATCTCTTTTTTTTATCAAACATGTATATTTATGGTGCACCTGCTGCATGGATTGGCCTTTCCTCAACAGCCTCCAGTAGGCCAGAATCTAATGCAATGTCTGATCTATTAACATTAATATTGGACTAGCTTAAATCCAGATGACGAGGCCACATTTGTTTTCCATATTATAAACGTATTTTGAGATAAAACAGCTTTCAGAAACAAAGCACATATGTTTTTGCAATAAGCAGCTATGTTGAAAAGGACTATTACAATCGCTGCCAACTACAGTGCTTGAAACATGAAACACGTCTTTCAGATGCAAACGGGAGCATCATGTTTTGATAAATCTTCCTGATTTAATATGGTCATTCATTTTCAGCTGGGTAAAGGGATATGCATTTTTACAGTGCCAGGGACTGAAAATCAGCTCCCTGGAATAAATACTACATGGACGTGTTCGGTACAGAGCACATACTTTTTTGGATGAACTTAGATGAATAATTGTGAAGCATTTCGGATCCAGTCACGCCGCCTGCTAATAGTGCATTCTCAACTACATCCCAGTGGCATAACTTTGACATTAACAGCTGTTTACACAGAACGATGATAATACACGACAGGCGACGACCTCCAATACATGTGTTTTCCTTTAGTAGGCAAGTGCCAATTTGATATTTTAAAGTCATGTCACAACAATGTATTCCATGCATGTTGGTGTCAGTCTTTTTGGAACATCACGGAATATAATGACGGAAATGTAGCCATGCAGCTGTTTTAGCAGAACAGGACAAAGAAAGTCTTTATTTCCATAGGCTGAGTAGTGTGGGCTCCCTTTGCTCCCTCTCCAAACACCCTGAGTAAGTAATGATAGCCAGACTAGTTGTATTTGTGGAAATATCATAGGACGTAGGCATTTTTATTTTCTTACAGAAAATATCTTACATAAGAAAACAATACATAGTTATCAGCTTTTGGGCACACTGTGTCCAGTTCCGGATTTGCCCAAGGCTTGTTCCGAGTTCTTGTCCTCCTTGGGCCTCCGTCCCTGGGCACATGCGCCCACACCTGTGGGGGTGTTCCCACCACCCCCTCAGGTCCCCCCCAAAAGCCCGCTACCTACAGCCCCGATCCTTGAGGGCCCTAAAAATGTTCCCTGTAAATACGCCCATTCCTTTTGCTGACAGGTGCACCCCATCCTGATGAAACATGTCGGGATTGTTCTGGTATAACCCGTGCCTTAAGAAATGGAGCCCTGTGCTCTTGCAATATTTTTCTATGGATTTGTTCAGTTTTTTCCTGCCTATTTCAATGGCGTGTCTTCTCTGTGCCCCATGCCAGACTCTCCTTGGTATTACTTCCGACATAAAAATGTCAGTCTTCCACCAACAGTGGGCTATGCTGTTCAGGGAACTGCAGATTTTCCTCTGCAATTCTCCCCTGTTTGTGCTCACCAAGTCATTTCCTCCGGGGTGTATAATCAGGTACTCTGGGGGGTCCCTGAAACCTATTAGATCCGACAGCCTGTCGCGGATGTCTTCCCAATGCATCCCCGGGGTGCCCCACAATGCTGTGATTGTGTTTTTGAAATTTAGTCCTTGTTCTACTTCCTCCAGCCACCTGCCTGCCCGGGTCACGAAAGAGTGCCCCACTATCCACGCTGATTTGTATGGGCCCGCCCCTGTGGAAATGGGGAGAGAAATGCTCATATCAGTTCCTCCCTTATGTATCTTTTAAAACATTGTGATTTCCACCCCCCAATCTTCTTCACCCCTTCTGCTCCCAGGCCCCCTGCCCATGCTGACGTGGCTGCCCCTATCCTGAATGAGTGGGTTCCGAAATTGGCTGGGTCCCAACCTGCATTGGCCACTGCCTGTTTTAATACTGCCTGGAATTGGTACCTGCTGAGTGCCCTGCCGTCTCCGTGTATCAGCAGCTGCCCTTCCGCCATTGGTCTAATGGTTAGGAATTCTTGGGTTATGCATCTGGGACAGTGATCTTTTTCTTTGATGCAGTTTAGGTCTATTCTTCTCCCCTTACCCGTCTGGTCCGTTTTTGATTTTCTTAACAATATAGAAATGCCCTTGCTTCCAATGCTCATATCCCTTAGTGCCAGGCCATTACCTGCCCCCGTGTTACTGGCCACCAGTTCCCCTACCCTAAACGCCCCATAGTATGCAAGTACAAATGCTGCCCTGAACAAAGCTGTTTCATATGCGCTAGAGCACGTCTTTTCTAATATTTTCAGCAATATTACCAATTTCCTGAAATTTACCGGCCTTCTGCTGTCTGCTTTTTTCCCCTCTAATTTCGCCCAACCTTTCAACGCATATTTTATTCTAGGGCTGTTTGTTGGATCCCCCATGCCTGCAGCTTTCGTGGTGAATGCCACTGCGGCCAAATGTGCTGCCGCCCAGCTTTTCTTTTTACCTTTCTCAAATGCCTCCTCCAAAAATTCACACATTTTTTCAGTTGATATATCCCCCACCTTTCTTGCACCTGTTTCCATTAATACCTCTTTCACATGCCTTTCATATTGCTTACCCGTCTTGTATGTTAGGGCGTTCCTGGTTAATTTGTCGATGACCCGTTCCGTTCCCTGTGGTGCTTTGTTTTTTCCTGAGTCGACCTTTTGGCCAACCGTGTGTTCCTTTTTAGTTTCTTTTGAGTCGACCTTTTGGCCAACCATGCTTTCTTTTCCATTTCTTCCAGTGGGACCCATGCCTTGGTTGGCGTGGGCGTTTTCTCCTGGTCGGCGTCGGGTCTCAGCTCCCTGAATTTTTTCCACTGAAAATGAGACAAGGCATCAGCCACCACATTCACCTCTCCAGATATGTGTCTCGCCCTTATGTTTGTATTCCTATGCTGACATTCCCCTGTGATGGCCCGCATTAATTGCAACACGATTGGGCAAGCTGCGCTTCCTTTATTCAATACGTGCGCCACTGCCATATTGTCAGACCAGGCTGTTACTTCTTTGTCCCTGAGCTCTTCTCCCCATGCACATAATGCTACCCATATTGGAAAGAGCTCTAACAGCGTTATGTTTTTTGTCCATCCTGCCTCATGCCATGCATCTGGCTATTCCTCTGCACACCATCCCTTCCCCAATATTGCCCCAAAACCCAGACCTCCCGCTGCATCTGTGAATAGTATCCTTTTTTCCTCATTGTTTATCGGTGTGCGCCAGATGATTGAACCGTTAAACTTGCTTAGGAAATCTGCCCAGACATCTAGGTCTTTTTTGATGCCGCCGCCTATTCTCACCCCGTGGTGCCCCTCTGTGGCCCCCCTTGTCCTAAGCTCAATGCTTCTCTGGAAGACCCTCCCTTGTGGTATGACTTTCCCAGCAAAGTTGAACTTTCCTGCGAGTGCTTGCAATTCTCTCACTGTTGCCTTGTTCCTTCCTTTTAGCTCCATTAATGTTTTTAGCAGCTCTGTGACCTTGACCTCTGGTATCCTGCATACCCCTTTGCTTGAGTCGATCTCTATCCCTAGGAATTGAATCACCTGTGTGGGGCCTGTTGTTTTTTCTTCTGCCAGTGGGAAACCCCAGTCGCTAGTCATTTCTACAAATTTGTCCAAGGTTGCCTTGCATTGTCCCGAACCCTTTGTCCCCACGAACAAAAAATCATCCAGGTAGTGTACTATCCCGGCTTCCCCCATCTCTTTTGTGACTGCCCATTGCAGAAATGAGCTTACCCTTTCGAAGTATGCGCAGGAAATGGCGCACCCCATTGGGAGGCATCTGTCTATAAAATACTCGCCCTCCCATTCCATACCCGACCACCTCTGTGACTCGCTGTTAACTGGCAATAGTCTGAATGCTGATTTGATGTCTGCCCTCGCCATCCATGTCCCCTTTCCTGCCTTCCTCACTAGTTCTACTGCTTCCTGAAAATCCGAGTAGGCCACTGTTGCATCACTTTGAGAAATATCCTCGTTCACCGATGCCCCTGGGGGGTATGATAGGTGGTGTATTAACCTGTATTCCCCCTTTTCTTTTTTTGGTACCAGACCCAATGGTGAACATATGAACTCTCTAAATGGTATTGTGGTAAAAGGTCCCTCTATCCTACCCAGCTCCATTTCTTTTTGGATTTTTTTGGTCACCATTTCCCTGTTCTCCGTGGCTGATTTTAGATTTTTCGGAATGACCTGCGTTCCCTGGGCTCTAAAAGGTATGTGAAAACCCTCTGCAAAACCCTGTCTGATAATGTTTGCTGCCTCCTGGTCCGGGTACTGTTGGAGCCACCTTTCCAACCTGTCAATTTTTACCGGCGTGGCTCCCCTCTCGTTCCAGCCCCTAATTCCTTTTCTCATTGCTCCTGCTGCCTGTTGCTGCTGGTCTTGTGCATTTGGAGCTGCTGTGGTCACCCTTACATCTCTCACACTTGTGGCTGAACTTGCACTTCCATCCCCAGCTGCATGGTACCCCCTTCTCAAAATTTCTGCATTGCCCCTGTTCTGTCCGTGCCGTCCCTGTGGTCCCATCGCCTCCCCCTTGTGTGGTTGGGGGCAAACTGCTCTGCCATCCCCTCTGTGACCCGTAATTCCTGCTCCGAAAATTCTGATCCCTTGTTCTGTCATAGCTGTAATCATACCTTCTATTGTTGTATCTGTAGTCTGCTCTATAATCGCTCTGCCAATACTGCCTCCTCTGCTCCCCTCCTGTGCTCCTTTCCTTGTTTCCCCATTTCTCTTTTAATACATTAAATATGTATAGGTTATAGTTCTCCTTGTCCCAGCCCATGTCTGGGAAACAGTCCATCTCCTTCCTAAATTCGTAATCATATTCCTGCCAAGCTTCCCCCCCAAATGCTGTGTGCACTTTTAACACTCTTTGTTGGTATGAGACCAGTGATGCCCCATCCTCCGGGAATTTCTGAAGTATGATTGAAAACATCACGCTAAATGCCTCCATCCAATTATCAAAATTTCTTGTAACTGGCCCCTTCTTCAGCAGTCCTTTCTCATCCTCTTTTATATCCTCCGGAGGTACTTTTATCCCTCTTTTCTGACAATCTAGCAATGCATAAATGTCAATCAATTCTTTCCTCCATATCTTTTCTTTCACTTTATCGCTAATATACCAAGCCATTGCCTTCATCGACCTGCCCTGTGCATCTTTGCCCATTGATGGCCTGCCGTATTTTGTCATGGCTGGGCCCTCTCCTGTAGTCCCTACCGCCTGTGGTGGTACACCCCCTTGGGGAGGATTCCCTGCCACTGGCACTGTTGGAGCCCCCTGTGATGCTATTTGCTGTGGAGTGGTCCCTACTGTTGTCCCCCGCTGGTTTGGTACTGCTATCGCTAATCCCCCTTGTGGTGCCGGGACCGGAGCCTCAATTGGTTCACTTCTTGCCCCCCCAGCCTCTTTGCGCTTCCCCTTGCTCACGACCCCCCTCCACTTCACCCATGCCTTCAAATGATCCTTTTCCTCATCATCGCTGCTTATTTCCTCTGATGAACTATCCTCTTGGTCCACTTTTCGCCCCTTATTTCCCTTGCCCCTTCTGTCACTAGTTATGGGCGACTTACCCTTACCCGTGACACAAGTTTTCAACATTTCAACAATTTTCTCCCCCACTTTTTTGTTTACAGTACCTTTGTTTTTCTCCTTCTTCTTCTTCTTCTTCTTCCTGGGTGCCTCTGGTTGTGGCTGGGTTCTCTTCGGTTCTTCTCTCCTTCTTTTCTGCCCTTGAGGCACCTCCTCCTCCCCTTCACTGCTGCTGGGCTCTATAAACAGCAAAGGCGATAGTGCCCTAGCCCTCTCTTCCTTTCCCATCACATCCAGTACCCACTGTGCTCCATACTCTTGTTCTGCTTTTTTTGCCCATTCGCTAAATTCCTGGGCCCTCCGTGCCCTTTCTTCTGCCATCCTCCTTGTTCTCTGCCTTGTTTCTGCCAGTTTATCCTCTTCCCCCTCTTTGTTGTCTTATTTTGCAAATTTCGGTTATTGGGTGCTTCTTACTGGGGAGCTAAGCAAACCCCGGTGCCTGGGAGCTTGCTCTCCCGTCTCCGGTGTGTCTGAAATCGGCTCTCTCAGACCTTCCCTAAGGGCTGAGAGTGATACTGCACTTGGAGCGTGACCCCCGTAATGCGCTTACTCCACGCTTGCAACAATGCCCATTTAATCTATATCAGGCTCTTGAATTTGCACTGTAGTTTGTATTGAATTTGTACGGTGGCGCTTGGTGCCTTCTAAATCCGCTGCCTGCCCCTTTAAGGGGCTTTGCTTCCTGGTTGCGATCGCTTGGTCATGCCCCCTTGTTGCTGCTTTTACCTTCGTTTGTTTTCTGGCACCCTCTCTGCTCCCCGCAGCTCGCCTGACCGTTTTCCTCACTGTGATGCCTCCGTCCGGTGGTCGCTGTGCGCCTTTCCTGTTCCTGCCACGCCTCCCTGGATCGCGCTGGAACTGTATTCACGTCGTCCCGGCGCCGCGGCTCCACTTCTCCGTCCGTCAGCTGGGCCTTCCTTCTCCGCCGACCTCTGGCTTCAGTCCTGCTACCCCGCCGCCCACGAGGTAGGATTCACCCGCCGCAGCCTGTAAATGACAGATTTCACTGGAGTAAGCCCGCAAGAGCCAACTTTCAATGTAGCAATGGTTTTGAGCCCGCAAGATCAAAAAACAAAAAGCTTCCTTCTGCCCAGGTCCTGTAGGAGCTTACCTGCAGAGGTAGGCTCTTTACCTGGTTTGTGTTTGGCCTCTATTTCCTACCCCCTCTTATACCCCATAGCCCCTTTGTCTTTCCCCTGGGGGCCGGGCTTTCTCTGGCCCTCTGCTGCTTACTTTCGCACCTTTCCCAGGTGCCGTTTCCTACCTTCCTGGTGCCTTTTGTTTCTGTGGCGCCGACACGCCGCCCCTCCCTATGGCTTTCGCGCCATTTGCACCCCCACCCCGCGCCTAAACTCCCAGGCCCTCCAACGGGCCGCATTTCATGCGTCCCGGGGCCTGGGTCACTAACATATGTTCACAGCCGAGGAAGTGTCTAAAACGTTTCTTCAACAACATGGACACCTGCATAGGGATAGTACAGTAACATTTTCCTTTGGACACATGATGTCAATTCACCAAAATGCCAGGGTTGGCGGAAGTGACATCACGTACTGACCAGTGCCCATGATGACATCACAAGGCGTCAAGTCATATGACCTTTGGCCATGGTGAAATTACAGTGTGACATCAAAAACGTTTAAAGAAAAGTAATACTGTGCTTGCAAATCATAATATGACATGTAATACCAAAAAGGACACACACCTATATTCATTTTCAACCATATAATAACTATGTACTGTCTCAATATGTGCTGTCTCAATACGTAATGGATGCAGTCATGATATGCTGTGAGCACGCCCAGTAGAACTATTAAACTCCAGGTGCCCTCCTTTCGTATGTCAGTATTTCAACATAGGACCAGTTACTGCTACAATATATCTGCCTAAGATGTATATGCCAGGTATGGTCCAAATAGGCTATCTACTGCCTTATTTGTCAGGTACTACTGTGATATGGTAAGTGGGATCGCCTACACACAAGTAGATATTTCTTATGCCAGGTTAAGCCTCATACTCCATGTACAAGTGTTGTGATCATGCGCCAAGGTCAGCCTCAGTCACCCAACTACTTGATAGGTGAGAATAAATGAAAATGAGGCCTCAAGAGGTCACATGAGTTGCCTAGCGCTGCAAGATCTGCTCCCAGGTGACATGCATAACTGTGTTTAGTTTACCCATTAGACAAGACCCCCCTTCCCATCTTTATTTTTACGAGAGCATGCTAAGAGTTCTTCATCACATGCTTTCATGAGCAGAATCAGTTCTGTGTTTAATACAATGGATATGCATAGCTCCAGAACAGCATCTAAAGCAATCTAAACATATAAAATACATCTTTATCAAAACCTGCTGGTTAAAACAGCGCTATGGCTTACTGTGATGAGATGCAGGATGAACAAGGTCACTTTTTAGATAAGTGGTTTGCAGAGTTAACAGGTGTCACATATAAGGCTTAAAACATCACACATAAAGCGTCAGATATAGAGATGTCAAGCTTGCACAAACCCACCCCCCCCACACACACACACACGGGCACAGCTACACACACACAAACACACACACACACACACGCACACACAGCTACAGCTTCATACACAGAATTATCTCTGAAGATGCTAAAGCATGTGCCATTGTAGAAAACAGTTGCTTCCTTATGCTCATGGACAAAGTGTGCCCTCTTTCAGGAATTACGTGTGGTGGCAGGTGTACAAGTAGCCATATATCTGAGTTGACAATTGGGCCAAAACACACTTGGAGGGCGAAACCTAAATTATGTATTTCGTCACTCTTTTACTTCACGAGTAAACGTATGTAGGCCAGAGGTCACAGAGAGAGTGTCAGGGGTATCACAAAGATTGAAGCTGATTGACCTGCTTATCCCGAAATTATGTCCATGCTTTGGACATGTAATTTTATTTAGAGAAAGGTCTCTCCTATGTATACACATAAGTAGCCTGAAACCAGCATGGATGTTATCACACAGGATAAGGTGATGGTCTGTGTAAAGGGTTCCTTTATATTTTCTCTAAATGTGGTATGGCCTACTGGAGTTAGTGATTAACACATTTCACCAGCAGCTGAAAGCTTTTAATGAATATGAATATCACTGTTGATTGATCTAAGCCTCTCATTGCACCCTAATCACTATTAGCTTTCAATACCTGTTTTCATACACCCCACTGATCCTATCACTTGATGTTTTCAATGCCGGGGTTTCAATGATTTATTTTGAGAACTAGGCTGTACATCCTAATGGTAGTGAAAGTGCTTAGCACTTCTTAACAGTCTTGACCAACCACAATATCCTGCTGATCTTCGCCTCCTTTACTCCCATTCTACCTGTGTTTACTTTTTATGCCATCCACCCCTGCAGTACTACACACTCGTACTCTTCTAACCTCCACAAGTCCCACCCCACTCCTCCAGACTGTTACTGTGTGCCTCCACACCATCACTTTATTAGATACGTATAGATACATGTCTCTGGAATCAAGTGTGTCAGGCATGTGTGCATATCCATATTATTTAAAAAAGATTTAAGGTGAATCCAAGATGAACTTAAAGTCTACAAAAATCAAAATGAATGCCATTAAGGTAACAACAAAATGAACGATATCAATAAATTAAAACAAATATTATGCTAAAATATAATATGGTATGATACGTCATTTATAGATAGCCAGCCTGTACACAAGTGTTTCTAGGTGCGACAAGACACGGAAGGGAAGACAGAAGGAGGACAAAACAACGATCTTACTAGGCCTTGTGTCATTCAGATCGAGCAAGTGCAGGTGGAGAGGGATCAGTGCCAAGAGGCAAAGGGGAAGGGGAGGGTGCAAAGAAACTCATTGGTGCTGCCAGGAAGGTGGCTCATAAGTGCAGAGAGTCAAGGGACTGTAGTGCTGCAGATACAGTCCCTAAGTGGTTGGGGGGCCCAGAGGCAGTGAAAAGGCAACTGGTCGCGCAGGAAACTGGTCCCGTATGTTCAGTTGGTGGCCAGGTGGCCAGTATCCTCAGCAGACAGGGACATCAGCCAGGGAGAGGGAGAGGGAAAGCGGAAGTGAAAAGGAGGTTCTTGAGTTTCTTCCAGAACCTTAGGTGGTCCTGCTCAAGTTTGAGAGAACCAAAAAGGCTGTTACAGAGGGAGAGCCTAGCCAAGGACAGAGATCTACCTCCCACTCTCTACCTGGAGCAGCATCTGTCCCTCAGAGAGTTGGAGGTGGATGAGTGAAGGGCTTGAGAAGGAAGTTGCTTAGATAATGGCAACGTTAACTCATCCTATTGTTGATTTGCAATATTTTGGTTTTGATGTAAAATACTTTATAGTGAAAGTAATGTATGGTGTTATGTGAATATTTGTTTTTAATACAAATGTTAAACTATTTGTATGTATTTATGTTTTTAATATGTTTCACATGTGCTGCTTTTGTTAGTATTTACTAAATTTAATTTAGCATACATATTACACGTTTGCATTTTTTATGAATAGTGTAATGACTATAAATGGTGTGCATATATTTATATTATTTTGTAGAAGTAAAGGTTACTAAGCTGTTACTGTATATATTTGTAACTTTGAGTTTGTGTTGGTTTAATTCTTTTTACAAATAATGTAAACTTTTTTTTACCATTATGTGATTATTGATTCTGACTGCTTGTCATAATAATAGCGTGTGTTGTAAGAACATTTAGTATAAGTGTGTGTGTGGCATAAGAGCATGCTGCATAACAGCATGCAGCATTAGTGTATGTGTCATACGTGTGTGTGTTGTATGTTTTTGTGTTGTAAGAGCGTGTGTCTTAAGATTGTGTGTTGTGTATGCTGTAGGATCATGTGTCTTTCGAGCATGCTATAGGAGCATCTACTATAGGAATGTGTGTGATTCCAGTGTGTGATAAGAGTCTGTACTGTTAAGTTGCGTGCTATGTGCTATGGAACACCTGCAGCTCCACCCCTCTCCCAGTAGGGGTTCCCACAAGATCAGCTTTAGTGAAGTGGTAGATTAGGTGGGCACTGACTTTGTATCTGTACTGTAGGCTGATCTTGTTGGCCACGTCAGTAGAGGGCTTCTGTGTGGGTTTTCTGTTGATTTACTCTGAGAGAATGCCTTGTGGAACATTGTGTTTTTTCCTTTAATGGGAGGGAGTAGGTCCCTAGCCAAGCCCGCCCGATCTCTTCACACACCCTGTACCCTATGCCCGTAAACATAGACATCCCTATTTTGTAACACCACAAGGTAACTTTGCAAAAGTAACTTACTACAATGCAATTTACTTTGATGAAACAACAGTGTACACCGTAGAGCTAGTGACTGGATGAAACTATGTTTGTGGATGTAGATGGGAGAGGGTGGTGGGGGAAGGATGTTGATGAGTGAGGGTTTTAAGTGGGGAGATGCCTTAGGTCCTAGAGGAGTTAAGCCTTAGGCACTAAAGTGCTAGCCAGTGACGGATAGCAGTCAGGCAGGTATACAGGGCTCAGATAAAACATTAAGAGACTTTGACCAATCCCCAGAGTACCCCTTCCACCTGCTTTGGCTTTTGCCAATTTCATATGTTGCCCGGCGTAAGCAATTACTTTTCTGGCTATGATTGCATAGCTCTAAAGAACTAATTTGTCACAGGGCAGCACAGGCTTCTTCCGGTAATTCTCTGGGAAATCCCCTCCAGGAAGTGCTCACAACACTGACCTCTCCAAGGTCTCGCTTCTTCTATAGGTGTCTCTGTGATCTTTCTCTTCTCCAGACCTCCCCAAGGTCTGTCATTTCTCAGAACGGCTCCATGGTCTGTAGTTTCTACACGACCATGGAGCTGTCTCTTCTCTAGACGCCTCCATGGACTTTCTCTTCTCCAGGGTCTCTCCTCTTCTTCTCTAGAGGGCTCCATGGCCTTTATCTTCTCCAGACTTCTCCACGGCCTCTCCTCTTCTCTAGACGTCTCCATGCTCTTTATATTCTCCAGGCCTCTCAAAACTACTCTTTTCTAAGAACAGCTGCACAGTCTTCATTTCTCTAGACTTCTGCACAGTCTCTGGTCTTAAGCTTCTCCACGGTGTCTCCGCTTCTTCTCTAGACGTCTCCTTGGTCTTTCGGTTCTCCAGGATCTATCATATTTTTCTCTAGATGTCTCAATGGTCTTTATCTTCTCCAAGCTTCTCCACCATCTCTCATCTTCTCTAGATGCCCCATAGTCTTTCTCTTCTCCAGACCTACCCTAGGTCTGTTATTTCTCAGAACAGCTCCATGGTCTTTAGGTTCTCCAAGGTCTCTCCTCTCCTATAGATGTCTCCATGGTCTTTATCTTCTCGCAGCTTCTCCACGGTCTCTCATCTTCTTCTCTAGATTGCTCATTGGCCTTTATCTTCTCCAGGCCTCCCAAGCTCTGCCATTTCGCAGAACAGCTCCATGGTCTTCATCTTCTCCACAGTCTTACTTGTCCCCAACCCTCTCACGATGCGTAGTGATCCATAACTCAGTGACTGACATGACAGGAAGATGCGGTTGAAGAAGTCTTAGTATTCAGTTTGGAAAGAGGTTTTGTTGTAGAGTAATTGGGTACTTTATAGGCCGAGGGTACTAGTAATAATGGGCAAAGTTTTTGAACCGGTAGAATGAGGGGTGCTGCTAGTAGGAGTCGAGGGGTGTAGATTAGGTAATGGGAGTTGAATTAGATAAAGTGCCCTTTGTGAGTGTATAGAAGTATTTCAATGGGGTGGATAGGGATGGTCAACTGAGATAACCATATATGAGAGTGTATGTAATTCTAAATCAAACGTTAGAGAGAGAGCGGTGAGGAGTATGGTGTAAATGTGAAGTCGAATTATAATGGCATGCCTGTAACTAGTGCAGCTTTTGGTGGTCGTGACCAACTCCAAGGCCTTTCTTTTCCCTATACCTTTCCATCGCCTTTCCCTTCATGTGGGTCTCTCCATGGTCTGTCCCTTTTCTGGACCTTTCCATGGATTTTCTCTTTTGCCAGATCACTCCAAGGTGTTTCTCTTCTTCAGACCTTTCTACTTCTTCCAGTGCTGCAACCCAGCTAGGAGCTCTACCTCCGGCCCACTACTGTTCCTCTCAGCGTATGTTCTGCCTTATATCTGGCAGAGCTTCTGCTCTTTGGCAGTCAGCAGGTGGGCTGCCAGATCACAGCTAGGGGCTCTACCTCCGGCCCACTACTGTTCCTCTCGGCTTCTGTTCTGCCTTATATCTGGCAGAGCTTCTGCTGTTTCGCAGTCAGCGGGTGGGCTGCAAGATCACAGGTAGGGGCTCTACCTCCGGCACACTACTGTTCATCTTGTCTTATGTTCTGCCTTATATCTGGCAGAGCTTCTGCGGTTTCACAGTCAGCAGTGGGGCTGCCAGATCACAGCTAGGGCTCTACCTCTGGCCCACTACTGTTCCTCTCGGCTTCTGTTCTGCCTTATATCTGACAGAGTTTCTGCTGTTTGGCAGTCAGCAGGTGGGCTGCCAGATCCCAGCTAGGGGCTCTACCTCCAGCCCACTACTGTTCCTCTCGGCTTGTGTTCTGCCTTATATTATATACTGCCGTGGGTGACTTATGTGGATGGAACGGGTGAAGTATGTGGATGGAATGGATGAAGTATGTGGAACGTACTGGTGTAATACGTGAAAGGTACAGGTGAAATATGTGGAAGGTACGGGTGAAATATGTGGATGGAGTGCATAAAAGAACTTAGAATACACAGAACGGATGGGAGTGCATGGAACAGACTGGAATGCGTGGAACGGACTGGAGTGCGTGGAGCGGACTGGAGTGCCTGGAACAGATTGGAGCGCATAGAATTGCACGACATACATGGAATGGTTTGGAGTGCATGGAACGTTGGAAAGTGCATGTAAACCATCATCTCACATCACCATGCTTAATCTCTTCTTTACACCACCATTCAACTAGAACACAGAGATACTATGACACCATTCGGTATAGCTGTTCTCATACCAACATCTGCCTCGTACTTCCCATCACTCTAACTAAACACTGCTGGTTACACACCCTCCAGCCAGGCGTCCTCCTCAGGCCTAACGCAGCCAGAATCAGTCTGTGTAAAAACTGCCAGAACAAACACATACTCTTGATCTCTCAACCACCACACCTACCGCTAAGAAGCAGCTATTTCACAAATGCCATACCAGCTGCACACATATTCAGTGCTCAAACACACCTTTGACTCTCTCTACTCTCTCTACTGACTTGAACTTCGGTTCCCAAGGGTGTTCAACCTACCAGCGCCTTGAGACCATAGCAATGGTACATAAGGCGCTATATAAATGCAAAGTAACATAACATAACATAACATAACATGTGCTGTAAGAATGCTTGTTGTGGTAGCAAGTGTGTAAAAAGTGTGTATCGTTGGATGTCTTGTGATATTGGTATCTGTTGTAGAAGTGTGTGTCTTAAGAATGTGTGTCGCTAGACTCTAGACTCTAGTGTAAGTCGAATGAGGCTTGGTGTATGAGTGTTTGGCATGCAAGTGCATGGCATGGGAATGTTTGGTTTAAAGTCATAAAATGCACATGTCCTACATTCCTTTTATATGTATGAACAGTTACACTTTAATCAGGTTTGACTTTCATATGATGTTTTAATACATAAAGGAGGAGTACAGCACTTTTACAGTTTGTACATTTATGAAATGTGCTTCTCCTACCCAACTGAGATCAGAGTTAGTTCTGAATGTTATGTGAAGTTTTTAGATGTATGTTATTGTACATATACAAATCATTCATTTACCACATGTGCATGTAGAATTTGTATATACAATATACATTTCTTCATATAATGCATTTTATGCCTCCTATATGTATGAAAGCTCACATTAAAATCAACTTTAACTTTAATGTGCATTTTAAATATGTAGGAGAGGCATATATGACTTCTCCAATTAGTACCTGTATGCTATTTATAGCTCCTGAAAACTTAAATGAAAGCCCTAACTTTCCTGTCAGTTTTTAAAAATGAAAATTGTACAATCTACGAACTGTGAAAATCATACGACCCTTGGTACAATTTGTATGAAAAATGTACACTCAGGTTCCTTCTCTGGATTGAAAGGCACCATTTGGAATCGTCATGATGTGTGAACAACTAGAGCACAGCCTAAGGACATGAGATGGCGTAACTGGCTCCAGTGAATCCCTGATAGTGGGGAACCATGGCATCGGTACATATACACACTGTGGCAGTTGAAATTGTTTATCTAAGCTTGTAGCTCTCTCAAGCTTAGATAACACATTTCAAGATTTGGATATATCCTAACAATGAGGCTGCAAAGGTAAAACATATTTATCTTGCATTCCTTTAAAGGAGGCCTACCATCAGCCAAGACAAACAGAAGGCTATGTGTTGTTGACACATTTATGGGAGTTGGAAGCCAGCATGCAGTCTTAGGCATAACCGCATGATGGGACCCCTCCTCTACAAAAGAATGAAAAACTGTCTACCTTTTGACTGAGGCTCTTCGGGGGTCCTTGATGGAATCTTGCACATGACAGCATCATACATTGCTAGCATTAGTCAGTAATAGACAATTTAAATGTATCTTCAGATCACTCCTTCTTGATTCTATGTGTAGTGTAGAGTGTTTTGAGAGCAAGCATTACGTGAGCTGTGTGTTTGTGGCTGACTGTCACAATAGGAATACACATTGGCATCCCTTGACCTGACATGTGATATAAACCAACACAGTAGTATGAAAGGATTGGCACCAGGACTGCTCCTGTATTCTTGATACAGGAAGCCATTTTGAAAAAAAAACATGTGCATTTGGTGCTCTTTCTATCTGCTGCTTCGTTTTGCCTTATTTTCCCTGGCTCACCCAGAAATGTGGCAGCAGTGTTTCAACAGAATTGGGTCCCTGACTGTTCACCTTACCCGGCCTTAATGTCCATTTTCTCTGTCTCCAACATCCACCAACTTTCCCCCAGGGGTGCCCTAAAAGCCAAAAGGCAACCCCATGATGACAGGATTGGGTTCTTGCATGTACATGGTTCCAGCCAATAGGGAAGCAAATAAAAGGACACACAGGCTCTCACCAGTTTGCCTGTGTGACTCTCTCATAATGGTAAACAGTAACACCAGTAAGGTAATCCAAATATTGTAGCCCTACATCTTGTATCCCATGGCAGTGTCTCTAACATAACCTCACATCATCCTCCTTGGACTGTTGCACCATGGATTGATTACATTGAATCTACACTCATTGTTAGCCCCCTCCCTTTGATTTTTCACATATTCATTCCCCCCCAATGTCTCTCTGGATCCCATTATTTACCCCCTTTGATGCTTCCACAGTCTGATTGTTGACCCCATTGATTTCTTCCATTGAGTGTTCCCCACTACATGTTCCCCATGTAATGCTTCCAATTGAAAGTCCCATTAATTGCCGCCATCAATTGCTAGCTATTGATTGTTCCCATTTATCCACTCACTGGTTTTTCTCCAACCAGTTGGTCCCATTGATTTCTCCCCACTGATCGCTCCCATCTCTGACTGCTGCCTTTGTTTGCTTCCCATTGATTGTTATGCGCTCATTGATTTTTCCCCATTTATTGTTTCCACGTAGATTGCTCCTACTGAATTTCTGTTTTAAATAGGTTCAGCCAATTATTGCTCCCCATTTATAGATCCCACTGATTGCTCCCCCTTGGTAGTTCCCCAATGAGGCCCGCCTTGATGTTCCCTCTCTTAGCTTTGACCTAAGAGTCTCACAAATATTGCATCATAACATCTCAGAGCAAAAAATTTAATCACCACATGGGCCGATGACTTCATCCACGTACACTTATATGCATTTGTGATCAGAGAATCACTGAATGAGAAGCCACAACCCTGCTTCCCTTCTCCACTCTGCCATCTTCCTTCCATTTGTGAGGTTTAATGGCAGCCCCAAGATCAAATGAACATAAAGGCCATGCTGGGCCCCTATGTGCAGAAATGCATTCTTGTCAGGGGAAGGCACACTGGAAGAATGAAAAGCCTGCTGTTGAAGCAAGAAATATGTGAAAAATTAAACCAGGCTGCAGAAGGGAATTGTAAAGGCACATTGTGAGCTGACAGGTAAAAACACTGTGTTTCATTTTCAGCTGCCATATTAAAAAAGGCTGTTTGTGAATAAAGAGAAATACACTCTGATTCAGCCTTTTCATGTGATGCAGCTGAGATAATAAACACACAGAGTTAGAATTTCCCTTACTAAAGTGAAAAAATCATAATGGGAAAGGAACATTGTTGGTTCTAGTCAAGTATATTAACAACAGACAGAAGGCCTCATGTGCCCAAAGAAAGGTAACCTTCCCCTAAACATATGTTTCTATTTCCTGAAAAACAACCATACGTTTCAGTTACAAGAGAGATGAATTTTAGTTTCCTAGGTTTGCCCTAGGTAGGCACTCAAATAGGTATCAGGAAGGTGGGAGTGAAGACTCGTGGTTTGGTGTGTATCTCCTGTCTGACCCTCTGGCTGGAGCCTAGAGAGCCTAGAGCCTGCTCACTGTAACCATGTGACTATTACATCATGTACAACCTTCGGAGAAAACGTGATTCAGAAGATTTTCAAAACGTAAACTAACCCCTGCCAATGATTTCTTGGAAAAGATCAAAAAATCCTTGCAATTGGATATTTCTGCCTCAGCTAAAATGGCAGCTTGCTGCAGGAAACCTATTGTTGATTACTTCAGAAATTATGTACACGATGTACACGGTTCCCTTACCCCCAAATAGAACATTCATCCTCCTACAAATATGGTGTAGACAGTGGAGGTTGGGAAACATTAGACTCCACCACTGTTAGAAACCTCCTAATGCAGCCTTCAATCTGGTTCTAACATCATTGATAAACTTGTATGGCAACATTAGAAATTAGGTGAAGCAACATACACTGCGTTTGTCTACCATTCAGGCCAGTTCGGATTCGCCATTATTTGGTCAAGAACTGTGCCTTGCTTCTAACACTGACAAACCTTCTCAATAATTGCTGATGGTACTTTGTCCATGTAGGCTACCACACCTAAAGGCCCTTTCGCGCAAATTGTACAGCCTATCACCTCAGACTCAATGGTAATTGTGGAAGATTCACAGGCAACTACAGAGAAGTTGTGTAAAAAAAATAAAAACTGAATAACTGAAACGAAAACAAAAAAACACACAAATAAGGAAATTTAAAAAGAAAATCATCTAAAAGGTTTGACTATTGAAGAAGCTTGGGGTCATACATCGACTGATGCTAGAAATACAAATAACACTAAAAAGGGGAAAAAGAAAAGCAAAAAAGAAGCAGCAGGTGTTGCTCACAGATACAATTAATCTTACCCTATGAATGTAGCGGACTACAGTCTAACTCTTTCAGTTTATGAGGAGAAAGGTGCCTCTATCTCTACCTCCGAAGATAATGAAAGGGAGGCTACAGCACTGGACGATGATTCTACTGTTCGTTCTATGAGGGTTTATGATTCGGAAGTGCCCCCAATTGTTGAATCCTCATTTTAGCCTACCATTGATCAAACAGAGAAAATCCATCTCATCGAAATGCTTCATATAAGAGGGGTTAGTATTGTTTTATGACTGTGCTGGAATGGTGAAATGCACGTTAAACCGACAAGAAGATCCACAGGATATTGTAATGTACTCATTATAAATACTGGCAAGCAAAAACATACTCATAAATTAAGTCTTTCACATTTCCTACATGTGGAAACATAAATGCACACTCTGCAACCATCTCAGTCAGGATCAAGTCCCCAACAAATGCTGTGTGTATGTACCAATACCTAACTGTGACTCCATTCCATTTCAGCAACTAGTGCACAATGCAAACTATAGCATATTGTGTACATTGTGCAGTTCTGATAATCAGTTGATGGCACATATACTCTCACATAGTCAATATGTAATTGTAATGCTCTTATGATACAATGGCAATTGAGCCAAAAACAACAGCAAACAAAAAACAGCAAACATACAGCCGTCACAGCATGGCCAGGTATCACTTTACAACAAAACCTTCACAACAGTAGCCATAATCCACCACACAGGCGACACAACCAGTGGAGGGCACTGCACCGCATACATTACAAAGCAATGGTCATGGTGGGAATGCAATGATACTTCCATCATTCCAAAGCAGAGAGTACCTGGAAATCTTGCAAATGCCTACTTAAAATTCTTGAAGGCAAAATGTAGTCATTGATGTACAAAACTTCTATACCTTACTTCCCAACAGGAACCAGTACCCTTGCAAAGGCACAAATAAAGAATTACCTTCCACAGTATCGCCTTAAAGCAAGTTCCCATACAGCACGTATTCAAGAAATGCATTAAAGTGTGTGTTGGATAATTTTATCCCCAGCGAACTCAATGAGTACACTCAGACAAACAATATGTGTACACAAATGACAGTAGCACTATTTTCCACATGATACTTAAAAGGGAAAGTACTAAGAATGAGGGTGCAAAACTATCCTCAGTAACCTCTGAAACCACCAAGTACACAAATGAGTCACCACCTCTCTAAGAATATGCATACAAATGATATACATATGGAAATATGACTATGTAAATCCATAGTGGTACACCACCAGTTCAGAATGTACACAGATGTGAAAGTAGCAACATGAATGCACAAGCTTGTAAACCTACCCTACAAGAATGGAACACTGTAAACAGAATATGCCACCAGATATGTACCTTAAACCATAATAGTACAGTATTTGCAGCATTACCACAACCCAACACAACCTTCAACAACCACTGTGCTAGAAACATATCCTCAAACACTTCCAAAGTATGAGCAGTTACAATATGCCAACGTGTACATAACTACTGTCACAATTCTGCAGAAGCACAGTACAATGGCTCAATACTTGCCAACATGTAACGCTTACCTATGGTGCCCTGCAGGAGTGCCTGGTCTGGACTGTTCTAACGTGTTGCCCCCTCATTCGGGTTAACTGTACACTGAAGAATACCCCAGCCACTCTCTTCCCCATCGGTCTGCTGGTGGCTTAACCCACAGACGACCGTGAGGCTGGGAGGGTCCTGGATGAACTTGGTTCCACTGGAAAATGTTCTTTGGGGGTGGATAACCTAAATGTAAGTGTATGTATTAAGTATTGGTTTCTATTACTTTCTCTCCCTCCTCCCGTCTCTCCCCTTCCCTGAGGTAGCTGGCTGGCTGGCACGTTACGGCTTTTGCTCACCGTAATGAAGTGAGGACTGAAGGCCAAGGTTAGCTGGTAGGTACCCGACTCCAGTTACTTCACTGAAGACTAGTGATCCAGACCAGCTGCAAGGCACTGGATACGGATGATGAGCAGGTAAGTTCTAGTGAGGACTTATTCTAGATATTGGCTACTTCTCAATGTGAAACATAGCTTGTATGTACAATGTCTTTGTTGATGCATTCAATATTAATAGTCTCTTTATTTCGACACTTCTAGATGAAACACTGACAAACTGTCTGGACTCAGAGCATAGCGAAGAAGCTGGAACTTGTATGCAAGTGAGTCCAAGGTAAACCGGGTACGGGAACTAGGAAATATGTGGTATTTCAGTCTCTTACTATTGTAGTTTTGTGATTTCAGGTTCCCAGGAGCTGTGATTACTGTGGATGGAAGATGAAGGACCGGACACACCAGGTTACTAGGATGGGATGCCATAAGTCTACCGAGGTGAAGATGAAACACTGACAAACTGTCTGGACTCAGAGCATAGCGAAGAAGCAGGAACTTGTTTGCAAGTGAGTCCAAGGTAAACGGGGTACGGGAACTAGGAAATATGTGGTATTTCAGTCTCTTACTATTGTAGTTTTGTGATTTCAGGTTCCCAGGAGCTGTGATTACTGTGGATGGAAGATGAAGGACCGGACACACCAGGTTACTAGGATGGGATGCCATAAGTCTACTGAGGTGAAGATAAGGATCAAGACCGCACACAAAGCAGAAGCCCCCCGGGGGGAAGAAGTTCTTCCATTGTGGGTGAGATGCTACAAAGTCGCATAGGTGCCGATCGCACATGCAAAGTAAATAGGAGCGGTAAGCATAACACTGCTCTGTTAGGAAGCAGATGAAATGCTAAGGGCAGGGTGTGGTCCGGGGCATGGTTTCATAGGCACAGACCGTGCCCTGTCAGCACTACAGCACCAATGATGTCAGATTCATGTATCTATCTGGTGCCATGTTGGGTTCCACAGTTGGTTCCTCTTTGGCAGCCATGTTGGGATGGGTTGTCACCTTGTTCCATATACATTCTGCCAGCCAGCCATCCCACAAACCCTTCATCTCCCTACACTGTCCTGGGGGGAGATCCTCCTGGCCCTGACCCATCTGCCTTGTACCCACACTGCAATCTTGACAGCACTCCCCTACAAAGCCCACAAGGAGGGCCAGCCTAGGTCCTGCCTTTGTGGTATGATTATGGTGGTAAATGGCTAACAAACAGGGTACATGAATGTTTTCTACTGGTTCCCAAATCCGATCTAAAACGTTGTACCTCTTCCAATCCACCAGGTAATGTAATTTTGGTCTAATAATCTTGGAATCTAAGATGTCCCGTACCTCGTACTATTTCTGCCCATTTACAATTTCTACTGGAGGAAGTTTACAGATTGAGTTTCGTGTGCCAGGGTGTACTGGTTTCAGTAACTATGCATGGAAGACAGGGTGGATCTTTAATGAGGGGGGAAGTCCCAGTTTAAGTACAACAGGATTAACTATAAGACTGTACTGTTTGCATGTTCACTATGTCTTATGTACTATGTAACTAAGCCTGTACATCCTCTATGTAACCAGTGCCACGATGCCTACGGGCTGCTGTGCGCTCTACAAATATGAATAAATAAATAAATGATGGTTGTTATGGGGTAGGGACCAATGAATTTAGGGTGAAAACCTTTGGGGCATTTTAACTGAATATGTTTGGTGGAGAGCCAGACTTGGTTGACAACTTCATAAAGTGGTGCATTTCTTCTTTTGTTATCAGCAAAATGTTTCTGAGCAGCTTTGGCATCGTGCAGGGTTCTGGTGGCTTTGCTTAACGTTTCTCTGATACTAGTATGCAGAGATGTTAAGGCTGGCATTTCCAAAGCCGTAGTGGGATCACAAGCTGTGGTACGTGGATCCCTTCCCTGTAAAAAGTGGAAGAGTGAAAAACATGTGGCACTGTCAATACTGTTGTTGTATGCATATTCCAGTGCTGACATCAGATTATCCCAACTGTCCACCTGGGTAATCATGCAACACAGGTATTGCTGAAGCGTTTGGTTAGTTCTCTCCATCTCACCATCAGTTTGTGGGTGATGGCTGGTGGATAGTCTGATTTCACTTTGAGCCTTATCACAGCAACTCCTCCAAAAATTGGGTATGCATTGACTCCCTGGGTCCGAGATGCTTACGGATGCAAACCCATATAATCATAAAATGTTTGTTAGGAAAACTTGAGCAACAGTCATTGCATTTGATAAGACTTTCAAGGTGATGAAATGCGCCATCTTGGTTAGGAGGTGTACTACTACCAGGATGGTGTTGTACCCATTTGAAGGAAGAAAATCGGTAATAAAGTCCAGTGATATTGGATGCCATGGAGTAGATAGTATGGACAATGGTCTCCGTAATCCTGATGGTTTAGTTTTGGAAGTCTTGTTTCGGGCACACACATCACAAGACTTTACATATTGGATGATGTTCTCTTGCCACTTAGACTACGAAAAATGTTGCTGAATTTGCACGAGAATTTTGGTGATGCAAAGATGGGCAGTGCTAAAGCATTGTGGTAGTTGTGTAAAATTTTGTCTTGCATGTTTGGCTTCAGTAAGTACAGGCGCCCTCGATAGTACGGTAGACCATCTTCTACAGTTTGTTGAGGGTCTTGGGATACCCAAACCTGTAACTGTTCTAGTGTTAGATGTTGCCTAATTTCAATGCACAGCTGATCTAAAGGAGGCAGCTTTCAACTTGTCAATCCCAACTATTTGCTTCCTGGGATAATAGCCACTGGGTCTGAAACTGCATAAACATCTTTTCCCTCCAGATTCCATCCTATGCGGGATAGGGCATCTGCCTTTCCGTTTTTGACTCCTGGATGGAAGGTTATTCCGAAAAGAACTGGGCCCATCTAAGCTTACGGGGAGTTTGCACCTGTGCTGTTTGCAGATATTGTAGATTGTGATGGTCTGTGTAGAGAATAACTGCATCTCGTTGGGACAATACGGCTCCCATTGGCAGGCTGGACGCATCAGTTTGGAAGTTCAGGATCTGGGTGTTTCAAAATCAGCATGGGGTAAACTGTGCCTTGAATTGTTTAAAAGCTTGTTCAGCTTCATCGGTCCACATTAAGGATTTGTGCCTTTTCAGTAATGCCGTGATGGTGTGTGCAATGTTTGAAAAGTGGGGTATGAATCGCCTATAAAAGTTAGCGAATTCTAAAAAACTTTCCACGTTTTTAACAGACGTAGGTGCGGGCCACTTTAAGATTGCTTCCACCTTGTGATTGTCCATTTGGATGACGTGGGATGTTAAGAAGATTCCTAAGTACTCCACTGTGGTCACTTAAAAGTAACATTTAGCAACTTTGCATACAACCAGTGTTTGCAGAGTTTTGGAAGGACAGCTTTAACGTGAAGCACATGATCTTCGGTGGCTGAGTAGATTAATATATCATCGATATAGACCATGACACAAACATCCAGGAGTTCTTGTATAACGTCTGTCATTAACAACTGGAAGGCTGCCGGTGCATTACACAGTCCAAAGGGCATGAATGTATATCCGAATAACCCAAATTTGGTGTGAAAAGCAGTTTTCTACTCATCCCCCTCCTTTATTCAGACTAAATGGAATATATCTTTGCCTCTTTAAATTGGTCCAACGATGTAGGAATGAAAGGTACAGAGTACCTATTCTTCACAGTTATCTTATTGAGTCCCCTATAATAAATGCAAGTTCTGAGGTCCCCTTCCTTCTTTGGTGTGAAAAAGACAGCAGAAGAAGCTGGGGACTTGGAGGGTCGAATAAATCTGTTTGCCAAGAACTGGTCCAAGTACGGTCGCAAGTGCTGGTATTCTTTTTGTGTAAGAGCAGAAATGCAGCTACATGGAACCTGCAAGCCTGGTATCAAATCGATTTGGCAATCATATGGCCGGTGAGGAGGAAGGGTATTGGCTTGTTCTTTTTTAAATACATCCTCAAATTCCTTGTATATGGCAGGTGTTTTTTCTCTTCATTGGGCAGTATCATGGCCACCACCTTTTGTGTTCTAGACGCTGGCTCCTTGTCCACAACCGGTGCAAATGCATAATAGGTGGGAAGGCACTCGGATGCAAAGATTCCTGTATGCGTTTTCCAGTTAATAACAGGATTGTGGTTTTCCAACCAAGGCATGCCAAGTAGAAGTTGGAATTGTGGGGCATTAATCAGGTCAAACGTTATACGCTCTCGGTGGCCGTCTCTGCACAATAGTTCGACCTCTTGCGTACACTGCGTTACTGGCCCAGATGACAATGGTAAACCATCCACCGAGAATATGTTGTCCACTTTCTTCCTTCGGTGCCCTGGTAGGCCGATTCTCTGCGCCACTTTCATATCTATGTAATTACTTATTGCACCCCAGTCGATATAGGCTTCCAAGGCATACATCTTTTGGGGTTGTTCTAGTCTGATAAGGATGACAGTTACTGTAAATTGTGAGACCGTGGTTGATTTTTCCTCCGTTGACAAGCTGATCCCTACTCTTGTCAAGTCTTGGAGTTTTCCGACAGTGGAGTGGGACCTTTTGGGTTCACTGGGAGCACCTCAGCTGCTCCCAAGGGCCATTGGCATGGTTTGTTAGTACAGTCCTTCAGAAAGTGGCCTGCTTTGCCACAATATAACCACAACTGGTCCTGCCAATGTCTCTCTCTTTCCTCCTTGGGAAGTGGCCCCTCACACTACCCAACTGCATGGGCTCTGGGGTAATTTCCTGAGCACAGGATTGCGTTTCGCTTGTCCAGTTGTATAAGGGCCTATTCTCCAACCAGGCACGCTCTGTCTTTCTCTCCTGTAATCAGTGATTTAAATGTACTACTAAATCTCTGTATTCTGAACATCGTTCCGAGGTATTGACCACTTGCGCCAACACATCTTTAAGTTCCCCACGCAGACCCCGATAGAAAATGGTGCTTCTTTTTTGTTCGGGCCAATTGGTTTCAGAGATGAGTCGCTTCAATGCAGCGATGAATACTAGCAATTCCTGTGGTCCCTGTGGTAAGGCCAACAAATCCCCATGTAATGCTTGACCCTGGCTTCTGCAAACAAATACTTTGTCTAACTGCCATTAGAATTATGCAGGATGGGTCATCTCGATTCACTAAATGCACTGACCAAATAGCGTCATGGCCACCCAAATATGACAACACTAAAGCCACCTTCATTTGCTCCGTAGGAAAGACCTCTGGCCGACACAAATAATGTAATCTACACTGGTTCATAAAAATAGCATACCTTTGTGGGTCCCCTGGAAATCATTCAGGAGGGGCCAGGGGAATGGTAGGTGGGGTGGTTACATGAATATGAGGTGCCCCAGCAATGGTGCCATCAGATGAATGAGGTAGTGACACCTGGCCTGCTTGCACTACCAATAGGCGTTTGGCCAAGTTATTGGTTCTTTCTCTCTTAAGTACTGCTTCCCTTCTCACTGAGTTTGTTTCTGAACGGGCTGCATGCACCTCTGCTCACAAGTCCCCAAAAGGGCTGCTAACTGGTCAATCCCTGATTCCATGACAGTCAGGCACGGCTTGTGATGTGGGCTTAGCATTCTGTAATGCTTACCTCTGGTGCCCTACAGGAGTGCCTGGTTCGGGCTGTTCTGAAGTGTTGCCCCCTTACTCTGGTTACCTCTGCACTCAAGAACACCCCACCCACTCTCTTCCCCAGCAGTTTGCTGGTATCTTAACCTCCAGAAGAACATGAGGCTGGGAGGGACCTGTATGAACTTGATTCCTAAGGAAAATGGTGTTTGGGGGGGTCTGGATAACCAAGTTAAGTGTATGTAGTTAATATTGGTTTCTAATGCTTTCCCTCCCACCTCTTCCCTTCCCGAAGGTAGGTGGGTGGCTGGCAAGTCACGGATTTAGCTCACTGTAATGAACTGAGTACTTAAGGGCAAGGTTAGCAGGTAGGTATCCGACTCCAGTTACTTCAATGAAGACTAGTGGTCCAGACCAGCTATGATGGATTAGATACAGATGATAAGCAGGTACATTCTGTGAGGCGTTATTCTAGATCTTGCCAGCTTCGCAATGTAAAACATAGCTTGTTTGTGCAATGTCTTTGTAGATACGTTGAATAGGAATAGTCTCTTTATTTCTTCACTTTTATGCTAAACACCAACAAACTGTCTGTACTCAGAGCAGAGCGAAGAAGCTGAAATTGGTATGCAAATGAGTCCAAGTTAAACTGGGTATGGCAACTGGGCGGTACATGGTATTTCAGTCTCTTACTATTGTCATTTTCTGATTTCAGGTACTCAGTAGCTGTGATTACTGTGAACTGCAGACGAAGGACCAGAGACAATGGGTTACCAAAATGGGACGCCACAAATGTTGCGAGGTCAAGGTAAGGTTCAAGACCGAACATGAAGCAGTAGGCCACCAGGACAAGTAGTTCTTCAATTCCAGGTGAGAATGCAGCAAACTCGGGTACGTGACAATTGCACATGCAAAAGAAATAGAAGCGGTAAGCATAAAACTGCTCTGTTAGGAAACAGAGGAAATGCCAAGTGCAGGGTGCAGTTCAGGGCATGGTTTTATAGCCGCGGTCCGAGTCCTGTCAGCAGTACACCACCAAAGATGTCAGAGCCATGTATCTATCCGGTGCCATCTTGAGTTCCACAGTGGGTTCCTCTTTGCAGCCATGTTGGGATGGGTTGCTGCCTTCTTCCACATACGTCTCTGGCAGGCAGCCATCCCACAAACCCATCGACTCCCTACACGTGGGGGGAGATCCTCCTGTCCCTGACCCAACTAGTTTGTACCCGCACTGGAATAGTGAAAAAAACACCAGCAGCAACCAAATGCATAAAGATACAGTGCTGTAAAAACAAAGCAGGTCAATATTTCCAAAACATCAACTGCTATACAACGCCACCCATCCTACGCACATGTATATGCCAGAAGTAAATCATAATCCATTACATTTCCTCCTACTTCAAGAGCACACCTTACAAAATTGGTGTAACCACTGCAAACATTACTGTAAATCATTGTGCACCATAGCAGCAAAGGAAATTGGAAGGTTTGTTTTTTAATGCAGCATGGATTTCGTTTTCTTCACAGACACAATGATTATGCAAAGAAACACAGGAACTGTGCAGATTGCACAGTACACTGGTTTAAAGTGTAGTACTTATGAAGTACTAGTTGTAAGGGTCCACAAACTAAACAAATATGTGCAATGTTGTACACTACAAAGTAACAAAATACCTGCTCTAACATATTCTGTTCTCATTCCCCATAGATAATGCAGCAACGGGGACTGCAACATTTCACATCCCATACACAAAAAACAACACAGGCCCTCCCCCATCCAAACAGTAAGTGTGAAGTTATTGCTATCATACATCAGTACAATGTTCACAGTGCAATGTATGCACATAGCAATGCCACATTTTGCAGTATACACCTATAACACACTTCACAGCTTGTGGCTTCGCCCTACACACTTCACTACACCCAGTACATTGTGCGGTCTCCAGCCATGCACTCAATATTGTAGACCCTACAACTAACTACAGTCCCAAACAAGTTCCAAACTGCGTACACTGATCAGGGGCACACACAGTCTGCCATTGTTCACCGTTGCCTCATAACACACTGCACATATAAATGTTCCTTAGGGACTGTAAATGCACATCTTATGTATTTTGCCATTTGTGCATTCAGTGTAGCATGTGTACGTCACCAACATTTCTCCCCATACATCATACTAACTTCAACGTAATGACACTACCAACATTCGGAAATCATGGTACAATGGAAACATGTTGCCCCCTGGAACCTTTTTATTTCTCCAGCATCATCTCCGGAAAGCAAAACCCAACATACCTCTCGTTCAACAGGACAAATGCTCATTGTAAAACAGTCTTGAGTGGGGGCCATGATTAGCTCCAAGGCCAGAATTTGTATGAAATTTTTGATATAAGGCATCAAAGAAGCAACAACTGGTACCTTCTTTACCTTGCAAATCAAATGCCTTCTTCCACACGGGCCACCAAGGACATACATTATTCCTTTTTCAACTTTGCTAGACAACAACAAAAGGACAGGAGTGCACAGATGACATTGCACACTGGATTTTGTTTGCAAAATAAAAGAGAGGTAATAGCAGCCACCTTACACGTTCTCCTGATCCTTATGTAGCAAGATAAAGCTCTTGCAACAATTCACAGTGTTAGTCGTAAACTATGGGAATGTTCTGGAACCATATGCTCTGTGTGCGCATGTGTGCTTTTGCTTTTGTTTATGTTGCTCCTTTCTGGAGCAAGGTGCTCACATGACAGAATATGCTAGGCTTGGCACGCATGTAACCAAAATACCTGCAGTGCACACCATGAGCAACAAATCTCCACAACTAAAGTGAGCTATGCCAGTGACTGTTGCGATGGGGTATAGTGTAAACACATATAGGTAATGGAAGCGATGTACACATTTGAATTGCACACAATAGGAATACCAACCGCCTTCTTTGGCCATCTCAAGAAGTACGCAAAAGAAAGTTAACAGTCAGACGGCATGCCATCCTGTATATAACGGGACCTAATGGAGTACATGGTTTTGTTCAGTACAAATGTAAATGAATCGGTCTACACATTATCCATACTTAAAAAGTGTGCTGCCTAGTTACACGTGTCATGTCGCAATGTCTTTCTTCACTCTGAAAACACAGAGTATTATCAGGGGCCCACCATACCAAACAGAAATGGTGGCATGTCAGTTCGTGAACGGCAACAAGTCCAATGACATACACCATTTGCAAGTGCAGGCAATGTATGCCACATCTGGTGGTGTATCAACTGCAAAATGTACTCTACACCCATTCTGTAACAGTGACCACCCACAGCAGAGATACATACTTCCAAGAGTGCATGCTAAAGTTACATATCAGTACAGGAACAGACTCAAAAAAGGCAACATTCTGAAATCTACTTCCAAACAGTGGCCAGACTGTTAGTTCCAAGGGCCCTAGCCATGCACACAAGGCAGTAAAGGCTTGCCACTCCGAACACAACATAGTACATCAAATGGAAATATCCCAATATCATCTCCAATACTCTCCCCATCACCAATGGTCTCTGAAGGTAGTTGCTTGTGCAGGTACCTGGCAATGATTTATATGTGAGAAGATGTATAAATGGTCCATATGACAAAAGTGTGATGGTAAAACAATCCTTACAAGTCCCAATGTCTTACAACACTCCCTGAAGAAAGGCTCTGTTGACAGCCACAGCATTCAAAAGGGAAATACTGGCATGTCTCACCACTGCTTTTGTAGGAAGTCTAACATGTCCTCCACAATGACTCTATAAATGTGGACAATTACATATTTAAAAGTGTGTGGAATGTAAGAATGTATGGTTAGGATAACCTATCCAAATGAGTTAAGGCAAAAGTAATGCACTCTTTAAACATAAGTGTGCAATGCACATACCTATAGCATTGTGCTCCCATACATGGCTGCATGTGTTGGGGGGGTTGTGCCCAAGGCCTAGCCTCTTGGGTACATGCGGAGGCCTAAGGCCTCCCCCCATGCATCCAAGCACCTAGTCCTTGTGCACACCCACTGCAAGGCAATGGAGTCATGCATGCCAACATGTGGCCACGTAGCTTTCCTGACTACAGGTACGTATTGGGTATGTTAACGAACCTGAACAAGGCAACATTCTGAAATCTACTTCCAACCAGTGTCCAAACTGTTACCTCCAAGGGCCCTAGCAATGCACACAAGGCAATAGGGGCTTTGCAGGCACAACACAAACTAGTACACTGACTGCAAATATCCTCATAGTTTCTCCAAAGCACTGCCTATCCCCAATGGAGTTGGCCTGCACTCACCAAAGAATGATAGTGGCCTGTGCAGCTACCTGGCGATAAAGTATATGTGAGTAGCAGCGTGAATGGTGCATATCGCCAAATTGTGATGGTAAAACATCCTTCCATGTGGCAATGTCTTACTATCCTCCATGAAGCAATGCTCTGCCTGAGCCCTAGCCTCTTGGGTACATGTGAAGACCTACGCCCTCTGACCTATGCACCGAAAAGCCTAGCCCTTGCCCACACCCACTACATGGTAGTGGAGGCATGCATGGCAACATTTGGCCACATACCGTACATGCCAAACCTACCACTGCTACCGACACCCCTACCCACCACTCCAACAGAACGGAAACCCGCAAAGACAACATGAGCACTGATACCCCTAGGCAACAGCATAATACATTGTCAATTTCTTCGCATTTTCGGCAATCCAGTCCCCGTTCCCAATGGAGCATGCATGCAGCCGTCACAGAAGTTTGTCGCCTGAGGAGCTATCCGCAAATTGCTGCATTGCTCGCGTACACCACTCGCTCACCACCGTCTTCTTTTGTGGAAATCGAAATAATATTGTACCTCCTATCGCATTGTTTGAATGTATGTTGGCCTATGCCAAGTTGTCTAAAAACATCGTGTACATAGATTCCGCGGCAAGGTCTTGACCTTAATGTATTGTGCAAATCGCCATCTTGGATTTAGCCGCCATTTTAGGTTCTCTTGCAGTGTGGAAGTCACCCTGAACAACAAAATGGAGGCCGAATGACATTTCGAGTGGGATTCTGGCCGTTGTGACCTCCGCACACATGAATAAGTAATATGCCCGCAGGCCACTTGTTAGGGTCGCGAACTGAGACCTTGTCCTATCCCTGACCTATGTGTAAATGAACAACTGTATCAGCGGAACTGATCAAAATGCATACATTATGGGATTGACCTGGCAACAAACCCTAGGTCTGGTTCTGAGAATGGTTAACTTGCGAGGGGGTTGGCCAGAGCTGGATAAAAAAGTATAAAAACCCGAGTATCCCAATGTTCGCTCTCTCACACTAACACGGCGAACTACCATTGATGGTTTGTTCTGTTACTCTGAGGGCCGAATAGCTATCCGTATGTCAATTGACTTTTGGTAATTGTTGTATCTTTGAATAAAGCGCTTTGTATGTCCTTTGTAACCTGTGTTGGTGTGTTTCCTTTGGGCTTCCCGGCCTCATATCAATTTTTCTGTTTCCACAGTTGGCGCCCGAATAGGGACCCTCAAGATTGATGCCGGATCATTGAAGGTTGACGCAGACTATCGAACCGGGATCGGACGGTGTGATTCTGCGGGCCCGACCGATCGAGACGCGATACCTCGGCAGCGCTGCACGATCCGATCCTTGGACGATAGTTGTGTGGTCTGACACGGCATCTTGACGAGGGTCCAATTTTGAGGCGGGCAGATTTGCCGAAACCACCAAACACAAGGTAAAATTCGTTAGGTAAGTTCTTTGGTAAACCGTACGGTCCTCCTTAGGTTTGGTCAGGTGCAGTCGTGACCCGGCTCTTAATTTAACCCTGACAATTTGAATTTGGCGTATTGTATCTGCAGACACAATTATTGAACCAGGTAACACCAATTTTTTGTGAAATGCCTGGGAAATTGTCTAGCTGCTTTAGGGCTCTGTTCCGCAGAGATCGACAATCCTTGGAATTGAGCCGCCCGGCACCACAGGAGGGGTCGCCGGCGTGTATTATGTACTGTAAGTATGGCATTGGAAGTATCGTATTTAATGATATTTGGCACAGACAGACCAGACATGCCTCCGAATTTCAGTGGCCAATCAACGGTAGTTTTGAGATCCCCAGTATTGAATACTTAGAATCAATCTTGTTAAAGAAAAAGGCTAGACCAGCAGCCTTTGATGTGTTACAGAATTAGAAGAAAGAAGCATTACAGCAGCTTAAAAGTAGGGATAAACATGCACGTCATCATAAAACAAACGCTGAAAAAGTATTATTATATGATAAAGAAAAGCGGTCAGAATCAGTTAAAAATATGGATAGAGCCTTTTCACTCGGGATCCAGAAAATCTATCCCTCTAAAGATTTCCATGTTTCTGAGGAATTTATTGAGAAATTATTAAATGAACGCAGGCCCGATGCCTCAGCGCCACCTCCATATGCTCCTGTTTTGGGCGCTCTGCCCGTTCCTGCTGTTGTTCCTGTTGCTATTCCTGTTCCCCCTGTACAACCTATTGTTCCTAGTCCTTTGGTTATTGTTCCTCCGCCTATCGCACCACCCCTTCCCCCTGCACCGATAGTTGCACCTTTGTCAAATTTACCTATACCTCCGCTTCCGAGTGGCCCCGTATTGATTGGAGTCGACCCAGGTGCAGGGTCAAAGATTGTGACTCGTAGTACTGTTTCTGTAGATAGGAAACAGGAATTGTTTGCATGGGCTAAGCATTGCATGGAGAAAGGTGATCAAGCTAATGTTTTTTCTACATTATCTAATTTGAATAGTTTTCCCGAGAAAAATGTTTTTATCAAAGGTTTGGGGACTCATTTGTGTGTGATGTGGGGTAGATTACAAAATTCGGATCTTCCACAAGGGGTGAGAGATCTGAATGCTTTGGCACTTTCGAGGGACACAGAGCAGAAAGTATATGGACATGTTGAAAGATTGTTTGAGTTTAGGAAAGACTTTGAAAAATCACGAGATGAGGATGATGAAGACGATAGAATATATGTACAGAAACGGTTCCTTCCATGCCGTAGAGCGGCACCTGAGGAAGTACGAATTTGTACCAAAGATGCGGTTCGATGGATCTCGGATTCATCGATACTGCCAGACGAAGTGTATGACACATATAGTCAGTATACAGTAGAAATGTAAAGAAAGGTAATTCAGGTGATGGTACAGCACCTGCAAGAGGAATGTGTAAGGAAGAGGGTTAGTTGCCCCATAGAATTATTGGGGATTTGTAAAAGGGCTTTTTCGCCCGACACTTCTACAGCTGCCTTAGCGCTCGACCTGGCTCTATTGCTTAGTAAGCGGCGGGGGTACCTATATCTCAGTTGCCTATGAGAGAGGTTCCTCCGACCTTTGTCCCAAAAGTTGAGATCCCCGCCAACGCGGCAACTGGTGCCCCTGCTGTGGATATCCCTGCACATTATGTATCGCAATTTGTTCACGTCCCGTTTTCACGACAGGAAGTGAACACAATTAGACAATCAGTTCCCGATATTAGGAAAAACCCGATGGGGTTTTACAAAGAAATAGAGTCCGTTTTACAGTCCTCTGTGTTCACCTTGAGTGACATTGACTTGTTATTTCCTGTACTCCTACCCATAGATGCATGGAAACAGGTTCGGACAATAGATGATGTGCCGGGGTTGGGAGATACGTGGGCAAATATGATTAGAATTGATGGAGAAAGACCAGCTGGTGAGAAACCGCCACAGGTAATACTTACTTTACCTGATAGGATTGTCGCTAAACTAAAAACTATAATTCCAGAGAAAAGGATTATTTGGGACAAGCTTACGGCTTGTGTCCAAGGAAAAACTGAAGGCGCCACCGAATTTTTTAATAGATTCGAGCAGGTATTTTCTGACTTCAGTGGACAGGATTTAGGTACAGAGTCGGGAAAGAGGTTGTTCGTGGACAAATTTGTACGTGGATTGTTACCTGACATCCAGTCACAAATTATGTCCTCAGAGAGCGCTTGGCAGGCAAAATCTCAATCTGAGGTTTTGCACATGGCTCAGTATTATGAGAACCGTGTTAATAATGAAAAGGAGAAAATTGAAAAGAGAAAGGGAGATTTGAAAACCAAAGTATTATTGCAGCAAATTGTTAGAAACCCCAGAGGAGGTATGACACAAACTAGAGGTCAGTACGTTCCAAAAGGGAATGCTCCTCTGGGTCCTGTAAATATTAATCAATGTGCTTATTGCCGCCAGGAAGGTCATTGGCGAGCACAGTGCCCTGTCCTTCGCCAGAGGTCAAGCAGTGCGTTTGGGGGTATGGGTAGACGACCTAGGGGCCGCCCTGGAGCAGGGGGCCCTGACAGAGGTCAGCTTTTACAAGATTCTCAGCAACCTTTTTCTCGGGAAAATCAGACCTCGAGTATGGACTCGAGAAACATATTTGATCACCCTTCTGCTGCCTACCTTTCTGAAGAGCTTCCTTCTGACGAGGCTCCGTTTTATTAGGATTGCCCGAAGCAGGGTTTGGAACCTTTGCCTTTTCCCATTAATCAAAAAGGCCCCTACTTTGAATTATTAGTGGGGAATAGGAAACACCAGTTTTTGATTGACACTGGAGCACAGAAGTGCTCCATTGATCATTCTAGGGTTCCAAACATCCCACTGTCAGGGCAAACAAATGTTTCCGTAGGGTTTTCTGGTGTACCAACTGTCTGTCCGGTTTCTGCGCCGGTATCCGTTTCTTTGGGTCCCTTCACGGACCATTGCCCTTTTCTTCTCACTTCAAATTGTGGAGAGAATTTGCTGGGGTTGAATTTGTTAAAGAAATTGAACGCAGTAATTCATTGTTCTTCGGATGGAGTACGGCTAACGGTTTCACCACAGCAACTTCCTAATTCTCAGTTCTTGATTCGACCTTTACCTCCCGAGTTCAGCATCGTCCCGGAATGCTTGTGGGCGGTAGACGACAATGATGTCGGAGTGTTACAGATTGAGCCCGTTAAAATAGTCCTGAAACATGGGGTGAAACTGCCACGCATCCCGCAGTATAAAATATCAGTCGAAGGTGAACGTGCTTTGAAATGCATTGTCTCCGATTTTGTACATCGTGGGGTGATCGAGGAGATTACAGGTAGTTTGTGTAACAGTCCGATCTTACCCGTATATAAAAAAGGCGACAATGCAATTCCATACCGGTTTATAATTGATCTTCGTGCTGTTAACCGTGTGGTCGCCCCACAATTTCCAATTGTGCCTGATGTGACGACGATATTAACAATGATCCCTGCTACGCTACGCACTTCAGCGTTGTGGATCTGAAAAACGCCTTCTTTAGTATCCCGATACATAAAGAAAGCAGATATGTGTTTGCGTTCACCTTGGGGGGACGCTCATTTACATTTACAAGGGCACCTCAAGGGTATACTGAAAGTCCTAGTATTTATAGTAGAGCCTTGAAAGAGCAGCTCGACACCCTTGAATTGCCACGTACTTGCACGCTGCTTCAATATGTTGACGATTTGCTTTTGGCTGCAGATTCTGAGAATGCCTGTAAAGAAGGCACTATACTGTTGCTTGTTCATCTAGCTAAAAATGGTCACAAAGCTTTGCTTAAAAAATTTCAATTTTGTTGTCAGGAGGTTGCCTATCTAGGCTACCTCCTGTCAAAGGAGGGGAGAAGATTGACACCTGAAAGAATAAAACACATTTCTGGCATGTCTGTTCCAAATACACAGAAGGAAGTCAGAGCCCTGATAGGGATGGCTTCCTACTGTCGGTTGTGGATCCCGAATTTCGCACTAGTGGTAAAACCGATGTTGGCTTTGACGAAGAAGGGCATTTTTCTGCCACTGCCATGGGAATCGGAACATCAACGATCATTTTAGCTTCTAAAAACCGCGCTATGTTCGGCACCGGTTCTGGGTACTCCAAATTATGACAAGGCCTTTGTGTTGTTTGTGCATGAATGTGATGGATGTGCTTTGGCTGTGTTAACCCAGGAACACGGAGGGAAGAATAGGCCGTGCGGCTACTACTCCTCCGCCCTTGATCCTGCCGCATGCGCTTTGCCAAGATGTTTGCGCGCTGTCGCTGCTGCTGCCGCGTCTGTAAAACAGAGTGAGGGAATGGTCCTAGGCCATGATTTGATTTTGATGGTACCTCACTCTGTTGATATTTTATTGAACAAAACCCAAATGCAACACCTCACCTCTGCACGGTTAACAAGGTATGAACTAATTCTGTTTGCCCCTCATATTCAAATTAAGAGGTGTTGTGTTCTTAATCCGGCTGAACTCTTACCTTTCCCGCAAAACACTGTTTGCGGTGACGAAGAATCACATGACTGCCTGTATACCACCGAACAAGAAACGAAGGGCAGGATAGATCTCATAGATACTTCTTTGGATAATGCAGAAGGGGAGCTGTTCTGCGATGGCTCCTGCTTCAAACTTTCGAATGGTACATCTACAGCTGCTTATGCAGTTACTACATTGAGCAAAATTGTCGAAACTAAGAGAATTCCGCATAACTCCGCGCAGGCCGCAGAGATTATAGCGTTGACCCGAGCTTGTGAACTTTCCCAAGGGCGAAGAGTGAATATATATACTGATAGCCAGTACGCATTTGGGGTGGCTCACAACTTCGGAAAGCTTTGGTCGGAAAGAGGGTTCCTGACCTCACATGGGACCTAGATTCAGCATGGCCCCTTGATAGTGCAACTACTTTCGGCACTCTCACTCCCTAAACAGTTAGCGATCATGAAATGTGCAGCACATCGCAAGGTTATAGATGATGTAGGAAAAGGGAATGCCTTTGCGGATTCGATAGCCAAACAAACAGCCACAGACCTTAGCACGGACATGTATGCTTCGAGGGAAATGAGAGATGCTTGTATAATGGATGAAGGTATTGGGTCTGTGCGAGATATTCAGACTGATGCCACGATGGAAGAATCTAGAAAGTGGGCTGAAGGTATGGGGAAACTGGATGACGAAGGGTGTTGGGTGGATACATCTGAAGGGAAATGGTTGCTTCCTGATTCTTATGTATTGGCAATGTTTACAATGGACACAGTCCTACGCATGTGTGTGCCCAGCAGATCACAAGAATGTTAGAGCAGGTTTGGGTAAATGACAAAATTCTGGAAACTGCAAAGAGGCACGTCCAGAACTGTATGATCTGCCTACAGCACAATGTGGGAAAAGGGACAGTGACTCCAAGGGGAAGTTTCGGGCCCCCCTCTGTCCCCTTTGAGGTCATCCACTTTGATTTTATTGAGATGGAACTATGTAATAATCTGAAATATGTTCTTGTCATTATTTGTGCATTCAGTAAGTGGGTCGAGGCTTTCCCCGTCAAAAATGCTACTGCCATGACCACCGCAAAGATTATGGTAAAAGAATTCTTTCCTCGATTTGGGCTACCGAGGATAATCTGGTCGGACAATGGTCCTCACTTTATCGCAGCAGTAATTTTGCAAATATGTGCAGCCCTATGTATTGAGAAACGATTTCATTCAGCTAGACATCCTCAAAGTGCTGGGTTGGTAGAAAGACACAACGGTATTTTAAAGAATAAACTTGCAAAAACATGTGCTGATACCAAACTGAAATGGCCAGATGCTTTGCCTATTGTGTTATTAGCTATGCGTACCACACCTCAGACTAGAACTGGGCTTTCTCCATTTGAAGTAGTAATGGGGAGACCTGCTAACATTTGGGGTCTCCTGAAACCTAAAGCTCTGAGGGAGGTGGAGAATGTATTGCTTGTAGACTACTGTAACCAGTTAACTAAAAATCTGTATTTCATTTACCACCAGGTGAATTCTGCTTTACCTGTACGGTTCACGGGCCCAGGACACGATATACAGCCTGGAAGTTGGGTCCTCGTGAAGGCCTACGAGAGCTCTTCCTGTCTCGCACCTCGCTGGCGGGGACCCCATCAGGTATTATTGGTCACCAGGACAGCAGTGCGGGTGGCTGGATAGAAGAACTGGATTCACGCGACGCACGTCAAGAAACTTCCTCACCCGACGCCACACGCTACAGAAGAAGCAGAACCCCTCACTGATGCTACAGTCCCTGATCCTGGAGTAGCAAACAGCGCTGTGAGTGCGTCGGAGAAGTTCTCTGAGCCTGAGGTGCTTGGGGAAAAGTCCATTTCGTCTCCGCACTCTCTTGAAAAATCACTTCCGGAAAACACTGTTTCGAGCTCCGCGACTTCCGTCGCCACCGACACGTCGCTTCCCTCAGGAAGTGACGATACTTTGCTTCTGGACCAGACAATTTCGGGTACCATCAGGTACAACCTTCGACCAAGGAAATAGAACTACGGCACGGGTTTCGTGCATCTGGGAAAAAAAAGTGTTTGGAAAATTGTCTTGTTATGAGAAAGTTTTGTTGAACAAAAAGGGATTCTGCTGGCTAGGGTTGGGAAGGACTAAGAAATCACACGACCGTAGTGTCGCCAGCAACGAACATTGGGGCCGTCGATCGAGAAACTACGATGCCTGCCACCTTCACCGCTGCTCCCCGCACTGGACTTTTAGATAAGGGGGTGACCAAATCAAACAATGAACAATGTGCCTGGGCCCCGAAAACGTACTGTTGTATTTTGATTTTGATTATTGTTATTTTTGCAACTGCTGCTGTAGGACTTTGGTATTTCGAAGAAATCTATCCTTTGAAACCTTTATTACCGACCAAGATCGTACTTACTGTTTTGACTCCCTCTGTACACCTTCACACTCTGTCCCCTAGAGACTCCCAACATAGACAGAAGTATCATAATAACACTCTGATGATAGTACTGAATGCTACCCATGCCATTTTTAATAAGGGTAATTGTTGGATTTGTACTCACTTACCGTAACATGGGAACAAGGGACTGGGATGGTATATACATCCTCTACCTTTAACGACTTCTTGCTATGCCTCTCTTAGAGCACTATTCTTTGGCCGATGGAATGATAGCATCTCAGGGAACTTTGACGGAACTAATTTAAATGATTTCGAGAAACCTGAATTGACTCCCCTGGGATGCTCGCTTTTCGCAAATAGAAGTAAACCTAACGTCGCTTCTATTAGGCCGTCTGACAAACTATAACTTCCTTTTCAAACTCTGATTTCCTTTAAAATGGCTCCGATAGGCAATAAGGACGCTGTACCTCCTTCTTATTCTATAAATCATAGTCCCGACTCAGTTCCCTTCTGTGTACAGAGAAATGGCACTAGGCCAATGGGAGATTTTGAAAATTGTAAAAATATTGTAAATTTGACTGGGGAAAACAGGCCTCTGTATGTAGGAGGGCCTGTTTATTTTGTTTGTGGTAGTTTAGCATTTCCCTGGTTGCCCGAGGATTGGCAGGGAACCTGTTATCTAGGAATATTGTTACCCGGGGTATTTGTAGCTAGTACATTGGAGGTTTCTAAGGCTCACCCTCGGCGAGACAACAATGGAGATACCCCTGGGCAAGTATTGGGGGACATAGCTAAATCGGTTGTGCCCTTTTGGGGACAAATAGCAAACTCAGAGAACATTAGGGGATTAGCAAGGGTATTGGAGAGAATGATCAACCGGACCACGGACATGCTCTACAATATGACCTTAGAGCAAAAGGCGATAAGATTGGTAGCACTTCAAAATCGGATGACATTAGATGTCATCTTGGCGGAACAAGGTGGAGTATGCAAATTAGTGGGGTCCGCTTGTTGTGTTTTCGTACCAGACTCCTCACCAACAATTTTTAAAGCAATTCAGAACCTGCATACTCTCAGTTCTGAAGTCCATATCCCTGTAGGAGACTGGAACCTTAGTACCTGGTTTTGGGATTCTTTGCGATCTTGGGGTTGGAAGGTGCTTTCCGTTATTCTGGTTATTTTAGGGATTCTGTTATTCCTTTGTTGTTGTTTTCAATGCCTCCCAAGTATGTGTGGAATGGTAGGGGGGTGTTGTGCTCAAGCAGTGAGCGCAATAGGGCATAAAATATATACCCCAGATACAGCATCTAAAGAATTCATGTTACAAGAGGTTCTTATGAACGACCTTATGGCTATAGACATTACAGACAATGATGCAGAACCTATGGATGATAATACATGGAGTTATTCCGAAAGTATTAGGGATGATGTTTAGCACTTGGCATAGGCCAAAAGGAGGGTCTGTGGAAATCAAAATAATATTGTACCTCCTATCGCATTGTTTGAATGTATGTTGGCCTACGCCAAGTTGCCTAAAAACATTGTGTACATAGATTCCGCGGCAAGGTCTTGACCTTAATGTATTGTGCAAATCGCCATCTTGGATTTAGCCGCCATTTTAGGTTCTCTTGCAGTGTGGAAGTCGCTCTGAACAACAAAATGGAGGCCGAATGACATTTCGAGTGGGATTCTGGCCGTTGTGACCTCCGCACACATGAATAAGTAATATGCCCGCAGGCCACTTGTTAGGGTCGCGAACTGAGACCTTGTCCTATCCCTGACCTATGTGTAAATGAACAACTGTATCAGCGGAACTGATCAAAATGCATACATTATGGGATTGACCTGGCAACGAACCCTAGGTCTGGTTCTGAGAATGGTTAACTTGCGAGGGGGTTGGCCAGAGCTGGATAAAAAAGTATAAAAACCTGAGTATCCCAATGTTCGTTCTCTCACACTAACACGGCGAACTACCGTTGATGGTTCGTTCTGTTACTCTGAGGGCCGAATAGCTATCCGTATGTCAATTGACTTTTGGTAATTGTTGTATCTTTGAATAAAGCGCTTTGTATGTCCTTTGTAACCTGTGTTGGTGTGTTTCCTTTGGGCTTCCCGGCCTCATATCAATTTTTCTGTTTCCACACTTTGATCTGAACAAATTGATCATATTTTCTGATTTTCACTCCTCCAACCTTTTCATGAACTCTTTCACCCACCCGATCCTGCAAACCATGTTTTGCAACCCTTTCCGGCACGGCAAAACTGCTGCATTGCTCGTGTATACCACTCACACACCACTGTGCTCTTCAACCCAAATAAATACATTGTATTCTCTGTTTTTCACTCCCCCAAACTTTTCATCCACTGTTTCACCCTCCCGATCCTGAAAACAATGTTTGGCAACCCCTTACGGCGCATAACTATCCTACGATACACCATGGCGGCAGAGCGGACCCACACATTTTTTGAGACTTACATTTAAATGCTTTGAAACAAAAGTACGGGTCGGATGTCCACCAAACACGCAAAAGCATGGTTTCTGACCCAAGCTCCAGCTCCTGCCGCAAATTTGGTGAAAATCTGTCCAGCCGTTCGCCCTGTAGCTGTGCGCAAAGTTTTTCCCCATTCAGTCTATGGAAAAAAAAAATTTTTTGGGACCCACCCTATAACTTTTCCCCCCCTGCACAAAACCTCACCAAACTTGTCGAAATAATTCCTATATACTTTTTTTGCAAAGTTTGGTGAGGATTCCTCCGGGGAGCAAAGTTATAAGCCACCGAAAAAGTGGTCTTCCTATGAGTTTAGCAACTTAACCATAACTACACGGTCGCTATCGTGGGCCATGTAATATATATATATATATATATATATATATATATATATATATATATATATATATATATATTTATCACTCGAAAAAACTTTGTTAAGGGAACGTTATGGTTAAGTTGCCCTACCAAAAACCTGTGCACTTTACTAATAAAACTTTTCAAACGTGCCATTATGGTTCAAAGTAAAACCGAAAACCCCTGAAATTCACCAATTATGGTAGGCTAAGCAACCATAACTGCCCGCATCACTGTGCGCTGCTAACACTAACACTCAGGACATCAAAGATGACATCACAAGTGTCATTGATGACATCACTGATGACATCACATGTGTGGCCCTTTTGTTTTTGCTCACTAGGCCAGGCGGTTTTATTTACTGAAAGTTGGAAACTTAACTCGCAAAAGGTATTTTGACAATATGTTCTGTACATTTTAATCGCATCATATGAAGTACATTCATAGGGGAAGAAGCAGGCCTAAAACAAAGCTTTCATTTTTGTACGTGCATACAATCATGTAGATTATACACAGTTGCTAATGATACTGCCTCTTGTTTGCCGACTGTACTCTCCATGTTAGCCCCATATTTGTATGTATTGTAGTCTATTTATGTTTTGTGTGTATTAGCACAAATATGTAGTAAGTGATGCATTATTAGCAACTTAGTTAATGTTTCACAGACCAGAAAAGTCTGATACAGAAGCATTCATGGTTTTACTATACAAATTTGCAAAGTGCAAATTTAGCACCTCTATGGGGTATGCTGCAACCGATATCTACATTTCTGTATGCGTAGGTTCCTCTACTAAAAGGAACAGTGTAATAGAATTTTCTTTACAACAATTCATTGCGTGATGAAGTATGTAGTTTATTAGATATGTCCTCATAACCCCTGATATTTTTTGCCAAAATTATATTCACAACCTCCTGTCTGTAAAGTAATTACACATGTGATGTCATCAGTGATTTCATCAATGACATTTGTGAGGTCATCTCTGATGTCCTGGGTGTTAGCGTTAGCAGCGCACAGTGAATCGGGCAGTTAAGGTTGCTTAGCCTACCTTAACAAAATTTTTTCGAGTGAATTTTACGGGTTTTTAGTTCGTCATTTTATGTATGGAGACTTGTGAATAAAAAAATGTTGTACTGAATGTTACTGCTGTAATTAAGAAGCACAAGAAACAGTGCCGCTGCCTTGCAAAAAAGAAACTCACAAAATGTGTCGCTGAACATCTACCGACCCATATTACCGTTGGTTGGACCTTTGTTCATTGCCGTTCTCAAATTGCCTTATTATCTGGCATTTCAAAAAGCAAAGTCACCCATACACAAAGTAAACATTGCGTTAATAGAGCCCTTTCACAGTGCAAATAAATTTATTTAAAAAAATACTGCATATTTGTCAATAAAATACATAGACGCAATAATCTTTGCCAGTAATAGTGTAAATTTGTAACGCAGTAACGAGTGCTACTAAAAAGGAGGATTACTTGCTAGAATCCGGGGCCACTTTGTAGGGTCGGATTACAAAACAAAATCCTTTTTCAAGATGGCCACTATAGAAATAGAAGGCGGTTATTTCATACATAGACCCTCTTCCCTTTCCATGGTAGTCGGCAAAAAACACAAATACTTGACGCAGAATCCGTAAATAAACATACAGCGACGTACAACCTAATATCTTACATTTGCAAATAATAGAGTGGATTGTTAAAGAAAACGTAAACATTTTAGAGTTTGTAAAGTAGGTTTATTTAACAACAAACTTTGAGAGATGTTCGGAGTAATCCCATTGTGAATGCAATGATAACAATGGTTGAAAGAGGGGTATTGCAAAAGGTAAAGATGAAGAACACGTTGTTTTTTTTTGCATGCAAAGATTATGAGTTCTTTGATAAATCAGGCGCTTTGTTTCCACAGTGATTTTCAAGAAGAAGTCGTAACCTTGAGCCTACAGCACCATAAATGATGTTATGTTGCTCCGAGTGGCGAGTTCAGTGTACGGACAAAGCGGGCTGAAAAAGCCTTCACTCAGCATCTGAAAGCCATGGCACGGACAATACGGCAATATATACCTGGGGGGCAAACGTTACAAAAATTACATGTCAGTAACCAAACAGTACCAAAAATATTTTACAAGAAGACACAAAAAAGTGACAAAGTAATACAGAAATGTAAGCGTTCAAACATGACATTTTAGTGAAATGTTTCTAATGACCATATGTTACATATGTTACTATGGAAATAGTGTTCAAACAGCGACAATCTGCATGCACCGTAAGAGAAAAGAAATAGCAACTACACAGAAAGAAGATAGTGTAGTTAGGAAAGCAAAATGAATGGACAGTGTAAGGAAAAGTACGGCTCGTGATTTCAAAGAAGACCACAAGAACGTGCAAACTGATGCACAAACCTATGTGCACAAACATAACGTTGCAACTAATAAATAGCGATGCTAAAGAAGGAGCAGTGTATGCATACCCTACAAATGGGAAACCTGTGCACTTGGCAATATTGGTGGAGAAATGTAACAGCGTAGAAACATACTTATATTGGCACAATTATAATTTCGGTAATGTAAAAATAAAGGGCGGTCTGCTGGGGAGTGGGCAAAAGTAAACTTACATAATATGTACTGCCTCATTCTGTAACTGCAAGTCAGACACCAATGTATTCGCATCAGAGAATCCTTGTGGACTGATATTGCATGTCCCTAACAAACGTTTTAAAACATAACCTTACAAAGTGCTATTTTTTTGGACCCTTTCATTCCTTGATTTTCTTGTAATGTTTCAGTTTCGCTCAAGGTCAAAAAACAGAAGCCCCTTATACAATCACTCAGCTGCGCGGGTGTATTGAGCGTCCAACCAAAAAAACAACTCATGTGACCTTCATGCAGAAGGCACAAAAATTCCTAGTTTGCAACAACATATTGCAATTCAATTATGAGAACCGCTACTCGCTGTTATGGTTAAGTTGCGCTACTAAAAACCTATGAAATTCAGTGAAAAACGTTGTTAAAAGGGACGTTATGGTTAAGTTGCGCTACTAAAAACCTATCAAATTCAGTAAAAAAACTTTGTTAAAGGGACGTTATGGTTAAGTTGTGCTACTAAAAACCTATCAAATTCAGTAAAAAAACTTTGTTAAATGGACATTATGGTACAAAGTAAAACCGAAAAACCAGAAATCAGTGCAGATGGTGGCCTTAGTTTTCAAAACTTAGAACGGCAGTCTGATGGCAATATTGTTCCAAAAACATTTCAACCCATGCGCACTAATTGGTAGTGGTACAGTGAACACAAAGTTGCAATTAAACGTATGAGTTTGAAGCAGTGGTCGAAGTGTAAGAGAAGAAGTAGTGGAACTATGTTCCCTGCTAGCCTGCCCCGCTCCTCAGAAACCCCATTGCCCTGCCCCCTCCCACACACAATACAAACCCCCAAACACATTTGCCTGCTATTTAAAGGAATATTCAGTGCTGTGCACTGAAAGTGCACATTTCTACTGCTTCCTATACTGTTATTTTAAAACAAAACTGTTCCAGAACAGTTTCTTTTTAAAATGAAAGTATAGGAGCTGTAAAACTTAATTTAAAAAAGTAGAGGAGCACCACTCCCAACCGCTCCCGCTCACTTCGACCACTGGTTTGGAGACAAGAAAACTTCACTTTTTCATTTTGTGCTCCCACATCCCATTCCAACCGCCTCAATGGTGACCTTCTGAAGTAGTATTACATAAGTGTGATCAGTGCTGTCTAGTTTTGTATGTGGGTCTGGCGATGTCTGCGTACACCAAAACATTATTTAAAGATTTCGGGGGGACCATAAAAAGTTGACGTACTTAACGCTGTTGCACAACCAATCATAGAAAGTGGCACATGTTCGTGGGCACACATTTTTCCCCCATTCAGTGTAAGGGGAAAAGAGACGTTTTGAGAAACTCCCCGCTCTTATAATATCCCCTCCCCCTGAACGAAACATCAGCAAATGTTCCAAAGAAATGTAAAGGGCCTGAAATGTTTTGTTTGGAAAATTTGGTGAGGAATCGTCCAAGGGGAGCGCAGTTGTAAAGCACCCAAAAAGTGCTCCTCCTATGGAAACAGCAACTTCACCAGAACAACACAGCCACTAACGTACCTGTGTGATATGCTGCAGTGGTTGTGGGCAGGACCTACAGATTTCTATATTTTTCCATACATATTTCACCGTAAGGGTGTACATTGGCTTATAACAGCACTGCTAATAAGGTCATTTCTGGGTGCATGGCCTTCGGGCATGCACCCAAGACTGTACACCCTCCCCAAAACCATCAGAATACTAAACCATAGTATGGGTGAATGCATTCCTGTAATGTGATATGCTGAATCTGGGCAGGGCCTAGAGTTTTACGAGTGAGGCGTACGGGCTAAGGCCTGCAGCCATGCATCCTGCCCACAACCACCTGAGTGAAGTGTGTAAGTACGGGTGTATCCATAGGTGCGGTATGCCTCACTTGTTCTGGCCAGAGGCTAGACTCATAGCTGTATGATCATAGATATTACAGTATATGGTTGTGCAGTGGCTGATACCTCCAGTGCTTATAACTTAGTGCTTGGGTGCATGGCCTTCGTCCATGCACCAAAGACTGTACACACTCCCCATAATCATCTAATTGACAATCAATAGAACAGGTGTATGCGTGGGTGTGACATGCTGCAGTGGTTGTGGCCTGGGCCTACAGTATTGGAAGGATGGCCTTCGGCCTACGGCCTACAGCCATGCATCCAAGACTCTAGGCCCAGGCCACAACCTCCGCAGCATGTCACACCCATGGCGGCGTCCTATTCAGTGGCACACCCATAGGCATAAATAATATAATAATGACATTTACTCAAATGCAATTTCTCTAACACCACGCGTGTCCTTACAACAGTCTCAAGGTGCCTGTACACACCACAGACAGAAATACTACCCTTATGAGTCCACTCATTTTCTGCACGTACAAATATCACGAACAAGGCGGGCATAGACAATACATCATTGACACCTGCCGCCCAAACAAGTATATTTTTGCAGACATCTCATACTCGCTGAACCTTCCCAAGCACTGTAGGACATCAAAGTAGTTTCCGAACCAGCATTTCAGGTGGCGAATACATCATTAACAACTGCCGCCCAAACAAGAACACTATTTAACCAATCTCTTAGTCTGTGAACCTCCCCAAGCACTGTAGGAGAGCAAAACAATGTCCGTAACAGCATTTCACCTCTGGTGGCGACTGCACTGTCTTTGGATCCAATATGTCAGGCGCAGCCACACATTCTGACGCACATCATGGCTCTCTGCAGCCAATCGTCAAAGACCTTGCGTGTCCGCGGTCACAACGCCACCCTCCTGGCAAATCGGTATGTTGTCCGCGGAGCGAACAGGGAAGTGTGACCGCGGAGTGGACATAGATATCACAAATGTTTTGAGACATATTCTTTAGTCGTTTTAAAGGAAACTAGTGGACGGATTGGCACCAAATTTACAGAAGCACGCTTTCGGGACCAAGCCCCTGCCCCTGCCACAAATTTGATCAAAATCCGTCCAACGGTTTGACCTTAGACATGCGCAAAGTTGTTCCCCATTCGGTTTATGGGAAAAAAAGACATTTTGGGACCCCCCTATAACTTTTCTCCCCCTGCACCAAACATCACCAAACTTTGCAAAAAAATTCAGAGTGGCCCATATACTTCTTTTGGTGAGGATTCGTCCAGGGAGAGCAAAGTTATAAGCCGCCCAAAAAGTGCTCTTCCTATGGAAACAGCAACTTAACCATAACTACATGGCCACCGTGGCCGTGTAATATATATATATATATATATATATATATATATATATATATATATATATATATATATATATACAGAAAACACGTGTGCCCCTGGGGTTGTAGTTCTTCAAAAAAACTAAGGGAAACATGTAGAGAAACCCAAGCACTCTGGACCTTTCTGCGTTTGATAAAAGTTTAGCTGCTTTCGTGTTGGAGTTGAAATTTTGGAAGCAAATTACGCAGTTGCCGAATTGCACTCCTCCACCATGATATGACATGAACTTGGAGCCCTATCTTTACATTCTCAGGTGACATGGAAGGGATATGCACTATTTCGAAAATGTCTCTTAGGCTTAGAAACGTCCAATATTGAAAGAGTAGTGGCACATTATTTGCTAACATCTCAAAATGAATTTCCATTAGCTTGGCGCAATTGTACAACGAATGCGCTAGCAGATGCTTCTGTCACCCTGGATTTACTCATTACAAATCCAGGACGTGCCAAAATAAAAATTTTCCAAGATGATTGTACAGATAATGTAGCAAAATGCAACTCATATAAAGACTTCAATACCTTTCTGTTTGGGAGCAAAAGATATGGAGTAATGGCTGAATATTTGAATAAATGTCCATCTCCATACATTCACACACAATACATGCATTTTAGATTTTAGAATTTATGGCACACCCGTGAAGTTTTATGTAGGGAAAAATTGGCACCCTCAAAACTGAACTATTGTCGCTACTGTCTGAATGTTAACGAAAAAGAGACTTTACAACATCTCATTGTGGTATGCCCTGAATTAAGTGTTATACGAGAAATGTTTTTCAAAAGAGAATTCGATCTGCATAGCAATTTACATCATGATCGGATATGGCAGTTGATTTTCTCAAGCCAGAGACTAACAGTGAAAATAGCCATAGTACATTATCTTAATGTGGTTTTACCTATATTTGAACATTGATATTTGAACACCGGCCAGAGCGGCATTCTCCGCCCACTGAGTCCCTTATGTTCCGAGGTCACATGATCTCAATGTGATAAGCGTATACGGTCAAATAATACTGCCATCTTGATCCAGCCCAGGACAAATGTGACATAAAATAAAACATAGGGCCTCATTACACGGACGGCGGTAAGGGTTAACGGTCACCGTTAATGGCAACGGTGACCGTTAACCCTTACCGCCGTACTACGAGGTCCCTTTGCGGGTTGGAGGAATTAACGCCTGCTTCTTGCAGGCGTTAAGTACCAACCCGCTAAGGGACCTCGGAGCTAATTACGGCACCGCAAAATTGCGGTGCCGTAATTAGCGCCTTCCCCATTCCCATAGAGCCCTATGGGGCAGAAATGGGAATGGGGAAGGGCAATGGCGGAAGGGGGATTTACCGCCCCTCCAACCTTGGAATGGGGCGGTAAATCCCCTTTCTGCCAAGGCGGTGCCGGTAATTTACCGGCATGGTCCAGGGTGCTAATAGCACCCTGGATTACCGCCTTCCGTGTAATGAGGCCCATAGTGTTCTAATATCCAAAAAGCGCTAAACAAAAAAATGGCTACGCTCCAAACCGAAATTGAGATAAAGAAACAAAATATTCCTCCTTCAACCAACCGAAAAGGCAAACCTCTCACCTCCACCAAACCAGAAAAAAAAATCATTTTCACTAAAGTAACCATACTAGAGATTGAAAAGATAATACTCTTGCTCAAACCGTCCAACTGTTGAGGTGACTTATGTCCAGCACAATTGATAAAAGATGCAGCCAGAGACCTCTCCCCATTTATTTCTGAACTCATAAATGCTTCCTTTACATCAGGCACGATATCAGACAACCTCAAACAATCCTGGGTTCTCCCCGTTCTTCAAAAGCAAACCTTATACCCGTCCCAACCAACCAACTACAGGCCTATTACAACAGAACCATTTCTGTTAAAAATACTAGACAGAGTGGCTTATTTACAGATCCAAAAATACTTGGAGTTGTATCAACTATTAGGCACTAGACAATCATGTTTCAGGCCCCAGCATGGTACTGAAACCATGCTCATCGATCTTAAAACCCAGGTTGATGAGCTGAGAGACTGCAGAAAATCAGCCCTACTCCTCCTACTGGATCTCTCAGCGGCATTTGATTTAGTTGATCATGAGGTACTCTGCTCCCACCTGGAAACAGCAGCCCACTTCTCCACACATGCCATTGCGTGGATCAAATCATTCTTAAGTGGCAGAACTATGAGGGTTTTCTCTGACTCTGCGGCAGCTGACCCAGTACCCATAACATGTGGCGTTCCCCAGGAATCCTGCGTCTCCCCTACTATGTATAACATTTTCACAAAGCCCCTGTTTGATGATATGGACCTTCTGGGTGTCACCTACACCAACTATGCAGATGACACTCAGATTCTCATCCCACTTTCGGGGATTACAAACATTATTTGGCCTTGGTGAATAAGATATACCTCATCATCCAGGCATGGATGGCCCATCACGGTCTATACCTGAATGATGACGAAACGGAACACATCATACTGGGGAACACACAAAACATTAAAAAATTGGACGATAATTACTCATCATTTGTTATAGATGGCAACACCATTAAGGTAGCAAAAGAGGTAAAAACAATAGGTTTCTACCTCGACTCTTGCCTCTCTCTAACAAAGCAGGTGAGTGCGATAGCCTCTAGTACCGCATACACCTGTAAACTGATTAGAGCAGAAAAACCATACATGTCCACTGCTAGTTGCCTCACCCTATCAAGAGCACTGGTATTATCAAATTTGGACTAGTGTAATGCACTATACATAGGGTCTAATAAAAATATGCAGCAAAAAAGCCAAACCTTGTAGAATAACGCCCTTAAAGCACCCTTAGGAATCCCACGAAGAGAGCATATCTCAGATATCAGAAGACAATCGAACTGACTCTCCACAGTGGACATAATTAAACTTAAAACAGTATCGCTAGCATTCAAAAGTATTAACAATCTAGCCCCCAAATACCTAACAGAAAGAAAATCCAATAGACCTATTAGAGAAGCATATACCAACCAGCTAATTGTTCCCCCATTTAAACTGAGCACTGCCGGAGGCAACAGCTTCCCAGTCAAAGCAGCCCAATTGTGGAACTCCCTCCCTTCCTCTATAAGGTCTGACCAATCCTATCCACACTTCAGACTCAACTGTATCAAATGTCTTAAAGAAAACGACTTATAACTTTCTGACCTCAAGACTACTTACGCCTCTCGCCATCCAGATTTTTGACTGTCAATATATACTGCGTATACACCTATGTTGTACAAATTCCTGTGTATAGAACTCTGTATATTATCTCGTAGACATACTTGTAGGGCAATCACCTCCTTGCTGCCAATGTATACTGTATTTACTTGAAATGTGTAACTGTAACTGTAACTTGTAAGCTTCAAGTATTCTTGCACACACGCCCGGTTACCATCGGGTCTGGCGCGCTCTACAAATAAATAAACAAACAAACAAACAAAAACAGGTGATAAGCTCTCTTTCTTTTCTCTTCCTATCAAGAATGTGTAGCGATTGGGTATACGCTTCTATTTTGCTTTGTTTCTGAAGTCCTAAATGATCAATAGATGGACTATATCTGTTTTAAGTTTTTATAAGAATCACAATAGAAATGACTGTAATAACTACTTTGTAGCTGGTTGGAAAATATCTTTGTTATTTGTGTAAAAATATATGTATAATAAGTTTGTGATGAAAAGAATTTGAAAAGTTGACTTGTCGACAACAAATAAAAAAAAGGTTAGCTGGTTTATTCAAAATATAAGTGCATCACATGTAAAATAGTAAAAAGAAAGTACATATTCACTAACATAACAGACCAAATCATTTAAAAACACTCCCCCAAACGGCTGGAAAATGCCACGCATTCCGCTATCACGAGCTTCCTCAGGTTGATACAATCCATTTGTGAGGATACCACTGTAAACAATAAAGACACCAGCCAGAGCGGCATTGTCCGCCCACTGAGTCCCTTATGTGCCGAGGTCACATGACCTCAATGTGATAAGCGGATAAATAATACTGCCATCTTGAAAAAGTGAAATCATTATTACTGCGGATATTGAGTATCCCTAACGCACCGGATAGTGCGAACAATCTAAATCCACGGGATGACAGGGGTCGGATATTCAAGCCCTCCCAGTGTGTTTCATCTCTTTTAATTTCGGGGATACAAAGCGCAAGTGTGTGATTATTTTCATATTGGCATTCTGCTGACATAAACGTCAGCATTGTGCCAATTCGCCCCGAAGGGCGATGTTTAAAAGCATAGAGACAAAGGGCAGCAGTTTCCTTACACCTCTGAAGACACATTCTGGTAGTATCAAAATGCAATATCCTATTCATATGTAATAATGGCTAGTGCCACTAGAGGGCCAATGGATATAACAAAGACAGCTATTTCTACAACCGGAGTGTCATTGAACACGTCGATCAGTCTGAACAACATCTTATAGCTTAATCAAAATGTAGGTTTTACAAAGTGCGGTAAGTGCAAGTTGTGTGATTTTGTCTCTAAGAAACCATTTGTGAGTTCCATTGGACTGAAATGGACTTAAAAGCACAGAATCACCTGATTAACAAAATACGTAGTTTATGTCATCACCTGTAAATGTGGCCTACATCACATTGGTTCAACTATAGGGCCACTAGAGCTCTGTATATTACAACACCATAGAGCTATTAAAAATGAAGATCTAACATATCCCTTAACGGCTCATTTTTTGCAAAAACACAAAGGTGATACAAAAGAAATGTCATTTTGGGACTGACCCATCTACCGCAACATAAAAGTTTGGGAAACAGAGAACTTAAACTGCGCCAGTTCGAAGAAACCTTGTATGCAAGTCCAGTAGTTTTTTTTTTAAAACAACCAAAAAGTATGTTAAAGAAAATGTGTGATATCTGGCTCCGATTCGCAGACCCATTTCTCTATTCGGTCTGCAGACAGCATCTGATTGGCCTAGAAGAAGATGTGATGTCCGCAGGCATCGGACGCACCCACTGACTGGATGGTGAAAAGCGTGAAGTGCGTCCGATTTTTGGAAACGCCCAACATGTTAGATTTGCAGACATTCCGGCTGTGTCCGCAGACATAGCAGTAGAAAAATATGAAAAAACCACAACATTGCACTTGTCAAACAAATCAAACAATCTCTGAGGAGGTGAGGGGTGATGAGGATGGGATAGGATATGGCCGTAAGAAGCCAAAAAACAGCTGTTTTTCACCCTCAAAAGTCTGCGAACAGTCTGGATGTTCGGGGACAGACCTGTGATGTTTGCGAATACTTCAGATATTCGGGCAACCATATGTCTATTTCTGCATTACAGGGTTGGTGAAAAGCAGTTCTTGGATGGCTTATAACTTTGGGGCCACTCAATGAAACTGCATGAAATTATGGAAATGTATTCTAGACTTGATTCTGAATTGTTGTGGAACGTGTGGAGCTGTTTTGTCAAGAGGGAACACATTTAGGCGGGGTCCCAAAATATTATAAAGGCTTATACATGTGGTGCCATTTGACAAATCTGCACAAAGGTTTGAAAAACAGTTTTAAATCTAGATATAGATGTTTTTGTAAAGTTTGGTGGGATTTTCTTAAGAGGGGGCTAAATTAGAGGGGGAGTCTCAACATTTTTAGATGACATAACTTTGCTGCCGCTTGACAAATGTGGACAAAGGTTTTCAGAAAGGTTATAGACTCAACCTTCAATGTTTGTGTAAAGCCTGAAGGGATTTTGTCAAGTGGGGGCTCAGTTATATGACTATTGTATGTACATACATTTTGACACTTTTGAAAAAATAAAACATGGGCGGGTTTCAAACAAACTCGTGCAAGGAGCATTAGCAGGGATCTTAAAGCATGGTTTTGCAAATGTGACCATGTTTTCTTTTTGACAAGTGTCATAATGTAGGTACAAAAAATAGTGATATAACTTTGGTGACTGAGGTAGAGCCTGTGGCCATGGGCAGTGGCCAGATTGTCTGGGTCATGGAAAAAGGGCATGACCCGGACAATCTGGCTACTGGCCATGACCAGGAGGGATGAAAAATGGTGTAAAAGTGGCAATTTTCTTGATTTATAAACAGTGACATAATGTAATATGAAGACTTTGTGCATATACATGTGTGTGCTAATTGTAAGCATTTCCTTTGATCTAACTGGTCTCAAGTACAAGTTAACTAAAGTTAGAATAATGTCAATAGTTGAGAGATCATCTCCTAGAAGATTTCATGGATCACCCATAATTTATGCGCGTTAAGATTCAATCTAATAGAACATCCCATCATCCACCACTTCCATATATCAACATTAAGCCGCTATTGAGATGTAGAACAAGTTACAATGTTCCCATTCAATATTCCCATTCACTAAATCCATGACGATATTACGTTCATACTGATATATATATATATATATATATATATATATATATATATATCAATGTCAAACTCTGATATTAATCAGGCCAGGCGAGAGGCACTCTCCATGTTTAAAGGACAAAAACAATCCATCCGGATACCGTGTCTTCTTTAGCAAAGTCAATCTTTATTTAAATCCAGAAAAACAACACAGCTAAACAGCTATTTAGCAAATATAAGCCATAAAAAGTAAGGCTCTCCCAAAGTGTGAAAAAATGTTGACATGTTTCGCGGCAAAACTCGCCGCTTGTTCACAACCACAATCCCAGTTGCACAGTGTGTTGTTCTTAAAAAGACATTCAACCAGCAAGCAAAACTGCCAATGATTGGCCATGCTGAGATGAACACAAAGAACATTATTAAGGTGTTACATTACTAACTGACTTGTAAAAACCATCCCACCATCATGGAATGGTTTTGCCGTGGTCTCCATGCACCATGTTCTAATATATTTAATCCAGGAGTTTCGACAGTGACATGTCTGTTTGTGCATTCTGTCGACTGAAATACAAAGGGTTGCATCCCGCATCTCGTGATTCATAGGGAAGCTTAATTAAATGTATTTATATCTTTCCCATCTCTGTGTAAAGAAATGATCTGAAACTATTTATCTGGACCCACGAGATGCAGAGACGCTGCGCAACATGCAATACCTTCAGCCAAATGATTATAGCCCATTTGGGGTGCACATTACAGAATCATGTGCCATCATTTGTTCTGCACAGTGCAGAAGACTGTTCGAGAGTTATCAATGGTATCTAAATTGGTTATCGTATTTTGACTACAAATAAACTAAAGTAGAATGTTGACATCTATGATTTACAAAGCATTAAAGCTGGAACTGCATTCATTAGCTAGCATGCAAAGCATGTATTATTCCTTCTATGTAAGGCCCATATATGGTTCCTTAGAAGTGTCCAATGCTTGACGCATAATATTACTAAAGTGCATAGTGCCAGAACAGTTGTTATGACTTAATCAACACTCATTATAAATATTACAAAGTGTAAAATTTATAAAACAACATTAAAATCTTAAAGTGCAAAGTGATAATAGCAGCATAATTCTTCTAAAGTGTAAAGTGCAAATCTGGCAGTCATTGCAGAAGCGCTAATAATGCAACATGTTTTAATAATCCAACATGTCGGATAACTGTGTCTCAAATGAGCCATCTGCATAAACTCCCCTATAGATGTTGAAGATTATTAACTCCATTATATTGAAGTGGCTGGTGCCAATTGTCATCTATTTCAAATGCAAAAGAAAAATCCTTTCTAAAGACCAATATCTGCTCTATTTTGCATTGTCATTTTATCATAGTGCCAATAGCCATCTCATCTATATACTTTTCCAAAAAGCGTTCCACACTTGTCAACCACAAACTAAAGTGCAATATCCAAGAAAACAACCACCAGGTTAAAATGTGAATATAACAAAGAGAATAAAAACACTGTATATCAAACAATCCCTCTGCAAAACACTGCTACTGGCAGCCAATTGTTCTGATGGAAATATGGTCTTAATATTTCTTAACTTTGTACTCCATGACCACGGTTGTTGAACATGAATTGGGATCAAGTACTGTTCATAAAATGAGCTCAAAATGTTATGTTATGTTATGTTATTTTTCTTATACCGCGCCAAAGCCCTTAGGCATCCAGGTGCCGAGAGACAGACAACGGCGGCTACCAATGAAGAGGAATATACTAATAGAAGAGGTAAGTCTTCAAGAGTTTCCGAACATTAATAGGTCCCTGGGTTTGCGCAGGGTAGCTGGCAAGGCATTCCAGGCCTTGGCGCCTTGGATATGAAACGCTCTGCCAAGCCTGCGGGCTTGTTTCACATGGTGATGGGCCAATAAAAGATCTTCCGCTGATCTAAGTGTTCTTGAGGGTTGATAGACATTTACAACATCTTTCAGATAGCTAGGTGCAGTCCCATAAATACAATTATGGCAAATAGTAAGTAATTTAAACCGAATGCGAGCCTCAACAGGAAGCCAGTGTAATTTTTTCCTGGCAGCAGTAATCGGTTCAGAGCTTTTCATCTGAAAAATGATTCGGGTGGCTTTATTTTATACTTTCTGGAGTTCATGGAGATCAGCTTTACTTGCCCCACATAGAAGTGCATTACAATAATCCACACGTGGTAAAATAACAGCTCTCACAAGTTTGGTACGGTTTTCGATGGAAACAAGTGGGGAAACCTGTCTGAGCACTTTGAGATGGTAGTTAGTGCTCTTTGAGATAGCTGTAACGTGGGCATCACAGTCTAAACTACTCTCCATGAACATGCCTAGCGTTTTAACTTTCTGCACAACTTTTATGTCACTGCCTTCAATTCTAAAGCCTGAGTATGCTTGGTCCAGTTTAGTTAGTGTTTGGCGGGGTCCAAAAAGCATAAACTCAGTCTTAGAAGCATTTAGGCAGAACCAGTTGGTAGACATCCACTTTTTTATTAATTGGTACACCATGTCCACCAAATTTTGGTCCGTATCATGATTACCAGTGATGTCAAGAACCAATTGAAAGTCATCCGCATAATTACAAAAGAATATCCGGAAGAGTTCCAAGTCATTACAGAGGGGGAGAATATACATATTGAACAATAACGGGGAGAGACAAGCCCTCTGTGGAACTCCACAAGTCAGTAGTAGTGGTTCAGAGGTAAAGTCCCCCCAATATACCTGGGATCGTCGACCCTCTAAAAAAGATCTCAGCCAGGCTATGGCATGTACAGAGAGGCCCCCGACCAGCTGCATTCTTTCAAGAAGGATGTTATGATCAAGCAGATCGAAAGCTGCTGATAAGTCCAGCAACATCAGCAGTCCCGACCTACTTTCTTCCAGCTTAGAAAGCATAAAGGTCTGTTGGCCGAGAAGGGCACTCTCAGTGCCATGGTAAATTCTAAAGCCTGACTGCTTAGTATGAAGTATGTCAGTCATTTGTACATGGTCCTGCAATTGGATGGTTGCTATCTTATCTATGAGCTTGAGTAGAAACAAGGTGTTTGTAATTGGCCTAAGGTTTGCAGCATCAGAGGGATCTAATACAACTTTTTTTAATAATGGTGATACCGCCACGCTTTTTAGTGGCTGAGGGATTTTGCCTAACCGAAAGGAGGCATTAGCGAATCTACATAAGAAAGGCGCAAACTGCTCCTTATGCTCTAAAATAATTTTGGATGAAAGAAGTTCACCAGGACAGTTAGTAGGATGCATAGATTTCAATATATTTATCATTTCCACTACGGTAGTATCCTTAAAAGTAAAACCATGAGTAGATTCAGTTTTTATGGCAGTATTAGGCCTGGCGTCGTGTTTCATATCAGTTAGTTTAGTGTCAGATAATGGCGTCTTGTTAGATAGCAATATGGACTTGGCTGTAGATGATGAAGGGGTCGAGGTTTCCTGCTTAATTTTGTCTTGGGCTTTGCGTAGTTTGTCTGCAAAAGCCTTCTGTTCTCGGTCACAGTCCTCAACAGTGGTTTTAATGGAGCGGCCACAGGCGGTAGGTTTTTCCCAAGATCTAAAAAGGCGGAAAAGTTCTTTGGTCTGATCCCCTGCGGAACTAATTTGGTTATTATAATGAGTTTTCTTGGCCTCAAGAATTTCTAGTTTGTACTGCTTTTATTTATGTTTCCAATCCAATAGATTGGTCATAGAATTATCTTTGCGCCAGGTGTGTTCGGCTTGCCTTTTACTTGCTCTCAAATCTACCAGGGAGGGGGAGAACCATATATGACGATTTGGTAAGTCTCTGACAAATTTGTCTTTAAAAGGGGCACATTTATCTAGCATATCAGTGGTCAGTTTATTGTAATTATCTATCAATGACTCCGGATCGTCAGTGTCTTTGGTTAATGTCATTAGAGAAGACAAGTAGTCATACAAAACGGATGTGGTTATGTTCTTCAGATTTCGAACTCTAATCCTCCTATATGGTCCCATACAGGGTGATAGTGTTGCTTATTGGCCCAAAAATGTGTAGAGTTCCTCATGGATATTGTGACCATTGGGAGATTTGCTCTCAAAGTCCAAAATGCACCTAGTTTCTTGTTGTCGCAATCAGTTTTCTTTGTCGCCTCCTCTTGGTCCAGTGTCTATTTTCTGAATGCCAAAGAAACCAAAGCTACCCATGTTCTTGTTATGATATTCAGCAAGATGTTTGGCCATCGGATAATTCACATCGCTGTTAATGATGGCATGTACATGTTGTTGGATGCGTATTTTCAATTTACACTTAGTACTGCCTATGTACCATTTCTGGCAAGAACAGGTAAGTACATAAACTACATATTCTGTTTCACATGTGATGGTCTCTGATATTTCTACCATTTGTCCTGTGACAGGCTGTTTAAAGAAATTGCAGTTATTAGCATATTTACACATATTGCAACGCGTGCATTTGTGAAAACCTTTCTTAGTATTTCTCAACCAATTCTTTTTGCTGCTTTCTTCAACTTTCAGCATATAGCTTTGAACAAGGGTGTCCTTAATAGACTGATTTCTTCTGTATGTTATTTCGGGCATATTCTTCAAACTGGTACATAGGTCCCTGTCCACCATGAGGATTTGCAAATACTTATGTATGATTTGTTTAAATGGATGACACTTGAGTATTAAAGGTGAGAATGAGGCGTGTACTCTCAGTTTCTGTGCCTACATTTGCTTTCTTGCTCGATCCTGATAGGAGGCTATGTCTCTCTTTTGATTTTGCTTTGAGATAGGCCCTCTCTATCACCTTCTTCGGGTACATTTGACGTTTGAAACCTTGAGCTGTAATTGTGCTTTCCGAATCAAAAACTTCTAATGTGCTGTTGTTTCTTCTGAGTCATATGAACTCCCCACATGGGACACTCCAAATTAGGTTTTTGGGGTGTCCACTTTTTATATATATATATATATATATATATATATATATATATATATATATATATATATATATATATATTACATGGCCACGGTAGTGGCCATGTAGTTATGGTTAAGTTGCTGTTTCCATAGGAAGAGCACTTTTTGGGTGGTTTATAACTTCGCTCTCCCTGGATGGATCCGCACCAAACTGCAAAAAAAGTATTTGGGTCACTCTGAATTTTTTTACAAAGTTTGGTGAGGATTCGTCCAGGGGGGGAAAAGTTATAGGGGGGGTCCCAAAACTTTTTTTTTCCCATAGACTGAATGGGAAAAAACTTTGCGCACGGCTACAGCACGAACCGCTGGACGGATTTACACCAAATTTGCGGCAGGAGCGGCGGCCTGGTCCCAAAAGCGTGCTTTTGTAAATTTGGTGTAAATCTGTCCAGTAGTTTTTTTTTTAAATGACCAAAATGTAAGGCAAAAAAATTAGTGATATCTGCGTTCGCTTCGCGGACGGACTTCACTGTTCGCTCCGCAGACAGCACCCCGATTGGCCCATGGCCTTGCGTCATGTCCGCGGACATGCAACGTGTTCGCTGATTGGACGGCGAGGGGCGTGGAGCGCGTCAGATTTTCTGTGGCGCCCGCCATCTTGTATTCGCAGTCGACCACGTACAGCGCAGTGAAACATGGATAAAAAATTGTATTTAGTGCCGTGTGTTGGTGTGTAAGAGTGTTTGGGCAGGGTGGGGGAGTATGAGATAGGTTCAATGTTTTGTTTTTTTATGTGCTAGACGTTTTTGTTGCGTTCGATTTGTCCGCGGAGAACACGGCTGTTCTGACATTTTGTAAATAAACTAAATGGTGGGGTGTTTAGAGGACGGAGTATGTGTCATTTTTGTTCGCAAGGAAGGTAAAAATGAGCTATGAACACTCGCGGTGTACTTAATTGTTCGTAAATACACAAACTGGGGGTGTCCTCAGGACGCTGTCCGTATTGTAATCTGTCTAGTTGAATGTGTTCTAAGAACACTCGCAGTGTCCCGAAATGGTTGCAATTACACAAAATGGGGGTGTTCTGAGAACGTTGTTTGTATTGTTCGTTCTCAGGGTGAAAGTGTTTTAAGAGCACTCCTTTTGTCCGCTAATAGTACAATTTCCTAGGGTCGTAAACCGACTTTTTGTCCACTAAAGAAACGATAAATCCGGCTGGTGTGCGCCGACATTATGTGATAATCCTATGACTGGCGCTATTGACCTGGCTGACTTGCTTTTGCGACACTAAATCATATCTCCTGCCTCTAAGCCTGATATTAGCAAAGCATTCATATTCCCCACCTCTCTCCGTGACGTTACAGGGTGCGTAATGAAACGCGCCCAGTCGTCTCCAGTACTACGCGACTTTACACAGAACCCGGAAGACAACACACATTATGTCACAACACAGCGCGCCACAATTCGGAATATTAAACTGCGATTTAAAAGCAAACAGCAAGATTGTAAATGTTGTAAAGTACATTTATTTGATATCAAATGTTTAGAGAATATTCAGCAATTTGCATTTGTCTTTGTTGTCGATCCACAAAAGTTCATGTTGAGACACGAGATGTTCCTTTGCGGTACAGAGAGTGTTAGATCAGCTTACAACTCAGTGCGCCACAATTCGGAATATGAAACTGTGGTTTAAAAGTAAACAGCAGTATTGTACATTTGGTAAAGTACATTTATTTCACATGAAATGTTTAGTGAATATTCAGCGATTTGCTATTGTCTCTGTTGTCGATCAGCAAAAGTTTATTTGGAGCCACACGTTGTTCCTTTGCGGTAGATAGGCTGTTGGTTTATGATAAAAGCAGTAAATGGTTGCTCTGATAATCGGAAGGTTGCTCCAACAACGAGCCATTAGACCACCCTATTGGTTGGTATGCTGTTTGTAGCCACTAGTACTGCGTAAGGGCATATTGGTCCTTGGCAATTGTCCCATAAAATGGTGAGGTTCATGAAGTCGCATATTTGGACCTACACCTGGCAGTTGAAGACCCCATTCGCTGGAGTCTGTAAATCGTGACATAGGCAAAATGGAGCCACATACCTGTTTTAAAAAACATAAATTAGTCTCACCAGCTGATCTTCATTAAAAATCATCATTTTATTTATTAGGGCGTGAAAATATTTGCTATCGAAGATAGTGCAACAGAGTATGTTAATAATAAAATAATAATATTTTCCCATTCATATAGCGCTAAGAACCGTGAGGTATCTAAGCGGTGCTTATTATGAACCACGGTGTGTGGTGCTCATTTATCGACCACGGACGGATGAAAGGCTGAGTTTGGCCTTGCCGGGATTCAAACTTGCGTTAGCAAGCTGTGCACGGATGTCAAAGCGAGCGCTGTACTCGCTGTGCCACTTGACAGGCTACAGTGAAGTGGCACAGTGAGTTGAGCGCTTGACCGCCTATAGACCCGTTAAATTATTTCTATTAACCCACCCTGTGTCGTCTGCCTTTTTCAGAGCCCTCTAAACGACAGGGGATCAATTCGGCGGTGATAGTGAGCGGTAGAAAACATTATGCCACTTTCAACGAACAAGTTCAACTTGAGCGGTCTTTAATGCTACGCTATTGTAATTATATTTGGTATAAAGTAATCTAAAGGGTTACTTACAGTACAATTGCAATTTCCATTGTCTACGAGTGGTGCAGTCCCAAAATACGACTCCGCGTGTGCCAACGATCTTTCGCATAGTGATATAATATATAAAAGTGGTTTTGTTTCAGAAATTTCATCTTTATCTTCTCTTAGGTTTTAGCAACACTCCTTCAAGAGAAGTCTTTCATCACAATCTCTGTCTGTCAAGGTCAAAACACAATACAACCTTATAGTCCGCTTCGTGAGCCTCTCCTGGGCCCGAGAAAAAAATGGAAGCAGCTGACCTTCACTGTGAACGAGCATAAATTCTTACTTTGCAACATTATGTGTAAAGCCATCTGTAGAAGTTGTGGAAGCAGCTGACCTTCACTGTGAACGAGCATAAATTCTTACTTTGCAACATTCTGTGTAAAGCCATCTGTAGAAGTTGGTTTTTGCACGCCATGTTTGTATATTGTTTGCGTGATATTAAAAAAAGTTTGTTTAAAGGACGTTATGGTTCTAAGTACAGCCGAAAGACCCCTGAAAATCGCAAGTTATGGTAAGCTTTGAAAAATAACTGGGGCCACCACCGTGCACTGCTAAGACTAACACCCAGGACATCAAAGATGACATCACAAATGTCATTGATGAAATCACTGATGACATCACGTGTGTATGTACTTTTCATGGAATTTGTGTACTAGGGATTTTTATTATAATGTTTAGAAAAAAGTGTCAAGAATATTGCAATAAATATCATACCGTTAATAGTGCTTTGAACGATGCATTGATATAAATAGCATTGTATTATGGGATTCTATCTAGTATACTGAGCTACTAATGGAGAAACATAGCATTGTGTGCAGAGTACAAGATGAAAGTATAATATGTGTAATGTTAATATGTTGAATAATGAAATAATAATTGTCCTGAAATGTTCGAAAAATCACAAAATGGGGTTGTTCTGAGGATGTTCTTCGTATTGTGTGATTGCTTAGCTGTATGCAATGAGGGAATGGCACAGAGAGTAAAGTGGACGCCGTCCGTGGACACCGCGGCTGTTCGTGGACAGGGCGTGCTACATCCGGGTTTTTCCAGGAAATCCAACATGGAAAGAAGACTGTACGGATCAGCCAATCAGATGTCGAGGTTGTGGATTTGTGCTGAAAGAGACTGTGTGTGGTGAAGATGGCAGAAGTGGAGAAAGTCAGGATGTTGGTGCTCGGAGATATGTTTGTGCATGGTTTATAGCAGTACGCTGAATGCAGGCATGTTGCAAAGAACTTTGATGTGAAAGGAGTGGAGGAGGTGTGGAGCAGTGTGCCTGATGCAATGTACAGGGAATTGTACAAGTTTGTGAGGATATGGCCACGATGAACAGTCCGCATGTGGTAGTTTTGCACTATGGTGTTTTCCATTTGGACAACGTCAGTGCCCCTACTTTGTTGGCTGATTTGGAACGCTTGGTTCAAGCTGTAATGAAGATCCTTCCAAATGCAAAAGTAATTTTTTCTGGATTACTACCTAGTGCAATATGGGACAATAGTTCAGTTTTTTGTCCTCAGCAGAATATTGCTAGGTGTGTCATCAACCGAGGCATGTGTGCCTTCATGCTTAGAGCTGGTATGTTCTTCTGTAACAATGAGAATATTGATGCCAGTAATGCTGTTAATTTTAAAGAAAATGGCATTTCTTTATCTTTTACGGGAAATGCCTTTCTATTTTGGAATGTAAGGGTTGCTTTGGAGAAGGTTATGTGAAGATTTTAGGAGTAAAGTAAGAAAAAAAAACAAGAAGAAAAATACAAAATAACAGGAGTCTGTCAAGCATCTGTAAAAAAAAAAAAAAAAACACGGCTCTTTTCAGAGCCAACTTCAAAGGGGAAATGGGGCACACTATTTAAATTTACATTCACCACGCTCAGATTTCCGATGTGTCCGCGGACATGGCGGTAGTCCGCGGACATGAAAATCACTACGAGGGGGTTAGTATGTTCTATGTTACATGTATATGAAGTCAGGGATATTATGGTAAAGTTGTGCTACTAAAAACCTATGAAATTCAGTGAAAAAACTTTGTTAAAGGGACGTTATGGTTAAGTTGCGCTACTAAAAACCTATGAAATTCAGTGAAAAAACTTTGTTAAAGGGACGTTATGGCTCAAAGTAAAACCGAAAAACCCCTGAAATTCGGCATTTATGGTAACATAAGCAACCATAACTTGCGCCACCGTGCACTGTTAACACTAACACCCAGGACATCAAAGATGACATCACAAATGTCATTGATGACATCACTGATGACATCACATGGCTGGCTCTCCCTTTTTATCCTTTACTGACATATCGAAGCCACATAGTTTTCTTCAGTAACAGTCAGGAAGTAAAAATTGAAAAGGTACTATATTTGTAGACTTAGGGTCAAGTCACATCATATGAAACATATACATAGCGGAAGACACAGGCTTGAAAGAGAGCAATCCTTTCTGTGCATGAAGATAATCATTATGGTTATCAGCACTTTCTCATAGTTTTATTTTTTATTACTCTACCTTCCCTCTATATGCTCATATTTGTATACATTATACTCACTCTCCATAGAGTGAATGGGAAAAAATTTTTGCTCGCGCCTATAGCCCAAACCGCTGGACGGATTTCCACCAAATTTGGACCAGGAGCAGCGGCTTGGTCCCGAAAGCGTGCTTTTGCAAATTTGGTGAAAATCCATCCAGTAGTTTTTTTTAAAATGACCAAAAAGTAGGTCAAAAAAAAATTAGTGATATCTGTGTTCGGTTTGCGGACACACTTCCCTGTTCGCTCCGGGGAAAGTGTCCTGATTGGCCAATCATCTTGCGTGATGTTCGCGGACATGCAAAGTGTTCGCTGATTGGACGGCGTGGAGCGTGAAGCGCGTCAGATTTTTCGGTAGCGCCCGCCATCTTGGATTCGCGGACTTCCCAGGACAGCGCGGTGAAACTTTGTTCAAAATGTGTATTTTGTAGAGTGTGTTGGTGTGTAGGAGTGTTTGGGGAGGGTGGGGGTGTATGAGATAGGATGAAAGTTGTGTTTTTTATGTGTTAGATGTTCTTTTTGTGTTCGATTTGTTTGCGGCCATCACGGGTGTTCTGAAATGTTCTAAATAAACTGACTAGGGGGTGTTCTAAGGAGTCAATATGTGTCCGTTTTGTTCGCAAGCAAAGTGAAACTGTTCTAAGAACACTTGCGGTGTCCGGGGAGTGTTCGTAGGTGCTGTCCTGAGGACGCTGTCCGTATTATTCTCTGTCAAGTTGAATGTGTTCTAAGAACACATGCGGTGTCCTGAAATGTTCGCAAATAAACAAAATGGGGGTGTTCTGAAGACGTTTTTGAGAACACTCCCGGTGTCCTGAAATGTTTGTAGGGGGTGTTCTGAGGACGCTGTCCGTATTGTTCTCTGTCAAGTTGAATGTGTTCTAAGAACACTCGCGGTGTCCTGAAATGTTCGTAAATAAACAAAATGGGGGTGTTCTGAAGACGCTTCTAAGAACACTTGCGGTGTCCGGGGAGTGTTCGTAGGGGGTGTCCTGAGGACGCTGTCCGTATTGTTCTCTGTCAAGTTGAATGTGTCGTAAGAACACTCGCGGTGTCTTGAAATGTTCGCAAATAAACAAAATGGGGGTGTTCTGAAGACACTTCTAAGAACACTCGCAGTGTCCGGGGAGTGTTCGTAGGGGGTGTCCTGAGGACGCTGTCCGTATTGTTCTCTGTCAAGTTGAATGTGTCCTAAGAACACTCACGGTGTACTGAAATGTTCGCAAATAAACAAGATGGTGGTGTTCTGAAGACGCTTCTAAGAACACTTGCGATGTCCGTGGAGTGTTCGTAGGGGGTGTCCTGAGGACGCTGTCCGTATTGTTCTCTTTCAAGTTAAATGTGTCCTAAGAACACTCGCGGTGTCCTGAAATGTTCGCAAATAAACAAAATGGGGGTGTTCTGAAGACGCTTCTAAGAACACTCGCGGTGTCCGGGGAGTGTTCGTAGGGGGTGTCCTGAGGACGCTGTCCGTATTGTTCTTTGTCAAGTTGAATGTGTCCTAAGAACACTCGCGGTGTCCTGAAATGTTCACAAATAAACAAGATGGTGGTGTTCTGAAGACGCTTCTAAGAACACTCCCGGTGTCCGGGGAGTGTTCGTAGGGGGTGTTCTGAGGCCGCTGTCCGTATTGTTCTTTGTCAAGTTGAATGTGTCCTAAGAACACTCGCGGTGTCCTGAAATGTTCGCAAATAAACAAGATGGTGGTGTTCTGAAGACACTTCTAAGAACACTCCCGGTGTCCTGGAATGTTCGTAGGGGGTGTCCTTAGGACGCTGTCCGTATTGTTCATTGTTAAGTTGAAAGTGTTTTAAGAACTATCGCGTTGTTCTGAAATGTTCGTAGGGGGTGTCCTGAAAACGGTGTCCGTATTGTTTGCTGGCAAGTTCAAAGTGTTCTAAGAACACTCACATTGTTCGCGGACATTAAAAGTTTCCCATAGATCATAGTTGAAATGTTTGACTCTATGGATGTGATATGCTGCGGTGGTTGTTGCCAGGGCATAGAGTCTTGGGTGCATGGCCATTTGGCCATGCACCCAAGATTGTATGCCCTGGCAACAACCACCGCAGCATATCACATTCATATTTGCTTATAACTTTGGGTGAAAAACAAATGTATAAGGAACAAAGGTATTAGATACTATGGATGTGATATGCTGCTATGGTTGTCCTTATTATTGTATACTTACTGTTTGGCCTAGTAATGGGAGTCCATGTTTTTCTTCTTCATTGCTGTGATAAAAGAAAATAGCATGTTAGTATTAGTATTTTGTAATGACTTATTACATTGTATAAGCAATATACTTTTATTTTTTTTCGACCCTCATATTTAGTAGAGTACAAATCAGAGTACTGTGCAATTTGCTCAGTTTCTGTATTTGTTGCTAAAATCATTGGGTCTCTGGGAGAAAAAAAATCCATGTTGGATTAAAAAAAAAACTTTTTCTGTTATGCTACAGTTTATTTGTTTGTTTGTTTTCAGTGTTCACTTGTTGTTTCTGGCTAATGCTTTATACTTTGCTTTGTGGTATTGTTTTTGGAGCAGTAACAGATTCTTCATTTGTTTTGATATTATAAAATTTTGGAGCAGTTAGATACCAATTGGCGTATTCTAACTGTCTATTTTTTTAATATATTTTAGTGGTTTTGATTTATCTATTTGGATAGTGTTAAATTTTGGGACAGTTAGATACCAATTGGCGTATTCTAACTGTGTATTCTTTGGTCTAATTTAGTGGTATTCATTTATCTGATTAGTTGTTGTAGAATCTTTGAGCAGTTAGATAGCTTTTGGAGTATTCTAACAGTTTATATTTTTTTAACACAAATTTATTTAAAGGTTTAAATACAGTTTATTTATCAAATTTTGGTTTTAAGAACATCAAATAAGCGTTTGTAAGATTTGCTGGTAATCTCTGTTTTAGAGTAATGGTACTATCATTACATTCAAACCATCCACATTTCTTTTTTATATATGCAGTGTAGTGCCCTGAATTGGTTGTGGCTCCTGCATGGTAGATTATACCTATTGTTGTGAAGGTTTTCTTACCAAGTGATATTTGACCATGTGTGAATCCAGTCAGCTTGCAGTTGTTTTTGGTACCATCTGCATTGTAACGTAGAAGCATTAGTATTACGTATTTACTATGTGTTTGTATTACTAACGTGGAGCGATTATCTGAATTGCAGGTAGAGCATAATGTACCATGGTTTGCATTTTGTACAAGTTGCTGAAATGGAATGGATTCACAATTTGGTATTGATATATATATGAAGTGTTCATTGGGGATTTCTTCTTGTGTCACATTGTTGCAGAGAGTGCATGTATGTTTCCACATGTATGAAATCTGAAAGATTTCATTTATAGGTATGTTTTTGTTTTCCAGTACTTGTAGTAAGTACATTAGAAATTCTTGTGGATCTTCCTGTGAGTTTATAGTGAATTTCACCATTCCAGCACAGTAGTCCAATTCTCGTCTTATTCCAAAAACACTATGGGGGTAATTCATAGAATTCAGCGCACAAGTGGCGCACGCGGCTGGCGCACAGTGTGCGCGTGCGAATCCCTGCGCCAGCCGCGTGCGCCAAAACCCATTTCCGCGCACAGCGTATTCATGGATTCCAGCCACCAAAACCAGCCGTGGCGCACAGTGGCGCAGCGACCTTGCAGCAGCGCCAGTTACGCCCCCAAGAACGCCTTCCGCGCAGGGAAAAGCCATCAAAATCCCCAATCCAGCGCAAAGGGCTGCGCTAACCCTGTACCGGCACGGCAAGCGGGCTACGTGTATTACAGGGGTTCGCGTGAAGTTTCTCACGCGATCGGGCCTGGGGGAGCGGGCTACGTGTATTACAGGGGTTTGCGTAAAGTTTCTCACGCGATCGGGCCTGGGGGAGCGGGCTACGTGTATTTCAGGGGTTCGCGTGAAGTTTCTCACGCGATCGGGCCTGGGGGAGCGGGCTACGTGTATTTCAGGGGTTCGCGTGAAGTGTCTCACGCGATCGGGCCTGGGGGAGCGTGCTACGTGTATTTCAGGGGTTCGCGTGAACTTTTTCACGCGATCGGGCCTGGGGGAGCGGACTACGTGTATTTCAGGGGTTCGAAGTTTCTCACGCGATCGGGCCTGGGGGAGCGGGCTACGTGTATTTCAGGGTTTCGCATGAAGTTTCTCACGCGATCGGGCCTGGGGGAGCGGGCTACGTGTATTTCAGGGGTTCGCGTGAACTTTTACACGCGATCGGGCCTGGGGGAGCGTGGTACATGTATTTCAGGGGTTCGCGTGAACTTTTTCACGCAATCGGGCCTGGGGGAGCGGGCTACGTGTATTTCAGGGGTTCGCGTGAAGTTTCTCACGCGATCGGGCCTGGGGGAGCGGGCTACGTGTATTTCAGGGGTTCGCGTGAAGTTTCTCACGCGATCGGGCCTGGGGGAGCGGGCTACGTGTATTTCGTATTTCAGGGGTGCGTGAGAAGTTCCACACGCGATTGGCCAGTGCGCGTGTATTTCAGGGGTGCGCGGGAAGTTCCACACGCGATTGGCCTGGGCGCGTGTATAACAGGGGTGCGTGGGAAGTTCCACACGCGATTGGCCTGGGCGCGTGTATTCCAGGGGTGCGCGGGAAGTTCCACACGCGATTGGGCTGCGTGCGGGTATTAGGGGTGCGCGCAAAGTTTCACACGCGATTGGGCTGCGTGCGGGTATTAGGGGTGCGCGCAAAGTTGTACACGCGATTGGGCTGCGTGCGGGTATTAGGGGTGCGCGCAAAGTTTTACACGCGATTGGGCTGCGTGCGGGTATTACAGGGGTGCACGCACATTTTCACACGCGATTGGGCTGCGTGCGGGTATTAAAGGGGTGCGCGCGAAGTTTTACACGCGAATGGGCTGCGTGCGGGTATTACAGGGGTGCGCACGAAGTTTCACACGCGATTTCAGCAGGGTACGTGTATTTCAGGGGTGCTGGGGAGTCCTACATGTGATTTGCCAGTGTGGGTCCTCCCAGGTGTTCCCTGTACACCCTCCACGGCCCCTGCAGGCAGCCCACACCACAGGGGACTACCCTGTATCCCTGGTCATGTCCCGCAGGCAGCCCACCCAACATGGGCATGCCCCCCAGCAAAGGCACATGTCTCCTTGCACCAATGATCACCAACTCAAGTCCCCTTGCACCCCCAGCCCCAGCATTGCGGGGCACCTGCCAGCAGGCCCCCACCCATGTCTCCCAGCACCCCCACCCCCCCAGTCACCAGGGGCAGCCTCCACCAGGCCCCCACCCATGACTCCCACCACCCCCACCCCCCCAGTCACCAGGGGCAGCCTCCACCAGGCCCCCACCCATGTCTCCCACCACCCCCACCCCCCCAGTCACCAGGGGCAGCCTCCACCATGCCCACACCCATGTCTCCCACCACCCTCACCCCCCCAGTCACCAGGGGCAGCCTCTACCAGGCCCCCACCCATGTCTCTCACCACCCCCACCCCCCCAGTCACCAGGGGCAGCCTCCACCAGGCCCCCACCCATGTCTCCCAGCACCCCCACCCCCCAGCAGTGCAGGGGCACCCACCACCAGGCCCCCACCCATGTCTCCCACCACCCCCACCCCCCCAGTCACCAGGGGCAGCCTCCACCAGGCCCCCACCCATGTCTCCCACCACCCCCACCCCCCAGCAGTGCAGGGGCACCCACCACCAGGCCCCCACCCATGTCTCCCACCACCCCCACCCCCCCAGTCACCAGGGGCAGCCTCCACCAGGCCCCCACCCATGTCTCCCACCACCCCCACCCCCCAGCAGTGCAGGGGCACCCACCACCAGGCCCCCACCCATGTCTCCCACCACCCCCACCCCCCCAGTCACCAGGGGCAGCCTCCACCAGGCCCCCACCCATGTCTCCCACCACCCCCACCCCCCAGCAGTGCAGGGGCACCCACCACCAGGCCCCCACCCATGTCTCCCACCACCCCCACCCCCCCAGTCACCAGGGGCAGCCTCCACCAGGCCCCCACCCATGTCTCCCAGCACCCCCACCCCCCAGCAGTGCAGGGGCACCCACCACCAGGCCCCCACCCATGTCTCCCACCACCCCCACCCCCCCAGTCACCAGGGGCAGCCTCCACCAGGCCCCCACCCATGTCTCCCACCACCCCCACCCCCCCAGTCACCAGGGGCAGCCTCCACCAGGCCCCCACCCATGTCTCCCAGCACCCCCACCCCCCAGCAGTGCAGGGGCACCCACCACCAGGCCCCCACCCATGTCTCCCACCACCCCCACCCCCCCAGTCACCAGGGGCAGCCTCCACCAGGCCCCCACCCATGTCTCCCACCACCCCCACCCCCCCAGTCACCAGGGGCAGCCTCCACCAGGCCCCCACCCATGTCTCCCACCACCCCCACGCCCCAGCAGTGCAGGGGCACCCACCACCAGGCCCCCACCCATGTCTCCCACCACCCCCACCCCCAGCACTGTGGGGCACCTGCCAGTGGGCCCCCACCCATGTCCAACTCATGTCTCCCACCACCCCCACCCCCCAGCACTGTGGGGCACCTGCCAGCAGGCCCCCACCCATGTCCAACTCATGTCTCCCACCACCCCCACCCCCCAGCACTGTGGGGCACCTGCCAGCAGGCCCCCACCCATGTCCAACTCATGTCTCCCACCACCCCCACCCCCCAGCACTGTGGGGCACCTGCCAGCAGGCCCCCACCCATGTCTCCCAGCACCCCCACACCCCCCAGTCACCAGGGGCAGCCTCCACTAGGCCCCCACCCATGTCTCCCACCACCCCCACCCCCCAGTCACCAGGGGCAGCCTCCACCAGGCCCCCACCCATGTCTCCCACCACCCCCACCCCCCCAGTCACCAGGGGCAGCCTCCACCAGGCCCCCACCCATGTCTCCCAGCACCCCCACCCCCCAGCAGTGCAGGGGCACCCACCACCAGGCCCCCACCCATGTCTCCCACCACCCCCACCCCCCCAGTCACCAGGGGCAGCCTCCACCAGGCCCCCACCCATGTCTCCCACCACCCCCACCCCCCAGCAGTGCAGGGGCACCCACCACCAGGCCCCCACCCATGTCTCCCACCACCCCCACCCCCCCAGTCACCAGGGGCAGCCTCCACCAGGCCCCCACCCATGTCTCCCAGCACCCCCACCCCCCAGCAGTGCAGGGGCACCCACCACCAGGCCCCCACCCATGTCTCCCACCACCCCCACCCCCCCAGTCACCAGGGGCAGCCTCCACCAGGCCCCCACCCATGTCTCCCAGCACCCCCACCCCCCAGCAGTGCAGGGGCACCCACCACCAGGCCCCCACCCATGTCTCCCACCACCCCCACCCCCCAGTCACCAGGGGCAGCCTCCACCAGGCCCCCACCCATGTCTCCCACCACCCCCACCCCCCAGCAGTGCAGGGGCACCCACCACCAGGCCCCCACCCATGTCTCCCACCACCCCCACCCCCCCAGTCACCAGGGGCAGCCTCCACCAGGCCCCCACCCATGTCTCCCACCACCCCCACCCCCAGCAGTGCAGGGGCACCCACCAACCACCAGGCCCCCACCCATGTCTCCCACCACCCCCACCCCCCCAGTCACCAGGGGCAGCCTCCACCAGGCCCCCACCCATGTCTCCCACCACCCCCACCCCCCAGCAGTGCAGGGGCACCCACCACCAGGCCCCCACCCATGTCTCCCACCACCCCCACCCCCCAGTCACCAGGGGCAGCCTCCACCAGGCCCCCACCCATGTCTCCCACCACCCCCACCCCCCCAGTCACCAGGGGCAGCCTCCACCAGGCCCCCACCCATGTCTCCCACCACCCCCACACCCCCAGTCACCAGGGGCAGCCTCCACCAGGCACCCACCCATGTCTCCCACCACCCCCACCCCCCAGTCACCAGGGGCAGCCTCCACCAGGCCCCCACCCATGTCTCCCACCACCCCCACCCCCCCAGTCACCAGGGGCAGCCTCCACCAGGCCCCCACCCATGTCTCCCACCACCCCCACCCCCCAGCAGTGCAGGGGCACCCACCACCAGGCCCCCACCCATGTCTCCCACCACCCCCACCCCCCCAGTCACCAGGGGCAGCCTCCACCATGCCCCCACCCATGTCTCCCACCACCCCCACCCCCCAGCAGTGCAGGGGCACCCACCACCAGGCCCCCACCCATGTCTCCCACCACCCCACCCCCCCAGTCACCAGGGGCAGCCTCCACCAGGCCCCCACCCATGTCTCCCAGCACCCCCACCCCCCAGCAGTGCAGGGGCACCCACCACCAGGCCCCCACCCATGTCTCCCACCACCCCCACCCCCCCAGTCACCAGGGGCAGCCTCCACCAGGCCCACACCCATGTCTCCCACCACCCCCACCCCCCAGCAGTGCAGGGGCACCCACCACCAGGCCCCCACCCATGTCTCCCACCACCCCCACCCCCCCAGCACTGTGGGGCACCTGCCAGCAGGCCCCCACCCATGTCCAACTCATGTCTCCCACCCCCCCCACCCCCCAGCACTGTGGGGCACCTGCCAGCAGGCCCCCACCCATGTCCAACTCATGTCTCCCACCACCCCCACCCTCCAGCACTGTGGGGCACCTGCCAGCAGGCACCCACCCATGTCCAACTCATGTCTCCCACCACCCCCAACCCCCCAGCACTGTGGGGCACCTGCCAGCAGGCCCCCACCCATGTCCAACTCATGTCTCCCACCACCCCCACCCCCCAGCACTGTGGGGCACCTGCCAGCAGGCCCCCACTCATGTCCCACTCATGTCCCCTTGCACCCCCACCCCCCAGCACTGTGGGGCACCTGCCAGCAGGCCCCCACTCATGTCCCACTCATGTCCCCTTGCACCCCCACCCCCCAGCACTGTGGGGCACCTGCCAGCAGGCCCCCAACCATGTCCCCCTGCCCCCAGGTCCTGACGATACACAATCATAGCAGTAATGGGCAGCATACCCAGCACAAACACCCAGCCAAGGATTGCATCCACCCACATAGCAAATGCAATTACATGACACAACCCCAATGGCAAGTATGTAAATGAACACATGTCCGTCACACACACATACACAATGGGTGCAAGTGAATGTCAAAACCCATATCATGACATGCATGAAACCAATGAGAAAATACCACAAAAGAAAGTTATAAAAACATGTATTATCGAAGAAAATGAAGTAAACTAATAAAACATATAACAATGGGGATAACAAAATAAATTGTCCATGTCCGATAAGTAATGTAAAAAAACAAAGGAATCCAAAAACTAATGTTGTCCAAAGCAAAATCATGGTGAAACAAAATAAGGAAAAACCATTGCCTCATGGTGAACACAAATATGAATCAAAAAAATGTATTTTAAAAAATCCAACTATACACAAGAATATTCCAGGGTCCATGAGCCCAACACTATAAATGAAACCTACTACTACCTAATAAAAAAACTATATACAGAAAAGTGGCCATTGTCCGAGCGGTCCAAAAAAATAAAAAAAAATAAAGGAAACCTAACACTAACTAATTAAAGAACTATATACAATGGCAGCGGGCAAGTCCTGCGGCTCACTCTGTGATGTTGCCGGCCATGTCGATGTCCTGGAGGCGGGACTCTGTCCTGGCCCCGAGGTCTCGCAGGGATAACCCCATGTTCACCTCAAACTCCCTGCGAGCTTCCTCGAGGCACTCAGCCCGCCTCAACGCCCGACGCATGGAGAACTCCGCCCTGACCATGGTGAGCCGCTCCTCTTCCGCCCCCTGCCGCTCCGCACCTATCCGCTGGACCAACTGCTCCCACACGGAAGACACTACCATCCCAGGGTTCTCCTGCCCTCCGGCCGATGCCTGCCCCTCTGATCTTGATGGCCCCGAGCCATGATGCCTCCCACGTCGAGCCTGCTGCTGCCTCCGACGCCACTGCCTCTGCCAGCACGACGGCATCCAGGATGATGGAAACCACCGACGCCGTCGTGCACGTGCCCTGCCCGATGATGCCGTCACATCCTCCATCTGCTGGGGTCCAGTTGCTGTGTTGTCCACCCCTGCTGGACCTCTGACTCCCGACTGTGGCAGGGATGGGATCCCCACCGAGCTGGCTGCATTGGTCAGGGCAGGTCCACAGGGGGCCCTGGTGGCATCTGGGCCGGAAGACGGCAAGGAGAACGACTGGCGTATAGTCTCCACAGAGGAGGAGAGGGCCGCCAGATTGGCCGACACATGCAGGAAACCCCCAAACATGGCCGATCCCAATTGGGCCACGTCGGCACGGTGCTCTTCGTGATGACGTGCGTGCTCCTCCTGGGAAGCACGCACGGCATCACGAATCACAGCCGTGCGCATCGCGACCCCAATCAGGACCTTCTCCACACGGCCAGCGGTCCCCTCGTCCGCAGGTGGAGGGGAGTCAGATGACATGGACATCCCCTCTACCTGCGGACGGGCCTGGGACGGGGCATCCCTGCTGGTGCAAGGTGGTGCACCCACAGGTTCAGGGACAGCGACATGCACAGGCCCCTCCACGGTGACCTGTGCTGCCTCCTGCCCCTGCCCCTGGACTGCACCACTTCCACCAGCAGGGATGCCCCCACCAGGCCCCATGTGCGCCTCAGTGGCGGCCTCCTCCTCCTCTGTGGAAACCACCAACCTGGATGGCTCCTCGCCGTCTACCGCCGTAGCAGGCCCCTGTGGGGGCACACCCACCCCTTCCGCTGCAGCCGTGGGGGCATCCCCGCCGCCTTGCTCCACAGCGCCGTCTACGCCCTCTCCTTCACTAGCCGCTGCGTAGAGGGAGACATAGAACACAAGCATCAGGGTACTGTACAATGGTCCCCTAGACAGGAAGCAATAGCAGATGAGTGCCACTGTCAAAGTACACTTCCATCATGTCACACCACAACACATGTGTCAGTCCAGGCAAAACACACACAGTGACAGTCATGGTGCGTGCCATGGACATTTCAATGCATGTCCAATGGACTTTCGAATCATACAATGTAATGGGACTCACATGCATCATGGGTCATGCCTATCACATGCACACACTTCACCCCAGTCACATCCATCTGGCCCCGTACACCCCAATCACAGTGCATACAAGGATGACTAGGCTGCATCAGTGAATCTGTACATTGTCACAGACATGTGTCATGCATCCATGGCACTCACAAGTCACAGACACGCAGGTCAGGCACACAGACATGGATACCACATATGTATCTGGCATCAGCACCCATCCCTCGCCCCCACCCATGTCCAGGAACAGAGACTGCCATGCTCTCATGTGTGCAATCTGCACAGGGCTCCCCATGTCGCATTCAAACACATGCAACAACCGTGCAGTTCACACATTACAGGTCGCACATGCATTCCCATTATGTCCCTGCACACATACATGCGTACATGGCCTATGTCACACATGCAGGCAAGTATCAGACAACCAGCACACTGCAACATGCCCTGTCTCACACAGCAATGCTTGGCCACTTACCGCTCAACTCCAGACGGGTCTCCCTCTCAAGGACCTGGGCGTGGAGCGCTGGGTGTGCGCGTTCCAGGACCCTCAACCGGATGGAACTCATGCGGCCCCGGCCCCCCTCCACGAGGCGCCGGGCCTTCATGAGGGTCCTGGACCTCAAGTCCTCCCAGCGCTTCTTGACCTTCTGGATGGTGCGGGTTGCCACCCCCTCCGCGTTGATGGCAACCACACAGTCGGCCCAGATCCTCTCCCGTCCTTCCCTGTTGGCGCGGGACGATCCGAAGAGGGCATCATACTGCCCCAGGACTTGCTCCACCAGGACACCAACTTCGGTGGCAGTGAAGCTGGTGCCCCTCTGCCCCTCTGGCCGGGGGTTGCCACTGGTGCCAGATGTTGATGTGCCCGACATGGCAACCCCAGGGGCAGGAGTGGGTGGGCAACTGGGTCCTGGGGCTGGGCTGTGGAGTGATGTTAACCGAGTCGGGAGTCTTCTGTTCCAGCAGGGGTGGACACAGCAACTGGACACCTGCAGATGGCTGATGTGCAGGCACCAAATGGCAGGGCACGGTGGCAGCAGGCAGGCAGGCAGGCAGCAGCAGATGGCACGTGGGAGGCTGCTCGGGGCACTGGGGGGCAGTAATTCGGCCTTCTGGGCAGGAGCGTGGTCTTCCGTGTGTTTTCGCGTGGCCAGCTTGATACGGAGTGATTTGGCACGTGAAAAATCTGCACGTCAGCGTGTAATTCGAGGAAAGGCCCTTAGCGCGTAAGCGCGTCTGCACGCATACGCATTTTCATTGGACAGAAGGCCCCTCAAGCGCAAGCGCCCCTGTGACGTGACGCGTACAGACGTGCATGCGCATTTCAGCGTGCGTGAAAAACTGCACGTCCGCGTGTAATACGAGGAAAGGGCCTATGCGTGTAAGTGACGTGACGCGCGCAGGTGTTTCCCTCATTGCACGTGATGACAGAACACACGTGGATTTCCACCAATCGCGTGTGAAAGTTCCCGGCACCCCGGAACACACGTACCCAGGCTAATCGCGTGTGGAACTTCCCGGGCACCCCGAAACACACGTACCCAGGCCACTTGCATGTACGCACACTCCCCTCCGATCACACGCGATGACACTCGGACCGTATCCGAACACGGGAAACACACGCACGGCAAAAGACGTGCACAGGCGTCAACGCGTCTGCCACACGAAGGCAGGCGGAAGCGTCCCCGCGCACAGCATAAAAGTGCGCGCAAACAACAAACGCGTATATACAGCTACGATGAATGCCCCATTTGTCGCTGCACTGATCGTGGGACACTGCAGGAGGAGGAGAATAGCCAGGGCACGCATTTTCACAACACGGACAAGCCTTTTTGGGATGCCTGATGACCAGGTCTATGGCAGGTATAGGTTTCCACCCCATATCATCCTAGACCTGGTCAGGGAGTGGGAAGATGACCTCACATTCCCCACCCTTTGCTCCCAAGCATTGAGCCCCTTGGAGAAGGTGCTCAATGTCCTGCATTTTTTGGCCACTGGGTCATTTCAGCGGACCACTGCCATAGTGGGGGGGGTCTCACAGACCACGCAGTCACGCTGCCTACACCAGGTACTGGCAATCATGGCAGCACGCCCCTCAGTCCGCAGGCACATATACATGCCCAGAACACCCGCAGAAAGGCAGGCCGTTGTCCTGGATTTTTTCAGGGTGGCACACTTCCCCAAAGTGCTCGGTGCCATAGATTGCACCCATGTGGCCCGACGTCCACCTAGGGCCATTGAGCACATCTACCGAAACCGCAAGCACTGTCTATGCAAACTACCCTGGCTCCACCCATGACAGTTTCATATACAGAATGTCCGCCCTGAGCCGGGCCCTGGAAGCTGGGCAGCATGGCGACACATGGCTCCTAGGTCAGTACAAATGCCCTCGCACATGCATGCAAGTCACACACAGACAAATATCCAAACCCTAATTATCTCAACTATTATCATCTCCCCAGGGGACAGTGCCTACCCTCTGAGCAACCACATGATGACGCCAATCCGGGACCCCACCACACCACCCCAGGTAAGATACAACGCCGCCCATATTGCAACCAGGGGCATAGTGGAGCGCACATTCGGAGTGCTCAAGTCACGTTTCCGCTCCCTTGACCGCTCTGGTGGGCAACTACTCTATGCACCACCAGTAGTGTGCAGGATCATTGTGGCAGCATGTGTCCTGCACAATGTTGCAACACGGCAGGGCGTCCCGGTGGACATGGTGGTGCCCCCACATCCCCAACCACAGGCGCTGCCCATGGGAGGGGACAGGGCACGTGGCGAGGAAGCCCGGACCCAGCTTGTGGCCACATTTTTCACCTAAACTCCCACCCCTGCGGAGTGCACACAGGCCTGGCACATACCAGGTGACAATCGATGATGACAAAGAGACAGTCAACTGTCACAACCTTACCACCCTGAGATAGTTGCCATGGAAGTGCCACATCGTCTGCATCCCTAGCTACTTAAACACAAGCTATCCTGTGTGACCAAAAGGCACACATATGACATATGACATGATATGGGCCATACACAAGTATTCCAAGGCGCAATGAGGCAGGGAGGGGGGAACAAGGGAACACAGAGAACGGTACTACTAGGCCAGGTGTCATTGGGATCGTGCAAGTGCAGGGGTAGGGGGAATGGGAAAAGTGCCAGGGGAAGGGTGGGGGGGAGTCCAGTACAGGGGAAGTAGCCCAAAAAAATAATACATAGGTCGCCTGGTGGCAACTACAAAGGTGAGTGCAGACAAGTGCTGGGAAGGGAGGGCTGTAGGGATAGAGAGACAGTACAGCAGTGCAGGGGTTGCCAGGGAGGCAGTGCAAGTGGAGAGTGGCTGGGCCAGGGACCAAGGTCGGTGAGAGTGGCCCAGTTGCAGCTCCTGTGCAGTTCCAGTGGAGAATTCTGCAAGGGAGAGGCAGAACGTAAGCAGAAGCAAAGAGGAAGGACTTGAGGTGCTTCCAGAACTGGAGATGATTCCCCTCAAGTTCAAGTCAGGCCGGAAGTCTGTTCCAGGGGGAGGGCCCTGCTGCGGAGAGAAATCTACCCCCAGCTAGTTGCTCTGAGAAGCGGATGACACGGACATGCAAGGTGTGCATCACACACACCTGCAAACCAGGCCATGGCCATCACTGTCATGTCACACAAACCCTCCCAAACATCAACATGTCATGGCACGCAATACCCATACACCAATGCAGTAACGATAAGGTACACATTGCCATGTCCTAAATGCACAGTGGCATCGGACACTGCTGCCTGACCCGGAATCAGATGAAATGACAGACCAACAACCTCCCACCCAAAATAAGTCATTTCAAAATGCATTACAACAGTCGTAGACGTAACATCACAATGAATGCCTGTCTACATGCACATCATGCATTGCAAAATCAACACTGCAGCTCATGTGTGCAGTGTCCTACTCCTGCATCACACTGCTCAGCGCACAGCACAGTGAACAGCCATTGTGTGTGATGCACACCCTGAGCATCGCATCTAAGTGACAGACCACTTCAAACATCAAATCAGGCATGTACTGGATCCATGATCGGTCACAGAACATGTGCTGCCGGGACACAGTGGGCACCAGAAGGCAAACAGTGTACACGTGTATATGCAAGGGTGGGAGTACATGTAGTGCATCAGGGTGCAAGTGTGTGGTTCTGCAAGGACATGCACTCCACATATGCATGTGCACTCAAGTGACCATCAGTGTTCCCTACACATCACATGTGAACATCCACCGTGTGTACACCCCAGCATGTCAAACCACAACTATCCCCTCGCACCTGAAAGGAAAACATAACACATGAACAGGCATTGATCAGCAGAACACAACATGTATATTGGGATTCCACCATTACTATGTCAGAGTTCCCATCACACTGCAGGGCAAGGCAACAATCAACAACAACCCCCCCCCCCTCCCTCACAAATGACCATGACCCACTGAACAACTGCACCTGGGTCATGGAGCCCCCAAACCTCAATTCCACCTGGCCACAGGATCACCTTTACCCTTCGTCACCATCTCCCACCTTGTGTGTAAAAAGATGCCTGAACCCTCAGAATACACACTCATTTCCGAAACACAAAATCCAAGGCATAAAAACGAACCCAAACACCCTCCAGTAGATGACTTGACGTAGCAGTACCTCACAAAGGCCAAGTACTACCACAATGATGCAACAACCAAGGTAGCACAGCAAAACAATGTCACGACAGGATGTGAGACATGTGTGGTACATGACATATGATGATGCACCATGAATGGATGTGTACTGTCAGAGGTCCCCTGTACAGGCGCGGGAGTGCCACGAAACAACCACCCCCACCATGTCCCGGGTGCCTGCAAGGTCAAACTCACACAGGCCCCTGAGACCCTGGTGGGGAAGGAGGTTCAGGGATATGCAGTCGGGACAGGTGTTGACACACTGGATGACTGGAATGAGCGGCAGGAGAGGGGAGGTGGAATGACACATGAAACTAGGGAATCCACGAAAATGTACAACCTGCATGAACACATACACAATCCAAACAGACTTGGACATCATTGTCATGGCCTTCTGTAGTCCAGGCTCAGGAGTGGTACGAACCAACCACCCCCTCTAGGGGTTTGGCGCCTGCAAGTTCGGGGCTTACACAGGCATCCGCAACCCCAGTGGGGAAAGAGGGTCAGGGAACGTTGCTTGGATAGGCACGGGAAGCAGGAACACCGGGTAGAGGGTACAGGTTTCAAAATTGCATAGGACCACGGGTGATTAGGGAGAAAATAACATACCAAATTGAACCACACATACATCCATGTATCAGTACACTCCCCAGCAAGCCTATGCAGAGCAGTTAGTAAGAAAAACAACAAGACACTTAGCTCTGTTTTTGAGTGCTGGCCTCCTGCCTGCACACTCTCAGGTCCGGTTACAGGAGCACTGCAATGCTGCAAAGAGAGACACAGTCAACAACCTGTACGTGCCAATTGCACAAAAACACAACACCAAACATGCCCCATAGCAACAGACTACTCTACAAACAGACAATCTGTGGTTGATGCTTCGTACCCATATATAACATCACCCCTGTGACGGGTCATACACAGTCAATGCAGTAAGGCAGCCGCTGCTGGGTGCATGGCAAATGGAACACCAATGTGTCACAATTCACACAACATGCAATGTTCCCTGGGTAAGCAGACAGACCCATATAGCAAGCCATGACTACAGAGCAAGTTGCGTACCACCATGACCGAAACAAAGTTGGCAGTGCATTTATCATGAAGTATGTGGAAAAGACATGCACTGCACCCGAGTATGTCCCTTGCTGCATGTCCCTGTGAGCTGCCCCTTTCCATGTCTCGGAAGGCTACATGGTTGATACAAGTGGCTCAATGGACCTTGGTGTACCGGAGGGTATGTGCCACTGCCCCTGCATGTGTCCCAGACAACCCTACTATCAGCAGCCATCAGTCCACAAACACATCTGAGCTGCATTGTGTGCTTCAACACCAATATTCGTCTAAGCTCACCCTCAGTGCTGTGACTAAGCCTGCATGTGCAACTCGCCTGGTGCAAGCTGTGCTGTGTCGTGGCCCCCCTGTGATGCTCACCTTGCCTGGAGTTCCTTGGAACATGTCAGCAGTTCTAGGATGTGGGTCTGCAATCACTGTGCCTCTGCTTCTGCACACATGTGCATGTGGGCACCAACAAACGGGTCCAGAATTCCGTCGTCCAATGGGACATGTCTGCTGGCAAAGGTGCTCTGGAGGCTCATGCCCCTGCAGAAAGGGCATGGAACACATGATTAATGCTTCAAAGTAATCTGTGTGTGTCTCATCAGGCATCTCATTACTTGACCATGTCAGAGAGTCACATCACAAATCACACCATCAGTCCGTCTTTCACCTACAAAGTGTGGAACACTATCTACAGCATGAATTGCAACAAGCACATGTACAGGAAAGAAATGAAACATACTACACAATGCATAGCAATCAATGTCCACATTAATCATGATACACCCCATCTAGCTAAAGCTGAACAGTGGACAATGACACCTAAATCATCCCCACTAGGGGTGTCAACACAAGTCACACAGCACCAGACATGCCACAGATCTGACAGTCCAATGCCCTTGTGTAAAATGCTGTAACACCGAACCATCCTTGCGAGCCCATGGATAAGGGAGGCAGGAGTGGCATATGTGAGTCAAGGAACCCAAGCAGCAAACACATACACAAGACAACCATGAAGGGCCCAGCTGGAACAGACAGTGGATGCCTTCAAAAGCCACAAAGCACCGCACCGTCACATGAAAGCACAATAGACTAGCAATTTTAAACTAAATCAACTATTAACTAATTACACTAACTATGGAAAACCTACATTACCTATTTAAACTAACTATCAAACAGAAACTTAACTAACTAAACTAAAAGAAAAATCAAAAATGGCCACATACGGCCCGGGGGGGAGGGGAGGCACCCAGGAGGGGGGAGGTACAGGGTGCTGCTCAACATCCACATGCGATGATGCTGAGCCAAAAAAAAAGACCTCCATGGGCTCAACGCCTGCACAGCACGACCTATGTGGGAGATAGATGGTCGTCCGAGTCTGGCTCATCCTGGAAAGGAGGACGTGGCACAGTAGCCTGGCCACGCCTAGCCGCAGCTTGCCCCTCGTCGGCAGCAAGTCTGCCGGACGGGTGAGCCTGGTTCTGTGTGGCGATGTGACGTAGGTCTGCATGCAGAACCTCCCGTGATACACGTGCTTCCTCTTGCAAGGTAGCACGTGTAACACGGAGTTCCTCCTGCAAGGCCTGGCTGGACAACCGCTGCACCTCCCGGCAAGCCTGTAGCTCAGCCGAGATGGTACACTCAAGCTGTGCAAACCTCTCCTCTGCCCGCTGCCTCTGGGACATCATAAGGACACCCAGAGTGGATCTGAGGGAAGCATAATCCTCCCTCAAGGCATCCATGTGCGCCTCTGCGTGAGCAGCAATTGCTTGACGCAGAGACGACATTTCAGCCTGGCGTGCCCTGTCTGAGGCCGCCATGCCCAGCCTGAGCGAGCGGGCCGTGGACCGTGCCGCCTGCTGCTGGAGAAGCACCTGCCTAGCAGTGGGGAGCACAGATCGGGCCACACGCTCCATGCTCTCAGCGATGTTCTCCATTGCTGCCCCCTGCCGTTCGGAATTGGCAGTCATGTCTTGCTCCCACTCAGTATACAGCGGTTGCGCGCGGCGACCGCGTTGCCGGGCTTGACCCCTGCGGGACCCAAGGACCGGGGGTCCTCGCTGTGTTAGCACCGCCTGCGGCTGCACGACTACATGCCCCCGTCGACGTGATGTCTCAGGCACATCAGTGACTGGTGTGGAGGGTGACCCTGCGTCCCGATCCACCACGGGCGGAGGAACAAAGACTGTCTGATCCCTCAGTGCAGGTGTCGCAGACAGAGGAGTGTCCACATCAGAATCACTCACCCCTGACACATGGACTTGATGGTCATCCAACTCAACATGGACGTCAGAGTCGTCATCAAGGCTGGACTCATAGGCAGCCAGAGACAAGATGGACTGCAGCACTTGGGGGTTTTCGTGGCCTACCACCCCACGACCCACACTAGTGCCGGGTTGATGTGGCGTTACCAACCCTGTGTCTGGCATGACAACACCATCCTCTGCCTCCATTGCGTCATCACCTGAAAAATAGAGAGGAAAAGGTCAATACACATGTCAGAAGCACACGACACACACACACACCGACAGCAAAGGCATCAGGCAGACATGTGACACACAACATATGACCTGGCATGCATGCTGGGTCTACTTTGAATAGCTTCTGTGATCAGACCTGTTGAAAGGTGGCAGTTTCCATGGAAGTGGGTCTATGCAGTGCAGGAAATGTGTACGCCACTCACTACCTACATGTACAAGCACTACATGGTGTGTGCCAGGAAATGTGAAGGCAGTGCAATGTCAAAATCAGACATCACGTGCATTGTGCATTCAATGTGTACCATGTCCAGAAGCCAAGCACCCCTCCACCCCAGTACCAAAGCAGGGATGCCTATCATGGTATCAAAAGGCTGACCATACACCTGTGTATTGACTGGCAGTGTTGACTGGCATCAACAGCTTCATGTGATTCAAATTACAACACTGCAAATGATGCTGGGACAGTGGGCAGGACACATGATGGAAACTCCGGAGGCCGCCCACGTGTGAAGAAGACACAACAAGAGTTGGACAGAGTCATTGGCCATTGAACAGGCTGAGGCCTGTGAGCCACACAGATTGTCAGAGCCTAAACATGTGTGCAACGCATGACTGAGGCACAGTTGACATGGGAAGGCTGATGAGATGGCAGGCAATGTATGTAACCAAGGACTGATATTACAGTGTTCATCCAGTCAAGGACACATAGGGGCATGCGTGCAATGCACATGGAGCATGAATGGGCACTCATGTCCCTGCGGGACATCTGACCCATGCACAGTACAAGTGAGATACCCTGCATCGAGTACTAAGGCTGTACGACATGGCATATGTCTGGCAGATTCTACGCTGGAAGTTAGCATCTACACAGGACACATGGACAAGAAACTACACATTGGCAAGATTGGAGCAGACCAGTGCAAAGGTGGAACTGGGGTGCAGAGTGGCGGAGGAGGGGCAAGGGAGCATGCCTACATGGAGTCCCGCATGCAGGCAGAGGAGACATGCATGACGGTAGCATTGCATTACTTACACATCAGAACCATGTACAGGTCACATGTAGCAGCAATCATGCACAACACATCCCACAAGTGAAACACACACGTCCTCAACAAACACGCATCAACACTCACTGGACTGGGCATCAAAGTCCAGCTTCTCTCCCACTCCTTCGACCAATTCAGGTGGTATGAACTCCGCAACGAGAGCCTCATGCGGAGTGAGTTCTTCCTCCTCTGGTGCAGGCCCACCGCCAGTCACCAGAGTCAAGTTGTAATTTGAGGCACGCTTGGCCTTAGTGCTGCGCTTGATGTCATTCCAACGCTTTTTGCACTCCTGCGCCGTGCGCACCTCATGGCCGAATGAACTGACATGTTCCGCAACATGCTTCCAGTGGGTGTCACGTTGGGCAGCCGTGGTCTGACTATTGGCACCCACTAGCATGTCACGGCTGTGGCCCGCACGTAGTCCACGAGGAAGTCCAGTTCCTGCTTACAGAAAGGCTTCTTCCTCGACGTGCAGGAGGTCGTGGCTGTGTGTGGGGTCCCAGCCTGTGCTGCAGGTGCAACCTTCCTCCTCTTGGACTGTGGCGCAGACCCTGGCTGGCTAATGCCGCCCTGACCAGCATGGCCAGTGGGTTCGGTGGATTGAGACAAGGGAGTGGCAGGTGGAGGGATGACCAGAGGCCTGACTTGTGTCAGTGGCAGCTGGGTGCCCACTAATGGACCCTGCGCAGCAACATCAGCTGTGGCAGGGTGGTTGGCCGCAACGGTCCTGGTTGGCAGACTCACAACCGGGGTGCTGTTGGGTGCATCTGCCCCTGCACTTGCCAACACCCGGCTGTTCGGGGCAGCAGATGACATGACTGCCCCAGGGACACGTGTCTTGGTCTGAGCAGCCCGGCGTGCCCCTATGGTTTCCCCCCTGGCCTGTTGGAGATCTACCAAGGGCTCTTCAAGTGCCAACGCAGCCTGCGCTGGCAGACCCTGAGCCTGGGTGGCGGTGTCCACAGCTGCACCTGCAGCTACCACCACCCTTGGGCCCGTGGCAGTCGATGGAACGGCTTGCCGGGTCATATGGGTGCCAGTGCCAGATGCAGGAGCTGCATCCCCCGGAACCACAGGGGGTGGTGGCATGGCTGCACCGACACATGGCACAACATTGTGCTCAAGTGGCGCACTCCTGCCTCTTCCCCCTCTGTGGCTGCCCTGGACACCCTGGAGTCCCCCTACTCCCTGGTCACCACGGCCACGTCCCCGACCACGCCCGCCACGAGGAGAACGCCCAGCTGAGGCGCCCCTCACCTTTGGTGGCCTCCCAACCATGGCACAGATGTAGTAGTGCTGGCACAGATGGAGTGGTGCCAATGGGAGGTGTACACCACAATTGACCTGTGCAATCGGGGTGAAGGGGGTTATTAAGCAAGATGTTAACAGCCCCCCTGCACCTGCAAGGCTGTATGTGACCCCGGTGATGTGGTGACGGGTCACGCAACGCTCAGGCACCCCAAAACTGCAGTAAAAACGTGCACGCAACCCTGCAGCCTACGTGCATGGATTGAACCTCCCGCAGTACGCGGTGGCACCCAGTAACACGAATAACGCGTACGCGTGGGACACGCAGGCTACTATGACATCGAAAATGGGTGCGATACACAGGGGCACCCGCAGTCGGGAAAAGAGCGTGTGTGACTCACCATCTGACTAGCGCGATGCAGAAAAACACGCGTAGCCAATACCCCCGCCAAAAGAAGAGATACGTCCTTGATAGCTGTGAAGTTGTGATGGCGCGCGAAACAACAGGAAGCAGCAACACACGTCGGTCTCCACGAAAGGCACGTACAGAGAACTGCTGGGCCCGCTCACCTTTAACCCGTGCTGAGGGAAACGCACGCGCGCGTCACGTCACTTACGCGCATAGGCCCTTTCCTCGTATTACACGCGGACGTGCAGTTTCCACGCGCGCTTACGCGCATGGCCCTTTCCTCGTATTACACGCGGACGTGCAGTTTCCACGCGCGCTTATGCGCATGGCCCTTTCCTCGTATTACACGCGGACGTGCAGTTTCCACGTGCGCTTACGCGCATGGCCCTTTCCTCGTATTAGACGCGGACGTGCAGTTTCCACGCTCGCTTACGCGCATGGCCCTTTGCTCGTATTACACGCTGACGTGCCGATTTTTCACGTGCCAAATCACTCCGTATCAAGCTGGCCACACGCTCCTGCCCAGAAGGCCAAACTACTGCCCCCCAGGGCCCCGAGCACGCTCCCACCTGCCATCTGCTGCTGCCTGACTGCCTGCTGCCCACGTGCACTGCCATTTGCTGCCTGCACATCAGCCAGGGGTGCTGTTGCTGTGACCACCCCTGCTGGAACCGAAGACTCCCGACTGGGATTCCATCCCTCCACAGCCCAGCCCTAGGACCCAGTTGCCCACCCACTCCTGGCTCTGGGGTTGTCATGTCGGGGCAAACACCATCTGTGACCACTGACAACCCCCGGCCAGAGAGGCAGAGGGGCACCAGCTTCAGTGCCACCGAAGTTGGTGTCCTGGTGGAGCAAGTCCTGGGGCAGTATGATGCCCTCTTCGGAAGTTCCCGCGCCGACAAGGAAGGACGGACTCGGATCTGGACTGACATTGTGACTGCCATCAACGCGGAGGGGGTGGCAGTCCACGACTTACAACATGTCAGGAAGCGCTGGGAGGACTTCAGGTCCAGGACCCTGAACAAGGGCCGGCGCCTCTTGAAGGCAGCGGATGCCAAGGGGCGCCGGGGCCACTTGTCGGAAGAACAGATGAGGGTCCTGGAACGCATATCCCCAGCGCTCCACGTCCAGGTCCTAGAGAAGCAGACCCATCTGGAGTCGAGCGGTGAGTGTACATGCATCCTGATTGTGAGCAGTGCATGTGGTGATTATTCGGTAGTGTGCATGTTGCACATCTGTTTGTATGGGGTCGAGTATGGGTGGGGGTGTACAGGGCCGTGGGGCTGACACATGCGAGGGCTGTGATGTGTGAGACATGGATGGTGCTTGTGTGTGTAGGCTTGCATGCCAAATGCAGTTGTGTGAGCACACATGTTTGGATGAATGTGTATGTGAGTAGACATGTCCGTGATGTCACGCATGTATGTTGTTTTTGGCTGCATGTATCAGCACTGTGTACATGTGCATGTGTGTGTATTTGACAAGGGTGCAACAGTGATGCCACATGGATGCATGTGACAGCGGTATGTGGAAGCCTGATTGGCAGATGTGACATGGATGGCCGTCTGAACAGTGCGACACTTGGCAGGGGTGTACACATGCATGCAAGTGTGGTGGTGTGTGTACATGTGTGGTGCACTTCCTGTGTTGCATGTGATGTCTGGCTCACCTTTGGCTGCTCATGCTGTTGTATGTGTATGGATGGTGGTGGCAGTTGCGATATGGCTGTGGTATGGCTCATGTGTGCGAGTTGTAATGACATGTGTGTTGGGGATTGTGAGGACCTGGTGGAGGCTGCCCATGGTGGCTGGGGGGTGGGGGTGATAGGGGATATGAGTGGGGGCCTGGTGGGGGCTGGCCATGGTGGCTGGGGGGTGGGGGTGGTGGGAGACATGGGTGGGGGCCTGGTGGAGGCTGCCCCTGCACTGCTGGGGGGTGGGGGTGGTGGGTGACATGGGTGGGGGCCTGGTGGTGGGTGCCCCTGCACTGCTGGGGGGTGGGGGTGGTGTGAGGCATGGGTGTGGGCCTGGTGGATGCTGCCCCTGGTGGCTGGGGGGTGGGGGTGGTGGGAGACATGGGTGGGGCCTGCTGGCAGGTGCCCCACAGTGCTGGGGGGTGGGGGTGGTGGGGAACATGAGTTGGACATGGGTGGGGGCCTGCTGGCAGGTGCCCCACAGTGCTGGGGGGGGAACATGAGTTGGACATGGGTGGGGGCCTGCTGGCAGGTGCCCCTGGTGACTGGGGGGTGGGGGTGGTGTGAGACATGGGTGGGGGCCTGGTGGAGGCTGCCCCTGATGGATGGGGGTGCAGGGGGACATGCGTTGGGGGGGAGTAGTGCAAGTTGACATGTGGGTTGGCTGGTGGGCATGGGCATGGTGGGTGGGGTGCCTGCATGACATGTGCTGGGTAGGCCCCTGTGGTGTGAGCCACCTGCAGGGGCCGTGGAGGGTGTAGAGGGAACACCTGGGAGGACCCACACGTGCAATTCAAGTGTGCTGCTCCCCGCGCACCCCTGTAATACACATACCTTGTTGATATCGCGCACACCTGTAATACACGTACCCTGATGGAATTGTGTGTAACTTCCCGCGCACCCCCGAAATACACGTACCCCGCTCAATCGCGTGTGTCACTTCCTGCGCGCCCACGAAATACGCGTAGCCCGCTCCCCCAGGCCCGATCGCGTGAGATAGTTCACGCGAACCCCTGAAATACACGTAGCCCGCTCCCCCAGGCCCGATCGCGTGAGAAAGTTCACGCGAACCCCTGAAATTCACGTAGCCCGCTCCCCCAGGCCTGATCGCGTGAAAAAGTTCACGCAAACCCCTGTAATACACGTAGCCCGCTCCCCCAGGCCCGATCGCGTGAAAAAGTTCACGCGAACCCCTGAAATACACGTAGCCCGCTCCCCGAGGCCCGATCACGTGAAAAACTTCACGCGAACCCCTGTAATACACGTAGCCCGCTCCCCCAGGCCCGATCGCGTGAAAAAGTTCACGCGAACCCCTGAAATACACGTAGCCCGCTCCCCCAGGCCCGATCGCGTGAGAAAGTTCATGCGTACCCCTGAAATACACGTAGCCCGCTCCCCCAGGCCCGATCGCGTGAGAAAGTTCACGCGAACCCCTGAAATACACGTAGCCCGCTCCACCAGGCCCGATCGCGTGACAAAGTTCACACGAACCCCTGAAATACACGTAGCCCGCTCCCCCAGGCCCGATCGCGTGAGAAACTTCACGCGAACCCCTGTAATACACGTAGCCCGCTCCCCCAGGCCCGATCGCGTGAAAAAGTTCACGCGAACCCCTGAAATACACGTAGCCCGCTCCCCCAGGCCCGATCGCGTGAGAAAGTTCACGCAAACCCCTGTAATACACGTAGCCCGCTCCCCCAGGCCCGATCGCGTGAAAAAGTTCACGCGAACCCCTGAAATACACATAGCCCGCTCCCCCAGGCCCGATCGCGTGAAAAAGTTCACGCGAACCCCTGAAATACACGTAGCCCGCTCCCCCAGGCCCGATCGCGTGAGAAAGTTCACGCGAACCCCTGAAATACACGTAGCCCGCTCCCCCAGGCCCGATCGCGTGAGTAAGTTCACGCGAACCCCCGAAATACACGTGCCCCGCTCGCACAATTGCTGTATGTTGCCACTTTTGTAATGCGCAGGGACGCTACCGCCTGCCTTCGTGTGGCGGACGTGTTTGGGCTTGTGCGTGTCTTTCGCTGTGCGTGGCTTTGCCCTATTCGATTCCATGAATACGTGTGGTTCGGGTGCTTGTGGGAGTTCCGTCTGCTTCCCTGCCGTACATCCCCAGTTACGCCCTTGTTTTCGCGAGTTGATCCCCATTCCGCGCGTTACGCCCCGTGTTCCGCCCACTTTCTAGTGTATGCGCAGAGGTTGTGCGCTTTCACTGTGCGCGTTGCGCACGTCTTTCGGGATGTTGCAGTGACGTGTGCGCCATGCACGGGTTTGGCGCACATCCCGAGGAAAACACGCGCAGGGACTTCCATGAATCGCACGCGTGCGCGTGCGCCTCTTTTTTTCCGCTTGCGCCTGCTTGCGCGTAGATTTTCGGCGCACGTTTGTTCCATGAATCGGCCCCCTAATTACCACAATAAGGAGAATAACCAAAAACCATATTAATCCATCAACAAGGATCCAGATACTTTCACAACATGTTTAATGAAACATGCACATGCGGCTAATATACAAAAATGTAATTATTCACCAACACAACAATACATGAAAAGAGAGTACTTGTATCATACCTAAAAATATACACAAAAACAATGCAACAAATTGAGGCAGAGTGACAAAATAAATGTAAGTATAGACTGTGTAATTCATATGATAAAGCATGCAAGATATGACACCCAGATATGGAACAAATTGGACTCTATTAAATGAAACAACTCCACAAAAACACATATACACAGAAGCACAAGCACACACCAATTCTGTTATCACACATCCAGGATGTTTTTCCAGAACAAAATGTGTTATGCATTACCAACTTGCTAAAGGGAATGCAATGACCAATTACATATCCATGTAATGATGTAAACCTACCATGCATGCAAAATCATGCTAATTAAATAGGCATTTCCAAATGGAATCTCATTCCACTGCAAGGAAATTGGACTGGAAACACCCAGAGACACCAGTAGTGCCACAAAACATGCACAACGACCAAAGCCACATGGAGTAGTGACATGTTAGTTGATTGTACAGATAAAGGACAAACATGTGCACGTACATAAACAAACACACAGACATTGTCCATGTTTATTTTACAGTATGTTGTCCACATGTGTGACATTACCATGACTGTACTATAGAATCAGATAATCACCGTTGTATAGGCCATCAACTCAACACAGAGACGACACAAAACAGCCCAACACTCCATACTAGCAAGTAGAAGAGCGAATAGCCACCATCCAATCTTTATAACACCACTCCATAACCACCACCAAAAGTAAGTTAATAAATTCCGATTTCCCAATATGCATGTGTCACAGTTGTAAACCCTATTACAAATAATACATAAAAACATGTACCTGTTAATATGGAATTGTGAAGTACAGAATATTGAACAACATAAATGCCAAAACATCCTCTTAACTTCATCGAATGTTTAAGATTATAAGATCTATGTCATCAACAATTAACAAAATCAAATTAAATTTGCAATTATATTGTTTCATTAAAAAATGTCCTAATGTATAACAGCACATACAAATACACACCAAACATTCCAACACTATATAATCATTGGAAGGGGTTCATCATAGGCATTGACACTCTTGTACTCCACACCAAAACACATCCGCTAACTAAATTGAAAACATGTCACCCAATAACAGTGGGTCCACCAACTCAGCCATCCTAGAACTCAAAAATACCTACCTTGCAGCATCATCTAGTAAAAATAACAGAATGGGTAATGTAGAGATGTAAAAGGTGTGTTCCTTTATGAGTTATTTACACACAAACACACAATTGTGTGCAGACAAACAAGCACACACACACATCACTTCCCCACAGTGTACTCAAAATATATCAAAATGTCTGACACACTAACCAAAATGCGTGCATGATAAAACACAATGGCCCTCATTACGACCCTGGCGGAAATCGCGGTGCTAAATGCACCGCGGAGCACGGCGGAAAGCTGCCGATAGCGCCATGGGGGTTGGCGGATTTTCCGCCCCATGCCGACCTTGGCGGGGCGGTAAATCCCCATCCCCCATTTTACCCTTCCCCATTCCCATTTTTGCCCCATAGGGTATAATGGGAGTGGGGAAGGCGTTAATTACGCCACCGTAAAATACGGTGGCGTAATTAACAACAAGGTCCCGTAGCGCCATGGATTTCTCCGCCCGGAAAAACCAGGCGGAGAAAGGCTCCATGGCGCTACGGGAACTCGTAGTAGGGCGGACGGGTCCGCCGCGAATAACGCTGGCGTAAACCCACTCCGCCAGGGTCGTAATGAGGGCCAATATGTCTTTTAACTAACCAGTACAAAAAAAACAATGTTACAAAATGTGGCCACCTCCACTGGTTTTCTGAGCTCTGTTAATAGTGTAATTGTTGTTTCTTGGTGACTGCTTTTCTCAGTTGCAGGCATACTCCTCCTTTGGATTTTCAATTTGAAGACATTTCTGTGTCAATTGTAGTATATTGATACATTTATTTGGGCTTCCTTAGGTTGTGAGTCCATACTGTGCATGCCTGTATTTAGTTGGCAGGAGTTTTTGGCTCTTTGCTAATTCATATTAGTTCTGTTTGGACATACTCTGACACTCAGACATTTTGTGGCATGCCCTATTTTTCAAAAGCATAGATATGTGCAATAACGTCATGTAAATCAGTTTAGACAATTTCGAGATGTCAATACACGTAGCCCGCTCCCCCAAGCCCGATCGCGTGAAAAAGTTCACGCGAACCCCTGAAATACACGTAGCCCGCTCCCCCAGGCCCGATTGCGTGAGAAAGTTCACGCGAACCCCTGAAATACACGTAGCCCGCTCCCCCAGGCCCGATCGCGTGAGTAAGTTCACGCGAACCCCCGAAATACACGTGCCCCGCTCGCACAATTGCTGTATGTTGCCACTTTTGTAATGCGCAGGGACGCTACCGCCTGCCTTCGTGTGGCGGACGTGTTTGGGCTTGTGCGTGTCTTTCGCTGTGCGTGGCTTTGCCCTATTCGATTCCATGAATACGTGTGGTTCGGGTGCTTGTGGGCGTTCCGTCTGCTTCCCTGCCGTACATCCCCAGTTACGCCCTTGTTTTCGCGAGTTGATCCCCATTCCGCGCGTTACGCCCCGTGTTCCGCCCACTTTCTAGTGTATGCGCAGAGGTTGTGCGCTTTCACTGTGCGCGTTGCGCACGTCTTTCGGGATGTTGCAGTGACGTGTGCGCCATGCATGGGTTTGGCGCACATCCCGAGGAAAACACGTGCGCGTGCGCCTCTTTTTTTCCGCTTGCGCCTGCTTGCGCCTGCTTGCGCCTGCTTGCGCAAAGATTTTCGGCGCACGTTTGTTCCATGAATCGGCCCCTAAATGTGTTGTCAGGATTATTTGCTGCATTTCTGTGAAGTACTAACATTTGCAAATACAATGGGTCTGTACTGTGTGAGTAAATGTTGTCAACAATTGGTGGTAATTGAAATAGAATATTCATTGCTACATTTGCATAGCAACTTACACCAACTATATTTGAGAATTTAAATGGTCCAGGTAGTTCTGTATCTAACTGCTTTTTTTGGAGTTTGTCTTCCTTCTTTAAAGAAGTACCTGGTTTACTTTCTCTAATTGATTCTTTTTTGTTTGTGGTACTTGATGAAGTATTAGTTTCTTTTACTCTCTTTGGAGGATTTGCAGTGACGTCCTGTTGCATTTCTGTTTGATTTAGTTTTCTTTTACAACGTTTTAGTTTTTGTGGAACAGAATATGTGTTTAGATGGGGAGTGTATAGTGAGCGAAGTCTATTATATTCTAAAATGCAAGGAATATCAGCGTTTATTTTACTTGCATCAAAGTTGATTAGAAATAGACCGTCAAGTGTACGTAAGCGTGATAGTGCTACGTAGCTCATGCCTTCTTTAAAGACTGTGTTACCAATATCTATCATTGCTTTGTCTAGGGTAAGACCTTGTGATTTATGAATCGTGACTGCGTATGCAAGAGTTAGAGAAAATTGTTCTCTGCGTACATACATATCTTTGAAGAGAAGGAATCTAGCTGTTGAGCGTCCTATCCGTTTTACTTCTGAAAGTTTGTCAAAGAGTATATTGACAAACTGAATTTTGTTGTCACGTGGGTATGTTTGAAAGCCAACAACTGTACCCAGTGCTCCATTAACTAGTCCTTGGTCCACGTCAAGGTTACGTTTAAGCATTACTCTGCAATTTTAGGATAATTTTAATATCTTTTCTAAGCCTGCTGTGTTTGAGATTGATTTTTCTAAATTATTTAGTCTTGTTGTGGCTTGGTCACACATGGGTAGTGTCATACCATGTACATCTAGTTTGTATGTGGCGCTAATTTCCATTATTGGTTGCATTTCTTTACTTAGCATGATTTCATTGAATTTGAAACAGCTTGCAAGAGTTGGCATTAAGGCCATACAATTGACATTTTTGTGGGCAAATTGTTCCATAACATCTGTAGCACATGCATTATCGCCATAAAATGCATTAATGTGCCGGGTTTTCAATGTTGCTTCTGCTTCTTTAGAAAGTATACCAACTCTCAAACTTTTTAAAATGTTGGCATAAGTTAGATCTGCAGATTGGCGCATGTTTTCTGTTAATTCTCTGTATTGGAAATGTTGCCAAAGGTTGACATTTCCAATGCTGCCAACAGTTTTACGGCAGAGTTTGTGCCCTAATGTTTTGAAAATAGGTTCACCTTTTACTGGTGTTAATTGAAGCAGATCTCCAAAAACAATAATGTGTTTTCCAGCAAAGAGCTCTTCATAGTCTGTTTTGAGTACTTCTCGTAATCTGAGGTGAATCAAAGCTAACATCAGGTTGGAGACCATGCTCACTTCATCTATTAGTAGCATTTTCATTTGTTTCAATACTCTGCGTAATTCCATTGCAGCTTCTGCAGAAAGTTTGCAATAGTCTAATTTGTTCTGGTGTTCTACTGGTAATAGTAGTAATCGGTGTAATGTAACACCACCTATGTTGTATGCAGCTAAACCTGTGGGGGCAGTGACAACAGCTGACAGTTTGTTGTTTGTCAATTGTTGAAGGAACTTACTAATGATTTTGATTAGGAATGTTTTACCAGAACCAGCTTCACCACTGACGTACAGTAGTATAGGTTTGTAATTATGGCAGGAACATTCTTTATTTTCATGTTTTACACCATGTGCAATTTGTTTTGTTACTTCTTGAAAAATGCTACTTTGTTCATTGTTTAGTTTTGATTGTAATATAGTTAAGTCTTCCTTATCTTCATACTGACACATGGTGTTTTCTACTTCTATCATAGCTAATTCTGCCTCATTTGTTATTAGTGGTTCTCCCAGTGGTTCTTGGCTTCCTGTTACAGAAGGTTGACTACTGTCAGGAGTATCCTTATCTAGTTGGGCTTGGAGTTCTTCTTCATGTTGCTGTTCATTGTGCAACATTGCTTTGTACTGTGTAAAGTTTACATCAGTTATAGTGCTTTCATTTGCTTTGAAAGCATCCTCATATGAGTCATAGTTATCTAGTAATTGTTCTTCTTTTCTCCATGGTTTGAAGAGTTGTAGCAGGGACATGTAATATACTTCTTTATGTTGAGGAGGCTTCAATGACAATTTGATATTATTAATTAAATTTGGTTTAGTGAGTTTAACTAAGCTGCCTTCACAGTCTGTCACTCTATATTTACCTTTTTTTCATCAGGTTTCATATTATTTTTGTATGTGTAGTTTTGGGCTATTTGGTATAGACACATGTTTTCCAAAGTATTACTTCTGTTTGGGTAGTATGTGTCCAATAAATTGTTTTTCAAAATGTCTTGGCTGTTGGGATCATGTTTGGCTATTGTTTCTATATCTTCATATGATTTTAGAACTTTTTTTTCTAGATTTAGCTGGACCAAGACTTAGCCATACTATATTTTCAGATTTACCATACAATGAAGTACCAGTTAAACGATCAGCTGCTTCATAAGATCCACATTCTCTATGGGTGAGCATTTTTATGCCCAAGCTGTATAATTTCTGAGATACTGTTTTATCTGATGACAGGTCATTCCAGAGGTCTTGGAGCTCTGTCTTTTCTGCTTTAGTTAAGTATGCTGTGACATATCGTGCAACTGCAGTAGAATTGTCTGCAATGTACTGCACATCTATGTTTGCATTCCATAAGTGGGAAATGATTGCTTTATAATCATTGATATATTTTTCTTCTTCTTTTCTTTTTATGTAATATGTATAACTCTGTCTAACTGAAGACATGAGGTTGTTTACTTGACCTGTATTTGTAACTGGTCTAGGAAAACCAAATCGGCATTTGGTGTAGTATTTGCCTTTGTTTTTGTATTTGCGACGACAATATTTTCCACATTTGTGTCTTTGAAATTGTAAAATTTGTGCACGAAGATCACTATTTGTGGCTTCTGATGGAATTTCACAAGTGACATATTTTTCAATAAACTGTAAAACAGTGGCATCACTGTCTTGACCAAATTTAGGAGCATCTTTAATCCATAAAAGCATGTGGATATGTGTTGCTCCTCTGGCTTGGTATTCTTTTCTCTAAAAGAAGTGTTGCACTTCTCCAAGGGGAGGAACAGTTTTATTACAAATAAAATGTAGCATAGCAATGAAGCGATGGTGAAAATATCTTGAAACATTAACAGGATCCAAAGAACAAAGTTCTCCAGGTGTTAGAATATCTATGTTTGTTTTGTTTTTATTTGATATGCGTAGGAAATCATGTAAATCTTCCCATGCATATTCTGCACAACTTAATGTAACAAACCAAGTGGGTGGGCCAAGGTTTCTGATCATACAACGTACATCTCCATGACATCGAAACCAGTACTCTTTAGTACCACGCATATTTGCTAATAGATTTGTAATATTTGATTGTAAAACCTCATCCTTTTGTTGCACTTTCTCTAATAATTGTGTAGCTGTCATATTTTGAAAGTGTGATCCTGATTTTAATATGTGTGCAACTCCGTAACATAAAGTTGCTAGTTCACTTTCAAAGAGTAGGTGGAATATGTATTCCACATTTTGTCTAAATCTGGGATCTTCAGAATACATCCGTAATGAGCGGTATTCTGAAGCTGATATTTAAATAGGTCTATCATCATACCTTCCTCCTTTGCCAGTAGGAAAGAGTAGAGGAAAAGCACGTGCTTCTATACTTTTTTCCCATATACTGATTGGTGATCCTTTTGTTTGACGCATTTGGTAAGTTTCTAGTACATCTTGTACGGTGTCATTACAGTGCAAAGGATGAATTGTATAATGGTCTAAAGTATTTGATATTGTAGCAGGATCTAGTAGCTCAAATTGACCAGCTTCTTGTGTTTCTTGAATTATTTCAGTTGTATCTTTCAAGTTTTCTTCAATATTAATTTCTTTGTAATATTCATTATTCTCTTTAAGATATTGGAAGGCTTGTCTAACTTTATATAAATCTACCAGCTGTTGCCATATTTTTTTGTCTTTTGTAGGTACTCCATTTACTAATATAATTAAAGATTGCTGCATTGGACGTTGCACTCCTAGAGTATGCACATTTTCTTTTAGATTTAATGGTAAATAAACTACTTTTCCTTGAATGCCTTTTACCAATTCAGAGGGATGTAATTTTGCTGTTTTTGGTTGAAGGCGTATTATTGCTTGAAATGGGTGTACTGTTTGAATTATGATGCTCTCATATAAATTAAGTTGTTGTAGAGGTTTTGGTACTGGGTATAATTCCAAATTATTTGTGATAGAACGTGAAGGAGTTTGGTTGTTGTCAAGTTTTGTAGTGCAATAACTGCAAAGCATTAAGGGCTCAGTTATTTCATATTTGTTTTCTGCTAGAAGGTAGAGAGCTAATTCAAACCATTTACAATCTTCATTGTCTTCTATTTTGTATGATAGGACCACAGTTTTGGTGTTACTTTTATAAAAAATTCTACGGCAAAATACACATACATGGTTTGGTACTTCAGCTGATGTACTTTTAAATTTTAGTATTTCTTTTTTGTATGTGTTTAGCAAAAGGTTGCCATATGTAGAATTGTTGCTTAATTGGTTTAAAGCTATTTCATTCTGTAAATGGCTTTCACTTCCAAAATATTTTTTCTGGATATAGTGAATTTCTTCAAGTAGGTCTTTTGCTGTACCATGTAGAAGGATGTTATTTAACTTTGCTAGTGCTAAAGCAGGACTTTTAGCATAGTACAGTTTATAGGCTAGATTTCTTATAGTTGAATGATGTGTTGATATCCTTTTGATAACATGGAAAGTGGTTTTACAAGTAGGTCCTGTAATGCAGGCCAATTAATGTCCTTGTAGTCCTGTGTACTTGCGCACTGGACAGGTATCTATATTTTGCAGTAATTTAATTTTGATTTTGTCTTTGCTTTTTACATATTTATTGAGGAATTGGTGTAAAGATTTGAAACATTGTTTGGGAATGTTACACATTGACGTGCATTGCCATTTGTACACTAGACGTTCTGATTCAGTTGAATGGAGGGGTAATTCTAAGTTTTCAGGGCATATTTTTGTAAGGAGTACTTCTTGTTCCATTATGGTATTATTCACTTTTTCATAACCTCGACCACTGCTATTTATGGCAATTGTATTCGTTTGCTTTTGTTTGTACGCTTCTTCATTAAAATATGGTTCTGTCCTCGTAGTGTGATTCCATTCACCTCCGCAGATACTTAAGAAGTTCTTTCTGTTGACATTTCGCTTATTGAGAAGTCTTTTTTGTAATTTAGTTATTAGTTTTGTTAGTGGTTTCATTTTGTTTAACAGTAAAATAAATCAATTTCTTTTGAGAAGAATTGCACTGTCCATCAATGATTCTAAGATTAATTTCCTACGATAGGTTTTAAGCTTTGAACCTGATTTCTCTCCTGTTTTTATAAGATTTTGAAGGACTTTGTGACGGTATATTTTGGCTAAAATACTTTTCTTGGTATGCTTACTTTGCACTATATTAAAATTTGAAGAAGTAGTTTTATCTGTACTGATAGCTGATTTTCTGTTAATTGTTTTTTTGGTTTGTTTTACATTTTGATAGAGGAAGCGAAGTTGTTGTACTTGAAACTTCTTGTATTTCACTAAATGATTGTATTAGCTGTTTTGTTTCAACTTTTTTTTACAAATTCTGCTAGAGATGGATGCTTATGTTGGACACCTTTATTTTCATTTGCTCTAATTTTGCGTTGCTTTCTAAGGAGTTGTCTTTTGGTAGGCATTCTTTAGGGTCTGTTGAAAAAAATAAAGAAGATATGGGTTGGGGTGTTCTGGAATGTATGTGTGATGTAAAAAATAGTGAGCCAGGCATGTGATGTCATCAGTGATGTCATCAATGACATTTGTGATGTCATCTTTGATGTCCTGGGTGTTAGTCTTAGCAGTGCACGGTGGTGGCGCGAGTTATGGTTGCTTAGCTTACCATAACTGGCGAATTTCAAGAGTTTTTCGGTTTTACTTGGAACCATAACGTCCCTTTAACAAAGTTTTTTCACTGAATTTCATAGGTTTTTAGTAGCGCAACTTAACCATAACGTCCCTTTAACAAAGTTTTTTTACTGATATATATATATACATGGTTGTGGCTGTGTAGTTATGGTTAAGTTGCTGTTTCCATAGGAAGAGCACTTTTTGGGCTGCTTATAACTTCACTCCCCCTGGACGAATCCTCACCAAACTTTGCAAAAAAAGTATATGGCCCACTCTCAATTTCTTTGCAAAGTTTGGTGATGTTTGGTCCAGGAAGGGGCAAAGTTATAGGGGGGTCCCAAAACCTTTTTTTCCCATAGACTGAATGGGGGAAAACTTTGCGCACGGCTACAGGCCAAACCACTGGACGGATTTGCACCAAATGTGAGGCAGTGGCAGGGGCTTGGGCGTGAAAGCGTGCTTTTGCATATTTAGTGACAATCCATCCAGTAGTTCCCTTAAAAACGATCAAAAAGTATGTCTCTAAAAATGTGTGATATCTATGTCCGCTCCGCGGTCACACTTCCCTGGTCGCTCCGTGGAGAACATTGCAATTGGCTATTCCGTGGCGTGCTGCCCATGTCAATGTTGCGCCGATTGGTTGTGGCACAGCGTGAAGTGCGTCGTAATCTTTCGATATGTCCACCATGTTTACTTTGTTTTCTGTTGAACGCGAACATCAGCGCTAACATACCTAAACGAAGAAGACACCAATGCACTTATAACACTTATGGGACACTATTTCGAAAGGTGAGTGTTAATGAGATGTGGTAGTAGAAAGTCAAACATTGAAGTATTCTTGTTAGCACTGTCATACGGTACAGTGGGACTTGCTACTCATTGTACAAAATGAACTTACTGCGTCCATTTTACAATACATAAACACCATTACTGCAGTCAGAGTGGCGGGAATCTGAGGCAGCCACCTGCTCTATTTTGTACACAAAGCCCTTCTGCACGTGTACGCCAGTAGCGGTTCTCATAAATAGACGCTGATATGTTGTTGCAAAATGAGAATGTATTTGCATTCGGAGTGAAGGGCACTGCATTTTCTCTTTTCAGCACGAGCTCAGTACGGCCGCATATTTGTCGACACCCATATGGGTCCCTTGTTTTTAATCCTTGAGGTACAGGGAAAGAGTAGAAAGAATGTAGGGAGTAACAGTTTGAAAAACAAATCGTTTGATTAGGTTATGCTTCAAAAACCTTTCCACCGACCATGAGAAATGAGTTCCCGAACAGGCAGTCTTCCACATACACTAGTGTCTGACTACAGCAATCGCAATGGAGGCGCTCCACATCATGTAAGTGTATTTTTGCTGCCTATATACCGAAATGACGTTATGCTTTAGTTTGTAAAAAAAAAAAATATTTTCCCTAATGTTTTACAAGTTTTATGTGCCGTTGCAATCATAACTGCCCGCACCACTGTGCACTGCTAACACTAACACCCAGGACAAGAAAGATGACATCACAAATGTCATTGATGACATCACCGATGACATCACATGTGTAGCACCATCGTTTTTGTTCACTGTCATATCTAGGCCAGGTAGGTGTATTTACTGACAGTCAGAAAGTTACCTTTGAAAAGGTATTACATTTATAGATATTGCTATTTTCACATGTTTTTTACACTACTTTCCTTAAAATGTAATCGCATCTTATGATGTACATATATAGGGGAAGAAGCAGGCCTGAAGCACAGTAATAATTTTTGTACGTGACTACAATCATGTACATTATACACAGTCACTAGTGATACTGCCTCTTGTATGCTTATTTTACACTCCATTTATAAGCCCCATATTTGTATGCATTGCAGTCTATTTATGTTTTGTCTATATTACTACAAATATGTATTGAGTGATGCATTATTAAGAGCTGAGTACATGTTTCAGAGACCAGAAAAGTCTGGTACAGAAGCATTCACCATTTTATAGTACAACTTTGGAAAGTAGAAATATAGCACCTCTGTGGTGTATGCTGCAGCCAATACCTACATTTCTGTATGAGTAGGTTCCTGTACTAGAAAGAACACTGCAATGGAATGTTCTTTAGAACACTAAATTGCGTGCTGAAGTATGAGGTTTATTACACATGTCCCGATAATCCCTGTTACTTTTTTACCAAACTTACATTCTCAACCCCTTGTCTGAAAATTAAATGCACATGTGATGTCATCAGTGAGGTCATCAATGACATTTGTGATGTCATTTTTCTTGTCCTGGGTGTTAGTGTTATCAGTGCACAGTGGTGCAGGCAGTTATGGTTGCTTATCTTACCATAATGGGGGAATATGCAGTGTTTTTTGGTTCACTGTGAAGTATAACATCCCTTTAACAACGTTTTTTTTAACTGAATGTACATATATATATATGGCAGGCAATGAAAACAAATAGGCTAAACATGTGATGTCGTCAGTGATGTCATCAGTGACATTTCAGAGGACAGCTTTCATGTTCTGGGTGTTAGTGTTAGCAGTGCACAGTGGCGATGGCAAGTAAGGGGGCTCAGTCTGCCATAACTGGCGAATTTCAGGGGTTTTTCGTTTTTAATTTGAACCACAATGGGGAGGGCGAAAAAACTTTTTTAGTGAAGTGCACAGGTTTTTCGTAGGGCAACTTAACCATAACGTCCCCTCAACAAATTCTTTTTGTAGTGAATATATATATATGAATGAAACAAGACTGTGAATCCTGACTGTGTTCACTTCATTTTCCTTCAAACTAACACTCAAATCTCGTTTGACACATGTCCGTTGAAACTGCAATACAGCCATATTTGGTCATTAACCTAACTCAAAACTACATGTTCCATTGAACCTGCACGGCATGCCCGTGATGACAGCATGTTTACCAGAACACATATCATTGATTAGCGACCTCAAATACAACATTTGATTTACAAGAGGAACGTGCACTCTAACAAGGCAATCCAGAAGATCCATCCTTCGACTTTGAGACCGTCACAACTGAACCCTAAGTTTAACTTCACAATCTTAGACCAAATGCAGTTTTTGCATCCACACGGATGTACTGGGTAATGGGATGACCCTTCCTGTATGTATACTCTTTAACAGGACACACTGTTGCAATGTAACGTTGACGCACAGCCATTTATACAACAGCACTTGTATCCAAAAGTGTACTTACTGGTGCCTGACGAGCTCCACGTGAATAGCAACCTAATTATGATGAATATCAGTGAATAATGCCTAGACAACTTGACATGACTACTTACCTACAACTAAACCTTGTAAAGGGACAGCTAAACAGAGGAGGCCTCCACAATTAAGACTGATAGATAAACTCACAGTTCTGATACCGGAAGCTACAGACAGTGCACATTAAGTTGCCCAACAAGATCGGGATTTCTATCTTTTTCGAGATTAAACAGATAACCAGTAATACAAGCATGATTTACACCATTCTGACAAGAATATTATCTACAGGTCATCCTCCAAAATACTGCACAGCTGTCAAATTGATGGACTGCACATCTAGAACAATGTCAACGTTATGTGATACAACTAGGTGAAGTATTAGAATGATACCAAATTGATAATAGACAATTTAAAGCGGTCATAACACTATAGAATTTTATGAGGCTATTGTTTCCGATGATATTTCATATTTGTTCATAGAACCCAGACAGGAATCAAAGAAAATATTGCCTTTAGCTCCTGATGAAGAGATGGATATCTCGCAATGCGTAGAGCTAATTTTTCATTGTATTTCTAATCTATACTGCCATTTGCTTATGAATGCACAATGTGATTAATTGACTTATATTGTTACCAAATAAAATACTGACAGAGCTCAGTGTCTATATGAAATGTTCTTTGCAATTAATATTAACATTACAATCTGTAATTATAATGAACAAACTTGAAAATATTTTGACTGACGTTATCCTCAGTATAATAGGTGTGCATGGGATGGGACTGTCGTCAAGTTTTTTCCACTAATTGTTTCTCAGTCAGTCAGTCAAAAAAGTTTATTTCGGATGCAAAGATCCATAAAACACACACAAAAAAACAACATTACATACATCCATGAAAGATCAAAATTCATAAAAATGTCCTTAAAATCATGTGCAAAAGACCATAGGATACATTAATAAATCTTATCATGATAAAATAACATTCAAAGATAATACAAAACCACAGTTCCAATTATTCCATTACCTAGAAATGTTATCACTATAAAAACAATTCCCCCTATATTCCACCATTACATCAAGAACCAACATCTCACTGGAGCCTCATCAATCAATCTGTACATTGCTCTCTTCAGAAAGGAGAGCAGTGCCCAGGCAGTGAAAACAGAGTCCGCAATCAAGAGAAAGGTGAGTGCTACTTTGTAATGGCGGATCTCTACTTTCTTTAGGGCCAGTATCAATGTTACTCTCTGTATCCCTGCATAACCAATACAAAACAGCAATACATGAGCCAAGTCTTCACGCTAATGTCCACACACCGGACAACTAGCAGAGTCTGGAAACCCTTTCCAATTTGCTGTATTCCCTTTCAGAGGGAGGCAATCAAACCTTGCCCTAGCTATTAACCACCAGTCTTTTTTGTGGGAACCCCAAGTTAGATATGGTTGAATCACAGAGGGCCTACTGATCATCGTGTGGAATTGGCCAGATTTGGTTGCATACTCTAAGAATATTCTTTTCCTCAAAACAGCCTCACCCAGCACAGGTTTATAACTGTTCCCCTCGGCCTTTGTTACTAATACAACAAGTGGAAAAAGAGCACAGAGTTTGGTCTCCTCGAGGACTTTGGAAATATAATAAAGCCATGGAATTCTTTGCCACCCCACCCTCCCCAGTACAGACCGAATGATGATGTGGCAAATGGAGGCATATTAATTTGCCCACAACCGGACCCAAAATAAAGTCGGGGCCAGCACCCACTGATCCTCCCGGAACTCCATTCCCAATTCACAGTGAATTGCAATACATGCCGCGGAGTTCGGAAGCCCCAACAATCTCCTGATGAATTTATTCTCCTTTATTTGAATTTCATCAGCCCTCTGAAAACCCCATATTGGGGCGCCATACATTGTGACTGCCATTGTTTGGGCAACGTAAACCTTAGAGATCACTTCCAAGTGTTGGCCCTCACAACTTGACATAAAACGAAAAATGCCCCTCATTTGCTAGCTCATTTGGCCGATTGTTTGGCCAGGTGAGCCTTCCCAGTTATGGCTTCCAAGAAACGTATCCCCAGATAATCAAAAACATTTACGCTGAGTATTACTTCTCTGGCACATAGCATCGATCTCATTGCACTTGCCGTGTTCTGCCCACACACCCCATCACCGCCGATTATCTGGTGTTGATTTTTAGCCCCAATTCACACATGAGGGCTATATAGGCATTTATCAGAGTCTGAAGTGCTCTCGGTGTTCTAGCTATCAATACTGTATCATCAGCATACGCTAGGACAGGAAAAGCCTGTCCCTCCAAGACCAAAAAATCAGCCAAGATGTTAATAAGATCCCTTGAAAGACCATTAATATATAAGCAGTAGCAGATGGGGGCCAACATGCAACCTTGATGCACACCGCATCCGACCCTGAAGCATGCCATGCAGTGACCTCCCGGACCACCGCACACGCACGCCTCATTGTCTGTGTGTATGTCAACCAACACCCTCAAAATGTCCCCGGGGCAGCCCAGGGACCCAAGCACGGCCCAGAGCTTTTCCCTGTCTACCTTACCAAGACCATACTCAGGTCCATGAATGCCAAGTATACCGGCTCACCCCTACAAAAGACCGAATTGGCCACTATAAGGTATAGATTAAGGCTCTGCTCCATAGTTCCAACTCCTGGGCGGAACCCAAACTGGATGTCTGATAAAACTGATAGTTCTGCCAACCATGTTTCAATGCGTACTAACAAGACTCTCCCAAAAATGTTAAATGAAGAATCCAGCAGTGAGATTGGTCTATAGGCGCTGGGGCTGGCCTTATCCCCCTTTTCAAAAATAGGGAAAATGATGGCCCTTTTCCACGAGGGTGGATAGTTACCAGATTTCATTCAGGCATTGAACACTGCCATTAAAAGCTGTGGCCACATGGCCAAGGGGTGCTGAAACATGTCTGAAGGGATCATGATCGGGCCCGGCTCCTGATTATGGGCTTGTTCTTAACTTACTCCACTTCAAATTTTAGACAGGATGCAGCTAAATCTACACATCCCTCAGTTGTCACTGCCCCAAACAGACTCCCAAAATACTTTGTCCAAACCCCTTCCTCCACATGGGTCCGACTACCCACATTAGACCAGCACCCGACGGGACCACCCTTCACAAACTCCCAAAATGCCTTCTGGTCCCTTTTTTGCTACCCCTTTTTCCTGTTTTCTTCTCTTGAGCTCACTCTGCTAATGTGCTCGAGCCTGAGTTAACGCTCTTCTACTGGATGCTGAGTCCTTGAGTGTCAGCAATAGGGCTCTCTTTGCCCCTTTGCAAGCCTCATCAAACCATTCCTTCTGCGGTACTCTCCCCTTGGCCTTAATTGCTATTTTGAATTTGCTAGTAAGAGCACCCACTAGTTCCGCAAATGTATCTACAATTGCCTTCGGGGGTAGACTATCCCCCAATATATCCACCAAAAGCGGTTCATTCTCCATGATCAATTTATAATGCATTTCCTCCTCTAAAATGGTCTCCCATTTAATTCATCTAGATCCCATAGTCACCCCCTTCATTGGGCAGGGTGCAATGTCCAAAGGTACCCCAACCCCCAACAGACCCGTAAAAGACAAACATATGGGGTGGTGATCACTGTTCACATCAGGGATTATCTCAGAACTTGTAGTACGCTCCCAAAGGCTCACAGAAATACAAAAATAATCAATTGTTGAGGAGCCCAAATGGTTATTAGAGGTCACCTCGCCTAGAATATCCGAAGCAAGGCAAAGCAAGGTGCATAATCCCCATTCCATCAACCATGAGCACATCTGTAAGCCCTTGGAGCACACTCTCTCATCCCTCACAAATCCTCCAAGGGATCTAATTCATCCTTAGCCACACCCATTCCCATTTTAATATTAAAATCACCTCCCCAGAAATATAGTTCATTTTTATTCCTGCCAGCATTCAGTAGGTCCTTGATGAACCCCTTCACTTTTGTTAATCTGTCCGCCTCCGAGATGTGTAGGCTGTTATAAAAGTTGATAATACATATTGATTCCCCCTTTACTGTAGATAGAAAACCCACCTGCAGAAAATCAATTTCTGTATCGATCACCTTAATCCTACAGTCTAAAGAAGACTTGATCAGAATACACAAACCCTCATTGCATCTACCCCTCGGTTTTTCTTGGCCGGGATTACAAATGAGATACAACCATCTAATTGTGGGGTATCCATCGCCCAAGTTTCCTGTAGGTGTAACACTTTGTTTACTTGAAGTAACTCAACAACAGGCCCATTGTTCATCTTCCTCGTTGAGCCTGCAATATTCCATGAAAAAAGCAAAATTCTGCAGGTTTGCTTACCAGAAGGCTGCAGGTTGGAATTAGGACAATCAGCTGATCTCCCATACTACTCACCATGGCTTGGATACCCCCTGGGGCAATCAACTGTCAGTACAGATCCTCACATGAAGTGAGGATATTGAATTGATTCACCAGTTCCAGAGCTCCGGGAGGGTCCTTTACCTTAACAATGGTATGCCCTCTCTTCATGGGGATCCGGCTCCAGCCGCCCACTATCTCACAGAGTCCGGATGGACTGAAATATTTCCTTTCCCACACCCCCCCTGCTCTGCTCCCATGGGACTGACCCCACACCTCCTGCCCCCCAACCCTCACATAAAAATAGTCCAAAGGAAGGAGCTTACTAAAGAGTCTACTTCCATTTGGCTTAAGACCTTGTGCTAGGTTGGAATTTAGGAGGTAATTAGCCATAGTTGCATCCGTTTCGGTCACCAGACACATTTTTAGGCCTGCTGCCAACCCAACCCACTCTTCTAGCCATACGGATGATGGCAGGGTCTATCTTAGACCCACTCTAGATCCAGAAAACGCCAACAACTATAGACCCATTACAACAGTTCCCTTCCTGCTCAAGATCCTCAACAAAGTCGCCTACTCACAAATACAGCACTACCTCGAAGAAAATCGCATCTTAGGCAAAAGGCAATCGGGCTTCCGCCCGGGGCATGGGACCGAATCGGCCCTTCTAGACCTTAAAATTCAACTTAATGACATCATGGACAAAGGCAAACCGGCTCTCCTCCTACTATTAGACCTATCTGCTGCCTTCGACCTGGTCAATCATGACATTCTAGGCACACAACTTAAAAATGAAGCTCACTTCTCGCCGGAAGCCGTCTCCTGGGTCAAATCCTTCCTCGAGGGTCGACTTATGAAAGTCTTTTCTGAATCTGCAAACGCTACCCCAACCACCATCCACTGTGGCGTCCCACAAGGATCCTGCACTGCACCCACTCTATACAACATTTTCACCCTCCCTCTGTTCAATGGCCTCGACCATCACCACATAGCTTACACCAACTATGCTGACGACACACAAGTCCTGCTCCCCCTTACTGGCTTATATGAACAAGACGCCGCAGCACTAACTAAAATATACACAGCCATTCAAACCTGGATGGCAGCCAATGGACTCTGCCTTAACGGGGACAAAACAGAGATCCTACTAGTTGGCACCAAAGAAACACTAAACAAACTCCCGCCTCTATACAAATCCTTTAACGTCGATAACTGCACCATCACAGTCTCCACTGCGGTAAAAACGCTAGGAGTATACCTCGACTCCACTCTCTCCATGACACGGCAAGTCAATGCCGTAGCCTCCTCTGCTGCACTAACCACTAAGATAATCAACGCCGTTAAACCCTTCCTATCCCCTAAAAACTGCCTGAATGTAGCCAGAGCCACAGTAGGTACCAAATTGGACTACTGCAACGCCCTCTTCCTGGGCACATCTGCACAAAACATTAAAAAAATGCAAGTCACACAAAACAATGCTCTAAGAGCAGCCCTAAGCATTCCAAAAAGGGAGCACATCTCCCAAGCCAGAAAAGAAGCACACTGGCTACCTATAAAAGAACGCATACTATTTAAATCCATGGCCATCACACACAGATGCCTCTCTGCCAATGCCCCACCCTATCTTTCTGAAAGGATCACCCTCCATACCTCCACTAGACCTACCAGGTCACACCTGACCAACCAGACCTATGTACCCACTTTCAAAAGAAGCAAAGCCGGAGGGTCCAGCTTCCAACACCTAGCACCCAAAAATTGGAACGCACTCCCCACCGCCTTAAGAAGCGAAAAATCATACCATGCCTTCCGTAGACTACTCAAAACCACGCTGTTCCACTAACCCCGCCTCACCTGTATTCTCACCACTGTAATTATGGAAATAACAGCAAATGTATGAAAAAACGCGTCTATGCTAATCTGTATATCTGTATATTCACCATGTATGACTGTAACAAGTAAGACTTCTTAGCGCCACGATGCCCCCGGGCAGATGTGCGCTCTACAAATCCAAATAAATAAATAAATACATAAATCAGCTTAGAATTAAACCAATGTGATGCCTTATTAATTAAGTAAAGGGTTGATTCAAAACTACCCTTTGTTAGCCCAGGCAAGCCAGTGATTATCCCCACAAGTGGAACCGCTTCAGGAGGGAGGTTTAAAATTGTTTGATCCTCTATCCCTTGTGAAGAAGCTTGCCCTTCTTCCACATCCACTATAACGGCAACAGGTAGTTGCTGACTATTCTCTTCCACAGCCATATCACAATTCACAGAGTGACTGTTAAGATGGAATCATACTTTTTAACGTTCTGTTAAACCATTCCACCAGACCATTGGTCTGTGGGTGGTATGTGGAAGAGAACTTGCAGGTGACCCCACATTCTTTGCACATAGCCTGCATATACTTCGCCATAAAGTTGCTGCCTCTGTCAGACACAACTTCTTTAGGGAAGCCAACCCTAGTAAAGATGACGAGTACAACTTTTGCGACTGACTTGGCAGACACAGTCTTCAATGGGATGGCCTAGAGATATCTGGTGGCATGGTCGACCAATACCAGGATAAACCTATTGCCTGAGGATGTTTGGGGGTCAAGGGGACCAACAATGTCGATCCCTACCCTCTCAAATGGTACTCCCACAAATGGGAGTGGTACCAATGGAGCTTGGATTGTTGAACCACTCTTACCAGATAATTGGCAGGAGGCACAACTCCTGCAGTGACTTTCGACTTGCACCCCCATCTTGGGCCAGTAGAAGTGCATGGATAACCTTTGCTTGGTCCTCTTAATACCAAGGTGACCAGCAAGGGGCACTTCATGTGCCAGCTGCAGGAGGAAGGGTCTTACAGCAAGGGGAACCACCAACCTCCTATGGTCTCCTTCTGTAGACTCTGTGGGCTCACTATACAGGAGTCCACCTTCCCAATAAAACCAATGCTTCCCAGGAGGTTCACCCTCAAGCTGGGAGCAGGCCTGTATCCTTAGGCCTTCCAGAGATGGGCACTCACGTTGGCCTTTACTGAATTCTTCCCTGTCAAGACCACATTCAACTAACAAATCATTTAGTTCAGGATGGTCATTGGGGTCAAATACTTCAGGCATCACCACCTCCTAGTCAGGTCCGGGTGATTGACCAACTACCTCCACCGCAGTGGTAGGCGAGTTAGGGGGAATATTTTCTTTCCCTCTTTTTGGTTTCTTGACTCCTTTAGCCTTGGGTTTCCCCTTTGGCTGGGGCAGAGCATTGGTCTTGGCCAGTGCTGCCCTTGTTTGAGACCTTGTGCAGGGTCTGTCAGCAGTATCTCCCACAAGCCCTAAAGCTCTGAGATCATTGCCCAACAAGACCTTTCCTGGGACACTCCTCTGAATGATCACTGGAATCCAGGCTGCTGTACCATTGATAGTAAGATTTACAGGTATTACTGGGAACATGAGAGGTGGGCCATCAGCCAACTTAGTGGGCATCAGAGTAGCTCTGGCAACTTCCTCTGAGTCTACCAAGGTAGAATCCACTACAGTTCGACTGCACCCACTATCCCTAAGAGCTGGAGTCTCTACTTCATTGATCAGTACACTGGGCCTCATTACAAATCGCCTGGTATGGAAACAACGGTGGCGGTAAACCCGCCGCCACCGTTGTGTCCATGCCGGGCGATCACAACTCCTGCAGGCGGGAGGTGATGTTCCCGCCAGGTCTGATCTGGCAGGTTTAACACCGCCCGCCTGCAGGCGGATGAGGAAACACTGGCAGCATTACGAGATGCTGCCGGTGTTTCCATGATCCCCGTTCCCATCGAGTCCCATAGGACTCGATGAGAATGGGGATTAACACCATTCTGCCTCCATGATTCCTGGAAAACCGGGGTTGTAATGCCCCGGTAATTCCGGGAATCATGGAGGCGGAATGGTAATATGAGTCCGGCGGTAACCAGGTGGTTTTACCACCGCAGTTACCGCCGGACTCGTAATGAGGCCCACCGTCTTTAAAGTAGTGCTTGGTGTTATCTGGAATCCTAGAATAAGCCTCTGCGACTTTAGGCTCTCAGGAACCCAGGGAAACTAAAACTACCTCAGCTTCTATCCCACTGGGGAAGGAGTCTGAGGAGAAGGATGCTCCAGTAATCTCTTCTTCCTCGTAGGAGGAGAAGGCCAGATTAGCAGAGTGGACTCTCTGAATCTTTTTAAGTATTGGGCAGGAGTCTTTCCAAACTTTAAAAGGAGAGTCTGCTTCAACATTGCAAAATCTGCTCTCTCAGCCTTCAACATTTCCATAATGGCACTGCTGCCTGAATGGGGCTGTCTGCTAAGTAACCAGGCAATTTTATCAGCATTCTCAACTTGTTGAACTTCACATGCATACTCAAATGTATTCAGCCAGTCCATAATGTCATTCCTTTCCTCATACAAACTGAGCAGATCTTTTGGAAACCTTGGATGAGAGGAGGCCTTAGACCCATGTCCAGGACTCTTGGATCCATTGGCAACTTGAAGCTTGGCCAGTTCCAACTGGTGATCCCTGAATTTCTGTTTTTCTTCCTGTTCGATTTTTAGTTTGGCCATATTGAAATCAAGCTCCTTCTGCCTAAACAGCAGCTCTTGCTTCTTGAATTAAAGTATGGCCTCTCCATCAGCACTGGCAGAGGAAACATTAGACATTTCATCCTCCCTGTCCTCATGGTTGCTGTGGACCAGTGCAGCGGCAGAACTGTCAGTTCTACCAGTGAGAGCAGCCCCACCTCCTTCTGCACTGCCCTCTGAAGCTATAGCGCTAAGCTGAGCTTCTTGCCACGCCATGATTCTTTGGATCATTTCCATTTTGGTGCCTTGAGAGGAGACACCGCTTTCAGAACACATCTTTTTCAATGTTTCAGATTTAGAAGCATTTAAAGTTAACAAGGTACTTGTTTCCATATTGTTAGATAGGACTATGGCCTTTAAAAAGTTATACTATGACAATTCACTACGTGTCCTAGTAGGAATAACTTGAAATGCCTTCGCTTGTGTGCAACACTGGATACCTTCAGTCGTATCCCACCGCTGTACACCAATTTGTTAAAATGGATTTATGAACTCGGACCTGGAAGGGCAGAGGTTCAGAAGGCCAGCCTAGTTTCTTGGAACAGGGTAACCTCTGGACAAGCCAGACCAATCAGGGTAGCGATGGCGGCGATCAAGACTAAGTCTCAAGAGGGGTGAGGGTGACTGAAAGCCCGCAATGAGCACACAAAGCAAGGACACTTACAAATTATTCCAGACAGGTGTTATATTAAAAATATAGACACATTTATTACAAGGCCTTTGTAACATCGACCATAGCAAAGAATCACAATAATACTAAAGTAAACAAACACATCACAATCAATACAATATATATACAAGACCGAGGGGTCTAAAGAGTTAGGAGCACGTAATATGTAGACCACCTAGATGGGGATGAAAACAGGCAGTGCAAGTAATCATTACACCCAGTTCAACATCTGAAATGCACCTAACTAGGAGGAAGTCCGAGCCCTACGAAGAGAGGAGCCTTATGCTCAAAAATACCTGCACGCACTGGTGCCAATGGACAAAAGAGGGCCTCTTCGAGGATATCAGGCATTTCAGGAAGGTGAATGAAGCCATGCAGAACAAGTCCCCACTACTCAAGCAAGGCCTCCACTTGTGGGCAAAGGCAGGGTGAGAGTGCGGGATAGTGTCGCTGTTTTGTAACAGCGGTAGAAAAGAAATGGGCTCCTGCGCGAGGGGTCACCGGTTGGGGTATGGACTACTCACTGGTCCCCGACACAAGCAGACCCAGACTTCTCCAGTTCAGTTCACGTTGCTGGCAGGTTCAGCTGCGATGAGCAGGACGTCTCAATACCGTGTAGATTCTGCGTAGCAGGATCGAGGGTGTCCCAAATGCAGCGGACGTGCACAGGTTGTTACCACAGCAGGGCAACCCGTCAACCGTGTTTACTCTGGTCCGGGCGCACTCGTCTCACTTCAGACCTGGGAATGCCAAGTGTACGAAATTAGGTGAGAGGGTGCCGTGGACGCAGAGCAAGCAGTAAATCAAAGTTTCAAGGGCTTCCCCGAAACGGCGGTGGTGACAGAGCAAAGCATCCTGCGTAAGCTGGTCAGCCCACTAGTTGGCCCAAGGACACTTCCAAAGAGGCTTACTTGCAGGGTTTGATGAAGGTGCCGGGAATAGTTGATCCCACTATTCCAATGGGTCGAAGCGCCTTCCCAGACCTTCTAGGACGATCAGATGCAGAGGGGTCTCTCAGGACGACAGCAGTTCAGGGTGCCAAACCTTCAGCGGGTCACCAGCGGCTCCTTGACTCAGCTTCTTATTGCAGGATACTTGGCCCCTGTTATATCGTGCCTGAGTGTGTTTGTAATGTTTATCAGTAAAGGAAGGAGATGTGTTGTGATGTGCTTGTCTCTGCATGTGAAAGCTGGTGATGTCATGTTGGAGTGTTGCCTTGTGAATGTCGGAATGTTTACCCAAGGATTCCACACCCAGCGAGTTAGAGCTCCCCAGCCTGGGTGATGGGAGCCATTGTTATGTCCTGTCCACTTATGTATATAACTTCATGTAACTGTGACTTAAGTACTTGTAATAAACATATAAGAAATCCCAAGAAGCCTGGAAGTCACCATACAACATTGGCGACGAGGTGGTCTTAAAAAGAAGAACATGCGAGTAAGAAACTGAAGAAAGTGGAAGAAGCCTGCTGCTGGGGGTGCAGGAAGGAGATGGAAAAGAAGAACAACACTGCCCCAAAACACAAGTAAGACCCATCACCCAGGGCACCAAAAGGGAGGAAGGAAGCCGTATATAGGAAGGATAAGCTGCCCATAAAATGGAGGGAGAGCTGGGTCCTGGGGCTGAAGAGAGGAGCAGGGCCTTGAAGGGAAGCTCAAGAAGGGAGCTAGGCCTTTAAGATTGAGAAATCTGTGTGAAGAAGTGAAGCCTGTTAAAGTAAAACCAGAAGTGTTGTCTGTTAAGTGAAGATAAAAGGAAGCTTAAAATGACACCTGGTCCCTTAAACTGAAGAAGGAATCCCACCCCATTAGTTTGAGAAACCTGTAGATTAAACAAAGCTTGTAGTGAAGATGACTCCCATGAGAGAGGGAGGAGCTAAGGAGCTGCGGGCAAGAGAAGACAGCTGATGCCATGACCAGCAGCAACTCTTTGTGGTAGGAAGGTGTTCCTGGTGTATGGCGTGCTGGGTAAAGCTGTCGCCTGTCAGAGGTTGCATTGCAAGTGTGAAGTACTGAGGGGTGAAGAAGAAAGCTCTGCAGTGATGTTTCCATTCACCAGTCAAAGTATCATTCCCCAGTCAAGCAGCGCAGGGATGTGATGCTGTTTACCCTCATATGAAACCAAAAGTAAGCTTTGGGGAAAGTATGAAGCCCAGTAAGCTTCCTCCCATGTAGGAGTGTAAGTCTGCTTTGAGTTCATAAGTGGGACTTGGAGAAGGATGTGAGACTGCGGACAGTGAGCTGAAGGGTTCCCCAATGAGCCACTAGCATGTTAGGGAAGATTTTGAAGTGACAGTCTGGAGTGAGCAGCGAGTACTGGCTCTGCATGTCCCAAGCGCAATGTGAACTAAAGGTTAGACCCAGGCAGCGCTAGCCTGGTAGCGTATGCTCAGGGAAAGGGATGCAGGGAAAACTGCCTGCGTGCCACTTTGTTTTCAAGGATCAAAAGCGGATCGTGTTTTGGAAGCAGTGAACCGTTTTAAAATATTGAAGTTGAAGGATGACATATGCTGGGTCGAGGTACGTGGTATGAGTGATGTTTGGCTTATGAAGATCAGCATTGCCCCGAGGCAGAAGTGTGACTGGTGACATCACAGCTGGTTTAAGGGAGTCGGCGATGCCATAGAACGCCAGATTCAAGCATTATGTTCATATTAGAATGCACTTACCATGCCAGATTCCAGCCGGTAGCCGAAGCCATTAACCGAGGCAGGATGAAGAATAAAATAAACAATGTTATGAGGAAAGAACCCTGCAACTTGCATTGCCGTGCACAGGAAGAGGAGAGCTGAAGGCATTGGGCCGTAAGATGAGTGAATAAGCCTAAGTGCGTTGTGGGGTGAGAGGAGAGACCCCCTTACGAATCATTTTCACAGTGTGCCTACGATTTTATTGGTATTATCCGGCTGAGAGATGTAGAGCACTGCTGAGCACGTCGGTGAGTCGGAAAATCAGACAGGACATAACAATGCTCCTCCCTCTCTCATGCGGGCAAGAGATAAACTGAAGAAGGAATCCAGAGTATTTTGAGGTAGCGTGTAGCGAATCTGCTAGAGTATTTGGAGGTAGCATATCCACCAGTGTGATTGGAGATATCACCCCAGATGCTTGAAGGTGTAGGTGGGTGTGTAGGGTTAGTGGCCTACAGAAGTAGGGAGAGTGTCCCTAAGAATTGATATTCCCCTTGCTGGTGATGGATGTGGAAAGGAGGGGAATATGCTGTGGTGTGCTTGTCCGTGTGTGTTGACGTTTGAGAAGAAGGGAGATATGTTGTGTCTATTTGATGTATCTGTGTGGGTGCATTGTGAATCAGTAAAGGAAGGAGATGTGTTATATCGTGCCTGAGTGTGTTTGTAATGTTTATCAGTAAAGGAAGGAGATGTGTTGTGATGTGCTTGTCTCTGCATGTGAAAGCTGGTGATGTCATGTTGGAGTGTTGCCTTGTGGATGTCGGAATGTTTACCCAAGGATTCCACACCCAGCGAGTTAGAGCTCCCCAGCCTGGGTGATGGGAGCCATTGTTATGTCCTGTCCACTTATGTATATAACTTCATGTAACTGTGACTTAAGTACTTGTAATAAACATATAAGAAATCCCAAGAAGCCTGGAAGTCACCTTACAACAGCTCCTTAGCACTTCTTCGGTGTGAACTCAGGAGATTGACATGGTAGTGGTGTTTTCAGCCTCCTCTTATCCAAAGTTCCTTTTGCACCAAAACGGAGTGGACCCAATGGGAGATCTGCTCACAAACACTCACACCATATGTGGACCTATCACGGACCACGGTGGCCCCAAGCATTCAGGACACTCCAGACTCTCTGGCACCCAGGATGTGTATTGGGACCAGACATCCCAGCCCACATCCTGGAGGCACACACAGGCATGCAGAAGCCAACGAAAGTGTGGTGTTTCATGGGAAAGTGCATGACCAAATAAGGACTGCCCCGGGTCGGCTCGACCTGGGGGAAGGTGAAGGGACAAGACGGTCAGCGGACAGGACAAAGAACCTTGTGGCATGGCCATTTTGGAGCCAGGCCACTCATTTGTGCCAAACGCGGTAAGCGAGGATAACATGGCGAAAAAGGGTTCAAAACACAAGAGAAATGATAGCTGCCACCAGTCCCGTCTGTGACACACTTGCACAGTTCATAATAAGTCCAGGGAGAGTTTCTATGGCCTTTGGAATGACTAGAGACCCAAGAGCGCGGTAATGTAACTTACGGTGCACTCTTGTTTCATGTTGCACAAAAGCTGCAACATGAGGAAAGGACTAAGGGAAACAAAGTCTCCCAGTACTGACTGTCTTAAGGGCATGTCAGTTTCCCCATGAGAATTGAGCGAAAGCCCAGAGGAGTGTGGTGGAAGACTGTGCTTCTCTGGCAAAGTCTAGAATAGGGGGTAAAACAACAGCAAAAAGTTTGGGGGTGCCACATGGAGGGAAAATTACATACAATATGAAATCTTTCCTAACAGTGACCTCCCTTTATTGACTCACACAAAGCACAGGACCGACAACTACCACCCCTTCCAACCCACCTTTGGCCAGGTGACACAACTTCATTGAGATAGCTCTTACAGAGTCATCCATAATTGCGATGGTATTTAGGACCCCCTCCTTCAGTCCCCGTAGGGATTTCAATATCAGCTGCAGAGGTTTTAATTTGTCATCAAGAAGGGATTCCAGCCACACCTTATCCCCCTCACATGTTAGCGAGGAGTCCAGGGCCAAACTGTCATGATCCTCAAACGTTGGACTGCTCACCCTCGAGATGCCCAACATAGTTAGATCCTGCCCATGCTCTGGAGCTACACCCAATCCCTCTATGGCCCCATCCCTTCCCCGTCCCCAAACCTCTTCCCAGAATGCGAGAGACCAAGGCCGTCAGCCCCATTATTTCCTTTACAATGGCCCTCTAACAGGCGGGCTACCTCTCTAGAGGCTTGCTCAGCTGCATTCATGCAATTTACAATCTTATTGGCCATTACATCCATATAGGAATCAAGGGATCTTTGAGAAGAGATGGTTACAGGTTTTGGTGGGGGTTTTCCAACTTTGGTAGTTTTAAAATTTTTAGGTTTTTTCGTCCCCTTCCCTGTGCCCCCTGCTCCGCCTGATCTCCCCTCATCCTCAACTTTTCTTTCCCCCATAAGTTAACAAGGTTTAGCTGATGAATAAGAGCAAACCCATGAAAACACACAAAATAAAATAATTTACCACAATTTAGAGCAGATGGGCAATAAAAAGGTGGAACAATGGAACATTGGAGCATAACAAAGAGCTAAAAGTGGGACTTTTCCACACCATTCAGTAACTGACAGTTGACTAGCAATGACTTAGAAGCTTCCATAAAGCCTTGTACTGAACAATGAGTAAAACAGTGTACAAAAAGCAGTGAAAAATGTGCAAATATGCAAAATACAAGTATCCAAAGCCAATGATATATAGATATATAAATATATAGCAACATAAGTATATATAAGCAGGTTAAAAGAGGGGGGGGAGATTAAGCTTGCAACCGCCCGGCACCTTACTCAAAAACAAAAGGTGGGGGAAGCACTTCTTTACAGCCCCCACTAATAACAACGTAGGTTATGGGTTGTAAATAACGATATAAGCGAGCCCCCAGTCACTGCTGTAAGAAGGCAAAACATTCCAATACTCCAATGCGCCCCGAAAGAAAGTCAGCTATCAGGGCAGATACCGCAACAAATAGGTGTATACCGTGCACATCCCGTGCACCTCCCAGAGGGTGGGGAACGCCTGGCAGCTTAAGGAGCTGCCTGAGTCCGACTCTCACCCCCGCCCTCTGACTGTTCGCAATGGAAGTATGGACCCAAACGCCCAAAGCATGTGGGCCTGCTGGTGATACCTGACACAGTTAGTGAGTTGCACAAACTCCTCACACACAGATCAAATTTCAGATCCCATGGATCCACATGGGTCACTGTGTTAAACAGTAATTATATAGTGCCTCCTTATATTTAATATTGTCCTAGCACAATCACTTTAGACGAAAAACCGTGTTGCAAAAGTTCTGATTTTTGGGTTTAACTTTGCCGCTATTTTAAGATTCGTCTGCCATTTTGATTTTTACTTATGCTCCATATTCTAAAATAGTGGTCTGTGTTTTTGTCTTGCAGTTGAGCTGACCGACCTTTGAGTTGTGTTAATGTTTAGGTTGTCTGCGAGCCGACTGTTTAAGCAGAACAAAGAAACCTTGTGCTTCATATGAACTGCTATTCGACTGTTGTCTGCGCTCACAAGCCTTGTATAAACACTGAAACAATGAAGAGTAAATGACGATAATATGTTCTAGCTGAACTACATTGTGAAAGATTCTTGAAATAAGGCTTACCGCAGATCCGAGAATCTATACCACCATTTTATTATCATGGAAATGTAAATTCATGTAATCCTTTGCATAATATTGTAAAATCTGTCATATAAACTAGGCACGAACTCTAGACACGAATTATTAACATGAAGAGAGGCTGGACAATATTGTAGGAAATGTATAAAAACGCCAGTAATTAGATGTCCCCACTGCAAGGTGTTGGGGCCAGATAGCTATCTGTTTCTTTGTAAACTGTAAAGTAATAAAAGCCTGTGATTGGTGTATTTCATTTGTGGTACTCAGCCTCGATATTTCTTTGTTCTTTCCGATGGTGCCCGAATAGGGACCCTCAAGATTGATGCTACCTCGTTGAAGGAAAGTCGCGGCTATCGGACCGGGATCGGAAGGTGAGAAAAAGGAAGCCCCTTTTGGATGAGACGCGATACCTCAACAGTACTGCGCGATCTGATCCCTGGACGGTGAGCACGAGGTCCGAGACGGCATCTTGACAAGGGTCCAAATATCGAGGTGGGCAGTTTTGCCAAAATCACCAAGCATGAGGGTCCTTGTAATCTGATCGGACCTCCTTAGTCCTTTGAATCAGGTGAGTTGTGCCCCGATTCCTAACTATCCTGATATTTGGTTGCAGCTTTGTACTCGTGAGCACAAACAGCGCCAGGAAACACCAGTAATATGATATGCCTGGGAAATTGTCTGCCTGTTTCAGGGCATTATTCCGCAGAGACAGACAATCTTTGGAATTTGGCCGACCGTTGCCAGAGCAGGGGTCGCCGGCATGTACTATGTACTGTAAGTATGGCATTGGTAGTATAGTATTCAATGATATTTGGCACAGACAAACTAGACATGCTTCCGAATTTCAGTGGCCAGTCAATGGTAGTTTTGAGATTGCCCAAATAGAATATTTAGAAACTATATTGTTAAAGAAAAAAGCTAAACCTGCAGCATTGGATGTAATTCAGAATTGGAAAAGAGAAGCTATGCAGCAACTTAAGAGGAAAGAGAAGCATGCACGTCGTCATATGTCAAATTCAGACAAAGCATTATTATATGATCAACAAGAACAGTCAGAGTCTGTTAGAAACATGGATAGAGCTTTTCAACTTGGTATACAGAACATATATCCGTCTAAAGATTTTCATGTTTCAGATGAACTAATTAATAAACTCTTAAATGAACATAGGTCTGATGCCACTGCACCACCTCCTTATGTACCTATTCCTGGTGTCTTACCTCTTCCCGCTGTCGCACCTCCTCCCATAGCAATTCCTGTTCTTCCCGTTGCTCCTCCGCTGCCAGTTATTGCTCCTCTTCCTATTGTTGTTTCTCCAATTGTACCTCCACCTTTACCGATTGTTACTGCTCCAGTAATTCTGTCTTTGTTACCAGCGGTAGTATCTCCACTACCTGTTGTACAGGATCTATCTACTCTCTCTTTTCCAAGTTTTCCAAGCGGTTCTGCTCTGCTTGTAGCTGATGAAGGGGCAAGTGCTGAATCAAAAGTGATGACTCAAAATGCAGTTTCTAAAGATAAGAAGAGAGAATTGTATTCATGGATTAAACAATGTATAGAGAAAGGTGAAAAATCAACTAAGTTACACTTCTTAATCTAACAAGTATTCTCGAACAGAATGTCTTTATTGAGGGAATGGGAATACATTTGGCTGTAATGTGGAATGATTGGACGGACCTAGATGTCCCACAAGGGTTGAGGGATTTGAATATTTTAGCTTATTGAAGGGATTCTGCGGAGAAAGTAAAAGAGTAATTTGTTCACGTCCCGTTCTCTAGACAGGAATTGAACACTATTAGACAGTCAATTCCAGACATTAGGAAACATCCAACGGGGATTTACAAAGAAATAGAATATGTCTTGCATTCGTCAGTTTTCACTCTGGCTGATATAGACTTATTGTTTCCTGTGATCCTACCTGCTGATTTATGGAAACAAATTAGGAATGTAGATGATCAAACAGGATTGGGTGACACATGGGTTAACTTGGTGAGTATAGACGGAGAAAGGAGAGCTGGTGAGAGACCACCACAAGTGATACTGACTTTACCAGACAGAATAGTAGTGAAATTAAAAACTTTGGTCCCAAGAGAAGGATTGTCTGGGACAAACTCACTGCTTGTACCCAAGGAAAATCTGAAGGTGCTACCGAATTCTTTAATCAGTTCGAACAAGTATTCTCAGATTTTAGGGGGCAGGATTTAAGCACTGAGTCAGGGAAAAGATTGTTTGTGGATAAGTTTGTGCGTGGATTGTTGGCTGACATTCAGTCACAAATCATGACTTTTGAGAGTGCTTGGCAAGCTAAATCGCAGTCCGAAGTATTACATATGACTCAATATTACGAAAATCGGGTCAATAATGAAAAAAGAGAGGATTGAAAGGAAATATTGAGACCTGAAAACCAAAGTATTATTGCAACAGATAGTTAGAGGGACTTGAGGTGGGAATACACAGTTTCGAGGTCAGTTTGTTCCACAAAGTAATGCGCAGTTGGGTCCTGTACACGTGAACCAATGTGCTTATTAAAGACAAGAGGGTCATTGGAGAGCACAATGCCCAATCCTTCAGCAAAGGTCGAATAACACATATGGTGTAATGGGTAGACGATCCAGAGGCTGCCCTGGGGTAGGGGGTCCTGGTAGAAGCCAGTCACTCAGAATTCACAGTCATTTTCGCAAGATAATCAGCAACTTACTATAGATAGCAGAAATATTTTTGCTACTCTTTCAACTGCCTAGCTTTCTGAAGATCTTGTCTTCGAGGATATATTGTGTCATTAGGACAGCCCGAAGTAGGGTCTGGAACCGACGCCTATTCCGTCAATCAGAAAGATCCCTACATTGAGATGAAGGTGGGGAATAGGAAGCATCCATTTGTGATAGATACAGGAGCACAGAAGTGTTCCATTGATCATTCACAGGTTACAGACATACCACTGTCAGGGCAGAATAATGTTTTTTGTATGGTTTTCTGGCACTCCAGTGGTTAGTCCAGTTTCTTTGCTGGTACCGATTTCACTGGGGCCATTTACGGATTACTGTTGGTTTCTTTTGACAGCGACTGTTGAGAGAATTTGTTGGGGTTGAATCTGTTGAAGGAATTAAATGTGGTCATTCATTGTTCTTCGGATGGAGTACGTTTGACGATTTCACCCCAGCAATCTTCTGCCTCAAAGTTTTTGACTAGATCTTTTGCTGCCAGAACTTAGTGAAGTTCCGGTGTGTTTATGGGTAGTTGACGACAATGATGTTGGTGTTTTGCAAATTGCCCCTGTTAAAATTGTTTTGAAACCAGGAGTTAAGTTGCCACGTATTCCACAATATAAGATCTCAGCTGATGGTGAGCAAGCTTTGAAAAGTATAGTCTCCGGTTTTGTACATCGTGGAGTAATTGAAGAAATTGCAGGAAGTTTGTGCAATAGCCCAATTTTACCAGTGTATAAAAAAGGGGATAATGTGATTCCTTTTCGTTTCATTATCGATTTACGCGCTATCAATAAGGTTGTTGCTCCGCAACTTCCAATTGTGCCTGATGTAAATATGATATTAACAATGATCCCAGCTTCTGCTACTCATTTCAGTGTGGTGGATCTTAAAAATGCCTTCTTTAGCGTTCCCATACACGTGGATAGTAGATATTTGTTCGCGTTCAGCCTATGGGCACGCTCGTTTACATACACCCGTGCACCACAAGGGTACACGGAGTGTCTGAGCATTTATAGTAGGACTTTGAAAGAGCAGCTCGACACACTTGAGTTGCCGTCCACTTGTACATTGTTGCAGTATGTTGACACCCTTCTCTTAGGTGCAGACTCAGAAAGTGCTTGCAAAGAGGGTAATGTGTTATTGCTTATTAATCTAGCAGAACATGGACATAAAGCTTCATTAAAAAAGTTTCAGTATTGTTGACAGGAGGTCGCCTATTTGGCTATCTCCTGTCAAAGGAGGGAAGAATATTGACACCTGAACGAATAAAAAGCATTTCTAGCATGTCTGTCCCAAATACGCAGAAAGAAGTTAGAGCCTTGATAGGAATGGCTTCCTACCGTAGAAAGTGGATCCAAAACGTTTCACTAGTGGTAAAACCAATGTTGCCATTGACAATGAAGGGCATTTCTTTGCCACTACTGTGGAACTTGGAACACCACAAAGCTTTTGATCTACTAAAGACTGCACTGTGTTCGGCACCAGTTTTGGGAACACCAAACTATGATAAGACCTTTGTGTTGTATGTGCATGAATGTGATCGATGTGCTTTGGCTGTGTTAATGCAGGAACATGGGGGGAAGAATAGGCTGTGTGGTTATTTTTCCTCCAAACTTGATCCTGTTGCCTGCAATTTGCAGAGATGTCTGAGAGCTGTCGCTGCTGCTGTGTCTGTGAAACAAAGTGAGGGTATGGTTCTAGGTCACACTTTAACCGTAATGGTACCTCACTGCTTAGATGTTCTACTAAACAGAACGCAAACGCAACACCTTACTTCTGCACGATTAAGGAGAGACAAACTAATCCTATTTGCACCGCATATCCAAATTAAGAGGTGTTGCGTATTGAATCCAGCTGAATTGTTACCTCTTCCGCAATATCTTGCTTGCAGTATGAAATGTCATTTGACTGCCTCTATACCACAGAGCAAGAAACAAAAGGCAGGATTGATTTAAATGATACACCTCTGAATGATCCACGAGGGGCGCTGTTTTGCGATGGCTCCTGCTTTAAACTTCCGGATAGTACATCCACTTCTGCGTATGCTATCACTACACTAAGCACAATTGTGGAAACCAAGAGAATTTCGCATAACTCCGGGCAGGCCGCAGAGATAATCGCACTGACTCGAGCTTGTGTACTTTCTGAAGGGCTTAGAGTAAACATATTTACAGATAGCCAGTATGCCTTTGGGGTGGTTCACAACTTCGGTAGACTATGGGCTGAAAGAGGCTTCTTGACCTCAGACGGAGCAAAAATCCATCAAGGCACCTTGATAGTTCAGCTACTCTCAACACTTGCGCTTCCTACTCAACTAGCAATTATGAAGTGCGCCACACATCAGAAGGTAGTAGATGATGTAGGGAGAGGAAACGCTTTTGCTGACAGGATAGCTAAACAGACCACGACTGATTTTTACTCAGAAATGTATGTCAGGAAAGAAACTATGAATATCTGTACAGTAGATGAAGGGATTGACTCAATAAAGAATATTGAAGCTGATGCCAATCCAAAAGAACTTAAACAATAGGCTGAGGGTTTAGCAAGTTTGGATGTGGAAGGTTGTTGGGTGGACAACAAACGGAAAAGATGGATGCTACCCGCTGCATATGTCACTGCTATGGTCACATAGGCTCATGGTCTTGCTCACATATGTGCTAGAAAAATGTGTAAATTGTTAGAACCTGTCTGGGTAAACGTAAACATTTCAAAGACTGCTGAGCATTTTTTCAAAGCTGTATGATATGCTTACAGCATAATGTGGGGAAGGGTCCAACAACACTAAGGGGTAGTTTTGCCCCCCCCTCTGTGCCTTTTGAGGTGATTAATTTCGACTTCATTGAGATGGAGCGCTGCTATATCTACAAATATGTCTTGGTAGTTATTTGTGCCTTTAGCAAATGGGTCAAAGCATTCCCTGTGAAAGATGCCACAGCAATGACATCGGGGAAAACCATGCTTAAGGAATATTTTCCTAGGTTTGGGTTGCCGAGGGTCATCTGGTCGGATAATGGTCCACATTTTATCGCTGCTGTAATCTTGCAAGTATGCGCGGGATTACAAATCGATAAACGATTCCATTCGGCTAGACTCGCTCAGAGTGCTGGACTTGTAGAACGCCATAATGGTATCTTGAAGAACAAGCTTGCAAAAGTCTGTGCCAGCAGTAATTTGAAATGGCCAAATGGCTTACCTATAGCTCTACTGTCCATGCCGATGACCCCACAGACTAGAACTGTTCTCTCCCTGTATGAAATCGTCATGGGGAGTTCATCAAACATTTGGACCCTACCGAAATCCAGAGCATTGAAAGATGTGGAACATTTGCTTCTTAATGAATACTGTGACCAGTTAACTCAGAACTTGTATTTGATTTATCAACAGGTGCAAGAAGCCCTCCCAGTTAAATATGAGGGGCCAGGTCCCAGAATCTGACCTGGGGACTGGGTGCTGACAAAGTCATTCGAAAGAGTATCCAGTCTCGCACTGCGCTGGAGAGGACCATTCCAGGTCTTGTTGGCCACACAGACTGCTGTACGAGTAGCAGTCAGGAGACACTGGATCCACGCGACACACATCAAGACAATACCTTTTCCTTTGCCACTTGATGACGAAGAAAAGAAGGAAACCACTTGTTCAGTTTCTGGTGATCAATCTGTCTTGAACAACATCAAGGGAGTTTCAGAGATACTTCCTGAGCCCGTGGGGCCTGGGGAGATGGCTGCTTTGTCTTCAAAATCTTCTTCAGATCTTTCTGCATCCTTGAGAAATCTTTCCTCTGTTTCACCACTTCCATCAGGAAGCAACAACACTTTGTTTGCAGATCACGCTGTACCTGGAGTCTTAAGGTACGATCTGCGTCCATGACATTAGACTTACAGCACAGCATGGCTGTGCCCACGGGAAACGACTGTTGAGCTAGTCCTTTGCCACTCTCTCATTGAAACATAAGTAAGTGGCTGGGACCAGCAAAGCTATCTTCAATCAAGATACATCACGTAATCAGGAGATCACCAATGAACAAACGTAAGGAGTCCGTCGCAGACACCTTCCGGAATTAACTTTTGAGGAACAATGTCTGTCGCTACTCCTACTCGTACGGAGCAACCGATCGATTGTGTGGCTAAAAAAGACATTGGACACAAAAATTCATGGTCCTTGAGGACTTATGGTTTTCTCTTGATTTTGTTGATTGGTCTAACAGTAATCATTGGTTTAGGGTTTTGGTATATTGAGGGGAGCATCCACTTGAAACTTTGATACCCACTGAGACTGTACCCACTACGTCTTCTCCATTCGTGCATCTGTACACTCTATCTCCTAGGGATTCCCAACACGGACAGAGTTATCACAACAATACACTTTTGTTAATTATGAATGCGGCCCATGCAATTTTGAATAGAACTCATTGTTGGATATGTTCGCATTTGCCACAACATGGGGAAAAAGGATTGGGCTGGTATATTCATTCTTTGCCTTTAACTACTGCCTGCTACACCTCTCTAAGTGCACTATTCTTTGGCCGTTGGAATGATAGTATCTCAGGCAATTTCGATGGGACTAATTTGAACGAGTTTGAAAGGTGAGTCCTGACGCCTCTGGGATGTTCTCTTTTTGTAAATAGGAGCAGGATTAACGTTGCTTCTATTGGGCCTTCTGATAGACTTTCTAGACCTTTCCAATCATTCATCTCTTTCAGGATGGCTCCCGTAGGCAACCGGGATGCCACGCCTCTTTCCTACACTATTAATCACAGCCCCCACTCTGTTTCTTTCTGCATACAAATGAATGGTTCTCAGTCAATGGGTACTTTTTAGGGTTGTACCAATATTGCAAATTTGATGAGTGAGGACAGACATTTGTATGTAGGTGATCCCGTTTATTGCATATGCGGTAATGAAGCTTATCCTTGGCTACCTAGAGATTGGCAGGGTATCTTGCTACCAGGGGTATTTGTAGCTAGCACCTCTGAGGTTTCTAGAGCTCGTCTAAGGTGGGATGAGAGCGTTGATACTCCTCCACAGGTCATGGGTGATGTAGCAAAACCATCAACTGGACCACTGACATACTCTACAATATGACGTTAAAAAAGAAAGTGATTAGATTAGTAGCTCTACAGAACCGGATGGTGTTAGACGTCATCCTGGCTGAGCGTGGTGGAGTATGTAAATTAGTGGGATCTGCTTGTTGCATTTCCGTACCTGATTCCTCTCCTACCATATTCAAGGCAATACAAAATCTGCACGTCCTAAGTACAGAAGTACATGTTCCCGAGGGAAATTGGGATCTTAGTGCTTGGTTCTGGGACTCTTTATGGTCTTGGGGATGGAAACTCTTTTCAGCCTTAGTGGTAATCCGTGATATTCTGTTGTTCTGATGTTGTTGCATACAATGTCTTCCCGCCATACGTTTGATGTTAGGGGGATGTTGTGCGCAAACCGTAAGCACATTAGGGCCGAAAACACTTGCACCTGAAAAGATTACTAACGTTTTTGTAATGGAGGATATTACTGCTAAGGATCTAATGGCGATCGATATATATGATGAATGTGATTCAGGATGTATGGACATTGAAACGTGGAGTTACGAATAAAGCGAATATATTTAGTAAAGCTATTGGCCAAAACAAGGGTTTGTTAAACCGTAATTATATAGTGCCTCCTTATATTTAATATCGTCCTAAACCCAATCAATTTACACGGAAAACCGCATTGCAAAAGTTCTGATTTTTGGGTTTAACTTTGCCGTCATTTTAAGATTCGTCCGCCATTTTGATTTTCACTTATGCTCCATATTCTAAAATGGTGGTCTGGATTTTCGTCTTGTAGTCGAGCTGACCGACCTTTGAGTTCTGTTAATGTTTGGGTTGTCTGCAAGTCGACTGTTTAAGCAGAACAAAGAAACCTTGTGCTTCATATGAACTGCTGTTTGAGTGTTGTCTGCGCTCACAAGCCTCATCCTTGTATGAACACTGAAACAATGAAAAAGTAAACGACGATCGTATGTTCTAGCTGAACTACATTGTGAAAGATTCTTGACATAAGGCTTACCGCAGATCCGAGAACCTATACCACCATTGTATTAGCATGGAAATGTAAATTCATTTAATCCTTTGCATAATATTGTAAAATCTGTCATGTCATATGAACTAGGCAGGAACTCTAGACACGAATTATTAACATGAAGAGAGGCTGGACAGTATTTTTCGGAAATGTATAAGAATGCCAGTATTTAGATGTCCAGTACCTCACTCTCCACACTGTGTCGGCTGGTACACACTGCGAGGTGTTGAGGCCAGATAGCTATCCGTTTCTTTCTAAACTGTACAGTAATAAAAGATATTTGTATCTTTTCAGTTCAAGATTGGTGTATTTCTTTTGTGGTACTCAGCCTCGATATTTCTTTATTCTTTCAACTGGGTCACTGGTTCCTATGTTCTTCCTGATGCGCTCTCTTCAAACACTTTCCCCGACTATAGCTGATACTCGGGACACTCAGCTGTCTGCTGCCTGTGCGCACCGGAGCATGAAGGATGCCAAGGACTCTGCAGGACTCCACACGGTCCGCGTTACCCAGTCCTTATGAGCCCTAAGCACCTCCTTCAGGCTCCACACAGCGTTTCTTGCACATTGTTAACCCCTTCATGACTAGGGGAAGACAGCACACCACGGATGCCAAGGACTCTATCCTAGTGTGCAGTCACCACTGCATCCCTGGGCACCTTTAAGTAAGTGTTTGGCTGCATACCTTTTCACTGTGCCCTTGGGGTCCCTGTGCACCGGGGGTTCTCTGTTTGCGCGCTACTCATTTCACTTCAATTAGAATTTCCTCTGACTGTGCTTCAACCTAAGGCGTTCCTTTCCGTATCCTTAGTTTCAGGTAGGGCCCGCTATGCAAAACAAGTGAACCTGTGTCTCCCACCCCTTCAGAGGTCTTACTATTTCCGTTCACTTCCCTGCATGTCGTGGTTTCACCTACTCCCCTGTCTTGACATCTCTGTGTTCATTCTGTGTGGTGTGGGTGTTGCTCATTAGTTTTTGTCTGGTTCTGAAATTTTAATCTAACTTGTTAGCTCACATATTTTAATGTTTATATACAATATAAATACGGCTACTGAAATATATGATTTTATTCTGTCATTTTCATAGCTATATTCTCCCATTCTGCGCATGCCCTACTTTCCAGCTGCCGTCTGATGGATTCTTCAATCAACACTGGAGGATAATCATCAACAGCACTACTTTAATAATGATTATTTGGAACGATGGCCAGGAACCAATCTGTCCTTTAGTGGTAGCAGCAATAAGGAACAACCTGACAGCATTTATGATGTAAAAAGGAGCTGATGTGAAAGTGTTGCATTTGAAAGTGAAATGACTCATTATCTTCTGACTAATGCAACATAGAAGACATGAGACACACAGGTTAAGGGATCGCTGAGCACAATTAGCATTTCATGAGGAACATATATAAAAACATTCCAAGCATGCAATGTTTGCTAGCTATAACTACTATTGAGCGTTATGTGAAAAATAAAGGTACTTGTTACTTTGCAGACGATTGCTGTTTTCTTCAAAATAATTGTTTTGTTCTCTGATACGTGAAAAGAAAGAAAATGTTCATGCTGTGAAGAGTGTGTGTGTTTTTATCTTTCGTTAGGTAACTTTATGGCGTGGGTGATGACAGGGTACGTCTGACTACACTGGCCACAAACGTCATGAAAACAGGTGGCGCATCTCATTTGGACAAGTTATGTCAGCTTGAGTGGTGGGTAATGTGATTTAATGATGCAAGGGCACTTGAACATAGGGCAATGTATCAACAGATAAGATTAGAACAAAATGGAGGCACCCAACCCGTTGTTTTTGCATGTGTAAATGTGAGGAAAACTAAAGTAAGATGCATATGAAATGTTTTTAAGATTGATTACAGTGTACTTAAAAAAACAAGCCTGATCGATTGGGACAATAACATGTCCGAGCAAACTTCCCTGTTAACCCTCAATAGTTTGCACAAAGCTTGACAATAACCAAATGTCATCACATCCATCTCAGCTAACTCCACTCAACCTTGGTCTGACCACCATCTCATCTCCTTTGCCCAGGAAGCCTCAAGCCCTATCACCAACAATGTGCTAGCATCAGCTATCCCTACGAGAAGCAATAAAAATATCACAGTGGAAACACTAATACCACTCATCTTACCAACTCTAAACCAACTCCCAGTTACCTCCACCCCTCATGACCTTGTAGAAGGCTACAACCAAATCATGAGCTCAGCCCTTGACTCCATTGCAAGTTAAAACTTAGAAAATGTAAGCCGAAAAAACACCTGAACTCCTGGTTCTCCTCGCACCTTAAAGCCTTTGAGACTTGAGAAACACAAAATTGAACAAGCCTGGAGGCAATCTCCTACTGGAGCCAACAAGTTGATACTCAATAAAATATCCACCTGCAAAAAAGAAATCATAGCAGCCAAACAAGAGTCCTACAACCAGCGAATAACACAAGCCAAGTCAAGTACTAAAGAATTATTCACCATCATTAAAGAATTGGAAACACCTGTGTTAATCCCAGATACATGCGTAAAAAACAAACAATGGTGCACTAGTGTCCAAAAGGCCCTGTCTAACAAAGGAGCAGGCCTCCAAATCAAAATTAACAAAAAGAAAGAATCCATAACCAACTTGACGAACTCCTCTAACACTGCCCCGCTGCCCACACACCAACACCCCATTCCCAACCCACCTACCCGCTTCAGCTTTTCCAAAGTCTCCACCCTAGAAGTGGAAAAAATCATTCTCAGCCTCAAACCATCAAACTGCAAGGGTGACCCTTGCCCTTCACAAATCATTAAAGATGCGGCAAGAGACCTCTCACCATTCATTACCAAACTCATCAACGCTTCCTTTTCCACTGGCACCATCCCTAGCAATCTTAAAGAGTCATGGGTCCTCCCTCTTCTCAAAAAACCCTCTCTTGACCGCTCTACACCCACTAACTACAGGCATATTACTACCGTGCCTTTCCTGCTCAAAATATTAGATAAGACAGCAGACCAACAAATACAAAAATACCTTGAGCAAAACCATCTCCTGGGCATTCGGCAATCAGGCTTTAGACCCCAACATGGAACAGAAACGGCCCTTATCGATCTAAAGGCGCAAATTGACACCCTGAGAGATAATGGGAAAACTGCTCTACTGCTTCTCCTAGACCTCTCGGCAGCTTTCGATCTAGTAGATCACAAAATCCTATGCAACCATTTGGACTCAGCTGCCCATTTCTCCCAAGAACCCATCTGCTGGATTGAGTCATTCCTAAGCAACAGATCTATGCGCGTCTTCTCCACCTCAGACGCTGCCGACCCCATTCCAATTACCTGCGGAGTCCCTCAGGGATCCTGCGTCTCCCCCACACTGTACAACGTGTTCACAAAACCCTTTTTTGATGATCTCGATGGCCTGGGTATCACCTACACTAACTATGCTGATGATACCCAGATCCTCATCCCACTGAAGGGAGATTACAACCATGATTTGGCCTTGGTGAACAGGGTGTACCTCATCATCAAGGCATGGATGGCTTCTCACAGTCTATGCCTGAATGATGACAACACTGAACTCATCATCCTCAGCTCCACTCCCAATATCACCAAATTGGACCACAAATACACTAGCTTCATCATTGATGGAAACCCGATCAAGGTAGCCAAAATAGTGAAAACACTAGGAATATACTTTGACTCCTCCCTCTACTTCCACAAACAGCTCAGCTCCATGGCATCATCCACGGCATACACATGCAAGCTGATAAGAGCAGCCAAACCCTACCTATCCTCACAGAGCTGCATCACCCTAGCCAGAGCCCTTGTGTTATCAAAATTAGACTACTGTAACACCATTTACGTGGGAGCCAACAAACAGGTTACCAACAAAATCCAGATGCTGCAAAACAACACTCTCAGAGCAGCGCTTAGCATCCCTAAGAGTGAACATATCTCCAATATCAGGAGAGCTCATAATTGGCTGACCATTTCAGACAAAATCAGGCTGAAAGTAGGCTCCATAACGCATAAATGCCTCAACAATGCTGCTCCCGCTACCTAGTCGACAGAATAAATAGATATACCTCGAACAGACCTACTAGGACTTCAAATGCAAATCTGCTCACAGTTCCAGGGTTCAAACTAACCAAAACGGGCGACAATAGATTTCAGGTGATAGCAGCCCAACACTGGAACTCCCTACCGCCCTCCTTAAGGATTCCTCAATCCTACACCCACTTTAAACATAACTACATCCAGTGGATAAAACATAACGACTATTAATCGACTGCCTAACCTACCATGCCACTGTAAACCATATAAACGTATATTTGTATAATTTAAATTTTAAATTGTATATCACTGCATCTATTGTAACTGTTCCTACTAATGTACTCACTGTAACTACTGTACAGCACTGTAACTAAGCTGAGAATAATCTTGTCTGCTCCTGCGCCCTCTTACCCTCGGGTCTGGCGCGCAATACAAATGAATAAATAAAAATACAAATACAAATACAAATACAAATACAAGCTATCACTAATAAATTAGAAACATTCCCGCTTCCAAATGCTCTCCAACAACTGAACTTGTATGACAGCATTATAATCCAAACATTACATTTCAAGCTATAAAGTGCCTTCAACCTAAAACAGTCAAATTGCCTCAATTTGAGTTACTCAAAGGAGTTTGTGGCAAAGTAGTATATTTGCCTTTAGATCTTAAAGAAAATGTAGAAACTCTAAGAGTTCAATGGCCAATAGATACATTTTTGATTGTACTGGTTAATCGTGTAGCAACAAAATACAAAAGGATTTGGCAACAACTAGTCAACGTAAACAAAATTAAACTAGCCCTACAATATCTCAAAGAAAACAATGAATACTACAATGATATGTACATAGAGGAAAACTGGCCAATTTCAACATGTAGATCCTGTTACTGCAGCCAACATTTTAGACCAGTATACAATTCACTCCACTACACTCCAAAGACACCAGTGAAGATGCATTAGAAAAATATAAATGCGTCCAGCAAAAGGATCCCCAATGAGCATATGGGAGAAAAGTGTAGAAGCACGCTCTGTTCCTCTACTCTTTCCTAAAGGAAAAGGAGGAAGATATGATGAACGATCCACACACATTACTGCATCAGAATATCACTATTACTATTTTCGGATGTATTCTGAAGACTCAAGATTCAGACAAAATGTAGACTACATTTTCCACCTTCTGTATGAAAGTGAACTAGCAACTATGTTATGCAATTGCATTCACCATAAAAACAGGCTCTAATTTTTTAAACATGTCTGCTACCCAACTGCTTCAAAAGATAAAAGACAAAGATGAAGTTTTGCAGTCAAGCATCACAAATCTCTTGGCAAACATACGTGATACAAAGGAACACTGGTTCCAACTTCACGCTGATGTACGTTGTATGCTAAGGAACCTAGTCCCACCCACATGGTTTGTCACTTTAGGTTGTGCAGAATATGCATGGGATGACTTTCACGACTTCTTACGCACTGCAAACCAAAATAAATAGGGAATAGATATAAAAACACCAGGACAACACTGTTCTCTTGACCCTGTCAATGTATCAAGGTACTTTCACCATCACTTCATTGCCATACTGCACTTCATCTGCAATAAAACTACTTCTCTACTCAGAGAAGTAGAACACTTGTTTTTGAGAAAAGAATATCAATCCAGAGGAGCACCACTCTTCCACATGGTTTTGCGGATAAAAGATGCTCTCACATTGGCCATTACAGTGATGCCACTGATTTACAGTTTATTAAAAAATACATTACACAAGGTAGATATAAAAACAAGGGTAACTACTATACCGAATGCTGCTTTGGCTTCCTTACACCAGTTTGCGCAAAAGGACAATTACATAGCTTGATGTGTAATGTTAGACACAGTGTAAAGGCCTAAAAACACATGCACTATTAAAAGGGATGAAGCTTCCAAGTATATCAATGATTAAAATGCAAGCATTGGATCTTGTGGAATGCAAATATAGAGATACAATACATTGCAGACAATTCCAATGCGGTGCAAGATATGTCACAGCCTAGCTTGCAAAAGCTGAGAAAACAGAGCTAAAAGACCTCTAGGATGACATATCATCTGACAAAACACTGTCACAAAAAGATACAAAGGCTCTCCAATAGAGAATGTGGGTGCTACGAAGCTGCAGAATGTTTAACAGGTGCAGCCTTATATGGCAAATCTGAACACATTGTCCAGCTAAACCTTGGCCCAGCTTCATCCCGAAAAAGAGTACTACAATTCTACCAAGAAATAGAAACAATATCTACAAATGATCCCAACAACTAGGACATTAATATATATATATATATATATTGACGCATACTGCACAAACAGAAGTATTACTTTGGAAAACATGTGCCTGCAAAAAATACCCCAAAATACTCCTACAAAAACAATGGGCGTCATTACGGGTCAGGCGGTCCGGAATTAACAGTGGTGGTAAACCCGCCGCCACTATTAATTCCGGACCGCCCGATCTCGAGTCCTGCAGGCGGGAGGTGATCTTCCCGCCAGGTCTGACCTGGCGGGTTGAACACCTGTCGCCTGCAGGCAGACGTGGAAACACCGGCACCATCACGAGATGGTGCCAGTGTTTCCACTTCCCCATTCCCATTGAGTCCTGTCGGACTCAATGGGAATGGGGATTAACACCATTCCGCCTCCGGGACTCCCGGGACACCGGGCCTGTAATGCCCTGGTAATTCCGGGAGTCACGGAGGCGGAATGGTAATACGAGTCCGGCGGTAACCAGGCAGTTTTACCACTGCGATTACCGCCAGACTCGTAATGAGGCCCAATGTCACACCAGATGAGACAACCGCCAAACATGCAGTCTCAACTTGTAAAGGAAGCCTAGTAAAATTTACAAAACCCAGCCTAATTAATCATATAAAGTTATCATTTAAATCTCTGCAACATAGAGAACTTTATTACATGCCCCTACTGCAACTATTACAACCTTGGAGACAAGAAGAAGATTGTTTAGGTGACCATGACTCATTTGAAGCTGCATTCAAAGCAAATGAAAGCTGTATAACAAATGTCAATTTAAAAAAATACAAACACATGTTGGACAATGAACTTCAACAAGAGGAAGAAATTGAAGCTCTAAAAGATAAACACACTCCTGATGGCTGTCAACCTTACCTTAAATGAAGCCAGGAACCACTTGGAGAAACACTCATTCTAAATGAAACAGAAATAGCTGTGACTGAGGTAGAACATACCATGTATCATTCTAATCAATCTGAAGAAGACTTGTCAGTGCTCAAATCACAGCTAAATGATGAACAACTCACCATTTATCTAGAAGCCACTGAACATGGTTTTAAACATGAAACTAAAACGTGTAGCTGTACAAATGATAAACCTCTGTATGTAAGTGTTGATGCTGGTTCTGGTAAAACGTTCTTAATTAAAATAGTCAACACATTTCTACAAGATCTAACAAACAATAACCTTTCATCTGTTGAAACAGCCCCCACAGATTTAGCTGGGAGGTATACACAGACTACTGCTTCTCCCAGTAGAACACCAAAACGATTTGGAATACTACAAATTATCTGCAGAAGCTGATACTGAAGTATGCAGAGTTCTGAAACAAATGAAAGTGCTCCTGATAGCTCAAATAAGCATTGTTTCCAACCTCATGTTGGCTTTAATTAATCTCTGAATTCAAGAAGTCCTAACAAAGAACTGTTTGGAGGAAAACATGTTATTGTTTCCAGAGATCTACAACAGTTAACACCAGTAAATGTCAACCTATTTTCAAAACATTAGGAAGCAAACAATGCTTTAGCACACTTGGCAGCACTGAAAATGTAAATCTCTTAATACATTTTGGCTACAGAGAAATAACTCAAAACATGTGTCAGTCTGCAGATCTCACCCATGCTAACATTTTAAGAAGCACTGGAACTAGTCTGATTACTAAAGATACAAAATCCATCTTAAAAACTAGACTAATTCATGAGCTATATGGGAAAAACACATCTTCCCCTGATGTCATGGAAAAATTAACTCAACAAAATATAAAATGCATGTCCTTAATGCCAACCCTTGCAAGCTGTAGTCAATTCAACAATACAATGCTGAAAAACAAAATGCAACCCATACGGCAGATCAGCTCCACAGAAAAGCAAGCAACATGATGTTTTCCTTACCTTCGTGCCCCATGTAACTGGTTGATTCCTTAGCGCCCTGATGCCTGAGGGTTTGTGCGAGCTATACAAATGAAATAAATAAAATAAATAAATAAACAGCTCAACTAAATATCTTATAAAAATGTATCTCCAACACAGCTGGATTATAAAAAGTATTAATCTAAACTGCAGAGTAATTCTGAAATGACGTAAACCAAGGTTTAGTCAATGGAGCAATTGGTACAGTTGTTGGCTTGAAACATAGCCACATAACAACAACATTCATCTTGTCAACATCCAATTTGACAAACTTGCAGAAGTTAAAAAAATAGGCCACACAATATATGTTTTCTTCGTTTCAAAGACATGTACGCATGGAGAGAACAATTTTCTCTATCGCTTGCATATGCTGTCACTATTCACAAATCGCAAGGTCTAACTCTTGATTATTCATTGATTGACATTGGCAGTACAGTCTTTAAAGAAGGTTTGAGTTATGTAGCACTTTCACATCTGTGTACATTCGATGATCTATTCCTAGTTAACTTCGATGCAAAGAAACTCAACACTGACATTCCTTGCATCCTAGAATACAACAGCTACCTGCACTGTACACCCCATCTGGATATGTACCCAATACCTCAAAAAAGAAATCCTTTAAAAAGAAAACTAATACAGACAGAATTTAAAGGAGATCTCCCAGCAATACTGCTAAAGAAACAAAGAAGAACTGCTGTTCCATCAAATAAAACAACCACAAAACTGTATAGTCCAAAAACAACTGCAATTCCATCAAAAGACAAAAAGACAAATGTCGCTCCTCAAAAAAACAACTGCAGGCCCATCAAAGGATACAGAGGCCCACATCTCTGTTCCGTTTAAATTCAGCAATACAACTGGAGTAAATGGCAATGCAAATGAAGCAATCAATCTTCTCTTGCAAATGCCAACAATTGTTCACAACATTTACTTAAACGGCTCAGACCAGATGTGTTTGCAAATGCTTGTTCTTCATAGAAATACCACAAATAATCCTGACAGCACTTACAGTGTCACAGGTACAAGACAAGAATTGGAGATCTGCACAGGAATGGTAGCATTCAACATGAACACACAGAAAGATCCACAATAATTACTAATGTACTTACTACAAGTACGAGAAACTAACAATATCCCTATGAATGAAATCTTGCAGATTTCATACACGTGGAAACATATATGCACTCTCTACAACCATTTTTCAAAGAGCACATCCCTAATAAAGGAGTTGTGCATGTATTCATAACAAATTGTGAATCAATTCCATTTCACCATCTTCTGCAGAATGTAAATCATAGCATATTATGTCAGTTTTGCAATTCAGACAATCAGACCAGCATATAAATAATTCACATCACCAATATGTGATATTAAAGCTTCTTAGGTACAATGCAGATGATACCAAAAACAACTGCACGATCTTCACACACAGCCAAATATCTCTTTGAAAGAAAACATTCACAAAAGTGGGCATAATCTTCCATACTAGTACCAAAACCACTTCAGGCCACTACACTGCATGTTTCAAAAAAATAAGTGGTTGGTTTGAATGTAACAAAACTTCTGTTTTTTCAAAGCATAGGTTACCACCAAATCTAACAAATGCCTACATAATATTCTTTCAACCCAAATGTAGTCCCTAAGGCATACCACAATAAACAGTTAGAATATGCCAACATGTATCTCACTACATCCGTAACACTACAATAGTACTTTTAAATCCCAAGACAGTTAGAATACACCAACAGGTATCTAACAACTTCAAAAATACCCTTCATTGCAATACACTTCAAATATGCCATCATTGTTCATGTTGCTTCAATACTTCTTGTAAAATCCAATATAATTACAATACACCTATGTTACCCGCAAAACTAACAAATGCCTACTTAATAAATAGTACCTTCAACCCAAATTTAGTCACTAAAGTATAGCACAATAAACAGTTAGAATAAGCCATCTCGTTTTAACTACATCTACAATACTATAAAAGTACTTTTAAAATCCAAGACCGTTTATGCCAACAGTTATCTATCTACATTAAAAACACCCTTCATTGTAATACACTTCAAATATGCCATCACAGTTATTCTTACTGCAAAACCTCTTGTAAAGTCCAATTTACCTCCTTTTTGTCGATTTAAAAAAAAACAACTGGACGTATTTATACAAAAATTAGACGCTTTCAGGCCCAAAGCAGCTGCTCCTAGCACAAGTTTGGTGAAAACCCGACCAGCAGTGTGAGCTGTAGGCATGAGCAACATTTGTTTCCATTATGTCTATGAGGATTTCATTCATTTTGGGACCCACCCTTTAACTTTGCCCACCTGGACGAAAGCGCCCCAAACTTTGCATAATAATTCTGAGTGGGCCATATACTTTTTTTTTATAGTTTGATGAGGATTTATCCCGGGGTGGGCACCCCTCCAAATCATCAAAAACCCTTATTTCCAACCACACCAGGACAAGATATTGGGATTGCATCCCAGAATCATTTTCACAACCTCGCAGCAATGGCTGGCTCACGACCCACATGCATTGAGAAAGACCCTCGAGGGTCAAAACATGTGTCGGCTGACTTCTAACAATAAATATAGCACCAACAATGGTTTTCAAGACTGCTTTGTTATGACTACAGTTACTTATTTATTAACCCAGCACTCAAGTGAACAGGGCTCACTCTCCTATTAGAAGAAGGAAGGGCACCTTCACAAAAGAACCCCATCACCAGCAGGAGGGTAATCCAATTAAAGTACTAGATCAAGCTTAGTGATCTACCCATTTTACCGCCCTGCAATTACTTGTTCAAGCCCTAGGTTTGAATGGGAACAAACATTCTGCTTGCGGCTGCAGCCTGCAGTGCTCCACTGGGTTACAACAAACCTGCGTGAGGAGAATAAGCAAGTACCTGAAAGCATGCTTTTGCAAATCTGTCCTGTGTTTTACTTTTTTGAAAGTGTTAAAAAAAGTCAGTACAAAAAATAGTGATTTAGCTTTGCTGCCTGGGAAGTGGGCCTGGCCCACAGCAAGGACACATTTCTACTCTGATTTGCCCATCGGGGAATGCGGTATGGCCGAAGCCCATGCCCCATGGATTGTGGAGACTGGCCATGCAAGGAATGAGCACTGGTCATTGGTCACATTATGAGGGTATAGTGGACACTGAACTAGGATGCAGGGTAGGTGTAGTGGATAACGGGGGTGGTTTGTAGGATCTGGGGTCATGGTCAAGCTCATGCCCTAGAGATTTCAACCATGACTTGCAACTCCAGCAGGTGCTGCTGATAGAGAGAGACATCAGTATGCGTTGCAAAAAATATGTTGTTTGTTAAAGGAGGTTTACAGTTCTTTCATATATGTTAAAAGAGTAATTATTAATAACTTCTATACAGTGTTGTAACATCATGAAACATTTTCCCTCATAAAAAAATCTATGAAATTCACAAAAAAAAATGTTGTTAAAGGGACGTTATGGTTAAGTTGCACTAATAAAAAACTATGAAATTCAATGAAAAAACGTTGTTAAAGAGACATTATGGTTACAAGTAAAACTGAAAACTCCAGGAATTCACCAGTTATGGTTATCTAACCAACCATAACCCTTGCCAACACCATGCACTGCTAAGACTAACAACCAGGACATCATAGATAACATCACAAATGTCATTGATAACATCACTTACGACATCACATATGAGATGAACATTTCCTACAAGGGGTTGTGTTTATACTGTTAATAATAAGATGTCAGGGGTGATCGGGAGACCTGTCATGAACTACTTAATGTATTAAAGAATGTACTCATCTAAACAAAACATTATATTGCAATACTGTTGTTAATACAGGGACCTAATCAAACATGCACATAGGCAATGGCTGCAGCATGCACCATAGAAGTACAATATTTTTAATCTGGTAATTTTGGATAGTAAAATAATGTATGCTACCTTATTTGAGTTTTGAGTAATGTTAAACTTGGAATCAATAGCTAATAATTGAAGACTTATAACATATGTGTGTTAGTACAAACAATACCTATGAAGACCCAGAATGCATACGAATCACATGCATATACAGAGAAACTAAAGTAAGGAAGAAAGAAACATCACCAGAAAATGTCAATAACATTAAAGTTCATCATCATGTAGACAAATGAACTGTGTGTTTGAGGCCTGCTTTTTGCCCCACATGTGTGCACCATGAGCTGAGACCAGACACTAAGGAAAGTACTTTAAGGACATAGAAGTTGGTTAACGTCTAGATATATAACACATTTTCAATGTTGATATTCTAACTGTCAATGAACAAAACTGCCAGGCCTAGATATGTCAGTGAACAAAAAGAAGTGACCCAGATATGTGATGTAATCAGTGATGTCATCAATGACATTTGTTATGACATCTTTGATGTCCTGGGTGTTAGTCTTAGCAGTACACAGTGGTGGCTCGAGTTATGGTTGCTTAGGGTACCATAATGGGCTAATTTCTGGGGGCTTTCTGTTTTGCTTGTAATAATTACGTCCCTTTAACAAAGTTTTTTCACTGAATTCCATAGGTTTTTATTAGTGCAACTTAACCATAACGTCCATTAAACAACGTATTTTTACTGAACTATACATACTTATATTTTCTTTTTCAAATTAGTCTGGGGCGAGGGGCACACGCTGGTTCCTAGCTTAGTGTACCTTCCACAGGCCAGTTGATCTTCTCTTACAAGCGCTTTTGTGCCTATTGGCAGTCCGAGAGAGGTGTTGCTAGTTAATACCAAATATGCCCTCAACAGATTGCTATAGTCAATGCAGGTAGCCAGGAACCAACTCTGCCTCCAATTACACAGTGTAAAGCCCAAACTTGGGGGAGTTGGAAAACCGAGCTGTGTGGCTCTCCAGAGTGGGGCATGCATCACCCCGGGCTGCCCCTCTGGAGCCCGTAACTCCCAAACATTTTTCAAACTAGGGGGTGGTGAGGTGCGCAGTCTGGTTCCCAGCTTAGTGTACCTTCCACAGTCCAGTTGATCTTTTCCTCCAAGTGCTATCATGCCTCTTGCACTCAAAAGGGAGGCAGTCTGTTAAGGTGTTGCTAGTTAATAACAAATGATCAGGGAATATCCAGGATACCTCGCTGTTGGTTTATTTTTCACAAATTAATTTTCCACACCATTTTTTGGTTTGGTGGTAAGTGCAAAGATAATTTTTATTCATCAATTCATTTGTTGCGTGGGCTTGTGGTCCCATTGATGGTCATCCAACACGTGTTTCAACCTGTGGGTCTTTATTAAAGCTATTTGCAAATCGTGGGTGCCCCCTGTGGGGTCCTATGATGATAGTGGGTGGTCAGTTTTGTCAATGATAGCTGAGCCCTAGTTTCCGATTATGGCGGCGTTAATACGTCTTTGGTGGGTGGGTGAAAAATAAACCAACAGCGAGGTATCCAGGATATCCTCTGATCATACTATAAAGGAGGTGTGGGCTTCACCTTAAAAAAAACACATCCTGTGACCCTGCTATAAGGATAAGGACACCATAATAAGTAACAGAGTTCAGCAAAATAGGTTCTAAAACTAGGGCCCCAATACAGAGTCTTAGTTACTAACAAATATGGCCTTGTGGGATTCTGGTTGCTGTAGTCAATGCAGGTAGCCAAGATCCAACTCTCCTTCCAATTACACAGTGTAAATCCCACAGTGGTGGTCTGGGGGCAGGGGGGAACAGCAGTGTGGCATGAGTTACCCCAATACTTCCCTGGCTACATTTGTGATGTCATCTTTGATGTCCTGGGTGTTAGTGTTAGCAGTGCATGGAGGTGGTGTGAGTTACGGTTGCATAGTTTACCATAAATGGCACATTTCTTGTTTTTTGTAATTTTACCTCTACCCATAAAGTCCCTTTAAAAAAGTTTTTCCCCTGAATTTGATAGGTTTTTATTAGTGCAACTTAACCATGTCCCTTTAACAAAACTTTTACAGTGAATTTCAAAGGTTTTTATTATTACATCTTAACCATAACATCCCTTTTACAAAGTGTTTTCAGTGATGTGTGTCATTATAAGCAGCGCATGCTGAGGATGCAACTCATGGTTGTATTGCCTGGGGCGTGAGGCTCGCAGATGACCTCAGACTCACTAAGCAAACCCTGTAATCCACTGCACATACCCTGCATTCTAGTTCAGTGTCCACTGTGCCCTCATAATGTGGCCAATGGCAAGACCTCATGGATTGCAGCCATAGCCAGTCTCAACAATCCATGGGGCATGGGCTTCGGCCAAACCACATGCCCCAATAAGCAAATCAGAGTATTCATTTGTACTTGCTGAGGGAAAGGCTGACTGCCCAAGGAGCAAAGTTATTTCACAATTTTTATTTACATTTTGACACTTTCAAAAAAGTTAAACACAGGACATATTTGCAAAAGCATGCTTTCAGGTCCTTGCTAATGCCCCTCGTTTATGTTTGCTGCAATCCCATCCAGTGCTTTGGGCTGCATCCGCAAGCAGAATTTCTTTTCCCATTTAAACCTAGGGCTTCAGCCATGCCGCATGCCCCAATAAGTAAGTCAGAGTAAGCATTCGTCCTTGCCGAGGGTCAGACCCACTGTCCAGGCACCAACGTTATATCACTATTTGTTGTAGCTAACCAGCAAGCAAATCATCTTAAAATATGATTAAAATAGGCCAATGAATGTGCAAAATGTATAGAAGTACCAATATTGTTCATCACACCAGGCAATGAACAGTGATGAAGTTTGCAACAACCGTTGTCTTTTCCTTTCTGTAATTGGCCAAAAAAAAAAAACCTGCTATGACTTTTTTAATGCCTGTTGGATATTTCTCTGCCCTGGCAGTCATAATAAATGTTTGTTTTGCTCATATCTTGTGCATCGCATTTTTTGCCTCTTAGGATGAATTTTTCTTGTATTGATACAAGGGACTTGCATTACAATGTCATGTGAGCTTTGTGCACACAAACACTCTGGAGGGGTACAGCGTCAGCACCGACTCAACATCTGGGGATTTAGGAACTAGTTCAGCACCTTGTGAGAGTTCACTGGGATGATGTTGATGATCCATACAGAGTAGCTAATTTTAAAGATAAAATTAAGACGCACAGACCTCAGTCGCTACAGCAGTATCTAAGAAACATATCCTCTTCAGTTGCTACAACATCTTCTGTCCATTCAACTACATCACCACCAGAATCAAGTGCAACCGCAGCTGGTACACCAAGGACTGCTACTGAAACTCCATCACTGCTGCTAGCCCACAATCTGATGCAGGACAAAGTTATGGTTTGTGTATGTCACAATTGGGTTGTGGTGGGAGATGCTACCCTACCTGGATGTTTAAGAATCATTTGTAAAAATAAGTGTCCTTTTTTTCAACTATTGTTATATGTATCAAACCCTAATGTTCTATCCTACCCTGTTCCACCCTCTTTCATCCCTCTCTCTAAAAACTGCCCTTTTCAGGGCCAGGTTTTCAGTTATACAAATAGATAATAAAAAGCACATACTGTGTAAATGATTCAACAATGTTTAATTGGTCCTTTTAATACATTGTGTGTTAAAATAAAACACATTTGTTTATTTTTTATCATAGCCACGGCTATACTTCGTGGCAACCACGGATATGAACCCCAGGCATTGCTGTGATTAACCAAGCCTGCAGTTTAAGCAATTACATCATCATCTCCCATAGCCGCAGCAATTAAAAACATGTTTTTTTTTTAAGTACATAGGTAGTATATGTGTGGTAGGTAGGCCTGTATAGTTCTATATTAAGATATATTGAGTGTATTCTTTGTGCAAGTTGCTGCAACACTTTCATGACTTTCTCTTCATCAAAATAGAATAACCTGTTGTTATATATATATACATATATAATATATATAATACATGCCCCAACAATGTTTTCATGTGCTGCTTAAATGTGGTTAGTTAGAGTTGTGCGATGTATCACAACAGTCACCAAGAGACTGACCATAAAACAATGAGCTTGTAGAATGGTGCTTTTCCAAAATATGTGATCCTTGGAAAATAATGTAATCTCACTGTGCATTTCCTAAAAATATTGTGAGTTTTAAAATTCTGCAATCTTTTATACATAAAAATGTCACTGTTAAAACAGATAAAAATCAGTTTGTGATTGATGAACGTCTTTGAGCGATCGGTTGCAACTGTTATAACATATAGAGTGGCTGTGCCCACCGAAAACCTTGTTTACTTTCTCTTCCGTGGCACGCTTTCATTGGGTAGTCCCAGAAGAGTATGTTATTCTATTTATTAACATGACTAATAAAAGAGGAGGGAGATGGCAGTAATTTCGAGAACCTATGTAATGATTTCTCACTTAGAGGCCTTTGGCTGGGATGTCTCAACTCAGATTGGGAATGTTATCATCTGGAAATCACATACTAGCTCACATACTAAAGCTTTCCTGGAACATCTGATAGAATGAGGCACTAAGCACAAGGAATTTATATGTATTGGAGACCTCAACATCTGGATGGACGATCGTTGAGTTACTGATTCGAAAGAGGTCTGGGACATTGCAATCAATCATGAAGCCTTATCCTGCCATCAACCAGCACCGACTGAAACGTAAGTGTGGCAAGGGTGGGGACTGAAGCAATTACTTCACACCAGAAAGCAATACCACTCATAATTAAACAGTCTTACTGTGTTACATCAGTCACATACTAATGCCCAATGATTATCCACACCCTATTAGCATCACTGTGTTAGAGTTGAACTTAGAAGTGTGCCCAATAGCCTCACTGTGTTAGAGTTGAACTTAGAAGTGTGCCCAATAGCATCACTGTGTTAGAGTTGAACTTAGAAGTGTGCCGAATAGCATCGCTGTGTTAGAGTTGAACTTAGAAGTGTGCCCAATAGCCTCACTATGTTAGAGTTGAACTTAGAAAATATGCCTAACAACGTCACCGTGTCAGAGTTGAACTCAGAAGTGTGCCCAATAGTGTCACCATGTTAGAGTTGAACTTAGAAGTGTGCCCAATAGCCTCACTGTGTTCGAGTCGAACTTAGAAGCGTGCCCAATAGTGTCACTGTGTTAGAGTTGAACTTAGAAAGTATGCCTAACAGCGTCACTGTACTAGAGTTGAATTTAGAAGTGTGCCCAAAATCATCACTGTGTTACTGTTGAATTTAGAAGTGTGCCCAATAGCGTCACTTGGTTAGAGTTGAAATAGAAGTGTGCCCAGTATCATCACTGTGTTAGAGTTGAGCTTCAAGTGTGCCTAAGTTGAACTTAGAAGTGTGCCCAATAGCGTCACTTGGTTAGAGTTGAAATAGAAGTGTGCCCAGTATCATCACTGTGTTAGAGTTGAGCTTCAAGTGTGCCTAAGTTGAACTTAGAAAGTATGCCTACAGCGTCACTGTGCTAGAATTGAATTTAGAAGTGTGCCCAATAGCCTCTCTGTGTTAGAGTTGAACTTAGGAAATATGCCTAACAACATAACTATGTTAGAGTTGAACTTAACAGTGTGCCCAATAGCCTCACTGTGTTAGAGTTCACCTTATAAATTGTACCCAATAGCGTCACTGTGTTAGAGTTGAACTTAGAAGTGTGCCCAATAGCGTCACTGTGTTAGAGTTGAACTTAGAAGTGTCCCCAATAGCGTCACTGTAATAGAGTCGAACTTAGAAGTGTGCCCAATAGCGTCACTGTGTTAGAGTTGAACTTAGAAAGTATGCCTAACAGCGTCACTGTGCTAGAGTTGAATTTATAGGTTTGCCCAATAGCGTCACTGTGCTAGAGTTGAATTTAGAAGTGTGCCCAATAGCGTCACTGTGTTAGAGTTGAATTTAGAAGTGTGCCCAATAGCATCACTGTGTTAGAGTTCAATTTAGAAGTATGCCCAATAGCGTCACTATTTTAGAGTTGAACTTAGAAGTGCGCCCAATAGCGTCACTGTGTTAGAGTTGAATCGAGAAGGCACTCCCAACATCATTGAGTGTGCCCTTATTAGCCTCACTGTGTTAAAATTAAACTTAAAAGTATGCCTAAAAGCGTTACTGTGTTCAAGTAGAATCTAGAAGGAATTCCCCGATATATTTTGGTATACCTGGTCACATTCAATTTACTTACTACCACCATACCACACTACTATGCTTACTCTCTCCTATACACCATCACTCAACTAGAACACAGCAATACTATTACACATTTGGTATAGCTGTTCTCATACTACCATGACCCCTCAAACTACCCAGCATTCTAATAAAACACAGTTAGCTGAGCACACTCCGGCTAGCTTAGGCGTCTCCTCTAGGTGCCCAATAGCCTCACTGTGTTAGAGTTGAACTTAGAATTGTGCCCAATGGCATCACTGTGTTAGAGTTGAACTTAGAAGTGTGCCCAATAGCGTCACTGTGTTACAGTTGAACTTAGAAGTGTGCCCAATAGCGTCACTCTGTTAGAGTTGAACTTAGAAAGTATGCCTAACAGCGTTACTGTGCTAGAGTTGAATTTAGAAGTTTGCCCAATAGCATCACTGTGCTAGAGTTGAATTTAGAAGTGTGCCCAATAGCGTCATTGAGTTAGAGTTCAATTTAGGAGTGTGCCCTATAGCATCACTGTGTTAGAGTTGAACTTAGAAGTATGCCAAATAGTGTCACTATGTTAGAGTTGAACTAAGAAGTGTGCCCAGTAGCGTCACTGTGTTAGAGCTGAACTTAGAAGTGGGCCCAATAGCGTCACTGTGTAAGAGTCGAACTTAGAAGTGTGCCCAATCGCGTCACTGTGTTAGAGTTGAACTTAGAAAGTATGCCTAACAGCGTCACTGTGCTAGAGTTGAATTTAGAAGTTTGTCCAATTGCGTCACTGTGCTAGAGTTGAATTTAGAAGTGTGCCCAATTGTGTCATTGTGTTAGAGTTGAATTTAGAAGTGTGCCCTATAGCATCACTGTGTTAGAGTTGAACTTAAAAGTATGCCCAACCGCGTCACTAGGTTAGAGTTCAACTTAGAAGTGTGCCCTATAGCATCACTGTTAGAGCTGAACTTAGAACTGTGCCCAATAGCGTCACTGTGTTAGAGTTGAAATTAGAAGTGTGCCCAATAGCGTCACTGTGTTAGAGTTGAATTTAGAGGTTTGCCCAATATCGTCACTGTGCTAGAGTTGAACTTAGAAGTGTGCCCAACAGCGTCACTGTGCTAGAGTTGGATTTAGAAGTGTGCCCAATAGCATCACTGTGTTAGAGTTCAATTTAGAAGTATGCCCAATAGCGTCACTATTTTAGAGCTGAACTTAGAAGTGCGCCCAATAGCATCCCCGTGTTAGAGTTGAATTTAGAAGTGTGCCCAATAGCATCATTGAGTTAGAGTTCAATTTAGGAGTGTGCCCTATAGCATCACTGTGTTAGAGTTGAACTTAGAAGTATGCCCAATAGTGTCACTATGTTAGAGTTGAACTAAGAAGTGTGCCCAGTAGCGTCACTGTGTTAGAGCTGAACTTAGAAGTGGGCCCAATAGCGTCACTGTGTAAGAGTTGAATTTAGAAGTGTGCCCAATAGCGTCACTGTGTTAGAGTTGAACTTAGAAGTATGCTCAATAGCGTCACTGGGTTAGAGTTGAATCTAGAAGGCATTTCCTACACCATTGAGTGTGCCTTACAGCGCAACTGTATTAAATTTGAATTTAGAAGTGTGCCCAATTGTGTCACTGTGTTAGAGTTGAATTTAGAAGTGTGCCCAATAACCTCACTGTGTTAGAGTCGAACTTAGAAGTGTGCCCAATCGCGTCAATGTGTTAGAGTTGAATATAGAAGGCATTCCCTACACCATTGAGTGTGCCCTAACAGTGCCACTGTATTAAAGTTGAATTTAGAAGTATGCCCAATAGCCTCACTGCGTTAGAGTCGAACTTAGAAGTGTGCCCAATCGTGTCACTGTGTTAGAGTTGAACTTAGAAAGTATGCCTAACAGCGTCACTGTGCTAGAGTTGAATTTAGAAGTTTGCCCAATAGCGTCACTGTGCTAGAGTTGAATTTAGAAGTGTGCCCAATAGCGTCATTGTGTTAGAGTTGAATTTAGAAGTGTGCCCTATAGCATCACTGTGTTAGAGTTGAACTTAAAAGTATGCCCAACCGCGTCACTATGTTAGAGTTCAACTTAGAAGTGTGCCCAATAGCATCACTGTGTTAGAGCTGAACTTAAAACTGTGCCCAATAGCGTCACTGTGTTAGAGTTGAAATTAGAAGTGTGCCCAATAGCGTCACTGTGTTAGAGTTGAACTTAGAAGTGTGCCCAATAGCGTCACTGTGTTAGAGTTGAACTTAGAAAGTGTGCCCAATAGCATCACTTTATTAGAGTCGAACTTAGAAAGTATGCCCAATAGCGTCACTGTGTTAGAGTTGAATTTAGAAGTTTGCCCAATAGCGTAACTGTGTTAGAGTTGAACTTAGAAGTGTGCCCAATAGCCTCACTGTGTTAAAGTTGAACTTAGAAAGCGTGCCCAATAGCGTCACTGTGTTGGACTTGAACTTAGAAAGTGTGCCCTATAGCATCAATGTGTTAGAGTTCAACTTAGAAAGTATGCCTAATAGCGTTACCGTTAAAGTTCAATCTAGAAGACATCCCCAACATCACTGAGCACGCCCTAATAGTGTAATTGTGCTAGTGTTGAATTCAGAAAGTATACCTAATAGCGTTACTGTGTTAAAATTGAATCGCGAATGTACTCCCAACATCATTGAGTGTGCCCTAATTAGCCTCACTGTGTTAAAATTAAACTTAAAAGTATGCCTAAAAACGTTACTGTGTTAAAGTAGAATCTAGAAGGTATTTCTGATATCTTTGGGTATGCCTGGTCGCATGCAATTTACTGATTACCACCATACCACACTACTACGCTTACCCTTCTATACACCATCACTCAACTAGAACACAGCGATAATATGACACATTCGGTGTAGCTGTTCCCATACTACTATGACCCCTCAAACTACCCAGCATTCTAATAAAATATAGCTAGCTGAGCACACTGCAGCTAACTTAGGCGTCTCCTCGTAGCCTAACGCAGCCAGAACTCCGTCTAGGTGTCCACCCTTCAGACTGAACACATCCAACTGATTTCCTCAGCAGCACACCTACCGCTAAAAAGGAGCTATCATGCAACAACCACACCAGCTGCACACATATCGGAGCACCCATACAGTTTACGACACTCTCTCTATCTACTGACTTGAACTACAGTTCACTAGGGCATTCAATCTACCAGTACCTTTAGATCATACCAATGATACATAAGGCACTATATAAATGCCAAGTAACATAACATAACATAACATGTCCTGGAACCCTTCAAAATATCTGCATCGCATATCTGGGAACACTGTCTTGATGTTCTTCTATGTAGAGGAGTAAGCACTAAATCAAAAGATACGCCATCCATCTCTTGGTCCGACCATTTTGCAAGGAGGTTCATTCTGGGACACCCCACAAAAGGAGTGGTACCGTTCGGGAACACTTCACTCTCGCATTGCTGTAGATCCAAATCTTTGGATAACATTTCAGGAAAATAGCTAATTAATGTATTGACTGCTATAGATATATCACAGGATTATGAAGAGTTCTTTAAAAAGGGAACAGAGATCATTGGCAATATTGGCTCCAGAATGGGTGAGTTTAGGCATTAAAAGATTAAAAGAATTTCTAAACACTGGTTCCCCCAAGAGCTTCTCCTACTACGTAAGCATTTGAGAGCCACATGAAATAAATTGAGGAAACATAGAAACTCAACCAAGGAAGAGGCTGATGTGTTTAACTCCTTTTTTATAAAAACGATTGAGCTGATTCAAGAGAATTTCGCACTGAGTCGTCCACCTCTCTCCATGATGTCTATATTAATCTGCACCTAGTCATGATTCATTTCCTCAAGTGTGTGATAAAAATACCTCAGAATCAAAAAAATAAATATATATTATTAGCTCATCCCATTAACAGAATTCAAAGCTCAGTTGTTTTGCTATACTTTTCCTAGATTCAAGTATCTGAACAGCTGAAAGGAAATTGATCAGAACCACTCTGCACTGACCACATAAAGTGGTAAGACCATGTGACCTCCTTGGCACACCCACTCCCTCCTTCCCTGCAGCTCTCTCGGGGCCATCTTTGACTCCAAACTCTCCTTCTCCCCTCACATCTCTGTGAAGTCTCTAAGAAGTCACACTACCAGCTACACCTCTGCAGAGGTATTCTTCCTTTCCTCTCCTTCCCCCGAAGCTCTCTGTCTCCAGAGCCCTGGTTCTCTCTAGGCTGGACTATTGTCACAGCCTCTATCTAAATCTGCCTCCCTCAACTCTCTGCCTTCTTCAATTTATCCAGAAGAGGACTGCGAGACTTGTCATTGGTCTCAAGCCCAGGGATCGTATCTCTCCAGGACTGAAATCTCTGCACTGGCTCCCAGTGGTTGCGAGGATCAAGTTCAAAACCCTCTGCATTGTCCACAAGGCCTTCTGGGGTCTAGGGCCAAAATACCTTCAACATTCCCTTCCCAAATATCTTCCTTCTCGAGGTCTTCACTCGTCCGCCTCCAACTCCCTCAGGGTCAGGCGGTTCTCCAAGCAGTGAGTTGGTTGCAGATCTCTCTCTTCGGCAGGGGCCTCCCCCTGGAACAGCCTTGCTGCCTCCCTGAAACTTGAGGAGAACCATCTCGGGGTCCGGAAGCACCTCAAAACCTTCCTCTTTGCTTCTGCTTTCTCTCCCCCTCTCCGCTACTAAATTCCTGGCTAAATTGCACTGGTTACATCTCTGACCTTTCTGATCTTGCACCCAGGTCCCGCCAGTTGCACACATGCACTACCTCCATGGCAACACCTGCACTTGGGGACTGTTATTCTGTATCCCTACAGTCCCCTACCAGCACTTATGTCTGCTCTTACCTTGCACTTGCCACCATCTGGTGGCCGTTTTTATTATCTTATTTGTTGGGTGTCCTGACCCACGTTTGAGCTATCATGCTGCAACATTTGGTGCTGTGGGCTTAGAAAATCCAAGATGGCCAAAAAGCCCACATGTGCGCCAGAATCCAGGAGAACCACGCAGTTTGTGCGCACACCAAAATGGTTACCTAACTTGCCACCCACTAGTGTAAAGAAAGATCTTTGTTAACAAAATCCACTATTACTGATGTCAAAAAGTTGCTGAAATCGTGGCTCATCGGACCACTTTAAAGATTCAACCCTTTTGTGGGGTTCCACATAACCATTTTACTGTAAGGAGCCCCATCAAAACAATGTTAAGCAAGGATTATTTACCACCATGTAAGAACCATTCCTGTTTGGAATGCATTAATCCAAGAAAGATCCCAAAAATGGATGCAGTACCAACAAAATCCTCAAGGCGGCGCTAGCGGTCTAAACTCTGACAGGAGAACTGAGTGCAGTTGCTGACAAAGGAATTTGACTCAGCTGACTTCAAAGGCTGCATTTTAATCAAAAATTAGCCACCTACTGTTCCCAGAGGCCAGAAGCCTGGGAAACCCTCTCATCTCAAGAGATTCACACCACAGCCCAGGATATCACATGGTCATAATAACCAAATGCAAAGTGACCCCCTGGTCTGCTGACCTCAGCCTCCTGGAGACCACACAATAGGCTATTGCACTTGAATAGAATATGTTGATTTTGACTGTTTCCTGTCAACAAAGGCCTGCCTGCCAGCAGAGGCATGGTTTCTGACCCACCCAAGTCTTGGAGGCGGACTCCAACATTCTGAGAACTGAATTGAAAGCAAAAAATACAGTTTATAAAAATACTGATAACTCTTTGTAATCAAATGACAGGAATGTATAACTTTAAGAGCCTTAATTTAAAAAATGTACCTTCGATTGAAGCCTAAATTCCAATTTGTGTGATGTTCTGGGGCGAAACCCCGCTATTTATTGATACTACAGACTCTGTGTTTAAGCTAGAGACATGGGAATTTACTGGAGTATGTATGGACAGGCCGTGTACATGTGTATAATTTTTAATGAAAAACCAATATTGCAAAACCAGTTAAAAAACGCAAAATGTTGCAGTTTCTGAATGCAAGCTCTTAGAAACATCAGACTTTGAACAGAGTATACCTCATGGGATATGTGATGGGTGCATGTAATTTTAAACAAATGTGTACCTGTGCAAATATGTATTTGGGTCAAATATAGATTTGTGTGCAATTTGACAGGGGAGTATCCTTTCTGCAGACCATGAAACAGCATCACCATGACACACATTTCCTTCCCCCAATCAAAGCAGTGCGGAAAGCTTGACCAATGGGCAGTTGAGAGAGGGGCTGGCTAGTGATGCTGCACACACACCCACTTTCAAAAGACATAAAAAGAGCCACTGGAAGCTAGAGAGGACATTCAAATCCAGTTGCTGCAATGCGCTCTGCCGGACCACACAACATCCAGAAGATACCAGATCCAACACTTAGACTTTAAAACTCCAAAGAACTTGATTCAGAACTCAAAGCAAGGGCCTAAACCCACAAACTGAGAACTCTTCTCAGCAGGCCTCAGCATCCAGCAAACCTAACAGCAGTAGCAGCATCCAGGAGCCGTGCAGATCAGTGCTGTACCCAGAGGAAGCAGAGCAGTATCCAGAACCAGAGGCCAGAGATCCAGAGTGACCCAGACCGCTGTGAGCAGAACCAGAGAGCTGACCCAGATCACTGTGAAGTGCCGAGACCAGAACCGGAGTCCAGTCCAAAACCTGACCAGATCCGTGGCGAGGCCTATTTCAAAAATATATTGTGAGCACCTAGCAGAACTGTGCAGAACCAATCTCTTAATTAAAATAATCTAATCCAAACTATTTTAATCTAACCAGAACTGCCTCCTAGAAGTTGTCACTTGTTATTTTGTAAAGCTGCACGACTGTCACTTGTCAATTCTTAAGCTGCAAGCTGTCACCTGTCATTTTGAGTTTACTTAAAATCCGAAAAACGACTATTACAAAATCGCTCATATCTCGGGAACCGTTTGGGCTAGAAACTTGCTGTAACTTTCCCCTGAAAGCTTAGAATCTCGATTCACGCATTCGCGAATTTTGCCGCGATTTGCGATTTCAGCTGGTTTCTCTCACGTGTGAAAAGCAGCAGCTTCCTTGCTTTACTTTGCCAAAAACTCATTTAACCTGCTAGTTACTCCTAGAGCATTGTTAAAGGGAGCCTGAGCTCATCCCAAGTATCTTTCACTCACCCTGAACCTCTTGAAGGGAATTAAAAGCATTTTCAGCATATTTCTCACTGCATTGTCACCATATTCAAAGCATTTTGCCTGTGTTTCAAAACTCCTATTGTTGTATAATCTGCTGAGGGGGAATTGAACTGAATTCTATTTGATTGCATTTCTAAGAACTGTGTGCTCTCCTCTTCATTTCCTTACATTGCATAAGGTGGGGGGGGGTGGATTGCCAGAGAAAAGTGATTACATTGTTTTGTTGAAATCATATTGAGTATTTTCTGTATTGCATTTTCATTCAACATTGCATCCATCTGAAACTAGATAAAGCACTCTCTACCACCTTATTCTTCTGTTCCTATTCCCAAGCGTGCTACCTGATCTTTTATACTACTCCTGGGTAATCAAATCAGTTTATTAGTAGAACATTACCCACCGTTGTTAACTGCTCATGTTCTGAAGTGTGATATTAATTATTAATTTACTATAAAGTGTGATATATAGATATTGTTTACATTCTCAAATAAACCGTTTAAACTTGCAAAACAGAATTACTTCTTAGCTCAGTGGGGTCAGGGGGGTTCCAAGAGAGGGGTGTTATATAGGGGTAGTCATCCAGAACTCATGAACTGGACATAAAGATATATCAATAAGGGTTTCCATTCAGTATCCCAGACTAGGCATTGACTTAGCTGTAGTGCTGGATTGAATCCTCTTACAAATTGGGGGCTTGTCCGGGAGGTCTGGATTAGATCTATCACTTGTGCAGATTAATACAGTGTGCTAACTGACAGGAGACATACATCCGGTCGGATCACCACGCTGTGTTACGCTGTAAAGCACTCCTCAAAGGAACGCTCTAAGGAAAAGGTCTGTTTTGCAAAAATAAAATACTAATTTCTGTAAGTCAGGACAGAGACCAATCTCTAGAATGACGACCTTAGTAGACATGAAAATAGCCAGAGAGCACTTCTTACATAAGTTATTTGTGAGAGGTGAGTGGACTCACCAGGACCAAACGGCCTGGTTGCAGGCCATTACGCAACAGGTCACTGAAACAGGGTCAGATACATGGAGAGATCAGGGTCCCTTACATGTGGCCCTGAGTGAACTATACATGGCTCCTAAAGCTAAGGATGAACAAGACAAGATGGTTAGGATAGCGGCATATTTGTATCTATATATGGGAGCCATGCAAGACAGATGTGCTGAAGGCCACGATCTGGCAAATAGGCAACAGATGGCGTTAGAAAAGGTTCAATCTGACCTGGTCTCTTCTGAGCAGAGGCTGCAGAGGAGCCAGGAGGCAGAAAATGATAGTAGGCAGTATATCATTAAAATAAAAGAGGACATGGATATACTGAAACAGCAAAAGGCTGACCAGGAGACCAGAATTCTGGCTTTGCAGAAGGAACGCCAAGACAGTTTGGACTCCCTACTGCAGAGCCAGAAAAAGCTGGAGCAACAGATCAATTTCAACAGGGCATGCACAGAGCAGGTAGCCACCGTGCAAATCCAACTAGACAGAGAGAAAGAGGAGAGCAATAAACTGATCTTGAAAGACCTGGATACCCAGGCAGAGTTTGATCAGGAGCGCCAGAAAGCTGGTGCCTTCCAAAGGCAAAGGGACGACCTGGCGTCACAAATTCAGGCTCTTGGTCAGGAAAGGGACACCTTAGGCCAGGAAGTCTGCCACTTAAAAAGAAAAATGGAAGAAAATCACCTGGCCCACCAGGGACTGGGTGACCTCCAAAAAGAACACCAGGACTTGCTAGAGCACACCAGGAGGGTGGAGGAGGCCCTGGCAAGACAGGAGCAGGCCAGTAGGGATGGGACTCAGGAGGTAACCCTCCTGCAGCAAAGACTGGCCCAGTGCTCCAGGACCAATCAGGAAACGCAGAGAGAGAATAAGGCTCTCTGCCAGCACAATGATAGGCTCCAACAACAGGTAGGATTGCAGGAGAGACTGATAGAGTCTAGTAAGGCCTTAACTGAGGAACTGAAGGAGCAGGCTCTTGCATTGCAACAGGGAGCAGGGGCGGATAGAGACCAGGTTCGCTGGGAAAGGGAAACTCCTGAGTATAACCTCAGGAGCCCTAGTACCAGAGGCATTTATCTCTCTCAGTCCCTGGACTCTGCCACCCCCATGTCCCCTGGCGCACATGAGCACCGGGCCACAGGGATGGCAGATTACTATCCAGCCAGAAGCATGGGGCTCATAGGCCAGTACCTCCCAGGAATGGATGGGCGGGCATCCGGGTATGGGCACCCAAGCACAGGGCAATTTAGAGGGGAACCGCAGGTGAATAGGCCCATTAAGGGCATCCTGAAAACTTCTGCCCAGTTAGGTCAGTGGGGGGGGGTACCCATCAAATCCTGGCAGCAAGGAGGAATCTGAAGACTCCTCTGAACGGCGCAGGACACAAGAGACCAGGTCCCCACATTCTGCCAGCCATTCCCAGGCTCGCAGAATCCGGGAAAACCTGGAAGAGCAGACAGGAACCTCTGGGAGCAGTGCCTCTGAGTCAGAGGATGAATGGACCAGGGTTACCCGAACCAAAAAGGCCAATAAGGCAAAAAGGGCCTTGCTTAAGGACCCATTGAAGCAAATAAAGGCAATAAGGAGTGTCATCACGCCTTATCATAAGAATGCCAAGTATCCCGTTTGGGAACACTTGGAGCTCTATGAGCAAATGATGGAGACTTTTCATTTGAAGGACAGCCAAAGCTGTATCCAATATGTAAAGTGGACATTCTCCCCAGAGTACTCCAGTTTCTTTGAGGGGCTGGAGGACCAAAATCTATCACCTATAAGGCGGCCATCTTGAAACATTTTTCTGTTCACAGAAATCCTCAAGAGGCTCGCAAGGCAGCCTACAATTTTCAATGTGGTGAGGATCAGGCCCCACAAGAGTTTGTGCAAGAATTAAAGCGTGCTTTTGCGCAGACCACCAGAGGGGTGCGCACAGACAGCAGAGAATTTGTCAATACATTTTTCCATGCCTTGCCCAAATACATAATGACCCAGCTCGTGAGAGATTTTCATGAGAAAAGATCTTTAGACTGGGTCATTGAACAGGCTACCCGGATCTATGAGGTACAGAAGCCTATCGAAAATAAAAATAACGCGCTGAAAAACCCCAAAACCAACAGCACCCCTGCTGCTGCCCAGGTGGCAGAGGTAAAGGTCGCCCCCGTTTTAGATTTGGAGATGGGGGGGCCTAAAAACCTGCCTGCACCAAATAACTCACAGCCCAGAATGCCCTCGGGCCAGACACAGACAGGGAGTCGAGGAGATAGTCCCACAAATGGGGTCCCCCGCTCCCCTGACTATATAAGTCCCCGCTACAAGGGAAACCGACCAATCCTGGGTTATGTGTGGACTCCTCCAGCCCAAGGGGGGGGATCCAGCCAAGCACCTAACCCAGGGAACTTCCCTCCCAATTTCCCCCAGGAGGGCAGAAATTCTCCAAATCCTGGGCAGAACTTTTTCCCCAGGTATCCACCCAATTTCCTGCCCCAAAATCATCCATCCTTCTTTCCCAAATTCCCTGAGCCCAGACAACCTAATCCGGGAGAGGGGAGGCCAAGGGTGGAGGGGTACCAAAATCTTCCCAACCAGGGGTACTACCAGAGAAGGGATAGCTACCCTTCCCGGGATCAGCCCAGGGGAGAAAATAGAGCCCCGTATCAGCCTGAGCGGGTTTCCCAGTTAGAGCGCCAGGTCCAAAATATGGCACGGGATCTGGGTCACATACTGAGGGCTTAACAGAACCCTCAGATGAGCATGCCACCGCAGAATGCCCCAAACTCTGGACCTGTTGCTCCAGAACAATGACGGGGGCAGCACCCCGATAACACACCGGTTCCCAGGGAGGAGGCACAAGGGGAAGGGGGGTGTAAAGCCTTGGAGGAAGCTTCCTTCCCAACTTGTAAACAGCCCCTGGAAAACCAGGAACCGGAAACAAAATCTCCTGCCCCTGAAAGCCTGCCTCCCAAGGAGCAGAGGGGGAGTAGGAGAAACAAAGGACCCAAAAAGACCCACTTTGTGGAGGAGGTACAGGTCTTCCAATTTGAGGGAGAGGGATCCTCAGAAGATCCTGGGAAAAGGATCTTCTCCTTCAGAGATAGGGGAACTCCTCCCAAGGAAAAATGGGTCCCAAGGGATGTCAATTCAGATTGGGGAGATATGGAGACTGAGCTACCGCCGCCCATCATCTCATCCCAGAACCCACAATACCGAAATCCCCTGGTTCAAACCCATCCTGGTGACTGCCTCCAAGAAGGGGGGGCAGCCCAGAACCGGAACCAGGGGTACCCACAATGGCTCTGATCTCCAGTTGCCAACTTTTTCATTCAGATTCCCAAGACTCTCCACAGAATTCTGCCCAAATCTCTTCCCTAGCAATGTCTAAAACCAGAAAGTTAGCCCACCAGTTGTCCAAAAATGCGCATTATCTGTGCCCCCTTGAGGAGAAGGAGGGAAGATACTATGCCCCGGTACAAGTACAGGGACAGGGTACAATTTTGGCACTGGTGGACACTGGATCCCAAGCTACCTTTCTGTCCAAAAGGGCCTTTGAGGAACTAAATGCAGGAAGGGGGAGAATTACCGTATTCCTCTCACCTCTCTTCCTGGACAACTGCAGAACTTTGACGGGAAGGAAATTCCCGTTGAGGGGACTGCAGACTTGGACATTAAAATTGGGCGACACAAGGTGAAACACCCGGTCATAGTAGTGACTCCAGAGGGCACCCCTTGTTTACTAGGGAATGACCTCCTGAGAAGGTTGTCACCCCTAATAGATTGTGTAAACAAGGGCCTCTGGACCCAGACTAGCCGACCAATAAAATTAAAACAGAGTGTCAACCATGTTAGTTTAAACGGCACCTGCCACATGGTTGAACAAAAATCTGACCAAGTAGAATTTCACTTCCAGAACAACCAAATTCCAGACGTGACAGTAATAGCAGTAGGACAACAGACTGGTGATGGGGGGTCCTCTCTATTTCTGAAAATCAACCTTTCTTCCAGTTTAAGGTGGTATTCCACACTGGAAGGAAACACCCTGAAATTCTTTACTAATCCACAATCAGAAACTCCCACTCCTATAGTCCAGAAAGATGTGAAATCAGCTCAGAGCCTGGCTGATGTTCAGCAAATTGGAGAGCAGTTGTTCATCCCTGTTTAGTTAAATGATGGGAAGGACTCTGTTCTCGCTCGAGTGTGTGTGAACAACGGTAAGAGCTTCATCAGCGAAGCCATGTTCCGCCAACTCCCAAAAGATCCAGCCATTCCCACATTCAAACTGATAGACAAATAGGAAATGGACCTGGAAACACCTAATTCCAAACATCTCCCGCCAAGCAGGTGTATGCTCAAAATCTCCATTGGCAACAAGAGCATAGTCCATAATTGTTGGGTCGTGCGAGACGTCACTGCCCCCTTTTACTTAGGCAGTGACATTCTCAATCGCTTTGCCATTAGTTTGGACCTAATAAACTTCAAAGCTTGGTCCCGATTAGCGGATAATCCCATGGGCTTTGATGATCCAGAAAAAGCATTTAGGTCAGCTCAATTGCTACCTTATGCAGTTGAAATTCAGATCAAAGAGGAAGTCACCATCCCAGAAAGGACCCGACAATTCTCCCTGGAAGTGAAAGTTAAAAGAGGACAAAAATTGCAAAACCCTGATGTTTATATACATCTAAATGCTTCTCTCCAACAGCAAGGGTTGGGGGTAAACCCAACACCATTAGTCAACATAGAACATGACACCATTCCAATAGAGGTGGATAACAGTTACTTAAAGGATATTACTCTAGCCGCAGGCACCATTATTGGAATGGCGGTTGATGACCGACATTTTTCCATTGATTTAGGAAATGAACTGTTAGGACCAATCCCCAAGGACTGTTTTGACAGTGACAGTGATGACAATACAACACCAGACAGGATTTTTACCCGGCATGGGGGGAACTTCCTGGTGTACACTTCCTGCCATTATGGTAAGGAAGATGTGACTTGTGACTTCAGGAGGGATGAGGTGATTTTCCAGGTCCATGAGGGTTGCCTTTCCCACCTGAAGCATCCAGTCCAAATCAGCACTCTGACCAGGGACTTCTCCACTCAGCTGGAGGAGGCCGCTGAGATAGCAAAACCAGAAGTCTTTCCAGGCTTCAGGCAGATGGTGGAAGAGAGAGTCAACCTAGCTGATGCCTGTGTGACTCTGGAACAGAAGCAAAAGTTGAAACAAGTTTTCTTGGATTTCCAAGATCTCTTTGCGGTAGACTCATATGACTGTGGTCGCACTGACATCCACACAACAACAATTCCCACGGACCCTGGCATGACTCAAGTGTTTGTAAAGCAATATCGCTTGCCTCTCGCATCCATGGAGTCCCTTACTGAAATAATTAAGAACCTTGAGTCCCGGGGAATAATCCGTCCAGTCCACAGCACCTTCAATAATCCGGTGCTGGGAATATTGAAGCCAAACGGCCAGTGGAGACTCTGCGCCGACCTCAGGGAGCTCAACAAACGGGTCCATACTTCCCGATGGCCTCTGCCCTACATTGACCAAGGGCTGGCCCAGATCCAGGGGTCACAGGTATTCACTGCAATAGACCTGACCAATGGATACTGGACTGTGCCTGTCAGTAGGGAGGACCAATACAAGCTGGCTTTTACCTTTGGGGGCCAGCAGTACACATGGACCCGGACTCCCTTCGGATACCTCAACTCCGGCAATGAATTCAACATTTTCCTACACAAGGCCATGCCCGACCTGGGTGCAAGGGGTAACCTGGCTTATGTAGATGATGTCCTCATCAAAAGTTCATCTGTGGAGGAACACATAGCGGAGATCCGTTATGTTCTGACCCAGTTGAGGGCTGCCGGAGCAAAACTTTCCTTTCAGAAAGCACAGTGGTGTAGAACCCGTGTTAATTTCTTGGGGCATGAGATTACTCCTCAGGGTCTCTGTCCCCAGGAAAAGAAAGTGGAAGCACTTCAGAAACTGAAAGACCCCACAACTCTGCAGGAACTAAGGAGCCTCCTTGGACTGACTAATTACAGCAGAAAGTTCATTGAGGGCTACGCAGAGATCACCAGACCCCTGATTCATCTCCTGAAGGGGGGGTCAAGTGGGAATGGGGTCCAGAATAAGCCGAGGCAGTAAGACAACTCAAAAGAAGCCTCTCACAAGCGCCCTGCCTAGTTTACCCTGTCAGAGACAAGGAGTTCTTCCTGGAGACAGGGTTCTCTAATTCGTGATTGACGGCAGAATTATACCAAAAGCATGACAAGGTCAATAAAGTAATCTCCTATGCGAGCAAAACGTTATCCTATGTGGAGGAAAAATTCAACGATTGTGAGAAGGCACTCCTGGCAACGGTGTGGGCATTGAAGAATTACCTCCCGTTCATCCATGGGGAACACATCATAGTGGAGACTCCACACCAGCCTCTGCAATATCTCCAAAGTGACAGAATCCGGGCCGGAAATGTGAGTAATTCCCGAATTTCTTCCTGGATTTTGTCAATGCAAGGCTTTCCTGTGGAGGTCAGATATGGCCAAAACAAGAAGAGTCCCCTCGCGCATGGTCTGGCTGACTTGCATGATTGTGCCAGAGAAAACTGTCTCGAGGACGAAAGTCTAAAAATCAAGGACAACATGGAGGCATACCTTAATTCCCCACACAAAGTCTTTGAAGAAGACAAGTGTGAGGGAATGCCCACTGTCTATGTGGATGGATGCTCTTACCATGTTGACAACGACGGGGAGAAAGAACTGGTGGCTGGCGTAGGGAATGCATGGGTGAAGGAGTCACCAGAACCCTCCGCTGGATACAAAATTGGTCCCCGAACTAGTCAGGTGGCAGAGTTGATGGCTGTGCATCAGGCCATCCTCACTGCTGTCCAGCATCAACTCCACGAAATGGTCATAATCACAGATTCGGATTATGTACGGAACCGGTTCGTGGAGCACCTGGTCAACTGGAAAACCAGAGGCATGTTATGTGCTAATAACAAACCCCTGAAACATGGGAAGTTAATCCAAAACATTGATGATCTGGTCACATCGAATGGGATGACCATCTACTGGAAAAAGATCAAGCGTCATTCCAAAGTAGAGGGACCAGACAAAACTGGAAATGACTTAGCTGATCAGCTGGCCAAAACCGGGGCCATCCAAAGGGATCTAATCGAAATAGAGTCCCTGTTGGGGGAAATCCAGGTCACTGCTATCACTAGGTCCCAGACAAATGCTCACAATGATCTTTCAACTGCCCAATGGAGCAAGGAGACCCCTGATGCTGATTTGATTACTGCTCAGAAGGGGGATCCAATTATTGGTAAATTTTACCAACACCTTGAGGACCCTGAGAACTTTCCCCTGACGGATACCGATTACATTGGGAAAGAGGACCTAAGAGTGTTGATGAAATGTCCAAAAATATTCCGAATCCAAGACGGTTTGCTGGTAAGGAAATCCAAAGCTGGCCACGATCAGTGGGTGGTTCCCACCTCATTCCGAAGCCTGATGTTAAGTCACGCCCATGATGCGGCCACCGCCGGTCATAGGGGGTTTCACACAACATTGGAAATCTTAAGAGAGGTTGCATACTGGCCACACATGGGCCAGGACCTCAACCAATATTTGAAGGATTGTCTTGTGTGTGCACAATTTCAGCCGACATCACTCACACACCGGGCACCTCTCCAAAAGAGGGGAATGACACTCCCATGGTCAGATTTGCAAATTGACTTTGTAGGCCCCGTGATTCGCTCTGCTAGGGGGAATAAGTACATGTTGACTGTGACATGCTTGTTTACCAAGTGGGTGGAATGTCTCCCAGCCCCAAATTGCAAGGCAGAAACTGCAGCTGCCCTGATGATTAACCACATCTTTTCCCGTTTTGGTTTACCTCAAAGGATTGAGTCAGACCGAGGTAGCCACTTCACCAGTGAAGTGATGACAAAGATGTGGGAGATACTGGGGGTCAAGAGAAAGCTACACATTGCTTACAGGCCAGCTTCTTCTGGAGCAGTGGAACGCTACAACAGGACAATTGTGAGCATATTAAAGAAGTTTGTGGCAGATTCTGGGCCAAGTTGGGATATCCAATTACCTCTGGTCCTAATGGCCATCAGATCTACCCCTTCATCTGCAACCAAAATGTCACCATTTGAGTTGATGACTGGACGCAAGATGGTGCTTCCCCAGCATTTGCTCTACAGAACCCAAGAGCAAACGTTGATAAATGCACCCACAACTCATGAGTATGTGGAGAATTTAAGGAAACACCTTCAACATGCTTTTGCCTATGCTCAGCGGAATCTAGAAAGATCAGCCGAGAGTATGAAGACCCACTATGACCTGAAAACTTCCAGGAAGGAATATCAGGTGGGGGATCGGGTCTATTTATACAACTTTCAAAGAAATCAGGCAAAACAGCGAAAATTCTTGCCTACATGGAAGGGACCCTTTGAGATTATAGACAAGATCTCCGCTGTGGCCTACAAGATCCGCATCCCCAAAGGCGGTTTGGCAGAGGGGGAAGACAAGTGGGTCCACATAAACCAGTTGAAGTGTTGCCATCCCAGGCACACTTTGCAGCAACTGGAGGAGTCCTCGGTAATCCCAGAGGGTACCGCTCCAGAGTAATTCAATTCCACCCCTAAAAGATCCTACATATAGCCTATCAAATTCTGTGTTTCTCAAGTTTATGTGTTCCTGTCGTATAATTTAAAAAATGTGCATGTTCATATCTGTTGAGTTCTAAAATATATATGCCACCCCACTATATCAATGGTGGGGGAGAAATGTCCATGAATAGGTATTGCCGCTCTTCCTTTGTGTCCTAGGGGAAAGAAAACCTGGAGACTGGCCAAGGAGGACGATCCGGAGATCGGGAGCAGAGACCCAAGGGGCCCGGGGTACCGCCCAATATTCCCATGAGGACCGGCGAGGAGAACCGATCGATCAGTACCGGATGGAGGAAAAGATGCTGAACTGTGCCATTTGCAGAATTGGAAGTAGATTATACGGACATACCAGTACGTGGGTCAAAACACTCTTTGCACCCGACTCCCCATCGACTCAGATTTAAAGTGCAGTCAGGTGGGGGGGCCTTGTTGGGTGTCCTGACCCACGTTTGAGCTATCATGCTGCAACATTTGGTGCTGTGGGCTTAGAAAATTCAAGATGGCCAAAAAGCCCACATGTGCGCCAGAATCCAGGAGAACCACGCAGTTTGTGCGCACACCAAAATGGTTACCTAACTTGCCACCCACCAGTGTAAAGAAAGATCTTTGTTAACAAAATCCACTGTTACTGATGTCAAAAAATTGCTGAAATCGTGGCTCATCGGACCACTTTAAAGATTCAACCCTTTTGTGGGGTTCCACATAACCATTTTACTGTAAGGAGCCCCATCAAAACAATGTTAAGCAAGTATTATTTACTACCATGTAAGAACCATTCCTGTTTGGAATGCATTAATCCAAGAAAGATCCCAAAAATGGATGCAGTACCAACAAAATACTCAAGGCGGCGCTAGCGGTCTAATCTCTGACAGCAGAACTGAGTGCAGTTGCTGACAAAGGAATTTGACTCAGCTGACTTCAAAGGCTGCATTTTAATCAAAAATTAGCCACCTACTGTTCCCAGAGGCCAGAAGCCTGGGAAACCCTCTCACCTCAAGAGATTCACACCACAGCCCAGGATATCACATGGTCATAATAACCAAATGCAAAGTGACCCCCTGGTCTGCCGACCTCAGCCTCCTGGAGACCACACAATGGGCTCTTGCACTTGAATAGAATATGTTGATTTTGACTGTTTCCTGTCAACAAAGGCCTGCCTGCCAGCAGAGGCATGGTTTCTGACCCACCCAAGTCTTGGAGGCGGACTCCAACATTCTGGAACTGAATTGAAAGCAAAAAATACAGTTTATAAAAATACTGATAACTCTTTGTAATCAAATGACAGGAATGTATAACTTTGAGAGCCTTAATTTAAAAAAATGTACCTTTGATTCAAGCCCAAACTCCAATTTGTATGATGTTCTGGGGCAAAACCCCGCTATTTATTGATACTACAGACTCTGTGTTTAAGCTAGAGACATGGGAATTTACTGGAGTATGTATAGACAGGCCGTGTATATGTGTATAATTTTTAATGAAAAACCAATATTGCAAAACCAGTTAAAAAACGCAAAATGTTGCCGTTTCTGAATGCAAGCTCTTAGAAACATCAGAGTTTGAACAGAGTATACCTCATGGGATATGTGATGGATGCATGTAATTTTAAACAAATGTGTACCTGTGCAAATATGTATTTGGGTCAAATATAGATTTGTGTGCAATTTGACAGGGGAGTATCCTTTCTGCAGACCATGAAACAGCATCACCATGACACACATTTCCTTCCCCCAATCAAAGCAGTGCGGAAAGCTTGACCAATGCGCAGTTGAGAGAGGGGCTGGCTAGTGATGCTGCACACACACCCACTTTCAAAAGACATAAAAAGAGCCACTGGAAGCTAAAGAGGACATTCAAATCCAGTTGCTGCAACGCGCTCTGCCGGACCACACAACATCCAGAAGATACCAGATCCAACACTTAGACTTTAAAACTCCAAAGAACTTGATTCAGAACTCAAAGCAAGGGCCTAAACCCACAAACTGAGGACTCTTCTCAGCAGGCCTCAGCATCCAGCAAACCTAACAGCAGTAGCAGCATCCAGGAGCCGTGCAGATCAGTGCTGTACCCAGAGAAAGCAGAGCAGTATCCAGAACCAGAGGCCAGAGATCCAGAGTGACCCAGACCGCTGTGAGCAGAACCAGAGAGCTGACCCAGATCACTGTGAAGTGCCGAGACCAGAACCGGAGTCCAGTCCAAAACCTGACCAGATCCGTGGTGAGGCCTATTTCAAAAATATATTGTGAGTACCCAGCAGAACTGTGCAGAACCAATCTCTTAATTAAAATAATCTAATCCAAACTATTTTAATCTAACCAGAACTGCCTCCTAGAAGTTGTCACTTGTTATTTTGTAAAGCTGCACCACTGTCACTTGTCAATTCTGAAGCTGCAAGCTGTCACCTGTCATTTTGAGTTTACTTAAAATCCGAAAAACGACCTTTACAAAATCGCTCATATCTCGGGAACCGTTTGGGCTAGAAACTTGCTGTAACTTTCCTCTGAAAGCTTGGAATCTCAGCTTTTCAACGGAACTAAAAACGACTTGCCGAAATTTGCGATTTCAGCTGATTTCTCTCACGTGTGAAAAGCGGCAGCTTCCTTGCTTTACTTTGCCAAAAACTCGTTTAACCTGCTAGTTACTCCTAGAGCATTGTTAAAGGGAGCCTGAGCTCATCCCAAGTATCTTTCACTCACCCTGAACCTCTTGAAGGGAATTAAAAGCATTTTCAGCATATTTCTCACTGCATTGTCACCATATTCAAAGCATTTTGCCTGTGTTTCAAAACTCCTATTGTTGTATAAGCTGCTGAGGGGGAATTGAACTGAATTCTATTTGATTGCATTTCTAAGAACTGTGTGCTCTCCTCTTCATTTCCTTACATTGCATAAGGGGGGGGTGGATTGCCAGAGAAAAGTGATTACATTGTTTTGTTGAAATCATATTGAGTATTTTCTGTATTGCATTTTCATTCAACATTGCATCCATCTGAAACTAGATAAAGCATTCTCTACCACCTTATTCTTCTGTTCCTATTCCCAAGCGTGCTACCTGATCTTTTATACTACTCCTGGGTAATCAAATCAGTTTATTAGTAGAACATTACCCATCGTTGTTAACTGCTCATGTTCTGAAGTGTGATATTAATTATTAATTTATTATAAAGTGTGATATATAGATATTGTTTACATTCTCAATTAAACCGTTTAAACTTGCAAAACAGAACTACTTCTTGGCTCAGTGGGGTCAGGGGGGTTCCAAGAGAGGGGTGTTATATAGGGTTAGTCATCCAGAACTCATGAACTGGACATAAAGATATATCAATAAGGGTTTCCATTCAATATCCCAGACTAGGCATTGACTTAGCTGTAGTGTTGGATTGAATCCTCTTACAAATTATTCTACTATCCCATGTACTGCACTTTCCCGCCTCCCTTTCCCCACGCACTTTTCCCTTTCCCCCTTCCCATGCACTTGCGCGATCTGAATGACACCTGGCCTAGTAAGACCACTGTCTGTCTTCCACCTGTTCCCCTCCCTTGCCTCGTCGTGCCTCGAAACACGTGTGTACCTTAGAAAGTATAATATCTACATAGTATTTGACACTCCATCCCATAATAACAGTATGTTTGTCTTAACTTGTAATTGGGATCATTAATGTAGATACCGAATAAACCTATCAATCCAAATTGTATCTCATTGGAACACAATAGCAGACTCTCGCCACATGCAGAATTTCTTTTGAGATAATAAATGAAATAGTAAGCGGCCTTTGTGAAGTTTCCGTTCATTATCATATTTAAAATGATGATCACCTATTTGTCTAACAAGTAATCACATGCTGTGCTTCCTTAATCCTCCTAGTTCACTTCACCAAAGCTTTGTTTCTAACATACAGTGTTAAACTACATCATTAGAAGCAACAGTCCTCCCGAGTATCAGTGCATTCTCAGCAAAAGTATTAACAGCATAGGCCACATTTTTAGTAGGGAGGGAAAGCAGACGATTCTTGGCAGCGCTTATGGTTCTTCAGTTGCATGCTGTAAGAATAGGTAAAAAGAAATGATTTTGTTAAAACTTTGAAAGTAGTTAAAACAAATACAAAGTGTGTTAAACCATCCTTATAGTTAGCATTTAGCATCACAGACACATAGGGTGAGACGGTCAGAGGTTTCTTTATATTCCACCTGCGAATTATTGAGGCCAATGAAAGATGATCTGATATGAAATTCAATAGAATGCCCCTTTTGCAAGAATCAGAGAACCAACTGGTAAACTTAACAGTAATGTAGACCATTTTCAAAATTGTGTTGCAATGAGTGTTGAAAGAGCTTGATATTATGCTGCAGCAGATCGACTGATGCCACCGCAACTGGCTGAGGGAATAATTTACAGAGACCCAGCCTACCAAATTACTGTTTTATGAATTGGAGCCAGGGACTACATCCACCAACATCTGATGCCATCAGGTCTTTAATAATCCAATGAGCCAGATGATAATTAGTACCATGTGTACCCCATAGATCTGTAATATAGCCTAAACCTGGATCCAAATGCATGAGGTAATTGGGATCATTCCCGATACTCCAGGTAAACAATGCAGGAAAATATCTTCTTTGCACTTAATTGTGGCCACAGAGGAGTAACCCCATACCTCTGCACCATAGCTTGCAACCAAAACAGCTTTTGCTGACTGATAATATGCATAGTGCGCCCGCCCAGACTCTTACCAAAACTCAGTGATGCACCGTAAACTTGTGCTAACTTAGTGGCACAGTTTCAGACCTGGACGCCCCATTCCAGATTATTTTTGAATATAATACCCTAATAGGGGAATTCTTTGATCCCTTCAAATTTACTAGATGAGGCTCGGATCCAACACACATCAGTTTAGATTTCTCGCACTTAATAATGGACAACTGATTGAAACAGCCAATTTATTATGCAATATTGGGACATGATAATAACTCAAGAATGTCTTTCTTTGTCTTTGATCAAATGTATTTTCCTTGACAAAGACTGTCGGGTCGAAACATGTGTTGGGACAGAATTGTATTAATAATTAAGACATTGTCCCAGAAATGTCATGATACTCAAGACATTTGAGCATTGTATATGTCAAATGACAGAGATCTTGTTAAATGATTGACACAAATGTGTTATAATAATCAAGGCATTGGCACAGCATTGTCATGATATTCTAGACATTTTAGCATAGGACAAGACAGAGATAATTTCATTTGTTTGTTCCTTAAAGAAGAATGGATATAGCAACCACAGGAGGAAGTATTTTTAACTGAATACATCCTATCCCTAGGGAATAACCTACATACTATTCAAGAAGCACTTAGACAGAACCTGGGAAAATAATCCAAGGAATCAGGAAGCTTATTAAAATAAAGGCATCCAGATGAGACAATTCCCAACAAGAGACCAAGTCTTAGTACCATTACCGTGCATTGGCAATGGCTGAGTAGGGTGACCATATTGGGTGCAGGAGGCAGTACAACCCCTTACATATAAAATAGAACATGTTAATGGATGCAACCCCATTACAACCTATGCAGTGGAAGACGGAAGAACACGTCATTGCAATTGCAATCATAGGGTACTGCAAGGTCCCCAAAATACATCCCACCCAGCTTCCATCGTCGTCTATGACCGACCTATGAGTGAATCTGGAGCTGTCCCAATAGATGAAAACTGAACTGTGGAATGTCCTACAGGGGTACACAGGGGTATTTTAATCTCTACCCAGCAGAACAGCAAGTCCACACCATGACAATGTTCAGATTGAGGACCTAAGAATTCTGGAGTCCAAGAAGGCCACCATGGAGCAAGAGATCTAAGATGCTAAAGTTAGGTGTGATTGAACCCTTCACATGCACTTTGTATTCACCAATAGCCCTGGTTCAAAAGTCTAGTCTGACGGCACCATGAGATTCAGCAAGAACCACTGCAAGCTTGACAGCCTGTCTCTGTACGATGCCTATCCCTTGCTCGGAACTGATGACCTCTACAAACAACCAGAACCAATCCAATATAGCACAATTGACTTGTCCAAGGATTCCTGGCAAATACATTTGCGGACATCCATGCAGGAAAAAATCGATTGTGTGAGACTGCAGTGCAACTAGCAATTCACAGTTAATCGGTTCAGTCTGCATGGGGCTCTGGACACTTTCCAACCAGTAATGGATCTTCTCCTCAACCTTCATAGAAACTATCTAGATGACATCGTAGTATTCAGTAAACACTTGCTTGAAAGACCATCTGAAACAGCAGGAACACATATTGCCCACTTTATCCAATGCTGTTCTACACATTAATGTGAGGGTGACAAACCAAAGCAGTGGCACGAAAAAAGTACTTAGGCTATATGGTCAGTTGAATTACCATCCATTCAGTCACAGCTCGACATGGTACAATCTTTAAATTACTTTTCATTTCCAAACACACCAAAAAAACTCTGAGCCTGCCTGACATTTGTCTGTTTTAGTATCACTTAATTCCACAATTTGCAACACTCGCCTGTCCTTCATCCAATCTTGGGAACAAAGCCAGCTCTGCAAACCCTGAAGCTGTGGAGAAAGCCGTCAGGCCTTTTCCCTACTTTAAGCTTCCCTGACAGAACAAGTGGTCTTACAGTGCCCGCATTTCGGGTCTCCCTTCATTCTTCAAATGGACATATCAGTGGTAGAGCTCAGGACCAAGCTATCACAAAACCTATTGGAAAAAGGATGACTGGTCCTGTTTATCAGTAGTTCCTTCCCCATTTACTGAACTACTTCGCTGTAAAAAAGGATTGCCTATCATGCATATAGGCAGTGGATTCCCTCCAATATTCTCTACTCGCCCAGCAATTCACCCCATACACAGACCACGCCCCACTCACCTGGTTACCAAGGAACAAGTACGAGAATCCCAGAATATTACAGTGGTTTATAGCCAGGCAGTCATTTTCCTCGTCGGCCCGGATGACTGAAAACTTGGTGAATGCACACTACGTATCCAGACTTGCTGTGCTGCTGGAATGTCAGGGCTTGAGTGGTGGCATGTGTGTTGGAGCATACCACCAACAACCATGATAAGACTGGGCTTTGATTCAGCTAAGTGCAGACTGCCAAAGCAGAAGTGGGTGAGTGCCTGGTGGTTCTCCATTCTCCGGCACTTTCGTCTCCCTCATTCTTCTCCTGATCAGATCTTCTCTTCTTCTTCCCTTGCTCCCTCCTTGGTATGAACCTGAACTGCAGGATCCCTGCTGCGGCCACGTTCAGAGCAGGGCTCCACACTGGGTTATAAATGCAACATGTGTGGCCCTGATGCAGACACACAGGCAGGGAGAGATGGAGGAGAGGATTGATTAACAAATAAGCTGCCCCCTCCAAATGCATGAGAGGTACGAATGTCAGCTACACCACTCTACATACATTTTGATGAAAGTGGGAAATGGACAAGTGGACACATACTCAAGTACAAGGCACCTCCCAAATGCATTTGAGTAGGCCTGCCACCCTACACACATTTCTATACATGTTGGGGAAGGGCCATGTGAAAGCATGATACAACCCAACTCAAGAATAAGCCACATACCACAAATGCATAAGAGATACAAAGGCTGGCCCTGCCACCCTACACACATGTGTATGGAACGGGAGAAAGGTCATGTTCACGCATGACACAGCACACCTTGAGAACAAGCTGACCCTCAAATGCAGGAAAGATACACAAGTTGGCACCACCACCTTACAAACATGTCTATGAAAGTAGTCAAGTGTGAAGCATGACACAACAGAACTCAAGAATAAGGAACTCCCAAATTCATGAGAGACACACATGTTGGATGCTGCACACTACAAATATTTCTACTAAAGTGGTGAAAGGCCCCTTTGGAAGGATGACACAACAAACATCAACAACAAGCCACACCCCAAATGCATGCGATGTACAGAAATTGACTCCAACACCCTGCACATGTTTCTATGAAAGCGGCGGAAGGGCCATGTGGAAACATGCCACAACACAACTCAGTAGCATGCTGACCCCCGAATGCATGAGAGGTACAAATGACAGCCTACCGCCTTACACACATTTCTATGAAAGTGGGGGAAGGGCCATATGGAAGCATGACAACATGTCACAAACACAAGTCACCCAACAAAATCGTGGGAGATACACAAGATGGTTCTGCCATCCTACACAGTTCTATAAAAGTGGGGGAAGGGCCTGGTGGAAGCATGACACACCATAACCTTATGAATAAGCTGTCCCCCAAATGCATGAGAGATAAAAAAAAGTTGGCTCTACCACTCGTCATGATTTCTATGAAAGTGGGAGAAGGGGCATGCCACAATACAACTCAAGAAGTAGCCACACCACAAAAAATGCATGATACACAAGTTGGGCCCGCCACCCACATGCATGAGAGATACAAAACGATTATTACACCACGTTAAGTAACCATACTTTCCAATGCAATGAGGGCCAGCAGCAGTACAAGTGCAGCATAGTAGTCATGGTCATTGTTGTCGTTGGATAACAAAGCTAGTCAGGTAGATGTAATTGACAGAAGCGCCAACTGATACTGAACATACCAGATCAAGAACCCATATTTATACTAACCTTAGTGAGGCAGCACGTCTGTGCCCGTGCCCCTCAAATGATTGGCACAAAGGTAACAGGTACAATCAAAACCATCTCCCATAGACCATTTCCTTTATTTAGAACCAATAGGCCCCTGAGAATTGAAGGGAACCATGCAAAGTTTCACGTTTCGCACAACAAGAAACAACCCACTATTGTACATTGTTTCATGGTTGCTATTAATAACCAATGCAGTTCCGAGAATGGAAGGGTACCATGCAAAGTTTCTTGTTTCTTGCTATACAGAATGCACCAGCGCCCAAACCGAATGGAGCAATCCAGAAAATATTCTGGAACACATAATCACTCGATGGTGCATTGAATGTGCAAAATGACTTTGAGAGTTCAAGGAAGGGAGAACATTGCACCAGCAGAGCAAAACCAAGGACAACGTGGAAAAAGTCTCCTGATTCCGTAAAACAGACAGAGGTGTACTCTGGGTGAAATCCGCCCTTTCGTACCATTGATGGATATTTCACCCAGCCGTAGCTAGCTGCATTAAGAGGGCAGGTGGTTGAAGGTGGGAGGCATTGGGGGAGCAGTGTTTCAGGCATTGGTAGCTGGTTCGCACGCTGAAAAGGGTCCAATGGAATTTTGCGAATCATCAAACTTTTTCATCAGAGCACTCACTTTGGAGTGTTCGATCATGTCCACTCCCATTCTCTCTTTCACATTGAATGTGAAACCAACCGTATTTTACACCCTTTGAGAGTGACAAGTGATCTTGGATACATGAGTTGAAAATGCCGGGATCAGTTTCATGTTTCTTCCATTCATAGGGAATGTTGTTTTGGCCTCTATATTGTAGTATACTTTCAGTAGAAAAATGTAGTGAACTTCATAAAACAACATTTTTTAAGGTTCAGATTCATTTTGGTTTCTTTTTTTTTATTGTTGTATCAGTCATCTAAGTGATTGTTTACGTCAGACCAATATAATTTGAGAAACCATCTTCTTAATTGATCCTCCACTAACCTTTCACATCCAAAGGGCCAGCTCGTATTTATCTATTACTCGATCAGGGACGCAGCATTAATTCCCTGTAGTGCTGCCAACTCTGCAGTACCCAGTCATTTTAGAAGAGCTGCTCAGGAAATAGACGCTGCTCTAAATTGTCTGTTATGCTAAGCAGTAGGCATCAATACCCCTGCACTGTCTTGAGTTGTAGCCGACTGTTCTCTATCGCATTGCGTATGGTCACACCTATCACACAGGTGCCACCGTTTCCAAACCTGGGCGATTGATGAGGCATGGCGGCGTGATCGCTCATTAGAGGCAGGTGGCAACGTATCGGAATTCGTGAGATCTGTTCCCGATCAAATCACCGCTGTGTGACTCAGTAACAACACACTTTGCGATGTGTTACTGGAAATCAATGTGCCACTTTCAAGGTCAATGTACTGCAGGAAACCTCTTCAAGCACTGATGGGTGTGTTGTGTTAATTCAGAATATATGTGAGATGGAACTGGCAGTCTAAATTCCGAACATTTGTGCCACGGTTTTCAGGCAGGCTTTCCCTTAGCAGAGAAACCCAATTCTCTTTGGAGAGTTACCTATTCCTGCTTCCTCTGCACTTCTCTGTCTGGGACCCAGTTCGATAAGATTACATTTATAATTTGCCAATGCACAGTTCATGTCTGAAATCAATCAGTAATGTTGAATGTACTGTCATTTGCCAAAACAACATCGAAAGAATGTGTTCTGTTTGAAACGAATGCACATTTCATTTGATAACGCAATCGGTTGCCAAAATGCAATACACGAAGGCTCTTGTTAATGAGACCTATATCGTAGAGCAGAATTCACAGCAATATATTGTGAATAAAATATCTTCAAATGCAACTTGGCCGAGCTGTGCACTGTTCGCAAGATGATATGCGCTAATACAAACAATAGTGGACATTACAGAATCTTTTCACTGGTGAAATTATCTCGCGGGCAAAAATTGCTCCAGAACAAAAAATATATTTGTTCAATTAATGTTTGCAACAGGACAGTGGGCTAGGACTACGGTAAACATTGCACAGGTGGAAAAACACATTGGCCCTCATTACGACCCTGGCGGAAAGCGACTGACCGGAGCGCCACAGCGGAAATAGCGTTTCCGCCATTGCACGAAGGAGCAAAGTGCGGCCCATTCCGACCCATCGGGCACGAGCACCACGGCATGGCGGAAGTGCAAAGTCCGCGATGGCGGAAATGACCCCAAAACGGCCCACACCGCCGCCGTACGGCGCCCTAGGTGCAATACCGCCACCCCTCTTAGCGGTCACCGCAGTGTGCGCCTCCCGGAAAGTACGGTGGCCGGAAATATACGGAAACGGAAGTAAAAACATGGGCCCGGAACGGGAAACATCCCGGCGCACACCTATAAATACACTAAAACCACACAACCACTAAAATCACTACCCTGAAACACACCCCAACCCGTCAACCACCTTAGCGAAACCAAGAATAATGGGAAAAGCAGCGAAGAAAGCGTGCGACCGCAAGCGGCAAGTCCACTTCTCCCGCGAGGAACTCACCGTGCTAACAGAGACCCTCCAGGAGAATGCTGCCGTCGTCTTCTGCACGCAAATGACCAGGACGGCACTCGCAAACAAGAAGGCCATATGGGCTCTGGTGGCACAGCGGGTAAGTGCGGTGGGGACCGCACCCCGCACCCCACAGCAATGCCGCAAGCGATGGGACGACCTGCGGATACGCGTCCGCAGCATACTCTCTGCCAACCGCAACATTGCCACAGCCACCGGGGGAGGTCCTGAATCACCCATCAAGTTGACCCCCTGGGAAGAAATCTGTGCCTCCACCATCGGAATGGAGAGCATAGAGGGAGTCGGAGGGATGGAGAAAGGAGTGCAGACATCCGAAGATTCAGGTAGGTGGGCCAGATAAAACAATGCCAAATCCACACAGTCCATCCATGTGAAGTACCATGCGTCCACATAGTGCAACAGAAACACATGTCCAGGAGAACGTCCACACACATCGGCCTGCAAGCGCACGTTAAAACCCACAATAAATACATAAATAATTAAAAACCCCTAATACACGCACTACACGTGCAGCAGGCACACCCTAACTGCAGGCTGCCAGACAACTGCACCCTCACTCCACACACAAATCAAAGCACCTCCAAGGCCCCGACCCAAATCACCCTCAGGTACCACCCCAATGCATGTGATACAATGCCATTCCAATTCCCACAGACCCATCAATAACCCTCGCCCTCCTTTACTCCACCACAGGGTCCGATCCAAACGACGAGCTACAGGACACCCCTACCAGCACACCTGCAAAGAGGGCCAAGACCAACGGCCAGAGACCCTCCACCTCAGCTGCACGCATCAAGACACGGCAGCAGCACAAATCAGGTGGCAGCACAGAGGAGGGAACATCAACAGGCACCCCAGCAGCCAGCATGCCCACAACACCACCACCACAGGTCCCCCCAATGGATGCCACAGAAGGCACTGCCTCTGGTGGCAGCAGCACCATAGGTGACACCCCATTGATGGCAGCATGCTCGGACACAGAAAACGGGGATGCCGAAGTCAGATCCATCCATGACCTGTCCCAATCCCCCTGTCTGTTCCATCCCGTACAACATGAGGATACCACGCAGGGGCACCCACCAGACGACGACTGGCCATCCCCCACAAGCCCTGTGGCAAGGCAACATGAGGACAACAGCCCCTCTGTGACACCCCCGCAAATGGCCATGGCCCAGCAGAGGCAACAGTCCCTGGACAAGTTAATCGAACAACAGCAGCAACTGGCCACACTCCTCAAGGACCATGCCGATGGATGTGGGGGCACTAAGGCAGACATAGAAACATCAACTGAGACACTTAGGGCAGAAATAGAGAGAGGTACAGAGACGCTAAGGGCACAAATGGAGAGAAGCACCGAGAGCCTGAGGGGGGAACTGCATGCGACGTCCAAAGACGTATGTGCCGAACTTGCCGCAGTGCGCCGTGTGCTCACTGAGCTCTCGCAAACCCTTAGGGACATGCATGGACGTGAGCAGGCAGACACATCATCCGTTGCAAGTTCCGTCCAGGGCAGCCCCCAACGTAGATCTGGAAGGAACCTGTGCTCCACAGGCAGGGGTGCCCCTGATACCCGCAGAGGGGGCTTGCAATAGCGACAGCCCACCGACAATGAGCATCTCTGGACACTGGTGTACGGGGGGGAGGTAGGAGGGTGGAGGGGGTGTGTTGGGCTCACTTGGGTGGCGGGTCGATAGGGTGTTCAACATGATATCACATATGCCATAAAAAGTGCACGATCAACCAATGAGAAGTGTGGACATTGATCTTTGTGTACTAGGCCATCATAGGCGCACAGTCCATATTGTGCATGTCCCAGACACACGCAGTGCCACGAGTCCCGTGTCCATGTATCAGCCACCAGGCGTGAGTGCTAGAAGCATGCATCTATGAGATGCTGACGAATGACACGGGCCTCCGGTGCCTCGCAGACTCCATGAGGTGCTGCCACATCCCCACCCTCATCATGACCATCATCAGGTGCTTGCAGTTCTGCGTCAGGGGGCATGGGCACATTTCTACGTACGCACATGTTGTGGAGCATGACACATGCCATCACCATCTTTGCAACCTTCTCATGGCGGTACAGGAGTGCCCCGCCAGACCTGCTGAGGCAGCGGAAACGAGTCTTCAGTAGGCCGAATGCCTGTTCAATGACTACACGGGTACGTGAGTGGGCATGGTTGTAGTCCTCCTCATGCTGGTCCCGTGGGTTCCGGACTGGTGTGAGGAGCCATCTCTTCAGTGGATATCCAGCATCACCTGTATGTGGACGAGAAACGTATGATGTGGAATGCCATTGATTCGTACGCACACCCCCCCCCCTACCTGGCAGGTCAATGCCAATTCACATACCCCACATCATCATGCAAGTAATGAGACTCACCGAGTAGCCAGGATCTGTTCCCTGCGTGTCGCTCCATGTAGCGTGGTATTGTAGAGTTCCTCAAGACCATAGAATCATGGGTTGATCCAGGGAATCGGGCACAACAATGTGTAATGATCCTGTTGGAGTCACACACCATCTATACATTCAGGGAATGAAATTGTTTTCGGTTGCGGTACTGGGCCTCCATGGCATGTGGGACGACCAATTCCACATGGGTGCAGTCGATGGCACCAATGCAACCCGGTATGCCGGCAAGTGCATGGAATCCCACTTTTGTGTTGGTAATTTCCTGCTCCGAGCGTGGTAGAGAGATGTAGTCGTCTGCGTGCTGCAGGAGGGCATCGAGCACTTGCAATAGTGTCCGTGAGAACAGTGGCTGAGAAATGCCATGCAACTGTCCGACTGTGTGCTGGTAGGTGCCTGTGGCCAGGAAGTGGAGTACAGACACCACCTTCAGTAGGGGTGGGATGGCGGTTGGGCTATCTATCATGCTGACAAGGTCAGCCTGTGTCATGTCCACAATGGCGGCTATGGTGTCCCGGTCCAAACGGTAGAGGGTGTGGATCTGCTCATCAGTGAGGTTGAACGGATGTGCTCGGAGGCGTGGGATTGCGGGCTGCCTGCGTGGTGGTAGTGGCTGTGCTGGTGGGCCTTGCTGGCCCTGCCTTGGCCTCCTCCTCCTCCTGCGTCTCCTCCGTGCGGCCGGTTGTAGTTGGTGTTCGTCTTCTTCTTGGAGTTGGAGCACTTGCAGTGCTATCAGGTCCCCCAGGGCCAACATCGCGAGTCCTGCCGGTAGCATTTCGGTGTGGTTGTGGGAGGAGACTGGCTGTGCAATTTATGTGTTTTCAGGCTGTATGGCCTCCACCTGTGGTGATTGATTCCACCTGTGCAAACTGCTCTCCCCTTTGGCCGAGCACGTCCCGCGCACAACGCTGCAATTCGGGGAATTGTATCTTGCTATTACGATCATGTATTAGTACCCGACGGCCGTGTAAGATTGGTTGATATGTTCATTCTGCTGTGGTCCCATTGTTTCACATACTATCTGTGCAGTCGCGATCTGACTTGTGAGGGGTCAGTGGAACGTAGTACTCGAGTAACGGTGGGCCCTCATGCATCACTGTACCGAGTTGCAACGACGGGCGGGGCGTCCCATTCGTGGGTGAAGGCAGTTGCCATTTTCACACACAGCCGCACTCGATGGAATAATTAGTGATTTCAAACGGCCACAGATGCCTTTTCGACGTGATGTTGCAAATGAGGAATTCGAGGGGCGGCGCTTTCGGTTTCCAGCTAGCGCCGAGGAGATGCCCACAGGTCTGACTGCAAATGTAACGTTCTATTGTTCTATGTCCTTGGGACAGGGGCCATGGCGAGGGAGCAATGATTGATATGAATAGTTGGGGATGCGCAATAGCTACGTGGGCGATGAGGCCGTCCGTTCCCAAATACATGTTACTTCACATCACTGGATTTACGGGCTGGGGCACTGTGGATTTAGCAGGCTGCATAACGCACAGACTCAATGGATGTTTCTAATGTTATGTGAGTAATTATTCAGGCATTTTGATCCCGGGATGAGGGAATGATGGATGGATGCATGGGCAGGTGATTTGATACAGAGTTTGCCATGTACAGGGCTTCTTGGGATCTATCCGCCTCCCCTACGCTATGTGATGCAGGGCTGCCATAGTGGGACCATCGTCCATCTGGCCTTGTTGAGCCCTCCCTGTCTCGAGGCGCCCTCAGACACTTGTGTCCATGCACGTTAACATTCCCATCTGATGGAATCTGTTTTGACAGACGCATGCACAGGTACACTCGTTTGTGATGGTGTTTGCACCTCGATATAGATGGTTATGAGTCGCAGGTGGTTTGGGGGTGGTGATGATCCTTTTGAGTGGGCTAGCATGCATATGGCTGTGGATTTCGTGTGATCATTGAAGTGAGTTGTTGGAATGTAGTTCTGATGGCCATTCTGTTCTTTTTGTTTTCTTTTGGTTGACAGGTATCTCCTCCCCTTTTGCCACTGCCATCTGTATGCCACTCCTGCAGATGGCTTTTACTCCCGACACCTGCTGCTTCGTGTGAATCAGTGGAGCAGCATTATGATCTTATGGGACGATCGCCAATGGGCCACATGCCCTTACGCAGTACTGGTGGCTCGGAGCAACATTTCGGCCTTTCAGCTGGACTAGTGCCTCCCCATTGGGACGGCCCTGCGGTTCTGTGCGCTTCCATGTAGCCTTTTCGTACGTGAATGTGGCTCTGTGTACCATGGGGGTACAGGGCGACACACAGGTAGTGGCTGGTCATTTCTTGCGGAAGCAGCCCACAATGGTGAATGGTGTTTTGGAGTTCATGGCCTGATGGCTGTATGGGCTTGGTGATTTTGATGTGCATTAAATTTCTATTCTGATTTGGCCCGTGTAGCGTTCTTCTTTGCAAGTGATGTGGCATATGCCTATTTGGGGGGCGATGTATTGTGAGGAGATCTGCACTGGGTTCCAGCTTTGGAGTTTGGTTGCGTGGTACTGTACTGGGCGCGTTTGCCTACGGAGCCCGTGAGGTCAGGGATGGGGGCTGCCAATATGACAGTTTGAATGTTGTCATGCTCAGGGGCGGGGGATTGGGTTTTGTGTAACAGATGCCGGTCGGCCAGGTGGACTGGTGGAATGATGTGATTTTCGGAATGTTGGTGGTCACTGGTGCCTGTGTTTGCGTGCGTTTCTTGGTGGGGGACTGTGGTCATGTCCATTGGGATGGCTTCTGTATTCGTGCCATCTGTGCCCTGCAGCTCCCATTGGCCCCTCTTGTGTTTCTTTTGTTCGTTGGCATGCATGGGTGACTTGTACATTTCACTGGTTGCATTGTGGCTTCATTGCACCTACGGGGAGTTGTACTTTGTGGGCAGGGAGCGGTGTACAGGCACTCAGTGGGGCCGTTTACGGTTGATTCGCGATGCCGTACTTCTCGCCATGGCGGAATGGTACATTGCGCCATGCCTGATGGCGTTAGGTACATGTCCGCTTGGGTCGGAATTGGCGTACCGTTGCACCATGGTGGTGTTTGCGGTTTGGCATGGCGCGCGCGCGCCTGCTTGGTGCAGTTAGCGTTGGCGTTCACTTCGGTGTCGCTAATGGCTTCGTACTTTGCGGTGACGGGTCATAATCGCACCGAGCGCTATTCGATGGCGGTATTGCATTTCCGCCATCGTTTTTCGATTTCCGCCAGGGTCGTAATGAGGGCCATTGAAATAACCATGGTTGCACTAGGGCAATGTTTGTCCTAGTAGTAATCGCACCTGCACCAGTGCATAGTTTCTATAATGACGTCCTTCGGCCTGTAGCCACTGTGAAATTCCAAGTGAAACGTGTGAACAGGACTTAGAACTTGTGTTAATTAGCCTTAGGGGGTGTTCAAGTGTTCTCAAGGAAAATACACGTACTTGAGCAAAGTGGTTTGGGGGCGTAGGGAGGGTGTTTCAGGCAATCGCCATGGCCCTGATTAAAAAAGAAAGTGGTAAACTAGAGCCAAGTGTTGGTGCCAGCGCTAAGAATGCGCTGTACAACTATTGTGCAGCAAGTTGATTCACAAAAGTCGCAGGTAAACCCATCTGCGCAAAGTAAAATCCTGGACGCCATACACACCCACAACAGTCAAAGAGTGCAGCCACACACCGCACCTTGGACCCACTGTTTAGTGCCACCATGCATCGCCAAATAGGCAATTTCTGCGAGTGAGTGGCGCTATCCTAGAAGGCGATAAACAGGTGTATCCAGTGACTGAGTGTTCTATTGAAGACTGAGCCAAACAGGCAAAGGAAGCAACGTTGTGGGGCTACTCTCTAAACAACCTGTTCTCACCAGGCCAACACTGCCAATCAATGCCCCCTGCCCCAGTAACCCATCCCCACCAGGCCAATGTTACCAGTCAGTGCCACCCTCACCAAACAACCCTCTCATGACCAGGACAACACTGCCATTCAGTGCGCCCCTCACCAAAGAACACACTCCCACCAGGCCAATGCAGCCACTCAGACCCCCACTCACCAAACAAACTACCCTCACCAAGCCAACAATGCCAGTCAGTACCCGCTCATTAAACAACCAGCCCCACCGGTCCAACACTGCCAGTCAGGGCCCCCTCACTAAAAACATGTTCCCACCAGATCAGATCAAAGCTGCCACTCAGTGCCCACTCACAATATGACCCACCCGCACCAGACCAAAGCTGCCACTCAGTGCTCCCTCACCAAACAACCCCACCCCACCTGCCCAAAGCTGCCACTCAGTGCCCACCTCGGTGACCACAAAAGTGATGGGTGGAAGGTTTCGAATGAATCTAAACCACTGGCAATTGCTCTGAGCAACCTTCCACACCACCGTTTTTTAGCCCTTCTGCGCCATTGCAAAAGGAGACCAGCCATGTGCAAATCAGTCAGCAGCTGCCGCCACCGAAGGTAGCAGCCCAGCCGAACTGCTAGGCCAGGTCCCCTCTGCACAGAAAACCAAGCAATCCCAGACATGTTTCGGCCTTGTTGGACCTCCTCAGTGAGGTGCAGCCTGGTTCCCTGTGGCGCAGCGAGCAAGGGACCCACGTCTGGGCATACCCTCTCTCACAAGGAGAAACAAACTGACCACAAAAGTGATGGGTGGAAGGTTTCGAATGAATCTAAACCACTGGCAATTGCTCTGGGCAACCTTCCACACCACCGTTTTTTAGCCCGTCTGCGCCATTGCAAAAGGGGACCAGCCATGTGCAAATCAGTCAGCAGCTGCCGCCACCGAAGGTAGCAGCCCAGCCCGAACTGCTAGGCCAGGTCCCCTCTGCACAGAAAACCAAGCAACCCCAGACATGTTTCGGCCTTGTTGGACCACCTCAGTGAGGTGCAGCCTGGTTCCCTGTGGCGCAGCGAGCAAGGGACCCACGTCTGGGCATACCCTCTCTCACAAGGAGAAACAAACTGACCACAAAAGTGATGGGTGGAAGGTTTCGAATGAATCTAAACCACTGGCAATTGCTCTGGGCAACCTTCCACACCACCGTTTTTTAGCCCGTCTGAGCCATTGCAAAAGGGGACCAGCCATGTGCAAATCAGTCAGCAGCTGCCGCCACCGAAGGTAGCAGCCCAGCCCGAACTGCTAGGCCAGGTCCCCTCTGCACAGAAAACCAAGCAACCCCAGACATGTTTCGGCCTTGTTGGACCTCCTCAGTGAGGTGTAGCCTGGTTCCCTGTGGCGCAGCGAGCAAGGGACCCACGTCTGGGCATACCCTCTCTCACAAGGAGAAACAAACTGACCACAAAAGTGATGGGTGGAAGGTTTTGAATTAATCTAAACCACTGGCAATTGCTCTGGGCAACCTTCCACACCACCGTTTTTTGGCCCGTCTGCACCATTGCAAAAGGGGACCAGCCATGTGCAAATCAGTCAGCAGCTGCCGCCACCGAAGGTAGCAGCCCAGCCCGAACTGCTAGGCCAGGTCGCCTCTGCAAAGAAAACCAAGCAACCCAAGATATGTTTCAGCCTTGTTGGACCTCCTCAGTGAGGTGCAGCCTGATTCCGTGTGGGGCAGCGTGCAAGGGACCCACGTCTGTGCATACCCTCTCTCACAAGGAGAAACAAACTGACCACAAAAGTGATGGGTGGAAGGTTTTGAATTAATCTAAACAACTGGCAATTGCTCTGGGCAACCTTCCACACCACCGTTTTTTAGTCCGTCTGCGCCATTGCAAAAGGGGACGAGCCATGTGCAAATCAGTCAGCAGCTGCCGCCACCGAATGTAGATGCCCAGCCCGAACTGCTAGGCAAGGTCCCCTCTGCACAGAAAACCAAGCAGCCCAGACATGTTTCGGCCTTGTTGGACCTCCTCAGTGAGGTGCAGCCTGGTTCCCTGTGGCGCAGCAAGCAAAGGACCCACGTCTGGGCATACCCTCTCTCACAAGGAGAAACAAACTGACCACACAAGTGATGGGTGGAAGGTTTTGAATGAATCTAAACCACTGGCAATTGCTCTGGGCAACCTTCCACACCACCGTTTTTTAGCCCATCTGCGCCATTGCAAAAGGGGACCAGCCATGTGCAAATCAGTCAGCAGCTGCCGCCACCGAAGGTAGCAGCCCAGCCCAAACTGCTAGGCCAGGTCCCCTCTGTACAGAAAACCAAGCAGCCCCAGACATGTTTCGGCCATGTTGGACCTCCTCAGTGAGGTGCAGCCTGGTTCCCTGTGGCGCAGCGAGCAAGGGACCCACGTCTGGGCATACCCTCTCTCACAAGGAGAAACAAACTGTCCACAAAAGTGATGGGTGGAACGTTTCGAATGAATCTAAACCACTGGCAATTGCTCTGGGCAACCTTCCACACCACCGTTTTTTAGCCCGTCTGCGCCATTGCAAAAGTGGACCAGCCATGTGCAAATCAGTCAGCAGCTGCCGCCACCGAAGGTAGCAGCCCAGCCCGAACTGCTAGGCCAGGTCCCCTCTGCACAGAAAACCAAGCAACCCCAGACATGTTTCGGCCTTGTTGGACCTCCTCAGTGAGGTGCAGCCTGGTTCCCTGTGGCGCAGCGAGCAAGGGACCCACGTCTGGGCATACCCTCTCTCACAAGGAGAAACAAACTGACCACAAAAGTGATGGGTGGCAGGTTTCGAATTAATCTAAACCACTGGCAATTGCTCTGGGCAACCTTCCACACCACCGTTTTTTGGCCCGTCTGCACCATTGCAAAAGGGGACCAGCCATGTGCAAATCAGTCAGCAGCTGCCGCCACCGAAGGTAGCAGCCCAGCCCGAACTGCTAGGCCAGGTCCCCTCTGCACAGAAAACCAAGCAACCCCAGACATGTTTCAGCCTTGTTGGACCTTATCAGTGAGGTGCAGCCTGGTTCCCTGTGGCGCAGCGAGCAAGGGACCCACGTCTTGGCATACCCTCTCTCACAAGGAGAAACAAACTGACCACAAAAGTGATGGGTGGAAGGTTTTGAATTAATCTAAACCACTGGCAATTGCTCTGGGCAACCTTCCACACCACCGTTTTTTAGTCCGTCTGCGCCATTGCAAAAGGGGACGAGCCATGTGCAAATCAGTCAGCAGCTGCCGCCACCGAATGTAGCAGCCCAGCCCGAACTGCTAGGCAAGGTCCCCTCTGCATAGAAAACCAAGCAGCCCCAGACATGTTTCGGCCTTGTTGGACCTCCTCAGTGAGGTGCAGCCTGGTTCCCTGTGGCGCAGCGAGCAAGGGACCCACGTCTGGGCATACCCTCTCTCACAAGGAGAAACAAACTGACCACAAAAGTGATGGGTGGAAGGTTTCGAATTAATCTAAACCACTGGCAATTGCTCTGGGCAACCTTCCACCCCACCGTTTTTTAGCCCGTCTGCGCCATTGCAAAAGGGGACCAGCCATGTGCAAATCAGTCAGCAGCTGCCGCCACCGAAGGTAGCAGCCCAGCCTGAACTGCTAGGCCAGGTCCCCTCGGCACAGAAAACCAAGCAACCCCAGACATGTTTCGGCCTTGTTGGACCTCCTCAGTGAGGTGCAGCCTGGTTCCCTGTGGCGCAGCGAGCAAGGGACCCACGTCTGGGCATACCCTCTCTCACAAGGAGAAACAAACTGACCACAAACAGAACAGAAAAGAGAGTCCAATTGTTGTGAGTGAAAATGAAACCACCCAAAAAACGTATGATATTTTCCAACCCGATTTACAAGCCATACACCCCTCCAAAGGACTTAGTAAACCAAAAAAAAATAATGTACAAGTGGAAATGAAGAAAAAAACCAAGAATATAAAAAACTCCAAATCTGTGAGTCAATCAGCTGCGAAACAGTTTATAAAGAAAATTGTATCAGCTCAAAAACAGAATGCCAGTTTGGCAGTTCTAAATAAATATAAACATATGCGAAAAAAACAGGGAAGTATAACTGGACGTTCCAGCGTTGACTCAAGTTCCTACCCACGAGCCGTTGAACGAACTGGTCAATGAAATAACCAAGCAAAAACATGGCCCAGCACAGGAAGCTAGAACTGAGTTGCCCAATACACAAAAGGAACACATGGATCAAATCAATAGCAACGAACTGGATAAATTGACAACTGAATCCCGAAGAAAAGAAATTTGTGCGGTTGTTGACGCATATCTAAATTCCCAAAGAAATGAACATGCCCAACAGAGGATTCAGCCTGTTGAAAGTAACATGTCAGTCCGTGCCAACTTTTCCCAGCACTCAGAATGTAGCTGCAACGTTAAAAGTCAAGGGAATCAACCCTGCAACCAGCGATTACAAGAGGATAGAAATAATACACTACTTATATCACCGGGCGATTAAATCTAATAATGAGCTCCAACCTAGCAGTGCTAGCAATGTACCATCTCGTGTCACTTTCATGCAACCCTCGAATGCAGCTGTGGACATGCACATCAGCTAAGTCAAGCATATATTCAGTCGCAGCCTGAAGGCAGGAACAACATACCGCTGAAAGTAGCGGCAGACCTGTACAAGCAAAGGCTCACTAGTGGTCTGGCGGGAAATCAGAAAAACACAAACCACACAAATATTAAAACCAAACCAGCCCAACATACACTGATTATGAAGTGTCATCCAGCCCCTTCTAAACAGTTCACGCTGTGTCGTGCAAATATTCTAAACATCTTTAAGGACACTTCTACCTTAAATGGCATTACCACAGTTGATATTGCGCAAGAATAGTTTCGAAATTTATATGAACCAGAGATTGATAGACTGTGAATTCCATCGGGTATGGTGGCCCAGGCAATTTGGAATGCGAACCATGAACTGTTTGAGTTGGCCTTTACATTCTTGCAAGACAACCAGAGTTATGAATCTTTTAATGCGGTGAGACCATTAACAGAAAAATACATCAGTACTGGACATTACACAAGTACACAGTGCGGTTCTCGCCAAACATAACTTGAGTCTTGCAATCGAAACGACCAAAATAAGAACAACAGATCAAAACAAATTAGTCTGGTCAGCTGGAATACTCGTGGACATTCTCACTTCATCAATTCCTTGGGAAGTCAACTGGAAGGTTTTGATGTACTTGCATTTCAAGAAACCTGGTTATCAAATGATCCGGTGTGGAATGACCATAATATTTTTTTACTTCCGGCGATTCCTACCATTAAAGGACGACCAACATCCGGATTAATGGTGGCTACTAAAATCAGTACAGAATGAATTTTGCTACCATGGCTGACACCTAACAACTATATTCAGCTGGTCAAGATTTTTCAATATGAACATGTGATAGCTTTGCTAAACATGTATAGAAATCCTGCTGGCATATCTGAATCCAAGTTCTATCAAGATTTGATAAACATGCTGGATGAAATCGCCCTAGACACACAAGTGACTAACACAATTTTGGTTGGAGATCTAAATTCATGCTGTCTTGACGAAGTTGCACAAAAAAGAGTGGATGGACTGCTTTAATGGCAGATCGAGGATTCATTATGATTGATGGATAGCTCCCTGGAGATTTACCACCACGACCCACATGGCCTAGGGGACAGTCACACAGCATAATTGATTTTATATACACTGATAGAGCTTTGTATAATCAGACTGTCAGATTTCAAGTGGTAGACCAGTCATTTAGTGATCGTAACATGCTAACGATGCTCTGGAACTCAAATTTGAAGAATGCACTTGAGGCAAAGAATTACTATACTCATGACTTGGAGACAAACAGTGCTAAAATCAGGTTTCATTGGAATGAATATAAGTTGCGACAACTTAACAAAATACTACTACAGAACCTTCTTAAGGATGAGAATATGCCGTATACTGCGACACTCTTCCTATTCAGATTTAATGGACCGGCCAGTGACATAAATCTTCAGAAATCCCATTGTTTTGATCTGGAACAAAAGAACAAGAAAGCCCAAATTGCGAAGAGATAAAAAATCCTCACACTCAGGACATTGCCAAGAAGTCCAACTTTCAGCTCTTCAATCTCAAAGGAATTCTCCCTTTTCTCACTTTTTCCCTGAGGCTCAATGTGACCCAAGCCTTGGTTCTCTCTAGGTTTGACTATTGCAATAGCCACCTCCTGAATCTACCACCTTCCACTCTGTGACTCCTCCAGCTAATCCAGAAAAGTGCAGCAAGACTTATCCTTGGCCTTATTCCCAGGGACTACATCACTCCTGCACTAAACAGTCTTCACTGGCTCCTTGTTGCTGCACAGATTAAATTAACATCCCTCTGCATCATCCATAAGGAGGCCTGGCCCAGGCACCATACTATCTTCAACATTACCTTACTAAATACTGCCCCTCTAGACCACTACACTCCTCTGGCTCTAACTCTCTGTTTGTAAAGCGTTTTGAGAACAGAAGGCAGGAGGTCAGACCCTTTCCTCAGCTGGCTCCCTCCTTTGGAACAGCCTTTCCGCTCCCGTGCCCCCAGAGCAGGATTTTCTTAAATTCCAGAATCTCCTTAAGTCTTGTCTCTTTACCTCCTCCTTCCCTTCTTCTCTCCCCTGCTAATCTGACAGTTTCTGTGATTGGTGTCCTAGGCCCTTATGCATCCTTGGGTCCCTGAGGCATAGTAGGTTTGTCTTGTTTTCCTCTCCCCCTCCAATGGTCCTATATGCTTACTCTCTGTTCTCTCATCCTCTCCCTTTCTCCCTTTTCCTATCTCCTCCCTCCTCCCCTTATTTTCTTCTATGCACTTACTCGATCAGAATTGTCCCAGAACCTAGTATGATAGCAACCTCATCTGTCTCCTCCCTCCTCTCCTTACTTGTTCCCCTCCCCCCTCAAGCACTATCTGTCGCTTGTTTTGTTCCCCTCCTCCCTTTCTGCACCCCTCTCACTGACCTTTTGTTTTTCTCCATCTCTACTAGAAATGTTTTCAGGCCTAGTACCGTAGTCACCTGTCCGTTTCCACTTCCTTCCCACTCTCCCTCTCCCTTCCTTATCTATGTCTTAGCTCTTGCACTATCTGAAATTTCGTCGGGCCAAGTACGATAGTTCATTTCACATCCTTACTGTTCATGGCCTGTAAAAATGTCATTGTATTTTCCCTTGTTCCCTCCCTTGCCTTGAAGCGCTTTGAAACACATTGTGTATAGGCGCTATATAAATAGACTATCATATCATATATCATACCATATATTGTGTTTTAATGTATTTCCAACTCCTGCTCCCTCCCTTGCCCTGTGGGAACTTTGAAACAGTATTTTCTTATTGTATAAACGCCTAATAAGCAAACAATGAAATACATTAAAAATTAGATGTAATACAATGAGACCCATGAAATTGAGCACTCTTATTTCAAGCAAGTCGCCTTCAGAGAAACAAATGCATCACATGAACCAAACAGAGATAGGGGAGAGGGCCAGGGAGGAAAAAAGCAATTAAGGGAGTGGGAGTACATTGGAAAGAAGAGTCAGGCACTTGGTGAGTTACTGTGAGGACAGGGAAGAGTGTGGGATTTTTTAGCAATATCAGGGGGAATACCCCCTGGGCATGGGTAGTTCAATGGTGCTGTATGCGCAGTTCATTTCCATTATTGGGGGAATATCGGGGGAATTCTGCAGGGATTGGGAGAGAGTAAAACATTTTTTTTTTAATAAATGCAGTGATCATACCTCCAAGTCACGGGGTAATGGATCTCTGTGCCCAAGGGCATGGCTATAGGGGCCCAAAGAAATGTATCTGTGCAACATATACAGTATCCACGCCCGAAGCAGTGACCACTAGTCATGGCTAATGGTCCACTTAGAAACCTATTGGTGCAACATGTACGGAGTCCACGGCCAAAGGTATTGGGCTCCAAAGAAACCTATTTGTGTAACATGTACAGTTACATGGCCAAAGGGAATGGCTACTGCCCATGGCCAAAAGCCTTTGCTAGTGGGGCCCAAAGAAACCTACTGGTACACCATGTACAGTGGCCACGGCTGAAGGCCATGGCTAGTAGGCTCCATATGTATATGTTGCACCCTACTGGTGCAACATATACAGTGGAGACAGCCAAAGGCCATGGCTAGTGTGCCCCATAACAGTTTGAATTCAGTGGCATAACTTTACTTGTGAGAGTGTTAAGGTGATTTAATGCAACATAACCCCTGAAATTCAGCAATTGAATTTCAAATAAGCCCATCTTAACTATGCGTACCCTGTTGTGCAGCGTATGGCCACATGATGACAGCACAGATGATATCACTGATGGCATCACTGATGGCATCACACATTACATCATACATGAAATCACTGATGCATCACCAATTGCATCTCTAGTTACATCATGCATGACATCACTGACATCACTGGTTTGATCAATTACATTTTAAAATATGGCAACTCTGTTTTATTTATTTATTTATTTTATTTCTTGTTACACGCTACATGCCCAAAGGGCCTCAGGGGTGCACATAACACTGCAAACACAACCAAGACAGATAGGATTAGAGAGCCAGGGACATCGTCAGGGTGCTGGTTATTGATTAAACAGCTATATTTTGACCACCCTCTTAAAGACAGAGAGTGATTTTGCCAGTCTTATTGCTGATGGAAGCACGTTCCATTCCTTGAGAGCTTGTACTGGGAAGCTGTTTCCACCAAACGTTGACTATTAAACTGAGGTTGTTTAAGTTTAGGGCCATCACTGGAATGTAAGGAACGGGACGGAAGATCTATGATCAGTTGTTTTCTCAAGTACAGCGGTGCAGTAATGTCCAGCACTTCCAAGTTAAAGAAAGGATCTTGTGAAGGATCTTGTATTTGATGGGTAGCCAGTGTAAGGCCCTTCTGGATTCAGTGATGTGGTCCTGTCTGTGTATCCCGAAGACTGCACGCACTGCCCCTTTCTGGGCTACCTGTTGGGATTGCACATTACCCTATGTTGTACCTGATTACAGGCTGTTGTAGTAAACTATTCTTAAGTTCAACAGAGCAGAGGCAAGAATAGATCTTTTTTCGAGGGATAAGTAGGGTCTAATTTGGTTCAGCAGCCTGACTACATAACCACATGAGGAGCATGTGTGGGTTACAGATGAACACCCAGTGTTTTGACACAATCTGACACCACAATTTGGTTGCTGGCACTGTTAAAACTACTACAGAAGGCTTCAGGTTTTGCAAGACGCAGGCCTGTGGTCACAACCAAGTGTTCTGCTTTGTCGTCATTCAAAGCCAACGAGTTGGACAGCATTCATGACTGTATGGCAGCTTACACACTGTTGAGCCACTTTGAGTCCTGGGTATAGTTGCCAGATAGCTCGAGGACCACCTGGGTATCATCCAAATAGTTGGTGTATCGGATGCCCAATAGTCCAATAGCTCTAGCAAAGGTCCTATATAGCTGTTAAAGAGTGATGGTGAGATGCAGAAGCCCTGTGGACTCCTGCATTGATGAATCTAGGGGATGATTGAACATCCTCCACTGCTACTCTCGATACCCTAGGCCCAAGAAAGGATGCTATCCAATGTGACACCTCATTAGAGAAACCCACCAGACACTTCAGCCTGTTAACAAGAATGGAGTAGTCTACCAGGTCAAAAGCCGCTGAGAGATCCAACAACATCAGCAGTGGTGAGTCACCTTTGTCTACTATGCCGTACAGGGTAGTCTTAAGGGCCAAGAGAGCAATCACTCTCCCATGGAATGCTCTATATCCGGACTGATGGATACCCAAGATGTTATTTTTTTTCCAGGGTGGCCTAGAATTACAGGTAAGCCACTTTGTACAGGATCTTGAGCAGAAATGGGACATTGGTAATAGGGCGATAGTCCTTGGCAATGGTAACGTCATGTGAACTTTATTTCAGAAGTTGAGTTATACATTGTAAGAGGATTCAATTCAGCACTACAGCCAAGTTAACGCCTAGTCTAGAATACTGAATGAAAACCCTTATTGATATATCTTTAGGTCCAGTTCATGCGTTCTGGATGACTACCCTTGTATAACACCCCTCTCTTGGAATCCCCCTGACCCCACTGAGCCAAGAAGTAATTCTGTTTTGCAAGTTTAAAAGGTTTATTTGATAAATTAAAATATATATCACACTTTTTAATAAATTAATAATTGAATATCACACTTAATCTGATATGGTAAATATTAACAACGGAGAATCTGGCACTAGCACACTTCTTTAATCACTAATGAGTTGACATGAAATGGATAAGGTAGCACACTGGTAAATAGGAACAAAAGTATAATGTGGTAGAGGATGCTTTATGTAGGCTCAGGTGGATGCAATATTCAATGAATGCAGTACAGAAAATACGCAATATGATTTCAACCAAACAATGTAATCACTTTTCTCTGGCTACTCCCCTCCCCCCCTTGATGCAAGGCACGGAAATGGAAGGAAAACACACAGTTCTCAGAAATGCAATCAACTGTAATTCAGTTCAATCCAGCAAGCTTAAACAGAAGTTTGAAAACAAAGGCAAATGCTTTGATAGGTGCTAGCAATGAATGAGAAATATGCTGGAAACGCTCTTAATTCCCTTTTAGAGGTTCAGGATGAGTGGTATCTAGTTAATATTAGTCCAGGCTCACACTAGCAATGATGCAGGGATAGTTAGCAGGTTAAACGAATTTCTGGCAAATGAAATCAGGCAGCAGCAGTTTTTTTACATGTGAAGAAATTGCAAATCGCGGCAAAATTCGCGGATGCGCCGAGCGCTATTACAAAGGAACCGCAAGGACTATCTCTACCGTTTTGGGGTCCTAGGAAAGCCTGGGATCTCAGCTTCCAAATGAAAGTTATTGCAAGTCTCTAGCCCAAACGGTTGCGGAGATATGAGTAATTTAGTAAAGGTCGTTTTTGGTTTTGTAAATTTTAAACGCACACTTTTTCAAAATGACAAATTTTACTAGAAATGACAGGTGACAGATAGGAGGCAGTTCTACTTAGGTTAAATAGATTGAATTAGATGAATTTAAACTAAGAGATGTGTTCTGAGTTTTGCTAAGTACTCACAAGAGATTTTGAACAGGAAAGCGACTTGGTCACGATCTTCAGTCTGGTCAGGTCTTTCCGGATTCTGCTCACAGCGCCTGGTCTGGTCTCGGCTAGGCACAGCACTGCTTTCTCTCTGGTCTGGTCTCTGCTAGGCACAGCACTGCTTTCTCTCTGGTCTGGTCTCTGCTAGGCACAGCACTGCTTTCTCTCTGGTCTGGTCTCTGCTCTGGATAGATTGAAGTCTCTAGTTTGGCTTTCTGGAGTTTGATGGAGGTAAGTATGGATTTTTCCGGCAGGGCTTCCAGCGGCAGATGAAATTGAATGTCTCTATGTGTCCTGACTCTCTGCTTTTATCTGTTTCTTGAGAATGGGTGTGTGTGTTGCATCACTAGACTTGCCCCTCTCATTCGTCATTGGTCAGGCTTCCATTCCTCCGCTTGATTGGCAAACTGAACTGTGAGTCAGATTGATGTCATTTTATGATCTCTTGAAACAACCTCCCTTATCATCTGTGCACCCAAATATATATATGATCAAAATCCATACTTCAGAGTTACACAGTTGTTTGAAATTACATATACATGGTGTGGCTGAATTTAGCCATGTCTATGTCCAAATCTGCTCATTCTCGGAGCTTGCATTCAAAGAGTGTACATAATTGACTTTTTAACTGCTTTTTCAATTTCCGACATGGACCCAACTTTACATACATGTGTGCAGGGGGTAGGGACATTAACTGATGAAGTTTCAGATTTTTAACATGCACACATTTAGAGTAATATCCACTTTTCCGCTAAAACCCCCCTGAACATACCACCGGTTCCTACCACGTCTTAAACTGTGGGCAGAAAAATCACAAGAATTATGGTATCATTTATAAAATTTTCACATGTCCGCACTATGAATTATCCCCCTTTTTATAAAACCATATCCTTGCTGCAGGGGTGTGTCTTTTCAGGTCACATGGTACAGAAACCAGTCTTTCCAGTTTCTGCCAAGCCAGCTTGCTTCTCACAGGCAGTGCCCCTCCCAGCTTCTCCAGGAGGAAGCCACTTTTTACGACGTCTGTAATAAAAACCTTTGCCTGAGTGGAGAGGGCTTTGTTCACTCTCTGGCAGAGCACAGGAAATTCAATTATCAGATAGATGGCATATCCTTAGTGTGGGCAGCAAAAGGAACATTGGCCTGGGAACATAGTTGTGACTCAAGTTTCACTCCTGATGGGATCCGTTGCTAGGCAAAATCAAGTTCCTTAAGCCAGACCTTCAGCTAACTTTTTGTTGCTTTTAAAATAACTTGTAATTTTACACATGCAGCTAGAATGCTGATTCTAAGTGCAAAACTATGACATTTCAACAGTTACAAAGGCAGGTGACACCAAACATAGGTCACTCATTTAATTTAACATTTTCGATTTTGGTGGTTTTAAATCCAGTTGCAGTTAGGCTTAAGCTGCTGACTCCATAGCATTTTTGTTATAAGCATTGTTTTTGGGCTCTTCATTTCCCAGATTTTGTAGGCACACAAAACTCCATTCTGCCAAATGTCTGCTGGTGTTCAGTGAATATTTTGCACATGTTGCAAGGTTTGAAATAGGCATTTTGCTTGCCTTCAGAAAAACACACAGTGGGTTTTAAAACGCCGGCTTTTGGATAGTGGTGAGTACTGGTACTGCACCCATTTTTGGGATTTTCTTGGATTAATGCATTCTAAACAGGAATGGTTCTTACATGGTAGTAAATCCTTGCTTAACATTGTTTTGATGGGGCTCCTTACAGTAAGATGGTTATGTGGAACCCCACAAAAAGGGTTGAATCTTTAAAGTGGTCCAATGAGTCACGATTTCAGCAACTTTTTGACATCAGTAAAAGTGGATTTTGTTAACAAAGACCTTTCTTTACCCTGGTGGGTGGCAAGTTAGGTAACCATTTTGGTGTGCGCACAACTGCGCAGCTTTCCTGGATTTCGGCGCACATGTGGGTTTTCCGCCATCTTGAATTTCCTAAGCCCACAGCACCAAATGTTGTAGCAGGGTAGCTTAAACGTGGGTCAGGACACCCTACAAGCCCCCCCACGTGACTGCACTTTGAGTTTGGGTCGATGGGGAGTCGCGTGCCCAAGGGTTTTGACCCACGCACCGGTCTGTCCGCATAATCTTCTTCCTCTTCTGTAGATGGCACAGTTCAGCATCTTCTTCTCCATCCGGTCAGATCGATCAGTTCTCCTCGCCGGTCCTGATGGGAAGATTGGGCGGTACCCCGGGCCCGTTGTGTCTTTGCTCCCGGTCCCCGGATCGTCCTCCTTGGTCATCCTTCATGGTTTCATCTCTCCTAGGATGATAAAGCAAAAGCGGCAATATCTACTCATAGACGATTTTTTTCCACCACTGTTGAGATAGTGGGGCAGCATATGCATTTCATCATAACAAAACATTACATTCTTATTTTGAAAAAAAAACAGTATCACTAGAGACAGTTTCATGTAAATCACAATATTTTAGAGACTAGATGTGGTATGTTTTATGATTGGAACTGAATTAGTCTGATACAGTACCCGCTAGGATTCCAGAGGATTCCTCCAGTTGTTGCAGAGTGTGCCTGGGATGGCAACATTTCAACTGGTTTATGTGGACCCACTTGTCTTCCCCCTCTGCCGAACCGCCTCTGGGGATGTGGATTTTGTAGGCCACAGGGGAGATCTTATCGACGATCTCAAAGGGTCCCTTCCATGTAGGCAAAAATTTGCGCTGCTTGGCCTGGTTCCTTTGGAAGTTGTATAAATAGACCCGGTCTCCCACCTGATATTCCTTCCTGGAAGTTTTCAGGTCATAATGGGTCTTCATGCTATCAGCCGATCTTTCTAGATTCCGCTGAGCATAAGCAAAAGCATGTTGGAGGTGTTTCCTTAAATTCTCTACATACTCATGAGTAGTGGAGGCATTTATCAGTGTCTGCTCTTGGGTCCTGTAGAGCAAATGCTGCGGAAGCACCATCTTGCGCCCAGTCATCAACTCAAATGGTGACATTTTGGTTGCAGATGAAGGGGTAGATCTGATGGCCATTAGGACCAGAGGTAATCGGATATCCCAACTTGGCCCAGAATCTGCCACAAACTTCTTTAATATGCTCACAATTGTCCGGTTATATCTCTCTACTGCCCCAGAAGAAGCTGGCCGGTAAGCAATATGCAGCTTTCTCTTGACCCCCAGTATCTCCCACATCTTTGTCATTACTTCACTGGTGAAGTGGCTACCTCTGTCTGACTCAATCCTTTGAGGTAGGCCAAAACGGGAAAAGATGTGGTTAATCATCAAGGCAGCTGCAGTTTCTGCCTTGCAATTTGGGGCTGGGAGACATTCCACCCACTTGGTAAACAAGCATGTCACGGTCAACATGTACTTATTCCCCCTAGCCGAGCGAATCACAGGGCCTACAAAGTCGATTTGTAAATCTGACCATGGCAGTGTCATCCCCCGCTTTTGTAAAGGTGCCCGGTGTGTGAGGGATGTCGGCTGAAATTGTGCACACACAAGACAACCCTTCAAATATTGGTTGAGGTCCTGGCCCATGTGTGGCCAGTATGCAACCTCTCTTAAGATTTCCAATGTTGTGTGAAACCCCCTATGACCGGCGGTGGCCGCATCATGGGCGTGACTTAACATCAGGCTTCGGAATGAGGTAGGAACCACCCACTGATCGTGGCCAGCTTTGGATTTCCTTACCAGCAAACCGTCTTGGATCCGGAACATTTTTGGACATTTCATCAACACTCTTAGGTCCTCTTTCCCAATGTAATCGGTATCCGTCAGGGGAAAGTTCTCAGGGTCCTCAAGGTGCTGGTAAAATTTACCAATTATTGGATCCCCCTTCTGAGCAGTAATCAAATCAGCATCAGGGGTCTCCTTACTCCATTGTGCAATTGAGAGGTCGTTGTGAGCATTTGTCTGGGACCTAGTGATGGCAGTGACCTGGATTTCCCCCAACAGGGACTCAATCTCAATTAGATCCCCTTGGATGGCCCCGGTTTTGGCCAGCTGATCAGCTAAGTCATTTCCAGTTTTGTCTGGTCCCTCTACTTTGGAATGACCCTTTATCTTCTTCCAATAGATGGTCATCCCATTCGAGGTGACCAGATCATCAATGTTTTGGATCAACTTCCCATGTTTCAAGGGTTTGTTGTTAGCACATACCATGCCTCTGGTCTTCCAATTAACCAGGTGCTCCACGAACCCGTTCCGTACATAATCCGAATCTGTGATTATGACCAGTTCGTGGAGTTGATGCTGGACAGCAGTGAGGATGGCCTGATGCACAGCCATCAATTCTGCCACCTGACTACTTCGGGGACCAATTTTGTATCCAGCGGAGGGTTCTGGGGACTCATTCACCCATGCATTCCCTACGCCGGCCACCAGTTCTTTCTCCCCGTTGTTGTCGACATGGTAAGAGCATCCATCCACATACACAGTGGGCATTCCCTCACACTTGTCTTCTTCAAAGACTTTGTGGGGGGAATTAAGGTATGCCTCCATGTTGTCCTTTATTTTTAGACTTTCGTCCTCGAGACAGTTTTCTCTGGCACAATCATGCAAGTCAGCCAGACCTTGCGCGAGGGGACTCTTCTTGTTTTGGCCATATCTGACCTCCACAGGAAAGCCTTGCATTGACAGAATCCAGGAAGTAATTCGGGAATTACTCACATTTCCGGCCCGGATTCTGTCACTTTGGAGATATTGCAGAGGCTGGTGTGGAGTCTCCACTATGATGTGTTCCCCCTGGATAAACGGGCGGTAATTCTTCAATGCCCACACCGTTGCCAGGAGTGCCTTCTCACAATCGTTGAATTTTTCCTCCACAGAGGATAAAGTTTTGCTCGCATAGGAGATTACTTTATTGACCTTGTCATGCTTTTGGTATAATACTGCCGTCAAGCACGTATCAGAGAACCCTGTCTCCAGGAAGAACTCCTTGTTTCTGACCGGGTAAGCTAGGCAAGGCGCTTGTGAGAGGCTTCTTTTGAGTTGTTTTACTGCCTCGGCTTGTTCTGGACCCCATTCCCACTTGACCCCCCCCTTCAGGAGATGAATCAGGGGTCTGGTGATCTCTGCGTAGCACTCAATGAACTTTCTGCTGTAATTAGTCAGTCCAAGGAGGCTCCTTAGTTCCCGCAGAGTTGTGGGGTCTTTCAATTTCTGAAGTGCTTCCACTTTCTTTTCCTGGGGACAGAGGCCATGAGGAGTAATCTCATGCCCCAAGAAATTAACACGGGTTCTACACCACTGTGCTTTCTGAAAGGAAAGTTTTGCTCCGGCGGCCCTCAACTGTGTCAGAACATAACGGATCTCCGCTATGTGTTCCTCCACAGATGAACTTTTGATGAGGACATCATCTACATAAGCCAGGTTACCCCTCGCACCCAGGTCGGGCATGGCCTTATGTAGGAAAATATTGAACTCATTACCGGAGTTAAGGTATCCGAAGGGAGTCCGGGTCCATGTGTACTGCTGGCCCCCAAAGGTAAAAGCCAGCTTGTATTGGTCCTCCCTACTGACAGGCACGGTCCAGTATCCATTGGTCAGGTCTATTGCAGTGAATACCTGTGACCCCTGAATCTGGGCCAGCCCTTGGTCAATGTAGGGAAGAGGCCATCGGGAAGTGTGGACCCGTTTGTTGAGCTCCCTGAGGTCAGCACAGAGTCTCCACTGGCCGTTTGGCTTCAATATTCCCAGCACCGGATTATTGAAGGTGCTGTGGACTGGACGGATTATTCCCCGGGACTCAAGGTTCTTAATTATTTCAGTAAGGGACTCCATTGATGCGAGAGGCAAGCGATATTGCTTCACAAACACTGGAGTCATGCCAGGGTCCGTGGGGATTGTTGTGGTGTGGATGTCGGTGCGACCACAGTCATATGAGTCTACCGCAAAGAGATCTTGGAAATCCAAGAAAACTTGTTTCAACTTTTGCTTTTGTTCCAGAGTCACACAGGCATCAGCTAGGTTGACTCTCTCTTCCACCATCTGCCTGAAGCCTGGAAAGACTTCTGGTTTGGCTATCTCCGCGGCCTCCTCCAGCTGGGTGGAGAAGTCCCTGGTCAGAGTGCTGATTTGGACCGGAGGCTTCAGGTGGGAAAGGCAGCCCTCATGGACCTGGAAAATCACCTCATCCCTCCTGAAGTCACAGGTCACATCTTCCTTACCATAGGGGCAGGAAGTGTACACCAGGAAGTTCCCCCCATGCCGGGTAAAAATCCTGTCTGGTGTTGCGTTGTCATCACTGTCACTGTCAAAACAGTCCTTGGGGATGGGTCCTAACAGTTCATTTACAAGATCAATGGAGAAATGTCGGTCATCAACCGCCATTCCAATAATGGTGCCTGCGGCTAGAGTAATACTCTTTAAGTCGCTGTTATCCACCTCTATTAGAATGGGGTCATGTTCTATGTTGACTAATGGAGTCGGGTTTACCCCCAACCCTTGCTGTTGGAGAGAAGCATTTAGATGTATGTAAGCATCAGGGTTTTTCAACTCTTGTCCCCTTTTAACTTTCACTTCCAGGGAGAATTGTCGGGTCCTTTCTGGGATGGTGACTTCCTCTTTAACCTGAATTTCAACTGCATAAGGTAGCAATTGAGCTGACCTAAATGCTTTTTCTGGATCATCAAAGCCCATGGGATTATCCGCTAATCGGGACCAAGCTTTGAAGTTTATTAGGTCCAAACTAATGGCAAAGCGATTGAGAATGTCACTGCCTAAGTAAAAGGCGGCAGTGACGTCTCGCACGACCCAACAATTATGGACTATGCTCTTGTTGCCAATGGAGATTTTGAGCATACACCTGCTTGGCAGGAGATGTTTGGAGTCAGGTGCTTCCAGGTCCATTTCCCATTTGTCTATCAGTTTGAAGGTGGGAATGGCTGGATCTTTTGGGAGTTGGCGGAACATGGCTTCGCTGATGAAGCTCTTACCGTTGTTCACACACACTCGAGCGAGAACAGAGTCCTTCCCATCATTTAACTGAACAGGGATGAACAACTGCTCTCCAATTTGCTGAATATCAGCCAGGCTTTGAGCTGATTTCACATCTTTCTGGACTATAGGAGTGGGGGTTTCTGATTGTGGATTAGTATAGAATTTCAGAGTGTTTCCTTCCAGCGTGGAATACCACTTTAGACTGGAAGGAAGGTTGATTTTCAGAAATAGAGAGGACCCCCCATCACCAGTCTGTTGTCCTACTGCTATTACCGTCACGTCTGGAATTTGGTTGTTCTGGAAGTGAAATTCTACTTGGTCAGATTTTTGTTCAACCATGTGGCATGTGCCGTTTAAACTAACATGGTTGACACTCTGTTTTAATTTTATGGGTCGGCTAGTCTGAGTCCAGAGGACCTTGTTTACGCAATCTACATACCTCATTGAGAATGGGGGGAACCACACTTCACTAATTTATCATTTTAGTGATCCAGGCACTCAAGAACACGATGGATTGCAACCTTGTAGGATGTTGGTTTCAAATTGTTGACTATCTCAATTATCTCAGTCTTTTTAACATAACATATATGTACATATTTCATACTTACGCAGTACAATGTATTCTGCCCTTGTTTCTTTACATTTAATGCGTGTTATAAAATTATGTAGTATAAGTAACTGATTTTTTTGCATATTGACCAAACTTCGGATTCTTAGATTAACTATTATCACAATGCACATGGCCATGTATTTTCTTTTGTATGTGATTTCTTTTTTATAAAATGTGTCATTTAGAAAAGAATGTGTTCATTTAATGTTATTACAGTAAGGAGAATTTTTAAATGTGATCATTGACTATTTTCACAACACCTTACAATTAAACATGTTTCTACTTCTATCTATTCTTATTTTTTAGTTTTACTACTACTAATACTTATATTATGTTTGAAATAACTGAAATCGATGTGTCAGAATCAGGTAATTTCCTTGCAATGGAGTATGGTCATTGTTTACTAATACAAGAAATTCAAACCATTTGCATAACGTTACATATTTTTATTTTAGACTTTATTAGTTGATAAGCACTACAAATGAAAGCTTCACATGTAATAATAGCAAAAAGTGGTGGTGGCCGGAATGTTTATAGTTAATCTTAACCTCTAACACATAATGTCATAATTCTGTATCAGTGTATTGATCAATGTCGGGCTGTTATTGTGTAATTAACCCACTAAAACAAAAGCAAATATAGTGCACACACATCAAAAACTAACCATCACATAGAAACAGACAATTTTTTAACGCTGCAGAACAATGATATTAAAAATATAGTTAAAAGCACCTTACAAATCAAACCTGTTAAAAAGGGAACACCATGCACATGTGATCACTTACGGAAGTACACAGCTGCATGAAAAAGGTCTACAAAGGAGCCATGGTGCAAGTGAAACTGAGCAAAACATTTTGAATTAAAGAAAATTACATGCAAAAATACATCAACCAATCGCACCTTGATACAGACCAAATTGATTCAGGAGTGCAAGTTCCGCAAAAACCCAATATAACACTGATCCATGCGGGATATACAGACTAAATATGGCAATATTGAAAGAAAGTCAATGACTAAATCTGCAAATATTACAAAAAATGTATACATCTAACCTCATGGAATTTATAAAACACGGGCAATAGAAAGTTACCTCCCTAAAAGTAACAGGTCACCCATACAACACTGTGCGTCTGTTCAAAAACCACAATTAGCACAACATTGACACATCAATTGAAAGGCTCACTTACAAAACATTTTCACAACCTGAAACAGTTGCACACATTAAAAACACAAACAGAATTTATAAAAAATCATTATAAACAAGCATTCAACTTCAAAGTCATTCATTGCAGAAGATAAACACTCTTCACTCAAGCACTTCCTTAAATAAGCAACCAATCCAAAAAAAAGTGCTACTATGGAGTATTACCTTTCATCTCGATAGGTCACATCTCATTACTTCCATTGTCACTTTCACTTACATGTCCTTCCAGACCAATCTATGCCCTCCTGCAAACATAAACACTAAATTACCACAATAAGGAGAATAACCAAAAACCATATTAATCCATCAACAAGGATCCAGATACTTTCACAACATGTTTAATGAAATATGCACATGCGGCTAATATACAAAAATGTAATTATTCACCAACACAACAATACATGAAAAGAGAGTACTTGCATCATACCTAAAAATATACACAAAAACAATGCAACAAATTGAGGCAGAGTGACAAAATAAATGTAAGTATAGACTGTGTAATTCATATGATAAAGCATGCAAGATATGTCACCCAGATATGGAACAAATTGGACTCTATTAAATGAAACAACTCCACAAAAACACATATACACGGAAGCACAAGCACACACCAATTCTGTTATCACACATCCAGGATGTTTTTCCAGAACAAAATGTGTTATGCATTACCAACTTGCTAAAGGGAATGCAATGACCAATTACATATCCATGTAATGATGTAAACCTACCATGCATGCAAAATCATGCTAATTAAATAGGCATTTCCAAATGGAATCTCATTCCACTGCAAGGAAATTGGACTGGAAACACCCAGAGACACCAGTAGTGCCACAAAACATGCACAACGACCAAAGCAACATGGAGTAGTGACATGTTAGTTGATTGTACAGATAAAGGACACCCATATGCACGTACATAAACAAACACACAGACATTGTCCATGTTTATTTAACAGTATGTTGTCCACACGTGTGACATTACCATGACTGTACTATAGAATCAGATAATCACCGTTGTATAGGCCATCAACTCAACACAGAGACGACACAAAACAGCCCAACACTCCATACTATCAAGTAGAAGAGCGAATAGCCACCATCCAATCTTTATAACACCACTCCATAACCAACACCAAAAGTAAGTTAATAAATTCTGATTTCCCAACATGCATGTGTCACAGTTGTAAACCCTATTACAAATAATACATAAAAACATGTACCTGTTAATATGGAATTGTGAAGTACAGAATATTGAACAACATAAATGCCAAAACCTCCTCTTAACTTCATCGAATGTTTAAGATTATAAGATCTATGTCATCAACAATTAACAAAATCAAATTAAATTTGCAATTATATTGTTTCATTAAAAAATGTCCTAATGTATAACAGCACATACAAATACACACCAAACATTCCAACACTATATAATCATTGGAAGGGGTTCATCATAGGCATTCACACTCTTGTACTCCACATCAAAACACATCCTCTAACTAAATTGAAAACATGTCACCCAATAACAGTGGGTCCACCAACTCAGCCATCCCAGAACTCAAAAATACCTACCTTGCAGCATCATCTAGTAAAAATAACAGAATGGGTAATGTAGAGATGTAAAAGGTGTGTTCCTTTATGAGTTATTTACACACAAACACACAATTGTGTGCAGACAAACAAGCACACACACACATCACTTCCCCACAGTGTACTCAAAATATATCAAAATGTCTGACACACTAACCAAAATGCGTGCATGATAAAACACAATACGTCTTTTAACTAACCAGTACAAAAAAAACAATGTTACAAAATGTGGCCACCTCCACTGGTTTTCTGAGCTCTGTTAATAGTGTAATTGTTGTTTCTTGGTGACTGCTTTTCTCAGTTGCAGGCATACTCCTCCTTTGGATTTTCAATTTGAAGACATTTCTGTGTCAATTGTAGTATATTGATACATTTACTTGGGCTTCCTTAGGTTGTGAGTCCATACTGTGCATGCCTGTATTTAGTTGGCAGGAGTTTTTGGCTCTTTGCTAATTCATATTAGTTCTGTTTGGACATACTCTGACACTCAGACATTTTGTGGCATGCCCTATTTTTCAAAAGCATAGATATGTGCAATAACGTCATGTAAATCAGTTTAGACAATTTCGAGATGTCATGCATTTTTCAGGCACTAGGGAAAGCTGCATAAAAATAAAAAATAAGTAAAAATATTGTTATTCCAGAAATCATTTCTGGCATTGAAAACACAGATGAAATGTTTTCCAAATTCAGCATGAGTCTAGACATTTAGCCAGGTAAGTGACCTCCCTTATTTGGTGAGCCTTTTGGGAAGGGAACAAAGGTAACAGAAGGAAGTGTATGTCCCCATTGTACAGCAATGCATTGCTTCCCACCCAGGTATGCACATTGTATATCCCATAGATACATGTATAAGCACATTCATACATGGATATATACATACATACCTACACTGGTGTTCCGGAATGGGAAGCACAAATGCCACTGATGAAGCAGCACTAGGAGGAGCTGACAGTGCTGATCAGACAGTTTGTAGCTGCTGGTGCCCTGACAAAGCAGGAGGGCCGGGACAACACAGCGGCCATGAAACTGGCCATTGAGGCAAGCACAACTCGCATCTGCGAGGAGTTGTCTGCAGTGAGGCAGTGGGGCAGCCTGAATATGGCAACTGAAGCAGTCACCTGCAGCATTCGATCTTACTGTTAAATACACTCGTTGTGTACCTGAAAAATTACTAGCCCTGAAAAAAATACTAGCCTGGACATTCCTTATTGTGTATGTGTCATTTATTGGTTTACAGTGCATAGTGTCCATGTACTCCCACACCCAGTGCCCTCAGTCCCACATTCATGGCACCCTCAGCTCCTATGTCTCTTAGAAGTATTGGTCAATCACTGACTGGCGCACAGTACGTCCCTCCTGTGCATCGCCACCATAATGATGTACAACCACGTCTTCTTCATCTTCTTCATCATCACCTGGTGGTTGCTGTTCAATGTCAGGGGGCAGAGGCACGTTCCATTGGATGCACATGTTGTGCAGCATGACACATGCCATGATGATCTTGGCAACCTTCTCATGCCTTTAGAGGAGTGCCCCACCCGACCAGCTAGGACAGCAAAAACGTGCCTTCAACAGGCCAATGTCTGCTCTATGACCACACGGGTACGGGTATGGGAATGATTGTAGTCCTCTTTGTGCCTGTTCTGCGGGTTCTAGACAGGGGTGAGGAGCCACGTCTTCAAGGGATAGCCACTGTCACCTGCTTGGGTGCAAAAAAAGGTATGTGTAAGTCATTTTCTGATGGACACCTGTACTTATCAATCATGCCTGCAGATTTATGTTGTTAACATGCACATGTCTCTGGTTGTAAACACACATTTGACCTTGCCACAATGTGTGCTGTGACATGGTCTTGTGGTGTGGGTTGCGTCTTCCAGTTGATACAGGGTGTAATCTCCCTTGATGTTCTGCATGCACTGTGGATGTATTCCGCTGTGTTTTCTGTCATTATGTGATGTGAAGTGATTAGTATAATTTTGTTATTGGCAGCGTTGCCAGAAGTCTCAGCATTATTTGTCATTCAGCGCTTATCATTTCCATGCTGACATGCAGCACTACTGTACTGGTGGCCCTGTGACAAGCAGTGTATACCCTTGGTGGAATTGATTTGTGCACTCTCATGGATGCTCGTCCTGTGTTGTCAATTGCTGTGGACATTGTGCATACTCACAGCATGTTGCAGGATTGTGTTGCGCAGGGTGATGTCTGATGATGGATGGTGGACATACTGTGGGATGTGGGCTGGTTGTAAGTTAGGCATGCTGTAACTGGTGTGCAGCTGCCATCATTGCTATGGGGATTGGTAGTCATGTTCAGTTAGTGATGCTTTGGGGCAGAGTGTTTTACGATGTGGGCTCTGAGCTGGCTCCACAACAATGGCGCCATGGTGGTTTGTGCATCTCTCCCCCATTACACTGCCATGTGCCTGTCATGTGACTTACCAAGCAGCCAGGCAGTGTCCTGCATGTCGCTCCATGTAGCGTGGTAGCGCGGAGTTCCGCAGGACCATTGAGTCATGAGTTGATCCGGGAAATCGGGCACACCAATGTGTGATGATCTTGCTGAAGTCGCATACCATCTGTACATTGATGGAGTGATATACCTTACGATTTACACCGCCTCTGTGGCATGCAGGACCACCAATTCTACATGGGTGCAGTTAAGTGCACCAATACAATTTGGCATGCCTGCCAGTTCATGGAAGCCAACTTTCGTGTCAAATATCTCCTGGGCAGTCCGTGGTAGGGTTATGTACTTCCTTGAGTACTTCAGGAGGGCATGCAGCACTTGGTTCAGCATGCAAGAAAATAAGGGTTGTGATATGCCGTGCATGTGCCCCACTGTGTGCTGGTAGGTACCTGTGGCCAGGAAGTGGAGCACAGACACTACCTTCAGTAGAGGGGGGATTGTGGTGCGTTTTTCAATCAGGCTGACAATGTTGTTGTGTATCATGTCCACAATGGTGGTGATGGTGTGCCGGTCCAGAGGTTACAGGGTGTGGATCTGCTCAGGGGTTAGGTTGAATGGACTGGCTCTGATACGAGGGATTGGGGCTGCCTGTGTGGTACCACTGGCTGCACTGGTGGGGCTTGCTGAGCCTGTCTCACCCTCCTTCTCCTCCTGCGTCTCCTCTGTGGTGTCTGTTGTTGCTGGTGTAGCAATGCAAGCATGTCCTCCAGCCCCAGTATTGCTACTACAAGTCAAATCATTTTGCTTTGGAAAGGGGTGTGATGTGTGGGTGTGCTCCTTTTGTGCTGGGCCAGACTCCATTGCCTCCACCTGTGCTGATTGTGTGCACCTGTGGCAGTTTGGAACGCTGCACATTACTGTTTGCGGGTGGTTCGCGATTCCGGTATTGCCAGCATCCCAGTATCCCTTATTACTGCCTTCATGATGCCAGTATTTGCATGTCCGCATGACTTGTGATGTCCCCCTGTTAGCGCCATCCCGGTATTGCCTGACCAAAGGACTGTGTGGCCGCGTGCATGCCGGTACGGGGGAGAACGATATCAGCAGTGGCGCTAATACTGGGTTGTTGAGTCGGAATAGCCCGGAATGGTATGCGGTGCCGGTAATCCCTTTTTCCATTACCTCCAACCTCGTAAACCCCCCATAGAAATTGACACTCTTAAAATGATCCTATTACATAAAACTCTGTAAAAACATATAAAACATGTATCTCACAGAACACAAGAAATACAAACAATGTGGGTTGGTTCTTCTAATAACTGCATCAACACTCCGTGTGATACTTCACACTGGAGTGATTTTCCTTATTTTGAAATGTTATTGTTGTTTTTCTGAACTCAACTCGCACACGTTTCTGTCCCTAAAGCACAGACAAATGTAGGACATTCATCAGGGGTAAAACGTTGCTTGTGTTTTTAAAGGTGATAAGTCTTCTTTCCTATCACTTCTTTTCTGCCATATATGTTCAATAAAACATACCCTGTAGGTTAAAGACACACAATTAACAAGTTGACTTTTATCATTTTTATCTTATCATTAGACCTAAATAGAGCACCCCCGATCCACCTAGGGGGCTAGATATGTTTCTCTCTTACATACCTTTTAGAGTGTGGTGAACATTTCCACAGTCTGTCATACACCAATAAATGGTGGTAGCAGGGAAGATTTCCTTTTCTTAGGGAATATCACTCCAACCTTTACTTCTATTCTATACGACACAGAGACACAAACAAAAAATATCTTAAGATTGAATGTCACTATCAGGTCTATTCTATCCCTATAAAAGATGTCTTACCAGTAAAGGTTTTACATAGTACTTATCCACACTTCTAGTATGCCGTCATCAAAATGGGGATGAATATGTTGCACCAAAAAGGTTCTGAAAGAGATGGAAACACAAACAGAAAAAAAGGCAACACAGCATCTAAGTGTGTATATTTAACCAATGGGTCTCCACTGGCATGTGACCTTCTAAACAAAAGAAAAAAGGGGGGAGCAGCTAAATGCACTTACTTTGAAAAGTACCACGCTGCTCACTTTTGCTTGTGACTAGGTCTCGATACTAATCGCTTCCACATGTGGGAGATAAAGGAGTTTTCCTCATCTTCACCTTAAAGGATAAAGAGAAGGACAACAAGGAAAACATGTTTTTCCCTGGTGAAAGATATATTTTGCAGGTCTCAAGAGCCACACATTTTAGATATTTGTTGAAATATTGTTACTATAAATCTGACTACACAGAATTCTGTGAGTCAGACTGAGAAAAACAGGATGGAAACTGAAAAACACTCACCCTCAAACCATGTTCACAAAACGGAAGGAATCACTGTCCGTTGTTTTTGCAGTCAATTGACAGTTAAAAATGGCTGCTTTAAATATCTGCGTACACGCACATCATAACGCGATGACGTCATCAAGTCCTTACATGCCGACGTCATTGCGTGCATGGCATGCGTCGCGTCAACGTCATGATTCTCCTATCCCCTTCCCAATGGCCATAGGGAAATGTAGTTTCCCTGTAAAAAACGTCTGTCTTTTTTCGAATTTAGTTCTAATGTGGGTACAGACATAAAACAGACTATATACCCCAGGATCAGTCTTCCTAAAAAGGTATACTATTTATTTCTGAGTGTATGTGTAATTGGTTTGTGGAAACCACAGAAAGACCATAAATGTAAACTTTTTGGAATATGGCAGTGAAACCTCACGATCTCATTGTATGTCACCAAAGTATACACCTGACATATCAACATGCTGTCTCTAACCATAAAGTTACACAACCACCTTGTTTCAGCATCAATTCATGGGCTCTAGGTTTCATGCAATGACATTTAATGGACAATGTCCAGAAAGGCAAAAAGGGAAGCAACAAAGTTTTACCAATATAAAATTGGTAAGATTTCATATACAGTTGGCCTCATTACGAGATTTGCGGTAAAAACCAAATCTTACCAGCATGGAGGCAATACCGCATCCGGGTAGCGCTGACGCCGCTAACAGCGGCCGATTACGAGAATGCGTGCACGCGCATAGCGCCATGCTGGTAAGGTCTGTACTGGCATGCCGTTAACAACCATAAAACCCCTGTTAGCTTCATCAGGCAAAGAGCTGACACCTCCTCCGCCCATGCCCACCCCTAAATAATGGGCACCGGCTAACGGGTCCAGCAATACCGTGCCCGGCAATACAGGAACTGGAAGTAACGTCATCGCGCTGGAATAGGAAATGCATTGGCGGCCAGCTTGAAAAACACAATCCATTGCAATCCTCCAGACACAGGACCTGGATCCACAAACCAACACTAAAATCCCTTGCAAATGCCTAAGGCTATCAAGAAAGGTGCCTCCTGTCAGCGAAAGGTGTGCTTCTCGGAGGATGAGTTGAATATGCTGGCAGACACTCTGGCCCAGAATGGTGAAGCAAAGTGGTCTTCGCAGCATACCTCAGGCAACCTGCTCAGCTTAAAAATAAAAATAAATGGGAGGAAGTGGCCCGAAAGGTCAGTGAGGTCGGACCCAGCCCCCACCCCGTCAAACATATAAGAGTTGGGATGACCTGCACCTCCATGTGCGGAACATTCTTTTAGCCAATCGGAGCCAGGGTCTGGCAACAGACGGCGGGACCAACTCCCCCATCAAGCTCACCAGATGGGTGGAAACATGTGCCAGTACGATTGGCATGGATGCCATTGAGGGAGTTGGAGACATGGAGCATGGAGTACTGTCATCGGCAGATGGAGATGAGTGTCCACACAAACCACTGGAATCCAAAGCATGACGATGGACCACAAATGTGAGAGTGACATAAGCCAATGCATGGGCCATCACACACACATGGACACATCCCTGTCTAGATGCTCTCCTGAGTACCGTCACATTAACATGCATGCAGCATTCCAATGCCATACCTGAGACACACCCCACAAACAGCTAAACGGCATGTGCTACACTGCACGCAGTCCACAACACAAAGGCATGTCACAAAGCATACACCTCCTTACACATGTGAGAAACCGATGTATGCCTGAATAACCCCCCCAACCCAGCCCCAAGCAAACCCCCCAGCACACCCTACAGAGCAGCCCCAATAGCACACCACTGGAACAGTCTGGAGGAGAGGCAATCGAAGAAGCCTGGAGCCCCCCAGAGGACACACATGCATTTGGCCCCTCAGCAGATGTCCCATCCACCACAACAGGCATCCGGGATGGAGAGTTGCGCATGGCCCAAATGGAGGGGCAGGAGCTCACAGGGCTCCTGAAGCAGTATGTTTCTGATGGTGCCTTGACAAGGCAGGAGGCCAGTGAAAACACTGCAGCCATTACAGCAGCCATGGAGTCAAGTACCAGGTGGGTTTGCGAGGAGCTGTCAGCGGTGAGGCAGGTCCTGGCCAGGATTGCCCAGGCCTTGGAGGCTCAGCATCCGGCCCCAACAGTGGAGCATGCAGGCACTGCATCATCATCAAGCTACACCAGAGAAGCCCTCTGCATAGGTCTGCACGTACCACGCATAGCTCTGACATGCAGGTCCCGGAGGCCAACAGAGGCTGCCAGTAGCTGGGGCAGCCTGCATGTGTGGACTCATTTTGACTCATGTTGCACTGACTATGATTGCACACCATGTGTGGGGGAGTTGTGGGGGAGTGGATGGGGGTGGGGGTGTGTGGGGGAGTTGTGGTGAGAGGGAGAGGGGGTATGTGGGGGAGTTGTGGGGGAGTGGTTGTGTGGGGGAGTTGTGGTTGGAGGGTGTGGGGGCTGGTGGTGTGTGGGGGAGTTGTGGGGGGAGGGGTAGGGGAAGGGGTATGTGTGAGGTGGAGGGTAAATGCACTTTGTATATATTACCTGTTTAATACACCCATTGTGTACAAAAGAAATCACATGACTGGACATTGCTTATTGTGTATGTGCGCTTTATTGGTTTATAGTGCACAGTGTCCATGTACCCACACACCGAGTGCCCAAATTCCCACATCCATGGCACCCTCTGCATCCATGTGTCTTAGAATTATTGGCCTATCAAAGACTGGTGCACAGCACATCCCTCATGTGCATCGCCACCTGGCTGATGTGTAACCCCTTCTTCATCATCCTCATCCTCACCTGATGGTTGTTGGTCAACGTCTTTCGACAGAGGCACGTTCCGTCGGATGCACATGTTGTGCAACATGGCACATACTATGATGATCTTGGCCACCTTCTCATGCCGTACAGGCGTGCCCCACCCGAACTGCTGAGGCAGCGAAAACGTGCCTTCAACAGGCCAAAGGTCTGCTCAATCACCACACGGGTACGGGTATGGGCCCGATTATAGTCCTCTTCGTGCCTGTTCTGCGGGTTCCGAACAGGGGTGAGGAGCCATGGCTTCAAGGGATAGCCAGCATCACCTGCATGGGAGCAAAATGAGGTATATGTGAGTCAATTCCTACCATTATCCCTGTACTTATCACTCTCATGCCTGCAGATATTTCTTGTTCACATGCACAGTCCCTGGATGTCTGCACACATGTTTATTTGCCACAATGTGTGCTGTTCCATGGTCTACAGGTGTGGCTTGCATTGTCCAAATGATGCAGGGGGTCCACTTCCTTGCTGGTGTTCATGCACTGTGGATGCCTACCACTGTATTTGCAATCATATAGGTGATGTTGAGTGAATCGTAAGTCTTTTTACTAGCAGCATTGCCACAAGTTTCATCATGATTAGTCATTCATCGGTTATAAATTCCATGGTGACATGCAGCGCTACAGTGGTGGTGGGCCAGTGACAATCAGTGAATTCCATTGGTGGGATTGATTTGTGCGCACTCATGGATGCATGTCCTGTGTTGTGTTTTGCTGCGGACAGGTACATTGTGCATGCTCACAGCTTGTTGCTGCATTTTGTTACAGAGTGTACGGTCTACTGATATGCAGTGGACCTGCTGAGGGATGTGGACTGGTTGCAAGTCTGTCATATTGGCATTGGTGTGCAGCTTCCATCAATTCTATGACGTGTAGGTGTCATGTTCAGTCTGGGATGATTTGGGGCACAGTGTTTTGCAGTATTGGCATTGTCCAGTCACCATCCCAATCTCACCGGGGTGGTGTGTGCATCTCTGCCATGTGCCTGTCATGCAACTTACCAAGCAGCCAGGCACGTCATCCAGCACGTTGCTCCATGTAGTGTGGTATCGTGGAGTTTCGCAGGATCATTGAATCATGAGTTGATCTGGGATATCGGGCACAACAATGTGTGATGAACGTGCTGGAGTCACATACCATCTGCACATTGATGTAGTGGTATATCTTATGATTGCAGTACGCCACCTCCATGGCATGTGGGACCACCGATTCCACATGGGTGCAGTCAAGGGCACCAATACAATTTGGCATGCCTGTCAGTGCACAGAAGCCAATTTTAGTGTCAAAGATCTCCCGGGCAGTCCGTGTTAGGGATATGTAGTCGCTTGTGTGGTTCAGGAGGGCATCCAGCACTTGGGTCAACATGCGTGAAGAAAATAGGTTGTGATTTTCCATGCATCTGCACCACTGTGTGCTGGTAGGTACCTGTGGGCAGGAAGTGGAGCACAGACACTACCTTCAGTAGAGGGGGGATGGCGGTGCAGATTTCTATCAGGCTGACAATGTCGTTGTGTATCATGTCCACAATGGTAGTGATGGTGTCCCAGTTCCAGGAGGTACAGGGTGTGGATCTGCCCAGGGGTTAGGTTGAAAGGACTGGCTCTGATGCAAGGGATTGGTGGCTGCCTGCGTGGTACCACTGGCTGCACTGGTGGGACTTGCTGGGCCTGTCTCACCCTCCTTCTCCTCCTGTTGTAGTTGTTGTTCAGGGTGTAGCAATGCAAGCATGTTCTCCAGCCCCATATCGCAACTGCAAGTGGGATTATTTTGGTGTGGGAAGGGGTATGGTGTTTGGGTGTGTTCCTTTTATGCTGGGCCAGACTCCATTGCCTCCTCCTGTGCTGATTGTGTGCACGTGTGGCTGTTGGTAACACAGCACATTGCTATTAGTGGGTGATCCACAATCCCGGTGTTGCCGGCATTGTGGTATCCCAAATTACTGCTTTCGAGATGCAGGTAGGTACATGTCCGTGTGACTTGTAATGTCCTCCTGTTAGCGACATCCCGGTATTGCCGGCCCGAAGGGCCATGTGCCTGCATCCTTGCCGGTACGGAGGAGCACGGTCTCAGCAGTGGCATTGATACCGGGATGTCTTCTCGTAATGGGCCGGAGTTGTATGCAGTGCTGGTATTCCCTTACCAGCATCGTTTTTCCATTACCGCAAATCACATAATGAGGCCCAGTATGTCCACATGGATTGATTACTTTCACAGAACTTATATTTCCTTACATTTTCCAATCCAGATACCGTTTATTGGATTCATTATCTATACCTCCTCTTACATCAATATGGCGATTCGGTGTCGCTAACGGGTTGATTGAACACGCCAGTATGTACCATCTAGGCATTATGCCACTCAGTATTTTCATTGAGACCCTGGATATGACTCTTCGTCAAAAAGATTAATTTCTGTTCTAGGCTCAATAATGTCTTACTAATTTGTTCCTGTGTTTTTCCTCGCATATGTTTCAAAATAGTTCACTTGAAATCACTGCACTTATGATTTTTTTCTAAGAAATGTTTAACAAGTGGTGTTTGATCTATCTTGTTTTTTATACAACTTTTATGCTCAATCATTCTTGTTTTACATTTTCTGTTGGTTTTACCGATATAGATATATGGACAGGGGCATCCACCTAATTACATAGACCACGTTCTCTGTGTTGCAATTTGTGTGTTCTGTAATATTCCATTCCCTTTCTAAACCCAGATCTACTGTTACAGTCTTCATGGTCTGTGCACACATAGTACAATTACCGCATGGGTGGTGTCCTGATACTGGTAGTAGCCCCCATAATCTTGTCTGGTGGGATTCATTCTCTTTACTATTCACAATATCATTCTTCATCACTAGATTGCGCATAGTAGTGATTTTTTTAAAAATGCTACTAAGGGTTTGTCACATTCCCTTGTCATAACTTTATTCCAATTCTTATTGATAATTCCCTTGATTTTGTAGGACAGATTACTGAAGGGATTGACAAATACCAGAGGGGTCTCCTTTGTGTCCCTGTTTCTATGCAGTTGTTGATCTAAAAGGTCTTCTCTATTATTGTTAAATGCCCTCTTAGTTGCTTTTTTACTTGGCGTTTGGGATAGCCCCGGTTGGTCAATTTATCAATTAGGTTGTTCGCCCCATTCTCATAGGATTCATTAGTGCTGCTTTTATTTTTAATGTGCAAAAATTGACCAAAAGGTAAATTATTTTTTAAATGTTGGGCATGGTGGCTGTTAAAGTGGAGGAGAGCGTTTCTGTCAGTGTCTTTAGTTTATGGTTTGATCAACAAAGTACCTTGCTGATGATATATGGAAATATCCCAAAAGTTCACTAGATTATTGCTCATATTCATGGTAAATCTGAGATACCTGTTTTGTTCGTTCAACCACTCATTGAATTGATTTGCCTCATCTTCACTACTCTTCCAAATAACACAAATATCATCTATGTATCTCAACCAACATAGAATATTGTCTTGAAAAGGATTCAAATTACGGTAGATGACAGTCTCCTCAAACATATTGACATACAAGTTAGCTAAATATGGAGCCATGATGGCTCTCATCGCTGTTTCTTCTACTTGTATATAGAATTGGCCCATACACTGAAAAGAAATGTTCATGAGGGCCATCTCTGTGCACCACTTAATGAAAGAATTGGGAACAGGATGATCATCTTGCCTTCCTTTTCAAAAGAGTTTCTTCTACAACCTCCAAGGTCACTCGTTGAGGTATTTTCATATATAGAACTTGTATGTCCAAACATAATAGTAGGCTTACATCTGGATTGAACACACTGCCCTCAATGCCATTAGTGTCCTTAATGTAGCTTTTCATACTGGGTATGAATGGTCTGGGGTAAAAGTCTACATACTTCGATAGAGGCTCTAATATTGAATTAATTCCTGAGACAATGGGTCTCCCCGGGGGTTTTTCCAATTTTTTTTTAATCTTGGCCAGTACATAAATATTGGTACTCTGCCATTTTCTCTCATATGGTATTCCCCTTCTTGTTTGCTGGTGAGTTTTAATTCTACAGCTTTAGTCACTTTATTTCTAATAATGCTGGATAACTCATTCCTGGGGTCCCTATCTATTTTCTGATAATGGTTGGTGTCAGATAGTAATTTTAAACACTCTTCCACATAATCTGTTTTATTTAGCACCACTATCTCACCACCTTTATCTGCTTGTCAGATGATAATGCCCTTATTTGTACCCAGATATTTGAGGATAATTTGGTAACTCTTACTCAAATTGGAATGTTTAGGAATGCCCTTAGTTTCGAGGACCCGAATGTCTTCCATGACTTTCTTTTCAAACAGTATGGACTCCGGAGTGTAGGAGTTGGATAGAGCACAAAACGTGGTAGGATATCTGAGTCTGCTATGGTTATCAGTTTCACTAAAAGAGTTGTTCTTAAAAAACTCTTTACGACGGACTGTCCTGATGAACTATTGGACTTCAACTCTGAATTCAAAGGGATTGTGGTATTTTGATATCACATAATTCAAACCTTTGTTCAGAACAGATTTTTCTTTATCGGTCAGTGAGTTCGTGGAAAGGTTCACTACCAACCCCTGTGGCTCCTGGTCTGCATCCGGTCCGGAGCCCATTGTCTTTTAGCATTGCCTCTTTCTAAAAAAGGCTGACGTCCATTTCTACCTCGATTATTGCTTCGTGTGCCTCTTGGGTCTATTATCTCCTTCATTGTATTGCCACTGGTGCCTTATCTATTATATTCTTCATTATCATCAGAAGTCCCACTTGAACCATATGAGGTATTCCTAAAGTGCACTCTACGATTCTGTTTCTGATTTGAATGTTGTCCTGGTCTGGGATCGCCAAATTTGTAATCATTATTTGTATATAGGAAGGCTTTTTCATGAGTAAAATTCTGCACATCCTTTTTCATTTGCTTTACTCATTCTGTAATTGTCTCAGTCTTGAAATCTTGCATCTCTTTATGTTTCTCTAGACTATTCTTAAATGCTTCTACTTCAAATTTCGTTTTTGAATTCTTCCTCTAATGATTTTAAGTCAATTTTGATTTTCTTAGCAGTTTCCTGTGCTGTCTCTATTATTAAGATAAGCCGGCATCGGCAACATTTATTGGAAATGTAGCTGTTATGCTCACCTGGTCTCTGTGGAGGGGAACAGTTGCAGCCCTCCTGGAACTTGAATCACCCCCTTCAGGCCTCTCCCTCTTTAGAAAAGCTGTTAGCTGTGGTACGTGGTGATACTGCTCCTGTGAATTATGGAAGATAAGCTCTCCATCCAAGTCTGGCAGGGGCGAGTCGAATGAGATCTAGTTCCTTCACTGATCCCTGATAAGGATAGTTGAGTCCAGCTGCGACTAATCTTCTCCTTATGATTGGTAAGTCTTTCTTTAGCTCCTCTGATTCTGTTTGTTCTGTTTAATATCTTTATATGTTGTTCCTATTTATGTCCGCAATAATGTCTCTCTTATGTTTTCTTCCCTTAGATGGAAATGCAGCCTCAATGCAGCTGTGAGACGCGAGATGTAGATGGATGGAAGATGGATGCAACCACAATGTTCGACAGCAGGTAAGTGATGGTTTAAGGAAAAGTGAAAAGTATGGTGAAGCACAACCTTAAACTGACTTTTTTCGATGCCTAACCTTGTCTTCTGTTTTTCGTTGCAGGTGCTTCTGTCGACGATGGAGCGTGTCGCGCTGCGGTGCCAAGATGAAGATTTCGGCGTTCCAGAAAGTGTAAAAATGAATACTCAGTTCACCGAAGAGATGTAAAAGTAAGAACAGCTTCCCCCAGTTGGTAAGTATGCTGGCAGGAAGCAGGATCTTCAAAGGCAAGTGTGAGCTCAGGCGATGATGAACGTTACGCTGCTTCAAAGTGCAGAATAACACGAAGCGTGCGTCTTGAGGATCGGGGCAGCTTATATAGCTGTGATTGTGGGCACGCCCATTAGGGCTGGCTTACCAGCCACGCCATGCCACTCCTAGAGAGTGAGCATGTGCAAAGGAAATCCATTAGCAGCCACACCCAATAATAAACTTGGGGCTGCTTAATGGATGGAATGTTCAAGGTTAATGGATCTGCTTAATGGTTGGAATGTTCAAGGTTAATGCATCTGAAGTGCTATGTCCATAATAAAACTTTTTGGTGTTAAATGGATGTTCTTGTTTACTTTTGTTCATGAGCCTGCCACCAAAGGTACCAGGACATTGTCCTCCCAGGCATGCCTGTGCCCCTGACTTCATGACCATGACATTAGCTCCATTTAAGCTTAAAGTCATTGTTATCTAAAAATAATCTATGTTCATTTTTTACAATGAGTCCTTGTGGTAGAGCCTGATTTTTGACATATTCAAGAATGATAATGGCAGGTAGTTCAGTTTGTATTAACCTTTTTTCTCAACTGAGTAAGTTCATCCCATTGATCATCTTTGTTTAGAATGTCTAGATCTTTATCCAGGCCCATTATTGGCAGCAATTCCATAAGTTTGCATATGTACTCATCATTATAAGCTAAACATTTTTCAGATTGGGAAGCCATCTCACAAACATTTCAAATGGTCTCAAAAGTGTCCTCTGTTAGATCAAGAAAAGAAGAAAAAAAGGGGTACTTTGGCTAAACAAAAGACTCCAAGACCTATTGGTCTCCAAATACACTATTCTCAAACGGCATGTACCATGCTATGGGGATCATATACTTCTTACCACATGGATAAGATATATATTATACAAAAAGAAGATATATTGACATGTGTCTGAAACACTGCATGGATAAGACAGATGATATATCTAAAAAGTACAAATTCATACATGAACATTAAACCATTTTTTTATTATACATATAGAAATTGACACTCCTAAAATGATCATATTACATAAAACACCATAAAAAACATATAAAACATGTATCTCACAGAACACAAGAAATACAAACAATGTGGGTTGGTTCTTCTAATAACTGTATCAACACTGTGATTTTCCTTATTTTGAAATGTTATTGTTGTTTTTCTGAACCCAACTTGCACAATCTTCTGTCCCTAAAGCACAGACAAATGTAAGACATTCATCAGGGGTAAAACGTTGCTTGTGTTTTTAAAGGTGATACATCTTCTTTCCTATCACTTATTTTCTGCCATATTTGTTCAATAAAACATACCCTGTAGGTTAAAGACACACAATTAACAAGTTGCCTATTATCATTTTGATCTTATCTTTAGATCTTAATAGAGCACCACCGATCCACCTAGGGGGCTAGATATGTTTCTCTCTTACTTACCTTATAGAGTGTGGTGAACATTTCCACAGTCTGTCACACACCAATTAATGGTGGTAGTAGGGAAGATTTCCTTTTCTTAGGAAATATCACTCCAACTTGTGAAATGTGTTATCACCAAAATTAATACTTGAAAACACCAATATCTTTGCTCCATTTCTTAGAAGAATGGTAAACGTGTCCTTTAGGGACTGAACTGTACCTACCATAATCAAAACAGTTACAGTTACACCATTACCTAAGAAACCAGAATTAGACCAACAGGATCCTGTAAATTTAAGACCAATAACGAACTGCAATTTCTTGTTGAAAATACTGGACAGGGTTGCCACTGAACAGCTCCAAGACTATGTGGATAGAAATGATCACCTGCACCCCAACAGTCGGGTTTCAGGACTGGCCACAGCACTGAGTCGGCACTATTAGATCTGCAGACCGAGATGCTGGGTATACTAGACAAGGGCAAAACAGGCCTACTGATCTTATTAGACCTCTCGGCAGCCTTTGATCTGCTTGATCATACGAGGCTCCGAGAGGCCTTGGAACTCTCAGGAAACTGCTCGCAAGAGGCAACTGCGTGGCTATCCTCTTCTTTACAAGACAGACAATCCAGGATCATCTGGGGCAATCAGGCCTCCAAAACCAAACCAGTGGACTGCGGAGTCCCACAGGGAGCCAGCTTCCCCCCCCTGCTATTCAATCTGTACATGCGCTGCCTATATACTATGCTGACCCAACTTGACATATTCTTCACTAACTTCGCCAACGACACTCAATTGGTCTTCGAGCTTAGCGGAGACTATAAACAAGACAGCGAAAAACTAACATCTATATATAACATAATTGAAGGCTGGATGAAGGTTAATTGGATGTGCCTAAACGGTACCAAAACAGAGCTCATGATCTTTGGCTCTTCAAATGCCAGGAAAAAAACAGAACCCACTATACTCCTCATTCAGTATCAAAAATGCTCAAATTATAACATCAGAAAAAGTGAAGACGCTCGGAGTCTATCTACAGGCCTCACTGGGAGCCGAGGCTCATATAGCCTACTTGAAAAGAAACTGCCAATACCACCAAAAACTACTCAAAAAAATCAGACCTCTGCTCAATCAGAAAAACAGCACCACCATAGCCAGAGCCACAATACTCTCTCGACTTGTCTATGGCAACTCTTTGCTCCTGGGCGCAAACAACAAATGCCTGAAGCAATGCCAGGTGATTCAAAATAATGCCTTTAGGACTATCACGGGCAAGTCAAGAAGGGAACATATTACAAGCGACAGAAGAGACTTGCACTGGCTGGCTATTGAGGAGAGAATTATATTCAAGTCTCTCACAATGGTCCATCGATGCCTATATGGCAAAGCCCCTGCATACCTAAAAAACAATTCAGCTAAAAAGTTGAATGGTCTTGGCAAGGCCTTCTCGGGCAGAAGTATCCTTCAATGGAACGAACTACCCATGACCCTGAAGGTGGAAACAAACTACACACACTCAGAAAGAAACTAAAGACTTTTCTAATCAAATACATTCTTGGCCAGACAATCAATAAATCCTAGTACACTGCTGAACTGTCTTATATGTGTGGTTATACCACTGTCCCGTTCTCTGTCATTATCTGTTCCGCCTTTTTGGAATGCGCTCTGATGCGGGCTATAGCGCTATACAAAAAAAAAAAATACATAAATAAAACCTTTACTTCTATTCTATACGACACAGAGACACAAACGAAAACTATCTTTAGATTGAATGTTACTATCAGGCCTATTCTATCCCTATAAAAGATTGTCTTACCTGTAAAGATTGTAGATAGTACTTATCCACACTTCTAGTATGCCGTCATGTAATTGGCATCAAAATAGGGGTCAATATGTTGCACCAATTAGGTTCTGAAAGAGATGGAAACACAAGCAGAGAAAAAGGCAACAAAGCCTCTCTAAGTGTGTATATGTAACCAATGGGTCTCCACTGAAAAAGGGGGAGCAGCTAAATGTACTTACTTCAAAAAGTACCACTCTGCTCACTTTTGCTTGTGACTAGGTCTCGGTTTCCCCATACTAATTGCTTCCACATGTGGGAGGAAAATGAGTTTTCCTCATCTTCACCTTAAAGTATAAAGAGAGGGGCAACAAGGAAAACATTTTTTTCCCTGGTCAAAGATATATTTTGCAGGTCTCAAGCGCCAAACATTTTAGATAATATTTCTTGAAATATTGTTAATATTAATCTGACCACACAGAACATCAACAGGCGATGTAAAGTAAAACCTCTTTCATTAAATGCTGCTAAACCTGTTGGAGCAGTTACAATACATGACAAAGAGGAATCTGTTACATTTTGGATCATATATCTTATTGCATTCATTAAAGAAAATGTACTTGTTCCTGCTTGTCCCCTAACATACAACAATACAGGTTTGTATTGCACACAAGAGCATTCACGCTTGTCATGCAGTAAACCATGCAAGAACCTATCTTTAATTTTATAGTAAACTTCTGTTTATTCTATATTAAGTTTACTAACAATTTCAATACATTTCACATCTGCAACTTTACTTTGTTGCATTGTAATTTCTACTTCCTCCATAGCAATCACAACATCAGTTTCAATAATTGGCTCACCAAGAACATTTTGACTTCCTGCTGCAGAATCGTGACTGCCCTCGGGAGTCTCTTTTGCCAATTCAGCTGCCAAAAGTTCTCCTTGATGTAGTTCTTTCTCTAGTAACTCCAAGTACTGCTCACATTTTGGATATGTAATTAAACATTTTTTTGCCAAAAAATATTTTTCAAAAGTTTCAAATTTTCCAACTTATTCACTCTCTGGAAAACATTGGAAGAACATCTGCAAAAGACAAAAATAAAATAATTCCTTTTGCTCTGCAATTTGGCAAGACAGTTTCATGTGGTTAATGAGACTTGCATTTTCATGTTTCACTAGACAACCACTACATCCATGTACTTTGAACCATCCTCTGTCACTGTTTGCTTAAATATTTCGGTATGGTAGCATTGTGCTACTTCATATAAACAAAGATCCTCCAAAATTTCAGATGGATTTGGATAATATGTATCAATCAAGTTGGTTTAGAAAATCTCTGTACTATCAGGTGCTGCTTCAGCTAACTGCTCAATTTCAGTCAAAGGCTTCAATACCCGATTTCTAGTATAAGCTGGTCCAAGACTTAACCAAACTACATTAACGCTACGTTCAAACAGAGCAGCCGATCTGCAGCTTCATAGCTATCATCCTCTCTATGTGAAAGCATTGTGACCCAAAGCTTACAAGCTTCTGATTGAGACCTTCATCTGATGATAAATCTTCCCATATTTCAACTACATTGCCCTTTTCTGCTTTTGTCATGTATGCTGTAATTTAATGAGCAACAGCTATTGAATCATCAGCATTCTTTATTTCTTTTTAAATAATAGGTATTTCTACGGTGACTTACCAGTAACATGGTGTTGAACAGATGACATTAAACTATTCACTCGACCAACTGGTGTCACAGGCCTTGGAAAGCCAAATGTGCAAATCTGCACTACGTGTAGTAGGTGTCTTTACTTTTGTATTTTCTTTGACAGTACTTTCCAAATGAATGCTTTTGAAACCTGCCCACCTTGTTCCATAGATCAGCATTCATGTGCTGATCTGAAATATGACAAGTAACATATTTTTCAATGGACTCCATCACACACCCATCATTTCCTTGCCAATCTGAGGAGCATCTTTAATCCACAGCAGCATATGTATATGTGGAGCCCCACGTGCCTGGTAATCTTGCCTCCAATGGAAATGTTCCACAGGGCCTAGTGGACCATTTTCTTTATTACATATGAAGTGTAACATGGCTAATAATCTGTAATGAAAAAAAGTGATACACTTACATGGTCCTTAGAACACAATTATCCTTGTGTCACGTGTTCTATGTTGTCTTTAGTTTCCCTAATCCACTCTGAAAGATCATTCCAACCATACTCTGTACAACTTGAAGTCACAAACCAGGTTGGAAATCCCAAGTTTCTTATCATGCATCTAACCTTGGAGTATCTCCTCTACCGATATTCTTTAGTTCCTCTCAAGAATATGCAAGAATATGCATAGGTTTGGCCTCTAAAACTGAATTTTTGCTTTCATCTGTTGCAGCATATCACGTGCAGAAATATTTTGAAATCTATTTCCAATCTGAAGTGTATGAGCAACAGCATAACATAATGTTGAACATTCACTTGCATACAATAAGTGGAACATATATTCAACATTGGTGCTGAATAGATTCTTATACAACGATATGCTGAAGCAGAGATTCGCATCTCCTGATCATCCAATCTCCCTCCAGTACCAGTTGGAAAAAGCATAGGGAAGCAACTGGCTTCTAATGTTATTTCGCTGATACTAATTGGTGTACCTTTCATTGGTTTCATTTGATACATGAGTGTAGAGGATGAATAGTGTAATGTTCATACAAACTATTCCCTTCTGCAACAGATAGACACTGAAACTGACCGTCACTGCTTTTGTTTGTTGACTCAACATCAAGCATAGACAAGTCTTGTACAGCCAGACTGAATTTTTATAAATCATTGTGTTCCAATAGAAACGCCAATGCGTTTTTCACTTTTCCAATATTGATAAGCTGTTGCTAAATGCTCTTATCTTTAGTGGCGACACCATTTACTAAAACAAACAAAGAATCTGCAATTTCACGCTTCAATCCTAGAGTATTAACATATTCTTCCAAATTCAAAGATAAATACACAACTTTGCCTCTCACACCTTGCACTAATGACTTCTTAGGAATATTTTACATCTTTGATTGCAATATAACAATAATTTTCAAAGGATGAACAGTTTGCAAAGCAATCACTTCAAACATGTTCAATTTTTGAAGCACAACATGGATATCAGGCACAACCATATTGTTTAAGATACTTCTTGGTGGAATACTAGTTTGATTATAAAATCCAACACAGTGTCCACAAACATAAAGTGCCTCACTTGCATCAAATCGTTCTTCTACAAACAAATAAAGATAAAGTTCTTTCCAAACATCTTCTACAGTGTTCTTAATTTTGTTCTCAAAATACACTAGTTGCACTTGAGACTTATAAAAATGTGTTGACAAGATATGCAAACAATGCCAGGTCTTTCAGTAGAAGACAACTCAAACATTGCTATAATTCTTTTATACTGTTGAAAAAATCTGATCCTTGGAAAGCATAGAATCATCATTTCCACTTCCTGTAAGTGTTTCATCTATGTACACATACTCTTTTAAAAGCATCATATTTATCATATGCATTGTAGAAACTAAACTTTCTACAGTTACACTCAAATATATTTCTTTTAAAACTGCAAGCAACATACTTGGTGTTTTGCATTCATACAGTTTAACTAGAAGGAATCTCATTTTAGTATAATGTGCAGCCAGCATCCGTATATGATGAAACTGACTCCTACATCTACTTTTATCAAGACAAGCTAGAGAGTGAGTCACAGTCATCTATTCTTGGTTGCTTCTTGATCTGTCTTTGAACATTATGATTTTTGTGCAAAACTTGCAAACAACATTTGTATAACTATCCTCAACATTAGAAATTGTTGCATTAGCTACAGGATTTACATCTATAGATTTAAAAACGCTACTTTGAAAATAATTATACTGTTTAAATCTACTTCCCTGCAGACTACCCTTTCTTATAGCTCGCTGTTGTTGTTTTCTTGATGGCACCTTACAATAAAAACTGTATTAAAAAATAAATGAAATGTTTAAGTTCACGCATTGTGTTTCTTCATATTTTCCATTAAAAATATAACTTTCAAGCCCAGTCTGAGAGGTGGAGATGGTCCGTCAACGCAGGATTTGTAGGGCCAAGCGAAACAAGACACTCACTCACAGCTGCAGAACATAAAAACTCAAGTGTAATAGTTATTCATACCCTGGGATTATCCTGGTTGCGGATAACTTTATTTTTTCAAATTCCTGGCAAGATATATACTGAAGTGGAGTATGCATCCAATCAGAAAAATAAAATATACCACCACGATTTAAATCAAAAGAGACTTGTTCCCTTTCTAGATGACAACAAACATTTAAAAAAACTGTTCCAAATTGGTCATCATAATTCAAAAAGGAACCTTTAAACTAAAATGAATACAACTACTCAACAAAACATATCAGCATGTCGATCCTTCATCCACTACCTATCCCCACTATACTACAGTTTGAATGGCTAAGTCCCCTAGCAGCGCCATAAAACTACCCTACCAAACCTAAGCAATAACACAGTAATCCCCATACCACTGTACACTTCTTAAATAGTACCTCACATACTCTACACATAACTTTAGAATACATATCCCAAACAAATTCTAAATAGAAGAAACGTTCACTAGAAACAACATGACATTTCTTCATTCACATTCATAAAGGTGTTCCAAAATAATATCGAACGCATCGTTGCTTTAATATACCAACCAACTATTAAATCATCTATGTTATGTTCTCAATTTATAAATAACATGATGAGAACACATAGCACCTAGATAATGCACTGCCACGTAGTTGGTCCACCCAGCTCCAGTTTTCACACCTCACAAGCCTCTACTTAACAGCTAAATGACAAATCTAAGCACACAACATTAAGAATATTAGTGTTGCCATAACTAGGCTCTATCGCACCCTTGCTTCTCCCAGCACCCATTTAATTACTCAGCCTTAGCCACCCTCAACAAAAAACATGCAAAATTAAGTACCTCACTTTATTCCACCCATTTCAGCATAATAACAGAATAGCCTAATTCATTATCCTGCCTTTCACCTACAAACTAATAACTACTACGGCTAATCAAAAGAAGATATCAGCATGTATGTCCTTCCTTCACTGTTCATCCCCAATATAGTAAAGTTTTAATGGCCATTGCCCTAAACAGCCCCAGAAATCTTTCTTAACAAACCTCATAAATAATATTGTTTCCCCCAATCCACTATGCACCCCCATTAATTTGACATCTTATACACCACATTACACATTTCTTACATTCCATAATAATTCGACATTCACACCACATTCGGAAAAAATGGGTGTGATATGTTGAAACCCAATACATACCATGACAGAGAAAACAGGATTTTGAAAAAACAAAACAGGATGTAGATAACCTGATACAAGAGATGCTGGAAAATCGGCCATTTGGTCTACCTGCAATGCCAAATATAGCACATTAAACCACCAGAATAACCCCCACCACAAAGGAGGTGGGCATGACTGCCAAGTGCTCTGAAAGGAATTAGAGGTGCATCCACTTGACCCGCTGTGGATATGACAAGCCTACCTGTACCTCAGATAAGACTCAGAGTACCATGCAACCTGGTGGCACCCTCCTGCGGTATCATGTGGAGCTGTCCCTAGTGATTACAGGCATGAAAACATTCATGCAACAAATGGCCCGGCAAGTAAGGAGGAGAACATGTTGGCCACATATACCCAAGGTCAGACTGTCCCCATAGGGTGAAACAGAGTAAAAAATCAGGAGACCGTATTAGCTGCAACAGCCCACCATCATCTACATACTTCAGCTCATTGAGAGAAACCTTGAATTAAAAGGAAACATACACAATGCCATGTCACACCATTCAAAGTTGGTGGCTACACACCATTGTTTTGAAACAGGCTCCTCCCAACGCACTGTTCATGGTTCATGACCTGATACAGGCAAAATTTTCACACATACTCACAAAGGTGGTAATAGCTCATCTACACCATGCAACAGCACACATGGCTACCCAAAATCCCCGGGCAACAGATGATATAAAAAGATGATTTTAAATCATTGAACAATTCCCAAACACCAATGGTTTCCTGTACTACACACATGTGCGATATGCCATGTGTGTCACCCATTGGGAGGAAGCATCTCTTCCACAACTGTAAACAATAGAAAACCCAAAATGTACAGATTACATGTGATGAAGACATCATCTCCACACTCTGTTTCACCAGGATCCCTAGGTCCATACAGGGCCTCATGGTACTGTGAAACAATACCCTGGATGCATATATGGCCACACACATGGGATAACTGATATGTCTTCTTGGTAAGTGAAACATGGAGAGTGACAAGAGTGTGACTGAGGAGTTCAAGAGTAAGTGCCTGCTTGAGGTGGAGGGTTGAAGTGGGAGTGCCTGTGAGAGTGAGGGTGATGGGACAAGCCTATTTGGAGGTGGAGAGTTATCATATGACCTACAATTATCAAATATATCCCCGAGAACATACGAAATGATATGATACGATGAGTCATTTATAACACATTTATAACACAAACACACCTGTACACAAGTGTTTCTATGGGAGCAAGAAAAGGAAGCAAGACAGTGGAAGGACAAGACAAACAATCTTACTAGGCCTTATGTCATTCAGTTTATGCAATTGCAAGAACAAGAAGTTCAAACGGAAATGGAAGAAACAAGTGCAAGGGAGAGGGGAGGGGAAAACAAGGCACAAATGCTCTGAGTAAGTGCAGCCAGGACAAAACTTCTCTGCGTAGTACAAGGAGACTACTGAGTGCTTTTCCTCTTTCAACTACAGTGGTATTATTCTCAGGAATTGTGTCACCTGTTCATGAAGAGATGCGTAATGTACTCAGTGCTTTATTCAAAGATGATGATGATGATGATAAAATGTCTGGAGAAAATCAGCCCAGCATATACTGATACCATATGTGGTAAAGAGAGTTTACTGGATGGTTAGTAACAGTAATTACTGCATGTAAAAACACAACAAAATTGCATCAGAGAAAACCAGTAATTTATCATTGCTACTAGAAGCAGAAACACCATATATGCTGAATTAAACACCTCAGAGGGCAGCCAGCATTTGAGTCCAATCCATCAATAATATGAGCCAGGGAAAGGCATCAGTTTTCAGGATGCTCTGCTTAGATACCTGTCATTAGCAAGTGTACAATAAAAAAAAGGTCTCTTTAGGATGACATTTATGGTTAAAGCCTCTATGCCCATCGTATGCACTCATGTGCAACATTGACAAATACAGTATAAAGTAGTTTATGTTTGTACAACATATTAGTAAAAACGATATGCTGTGCAACCTGCTTTAAAATACTCTATTGCATCAAAAACTAAATGCATTAAGGGTACTGCTTTTGTGAAAGTATGCTGAAATTTACACACATTAGACCCAATTTTTCTACACTGTTCTCCAGGGTAGAACCTTCTGACCCCATTGTGGAGGATGTATGTGCTCGTAAATTCAAAAGATCCCCCATTTACGCCCCACGTCTTTACAAAGTCAACATCCAACACTCCTCTCAGCAATCCCGCAATAAAAAGAAATGCCCCATCTACACCTCATCTTTAACTGCTTAACTAATGTGGAATACAATTGAACAGCTCATATACCATGTATAACTTACAAAAAGCAGAATGTCATTAACTGACCATTAAGTTTGCCAACTTCTACTATGTCTGTGCTTGGGACCATACATTTTTCAATGATACACCTAAATGAAAAGTGAGCTAATCGTATACACCACACTACCCACTTCTTACATAACATTACAATTCTTAACAAAGCATACACATAATACAAGTAATATATACATAAAGCATTCATGACATAGGTGTAAAGAGAAAAAAGCAGCATAATAATACATTGGCACTGAGTTACTCCACCCAGCTCCAGTTTTCACACCTCACAACCCTCTCCTTAAGGACTGTAAATCAACTTCAGATAGACAGCTACTGCTGTCTACTCACATAACTGTGCTCTGTCACAGCCTTCATCCTCCTAAAACCCATTGAATCAGTCCTTCTAAGTCATCTTCATCCAATAAGATGTAAAATGAAACACCTCACCTGTTTCTATCTATTTACCTATCATTGGGCCAACAGCTTTCACCTACAAACTAATCACTACTACTACCTATCAACAAAAACATCAACATGCATGTCCTCCGTTCACTGCCATCCATCCCCACTCCACTAAACTTGCAATGGTCATATGGCATGAGCCGACCCAGAAAACCATGTTAGCAAAGCTCATCCAGAGTACTGTTTGCCCCAACCCACTATGCACCCCCACTCATTTTACAGCACTCTATGTCAGTTCATTGCATAACAACCTATTGCCTTACATAGCACAGAACCCAAATAGATTCATGTCTTTCCAAAGCACACTGTTTGCAAGCAAATTGGAAAAATGCCAAATATGATTGCTTGTTATTTCAAAATAATGACTGTGGAAATCCTGCAGTATAAAATAAAATTCCCATATACTATCAAACCCTACCCACTTAGCCACTAGAAATTCTCCTTTTTCACTTCATAATTTCACAATTCTGACACAGTAGAAAATCACTACTATATGGTCACAATAAAACAGCTTAACATCCAACTACAAAGCACACACACTGCCACAATGTTTGTCAAGGGTAGAGTTACACTGCTTGGTTCACACTAGGGTTTCTTATTCACACTCATTCATATATATATCACATCTTCCAATGTCAATGAGAAACAACTTATATTTACAAATATATTTTCTATCAAACATACGCATAGCATACCATGTCAAACTGCCTCATCACTCCCCTAAAAACACTGAAGTAAAATATAGAAAAACCTACTTTGCAAACAATACTTTTAAACTTGACCAAATGAGACACCTAAACATACTTCACTTATCTTACAAGTACAATAATTCAAACTGTACATAAAATATATAAAAACACACTATCATTCACCTTCAGCTGCTACAAATAATGAATCAGACTTCACCAGAACTAAACTCCGAACATGTGCACACTCTGAGTTCTCGAGTCAGAATGTCAAAAACTCACAAAAATGTCACTTTCATGTTTTCTTAATTCAATAGCACAAAAGAGGACTGTAGAAAGCACACAAGTAACATGGCAAACACATTTTTATTTCAAGCTATATCAATCAATAAACCCCAAAATAACCCATCAAAGAATACTTTAGACAATATGTACACAGTACATTAAAAAAATCTTTTATTTTTTCCTCCTTTTTCCAAATAACATAACCGTTGCTATAACCCCAATTACACGATAACAATCCACCTATAGACACTGTTACGTGTACATTTTTCAAATGCGCTCAAAAACAAATATTACAAAGATTTCAAAATCAATTCACATTAGCCTTCAGGTGAGAACATCCAAACAGAAACACATATACACATCTGAGCTAAAACATCCATAATATAATGTGATCACTACACCAAACAGATTCATACCCGCGGCTATCAAAGACCATCAAAATGTACGACATGTAATTGGAGCTTTCATACCCATGGGTCGAGTCAACCGCCAGTTGTCGTGGCTACCCGTAACATTTTTACAGATTCAAGATTTCAGCTTGTCAGTATTGACATATTGACAAGCTGTACCAATTCAAACAACATAAAGGTACACATGAGGGCATGGAATATGAAACTCATGTGAAATTCTGAATTATAAAATCAATGGACCTGAAGGCTAATGTGAATTGATTTTGAAATCAATGGAGCAACATTATCAATGCATAGAAATTGGAATTGTTATACCCGCTGCTAAGGCGATAGTTATAAACGTGGCTTCACCCGCAAAAAATACACAACGTGCCATTTGCTTGCTTGTACCCACAGCTATAATCCATCTTACGGTTGGTACTCACAGCTGAGATACATCTTACAGGACACAATGCTTCATTGCCGGCTACTGTAACCACGGCTATTTTTACCAACATATCACCCAAAAATATATTTTCAATCAGAAAATACTCTTTACCTCTATGATGATTCAAAACATTTCGAATAACTTGTTTGTGTTCATTATTTAGATGATTCATTAATTTTCTTTTTCCCAAAGAGAAAAAAAAACTGTGCTCCCTGTCAAAAATATATCTCCACAATCGTAGCATATACCTTTCATTTCAAACACTCCATCTAAAAAAATATTATAAACCTAAAAAAACCTTATAAGCCAATGCTTTGAGAACTCATCACCTATCTCCAAAACATCTCTATTGACCCCATTCTCAAAATATCTCAGTCGTATGAACAAAGAGATTCATCTGCAGCCACCCACCACACAAATAATGAACAACCAATCACAAAGCATACACAACAATTCCACCTTCTATCCTCACTAATCATTCCTCCATTACAAATTATAATTTTGAACTCTACAAAAATGGAACAGTAAATGCAATGGCTGGAGGGCAATTACCCTACAGAGTAAGAAATAAAAAAAGTAGACTTTGGAAACAATGCTCCAGAAGAAAGTACACCACAATCAGGATTGTGTAAATACATTCTATATATTCATGTAAAATGAGACTAAAAATGATCGTTAAAATAACAAATATCAGTCACCAAACACATATATTTAATATACCTATTATCAAACTATCAGATGTATATACAACCAACACACATATTTTAAAAGTGTATAATATCTTCAATTGTTTAAAACATTTTCAAATATTTTCAGATGAAGAAGTGATTCAAGTCTCAAGAAGATTTAAAAAGGAAGCACAACAACAAGGACCCACACATCTAATTATGGATTCCTTGATAGTATTAAAAAAACTATTAATGAATATTAAAAATGTCATGCTAGGGTCTTGGCAATTCCTGGATGTCATTCTATCAGGGGGTTGTGATAACCAGAAATGATTTGTTCTTGTAGTGCCTTATTCGGTAGATGTAAATGCCCTCTGAAATACGGGAGTTGGGTCTTTGTTGTGTAATGTTCACCTTCCTTGAATGGTCCAGTCTTGTAGAGCCTCAGTGTTCATTAGGAGCCGCATTTCCTTTTGGAGTTCGTCCAGAGATAACGTTGTTGTAAGTCCTAGTAGTTTGTCACCTGGAATAATGGCCACCGGGTCTGTGTTTCAATATGCATTCTCATCAGTACCCATGCAGGATAGGGCGTTGGCTTGTCCGTTCTGAACTCCAGGTCAGTACGTGATTATGTAATCATATTCTGCAAAGCCCATCAGAGGTGACGGGATAATTGAGCCTTTGCTGTCTTGAGGTATTATAGGTAGTGATGGTCGGTGATCACTGTGATTGTATGTCTGGCACCTAGGAGGTAATGCCGCCAAGCCTTAAAGGCTGCCTTGATCGCTAGGAGTTCCTTGTCTGTTATTGCATAGTTAAGTTCAGGTGTAGTAAATTTTCACGACCAAAAGGCCACGGGATGTAACTGGCCTGTTTCGGGATCCCTTTGGGAAAGAACAGCCCCCATTGCCATGCGGGATTCATCTGTTTCCACTACATATGGGAGATCTGGGCAGGGGTTTCGTAGCACCGGGGCTGAGGTCAATCTTTTCTTGAGTTCCTGGAAGTCCTTCTCCACCTGTTCTGTCCATTGGAACAGTTTGTTGTTTTTTCGTAATGAAGAAGTGATCGGGTGTAAAATCTGGGAGAAACCCGGGATGAATCGGTGATAAAGGGTCACAAAGCCAAGCATACATTTGGCACCTTTGACTGAAGATGGTGATGGCCAGCTAAGGATGGTGTCTACTTTGTGCATATCCATCCGGACGCCTCTGGGAGTGAGGACAAAACCAAGGAACTCGACTTTGGTGACAATGAAGGAGCATTTTTCAAGTTTGGTGTATTATTGGTGCTGTCGGAATTTTGCAAGGACAGAGCAAACGTGCCTGACATGGTCCTGTTTAGAAGAGTACACCAAGATGTCGATGTAAACTAGGGCACATACGTCGATCAATTCCCATAGTACATCGCTCATGAAGTACTGGAACGCGGCAGGAGCATAGCAAAGCCCAAAGGGCATCACCTGATATTCGTACAGCCCATACTTAGTACGAAAGGCGGTCCTCCATTTGTCTCCATTCTTTACACGCACAAGATGGTATGCACTCCTGAGGTCCAATTTGGTGTAACTTTGGGCATCCTTGACTTGGTCCAGAAGTTCTGGGATAAGGAGTAGAGCATAATGGTTTTTAACTGTTACCTGGTTTAGTAGGCGGTAATCGATGCACATTCCCAAGTCCCCCTAATTCTTGGGTACGAAGAATAGGGGCGAGGCTGCCGGGGATTTGGACGGGCAGATAAAACAGTTTGCCAGGTATTGGTCCAGATATGACTTCAAGTGGAGATTTTCAGGTTCGGTGACTGCATAAATTCGACTACACTGGATTTTTGCACCAGGTACGAGGTCGATCTGACAGTCATATGGCCTGTGAGGGGGTAAGGTATTAGCCTGTTCTTTTTGGAAAACATCTTGGAAATCATGGTATTCTCTTGGTAGTGTACTTGTTATACCTAGTACCAATGCCTCTTTATCTTGGACAGATGTCTCTGGCTCAGACAATGGCATTTCCACTTAGTAGCACGTTTGAGCACACTCATTGGAGAAGGATAATTTCTTGGCTCGCCAGTCGATGTTAGGATTGTGAGCCACCAACCACAGCATCCCTAGAATCACCCGGAACTGAGGAGCCTTGATATGGTCAAAGGCAATGGCTTCCGGATGTCCGTCTTGGCACATAAGGGTCAATTCTGCTGTGCTTTGAGTTACAGGACCAGAAGCTATCTCTGTGCCATCGATAGTGGTAACCTTCTCAGTTGTCGTTTTCTGACAGAGGGGAAGCCCCATCCTTGTTGCCAGGCCTTGGTCTATGTAGTTACCAACGGCTCCTCTGTCTATGTATGCCTCCACAGCATGCATCCGAGACGGTTGTTGGTGACTGATCAAAATCACAGGTAGGGCAAGGTGTGAGGTCTGTGGCTCTTTTCCTTCACTCAAAAAACAGACCTCTACGCTTGCTGGGCCTGGAAGTTTTCCGACTCTTGTTCTCCTCCTTCATTCTCTGTAGCTCCACAGTTCTCCTAGGGGGTTTTACGGGCCATTCTCTGAGAAAGTGACCTATTTCCCACAGTACAGGCATAATTGCTGTTGTCTCCTTTTGTCCCTTTTAGCCTTGATTAATGGGCTCCGTACCCTCCCAATGTGCATGGGTTCCAAATTGTTTTCTGATGAACGCGGACTGTTCTCATTTGAGCGTACATACACAGTCTGATTCTCTGTTCTGGCTCGATCTGTCCTTCGATCTTGCAGCCTGTGGTCTAGCTGCACCACTAGGTTGATGAACTCTGCACAGTCTTTTGGCGGGGTTACCACCTGAGCTAGGACCTCTTTCAATTGCACCCGTAATCCTCGATGGAATAACGTTGTTCCATTCTCCTCATGCCACCCAGTTTCAACAACAAGTCTGTTAAAAGTGGCGATATATGTTAACAAATCGTGGCTGCCTTTGCAGAGGGACAGAAGTTTGTTATCCAGAGCTTGGCCCTGGGTATGTTGGGCGAACAGCTTCTCCATCTCCAGTTGAAGCCCCTTGAAATCGCACAAGAGTGGGTCATCCGGCTTACTAACGGTATGGACAAATCTGCAGCACTGCCACTCAGATATCACAGAATGAAGGCAACCCGCAACTGATCGTTGGGAAAGGCTCCGGGTCTACAAAGAAAATGGAGGTGGCACTGGTTCATATATACTGAATATTTTCTTGGGTTCCCTGTAAAACGTTCCGGTGGGGCCAAAGGAACTGCCCCAGGGAGGACCACCTTCACTGGATTGACAGATGTGGCTGGAACGACAGAATACTTCCGGTCAACAGAAACTTCCCAGCCTTTGTTTGGAGCAATTGTCTGACTAATTCATCGGTGCAGTCCTTGGTGACAATCAACTCCCTCCTAAGGGCGTGGGTCTCTTGCCGGGCGGAGTGCACCTTGGCCCCTAATTCTCCCTGTAACTGGGCTAGTTGGTCAGTCTCTGATGTTTCCATGATGCCCAGGTGGATGTTTTAATTGAGGCTTTGCATTCTGTCACGCTCACCTGGTATCCGCGGGGGCACCACACGATACTGGATGGAGGTCTAAGTCCAATCCCGGACTCCTCTCTGCTTGGTTATGTGCCAGACATTGGGTAGCACCTATAACAGGAGAATGGAGGGTTAAGATACTGGTTCTGTGATAGGTGAACTCCCACCTCCCTCTGGTCCAAATCCCCTCTCTTGGGGTTATTGCTCACCTTAGGTTTTTGTGTGTTGAACTCTCTGTCCTGCGTCTGGTTGGTTGGTGCGGGCGTTCCGTGGACCTAGTTGCTTCACTGGTCCCTGTGCCCTTATGTCGGGTCCAGACCGGCTGTGACTCTGACTCTGCTTGCTGTCTTCCAGGTGAGTTACAATGTCTTTTCCGTCTTTATTCTGTCTCTTTCTTTCCCTCCGTTTTCTCTGTCTTCTCTGCATCTTGCTCCACTACGCTGTTCCCTAACAATGTCTCTTTTTGTTTTAACAGGGATGGTTGCGATCTCGGAGTTGCCGCGCCAATGGCAAAGACCATGGTGAGTTATTGATGCACAGAGCACTGCACTGTTTATTGGTGTTAATTGCTAACCTGTGTTCTCTTCTCTTCTTTGTACAGGTTGCAGTGATGTTCCGGAGTGATGAGTGATCGAATCGCTGCTTGCCCAGATAAGTGCTTTGTTGTGCTGACCTTGTTCCTTCTCCGTTGCAGGTTGCAGTGAAACCCGGAGATGGGCGAGGTAAGAGAAGTGCAGGGTGCTGCCAGGACTTGCTGCTTGCACAGGTAAGAATTGTTATTAATGCTGTCCTTGTTTATTTACCTTTGCAGGTTGCGGCGAACTCCGGAGATGGCCGGGGTAAGCGAAGCGCAGGATGGATTCAAGACCGATTACTTCACAGGTAAATGTTCTTGCTCGCTAATGCTGTTCTTATTCTTCCAGGTTATTAATGGAATCCAGATCTAGGGCTTCAGGATCGGGCCGCCGGAGAAGCAGATGAGCAGGAGCTGGACACAGTGAGCGTTACGCTGCAGGAGTGCAGAATAACGCCAAGCGTGTTCTGCTGTTTGGGTGTGGTTTAAATAGCCCAGGTAAAGTAGTTCCAGGCCAAGTAGTTCCAGGCCCAGCCACACCCAAAACACTAGAACGCATGGCTTGGTTCTAAGGAACTGAGCTGTGTAATAGGCCTCTATGTTGGATTAAGGTCCAAAACTGGTATTGCTTTATTCCTAATAATGAGCCTGGCGCCAAAGGCACCAGGACTGACTCCATGTATGTTTCTGATGGAGTTTTAAGGCCCTTGTGTGTGAAGGGTTTTAGCCCCACTGCTGCCAGGGGCCTGTTATACCTGAGGGGGTCAGGGGCATGGATGGTGACAAAATCTCTCCAACAACTCAACTTGCATGAGAGCATTATAATACAAACAGTGCATCCATTTTAAGCTATAATATGCCTTCAACTAAAATCACCCAAATTACCTCCCTTCCGAGTTACTAAAGAACATCTATGGCAAAATGGTATATTTGCTTTAAGATCTAAAAGAAAATGTAATAACTCTGGGAGTACAACGACCAATAAATCAATCTTTGATTATACTAGTTAATGGTGTCCCAATAAAAGACAAACACATGTGGCAAATACTAGTCAGCTTAAACAATGTTAGACAAGATCTAAAATATCTAAAAGAAAACAATGAACACTACAAAGATATAAACATAGAGGAAAACGTAAGAGAAACCACCCACATTATTCAACACTCACCAATAACTGGCCAATTTGAACATGTAGATCCTGTTACTGCAGCCAACATTTTAGACTAGTATACAATTCACCCACTACACTCCAAAGACTCTAATGACAATGCATTAGAAACATATCAAATGGATCAATCCAAAGGATCCCCAATAAGTATATGGAAAAAAAGTTTAGAATCACGTTGTTTTCCTCTACTCTTTTCCAGAGGAAAAGGAGGAAGACATGATGAAAGGTCCACGCAAATTAGTGCATCAGAATATCGGTCTTTAAGAATTTATTCTGAAGACCCCAGATTCGGACAAAATATTGAATACATTTTCCACTTCCTCTTTGAAAGTGAACTAGCAACTCCATCTTATGGAGTTGCACACATATTAAAACAGGCTCTAACTTTTTAAATATACCCGCTACCCAACTGCTTCAAAAAGTAAAAGACAAAGATTAAGTTTTGCAATCAAGTATCATAAATCTCTTGGCAAACATGCATGGTACAAATGAATACTGGTTGTGACATAACACTGATGTACTTTGTATGCTAAGGAACCTAGGTCCACCCACATGTTTTGTTACATTAAATTGTGCAGAGTACGCATGGGATGACTTGCACGACTTCTTACATTCTGCAAACCAAAATGAAGACGGAATATATATAAAAACACCAGGAGAACTCTGTTCTCTTGACCTTACCAATGTATCAAGGTACTTTCACCATCGCTTCATTGCCATTTTGCATTTTATCTGCAATAAAACGACTGCTCAGAGAAGGGCAACACTTGTGTTGGAGAAAAGAATATCAATCGAGAGGAGCACCACACATCAAAATGCCTTTGTGGATAAAAGATGCTCCTAAATTTGGCCATGATATTGACTCCATGATTTAACAGTTTATTGAAAAATGCATTATCTGCAACATCCCTTCAGAAACCACAGATAGTGACCTACATACACAAGTCTTAAGCTTCCAAAAACATAAGTGTGCAAAATACTGCTGAAGTAGATATCAAAACAAAGGCAAATACTATACCAAATGTCACTTTGACTTCCCTAGACCAGTTTGCCAAAAATGACAAGTAAATAGCTTGATGTGTTCTGTTAGATACAGCGTAAAAGGCAAATACCCTAAAAATACATACAACATTAAAAGGAATTAATCATCCAAGTACATTATTGAATACAATGCAATCATTGCCCTCTTGGGGAATGCAAACATAGACATACAACACATTGCAGACAATTCTACTGCAGTTGCAAGATATGTCAAAGCCTATTTCACCAGAGCTAAAAGACCCCTGGGATGACATATCATCGGACAAAACACTATCACAGAGATTGTACAGCTTTAGTATAATAATGCTCTCCCATAGAGAATGCAGGTGCTACAAAGCTGCAAACCATTTAAAAGGTACAGAGTTATATGGCAAATCTGAACAGATCGTCTGGCTGAAACTTGGACCAGCTTCATCCCAAAAAAGAGAACTTAAATCCTACCAAGAGATGGAAAATATAGCCACAAATTAGCTGAACAGCCAGGACATTTAAAAGAAATAATTTAATTGACACATAATACTCAAACAGAAGTACTGCTTTGGAAAACATGTGCCTGTATGACATTGCCCAAAACCACAGCTACAAAAACAATGTCACACCAAATGACACAACTGGCAAATAATCAGTCTCAATTTGTTAAGGAAGCATAGTGAAACTCACCAAACCCAGTCTAATTATTCATCTAATGTAAATGTACACAACATAGAGAACTCTATTGCATGGTCCTACTCCAAATATTTAAACCTTGGGAAAAGATAAAAAAAAAGTATTAGGTGACTATGACTCATTTGAAGCTGCATTCAAAGCAAATGAAAGCAGTATAACAAACGACAATTCCAAAAATTACAACGGACAATGAACGCCAACAACCGGAAGAAATTGAAGCTCAACTAGACAAAGACAATCCAGAGGGCAGTCAACATGCCCTTACAGGAAGCCAAGAACAACTTGGAGAACCACTCATTCTAAATGATGCAGAAATAGCCATGACTGAGATAGAAAATACCATAAAACAATCTGAGGAAGACTTGTCAGTGCTCGAATCACAGCTAAATGATGATGAACTCACCATGTTTCTATAAGTCACTCAAGAAATTGAACATGGTTTTAAACATGAAACTAAAACATGTAGCTTTAAAAATTATAAATCTCTGCTCCTGTATGTAAGTGGTGAACTGGTTCTAGTAAAACATTCTTAATTAAAATAATCAGCATATTTCTACAAATCTTAACAAACAACAACTGTTTGGCTGTATTAACAGCCCCCACAGGTTTATCTGCCTACAACATAGGAGGTGTAACTTTACACCGACTACTGATCCTGCCCATGGACCATGAAAACAAATTAGAATACTACAAATTATCAGCAGAAGCTGCTACTGAAGTACCAAGAATTCTAAAACAAATTAAAGTGCTCCTGATAGATTAAATAAGCATTGTTTGCAACCTCATGTTGGATTTAATTCATCTCGGAATGCAAGAAGGCTAACTACGAAGAACTGTTTGAAGGAAAACATGTTATAGTTTTCAGAGACCTCCTACAGTTAACACCAGTAAAAGGTTAACCTATTTTGAAGACATTAGGGCACAAACAATGCCGCAATACCCTCGGCAGCATTGGGAATGTAAATCTCTGGCAACATTTTCAGTACAGAGAACTAACTCAAAACATGCGTCAATCTGCAGGCCTCAATTATGCTAACATTTTAAAAAGCATTAGAACTGGTCTGCTTACTAAAGATGCAAACTAAGACTTAAACAGTAGACTAATCAATGAGCTATATGGAGGAAACACATATTCTCCTGCTGTCATGCAACAATTAACTCAACAAAATCTAAAATGTATGTCCTTAATTCCAACCCTTGCAAGCTGTAAGTAATTCAGTGAGCCAATGTTGAAAAAAGAAATGCAACCCATACTGCATACCAGCTCCACGGATAAACTAGAAGTGCATGGCATGACATTTCCTATGGGTCAACAAGCAACATCAAGACTAAATAGCTTACAAAAATGTATCTCCAGCAAAGGTGGATTGGAGAAAATATTGACTTTGTGTCCAAACTGCAGATTAATTCTAAAACGTAACCGTGACATAGAACAATGTTTAGTCAACAGAGCAATTGGTACAGTTGTTGGCTTCTAAACATAGCCACCTGACAACAACATTCAGTTTGACAACTGCCACTTTTACAAACTTGAAGAAGTTAAAATAATTGGCCGGACAATAGCACATTTCCTTCTTTTCAAAGACATGCATGTACACAGAGAGCAATTTTATCTATCTCTTGCATAAACTGTCACTATTCACAAATCACAACATCTACATCAAGCATTGATTGAAATTGGCAGCACAGTCGTACAAGAAGGTATGAGTTATGTAGCACTTTCACATCTGCGTACACTCAATGGTCTATTCCTAGTTAACTTTGATGCAAACAAAGTCAACGCTGACATTCCTTGCATTCTGGAATACAACAGGATATGGACACTATGCATTCCCCAACTAGATATGTACCCTCTACCTTAAAAAAAGAAATCTTTAAAAAGACAAGTAATATAAATAGAAGCTATAGCAGATATCCCAACAAAACAAATAGAAAAAACAACAACCAACTCAGTCTGAATTTAAGAATATAACCATAAAACAGCCATACACTAATGTTGTACCAAACATAGTACTTGGGATGTACTGTTTATGAGGGTCTAAAAAAATGAATATGTCAAATTGTATACAACTACAGCTTTTAAACTATCTTGCTTAACACATTGTACAGTTTTATTTCACAGAAAGTAAACTGGAGATTACAGCATCATAATGCTACAAAGCTAAGTAGCCATAGCATTTATAATCAAATATAAATTTTATAAGTGCTATCCACAATTGTACTACAATCATAAGTACCATATACAGTTCAATTACATAATTCGCCATATTACAAACACTTTTTACTCCAACTACATTACCTATAATTACTACACATATATTACTACTATGGTGATGTTGGCCATACTCCTAACTACATGACCTATAATTACTATACATATATTACTACTGTGGTGGTTGTGGCCAGTGGACCTATTTTTGGGGCCATGGCTTGCGGCCATTACCCTTGGAATCTGGTCACTGGCCTCAACCACCACAATACAATGAACTATGTAAGAAGTACGTACCATACACCATCAAGTAATAAAACTCACCATGACCACCCGCAATCAAAATGAGGTCCGTGGACACCGAAATTGACTGCAGACTCATCGGCATTTCAAAACCCTTTTTTCACCTATAAAAACCTCTTCACATTATCTTCATTCAACTTCCCTAGCCTTTGATGCTCTTTCAGCCATCAAATAACCCCACATGTCTTCCCCAACCTGTCAGTTCACTACTGCTGTGTTTGTGGACGCTACGACACCTGCCTGACCTTTTTCCACCTCCAAAAATAGCCCCCTTTCATATTTTTTCACTCCCTCACCCTTCCCAGCCCCTCGATCCACCACCAAATGTTTTTTACCATTCAATCAGCGTGGAAATGAGTCAGCTGACTGAACCCAGGTATGACTCATTTGTTTACCTACTTATTGGTTGTTTTAAAAAAAACTACTAGACAGATTTACACCAAATTTACAAAAGCACGCTTTCGAGATCAAGCCGCTGCTCCTGCTGCAAATGTGGTGAAAATCTGTCTAGAGGTTTGGGCTGTAGGCGTGAGCAACTGTAGGCGTGAGCAACATTTTTTTCCATTGTGTCTATTGGAAAAACCACACATTTTGGGATCCCCTATAACTTTTCTTCCCCTTAACAAAACCTCACAAACTTTGCAGTATCAATCTGAGGGGGCCATGTACTCTTTATGCAAAGTTTCATGAGTATGCCTCCAATGGAGGGCAAATTTATAAGCCTATCGGTTGAGCAACTTAACCATAACCACAGGGTCCTGTAATATATTTTACTTTTTTACATTTTTAAGACGCTCACACAGCCTGTGGGCATCGAGGTGCTGTTACAGTAATAGTTGCATATTTTTTTATTCTTTTTGTTAGTCTTAGTTGTGTATTCATAACGCACTAAAATACCCAGCGGTGTCTAAGCGCGGGCCCAGGGATCGAACCTGTGTTGCTTCGTGTCCTCTTGCTTCCAAGGCGAACATATTCCCGCTGAGCTATGCTCCCAAGATATATTTAAAGACTTTAATTAAACTCACCAATATTCAAGATAACTGACTATAAACACACTAGCTAAAACCCACCCTTGTGGGAAAACACAGAAAATGGAGAACATGGAGATGAAAACATTCTGGATAATGAACAAGGGGTGAAAAGGAAGACATTGCAACAATTTTACTTTAAAAAATGTATGTCCCATCCCCCAGTGGGAGAAAATATTTGGGAGTACCGGACTCCAAAAGGGCAGCACCAGGGTAACACATGCCCCACCCTGGAGAGCCACACTGTTGGCTTAACACCCTCCCCCACTGTAGGTTTACACTGTGCGATTGGAGGGAGAGATGGTTCCTGGCGGCTTGCATTCACTTCAGTAAAAAGACCCTCTGATGCCATCATTAGAATTTACCATCAACACCTGCACAGACTGCCTCCCTGAAGATTGCAAGAGGTATGAAAGCACGTTGGGAGGAAAACATCATCTGGACTGTGGAAGGTAAATTAAGCTGGGAACCAGAGTGTGCCTCCTGACCCCCCCTTAGTTTGACAAAATATATATATATATATATAGTATATATGTATATACTTTAATTAAACTCACCAATATTCAAGAGAACTGACTATAAATACACTAGCTAAAACCCACCTTTATGGAAAGAACACAGAAAATGGAGAACATGGAGAAGAAAACACTCTGGGTAATTAACAAGGGGGGAAAGGAAGAAATTGCAACAATGTTACTTACGAAACGGTATGTCTTTTGTGCAAAATTTCCAAAGGGTTGATTTTCAGTCTTTTGGGTCCCAGAAGTGGACCAATGGGTCTGGATCTCACAAAAGTGCGTTTATTGCTTGCTGGTGGTTCAACAGCATTGAACTGGGGTTCTTATTACGTTGCATGCTGTTTGGACATGTTTTGAGATCGGTTAGTTGTGCTGATCCTGGTGGGGAGTCATCGGTGAGTCTGGTTTGATGTGAAGCTCTGTGCACTTCAAAACTGTGTCAGAATGGTGAAGCTCTTGGTATACACAAGGTTAGTTTTGATAGTTAAGCCAGTTCGATGAGATGAGAACAGCTAGGTATTGCCGTCGGACACAATGATGCTACCAGAGGTTAGAGTCGAGGTTGCTTTGATGCAATGTTCCTGGCAGTTCGTGATGCTGTCTGAAGACATGACAGTTCCAAGAATTTGGTTGCAGCAACACAGCGTTTCAAGTTTGGGAGAAAGTGCCAAAGGCAGCACCATGGGTCCTTGATGTTTTAAAGGTGTGCAAATGCAGTTGACTCTGGTTCAAGGACGGTTCAAAGAAATGGGACACAGGCAGAAGATTTGTCTTCTTTGGTGCTGAGTGTCTCAATCCAGGGGGTCAGGGGCAAGCAATGTAATTTCCTCTTAATCCCAGTCCAGTAAGTCTAGCAGGCACCTGAAGAAGTATTATACCTCCAATAGTGAACATGTGCATTGTTACAGTTGGCAGAGATGGTCAGTATTGGGCTAACATCAGTCATCACCAATATTCCCTGGAGGTGGTTAGGGGACAGAGCTTGCCTCTGCTTTGGAATGCATGCCTTCACTTCACAACTGACAGATTACTCTTCCAATAAAGACCAATGAATGTGTATTGTCTTGTAGATCCAAAAGGAATAGGAGAAGAAGTGGGAGATCCTTGTCTTATAAAGGTAAATGTTCCCAGAGAATTGGATAAAAGGCCACTCGCTTTAAGGGGATCAATCCCTGTCAAGGTGGCACATTGCTTTTTTAAGTTGCATACCCAAAGTGTTCTGCTCTGGTGGAGGTGGAAGAGACAAGGGGGAAAGGGAAGCACACAGAAAACCAAGATGTAGGAACCCTTCCTCCTGTACAATCTGCTTTGTCTGACTATTATAACTCTACCTCTTCCCAAGCCTGGAGCTTCAAAGGACTGTATTATATGTAATACCTTGGTGTGAGGTTATATCTTTTGTTATGGGTGTGCCTCTTAGAAGCAAAGGTTCCAGGAGTTCTCCTGCTGAGGGCCTCGGGGGCTGGAGAGAGGTGCTACTCAACTTCCCAAAGGAGCAAAGAGAAAAATCTTTCCTGCTTATCGTCATATTGGCTCCAGCAGAGACAGGAAGTCTGGCTACTAATCCAAATAGCCTTTCCATTGCTGGTTGGAGCTCACAGGGTTGACGTAAGAATGAATAAAATCTGATGTGACATTCATAATTCAGAGTATTAATAATCACCAGACCAGTGCGCATGCGTGATCCGCGCATGAAGACCTAGTTGCACCGGCTCCCGTGGCCAACATCCTGCTGTATCCTAGCCCCCAGGCCCCTACCCTGTGCAGAATCGGAACGATACCATGGCGGTACCGCCTGTGTGCTACCCGCTCCAACCCTGTGGCGAATCGGGCCCAGAAAGGGACAACGGATGGAGGAACCCAGACAGAGTGACGCCCGCCATCTTGGCTGGTCTGAACAGGCAAGCCACCCACCTGCCTGCCTTCCAGCCTTCACAGCCCGCACGGCTGCAAGTCCATGACCAGAGTGGGAGACGGAGAGCATACTGCTGCTGGGAGACTGGCAGCGTGAGGTGGATCCATCCTGCTGCACTGCCCGCGACAGCTCCTGAAGTCGCACGTAATCCCCTTCACTTGCCCGGCCCCAGCCACGGAGATGGGGGATAGCTACGGCGAACATCAACAGATCAGGTGAGAGGCTCCACAAACTCTCTCTCCCCTAGCACACAAGGATCGAGACCTGCGGGCCGGGTGATGGCAGCGGGCCTGGTCCCACCCCACCTGCATCAACAGCCAGGTACAGGGACCAGAGGCTGAGCCTGGGCTGAAATAGACCACCAGGGAACAGGCAGGGGGGCACTCTGGAGTGCAGATCCGCCCCACCACAGGAAAATGACAGCACCACCTTTCCCGGCGCACAGTGGATCCCCAGTGCCCAGGCCACAAACCCTGCTGAAGGTGAGGTGCCCCACGCGACAGATCCACGTTCAGTGAGCACAAAGTAGCAGGTTCTGGGGGGTGCTCCATAAACTTCAGACCCGGCACTGAGATCACCGCACCCCTGCCCACAAGGCACGTGACGGGCACACTGTATCAGTGAGACCCCTAGGGTGACACTTCTGCGGACTACGGCTTCTGGGCGACTGGTGGCCCATTCCTACCTGAGGACACACCGCCGACTACCCATACCACCCTACGACCCATCCAACAGCAACCGGGTGCTGTCTGGGACCCCCCCGAATCTGCTTGACCTGGTGGACCGGGAGGCCTAAGGAACGGCCACCTCAGAAAAGGCCTATCTGCCACCTGCACTGCAGATATCTCCTCCGAGACTCTGACCACACTGCTGTGACCACCAGCCACAAGCAGGCACACCAATATCAATCCTCTGATGCTTTGAACCGCACCCACAGTGCGCACAACGCCTAACTCTATGCTGCTGGTGGACTAGGGATGAAGGACCTACCCTCGTGCTGCAGGGGGAAGCCCTACCAGTACCCGAGCAAATATAGGACCTGTCGGTCTCACCGCCCCCAGCATACGTCGGTATCACAGTAGCCGGACACACACATAGTTCTGACGTCGGGCCTCACCAGGTCCCACCAGTGGATGGAACCTACCCAGTGCCTCACAGAACTCACACAAGCAGCCTCATGGGTAAAGAGAAGGCCAAGAGACAGGCCCTACAGAGCAAAATGGACCTCTTTACAGTAGGGCCCCCACTCAGACCCGTGATGCAAATCTTGGATGAGCCTGGGGAAGGAAATCAGGACCCTCCAATTTCGCTCACCGATGTCATAAAGGTGATTGGTGACTCAAGGACGTCCTTGGAACTGAAGATCAGAGGGCTGTCCTCTGAGGTGTCCTTCCTCTGCCAAGACCCACACAATCTGTCATCCAGAATTGTTGAATCTGAACAAAGGATATCGGACAAGGAAGACACAGTTCGCCAACTGGAGCAACAACTAGCAGCAATCTCCAGGAAAGTTGACCAGCTCAAATACTGTGCAGAAGGAAGGGTGCAATGCAATAATCTAAGGATCCTTGGGATCCCGGAGAAAGAGGAAGGACCCAGCACTGAACTTTTCCTAGAAGACTGGCTGGCTCATATTTTTGCTCCCAAAAAACTGTCTAAATTCTTCTCCATCGAGCGGGCGCACAGAGTGCCCACTGGGTGACTTACCCCCAGAGCCCCATTGAGGACAATCATTGCACGGCTTTAAACTTCCAGGATCGGGACGCTACCCTCCAAATGGCCCGTGCCTCAGGCCCAATCACATACAATGGATACCGCGTTGGGTTTTACCCGGACTACACTAAGGAGGTCCAGAAAGCCTGTCAGTCCTTTGACTCTGTGAAGAAAAAGCTCCAATCCTTGTCAATCAAATACGCCCTCTTTTTCCCTGCATTAATTAAAGTCCATCATGACGGCACTACCCACCTGTTTTACAATCCCAAAGAAGAATGGGAATGGCTTGAAACTCGAATCCTAAATGGGCCTGACCTCGGCCGATCGCCTACTGGTCCAACTTGACAGAAACTGAGATCCAAACAGCCCTTGCCCCGCTCAACCCCCACTGGCCCAGAACCCGATATGGCACTGTGCCCCGATGAAAGCACCACAGAGAACGTGTTAAGTCCCCACACTGTGCTGACTGGGCTGTAACATCATTTTCAAAAGTGTTGACACTCAATGAGAATGCGACCAGCGACTTCCACCTTTCGAGGTACCATGTGAATCATTGATGCACCCTAACTTCTGGAAGGGTCTGTTGTATTAAAGGGGAGTGCTCCCAGCAGCCGCCGCCATTCTGCAGTCTTCTCGTCGCTCCAGCTCAGGCTATAGCCCTATAATGGTCCACGTTAATGTTTTCTCATGCGCCCCGTTGGTGCTAAGTTCGGGTTACAGGTACCTCAGGTTGGGGAGGAAGTACAGGGTGGGGGGCGGGGTAAGTTGTCCTTTGGGAAATGGCCGAGGCAATCACACTCACAACTCAGGGTTGGGTAAGAGCCAGAACCACTGGTGGGAGGACTGGGATGGGGCACGGGAAGGGGCAGGCTATGGATGGACAGGGTACCACCATTGGAGCGCCAGGGCCGCAGACGAGCCCTCGGACAGGAACCCAACCCCCCCTGGCGAATGTCATCTCCATATACACACCAATGGCACATGACAGCCACCTTATCCTGCTCACCTGGAATGTGAACGGACTGGCCTCTGGCTAGTCCTCCAACAATTAAATAGACACTCATCAGACATCGCTCTCCTTACAGAGACACACTTGATGGGCACCGAATGTAGATGTTTCAAGAAATCCAACTATGCAACCACTTTTCAACTTTTTTTGCCTCATAACAGAGTCCCGTTCCAACTGAGGGAACTTCACAAGGACCGGAGGGGCCGCTTCGTGGTGGTCACTGGGGACATCGGAAGGCCCTCCTGGGGCATTGTGGTGGCCTACATCCCTCCCCCGTTGGCACACAAATTCCTCTGAGACCCACAGGAGGCAATGTTGAGGGCACAGGTGGATATGCGGGTACTGGGCGGGGAGTTTAATGAGGTCATTGACATCCATAATGATAGAACGCACGTGGGCAATAGAATTCCTGATACACAAACCAAGCTCCATGTCTTTGCATCTGCAATTGGCTGCGTGGATGCATGGCGCACTCTCCACCCCACCGACAGATGCTATTTCTCCAATGCCCATAACTCCATGTCCCGCATAGACCACTTCTTTGTTCCCCGAGACATGTCACACACGCTGCAAACTGCCACCTACCTTGCTAGAAGTGTCTCAGACCACTCCCCCCTCTAGCTCACTATAAAACTGCCCCAGTCCAAGCGCCAATCCTTCTGGCAACTTGACGCATACTACTTGGGTGTCCCCGAGGTGTGCCAAGGCCTCTTACAAAAGACAACTGACTACTTTACCCTCAACAAAGGGTCCGTATCCAGCCCTGTCAAACTGTGGGAGTGTTATAAGGCAGTGCTCTGAGGGGAAGCTCTGTATCTGATCACAGCACACCGTCGCAGCCAAACCCTAGAAATCTCTGAAAAGGACGAGGCTGCGGCCAGGGCCAAAGAGGAATTCCTAGCCTCCGGTACGCCAGAGTCCAAAGAGGTGATGGTCACGGCCCAGGAACTTTTTCGGAATCTGTCACTGAATAATGCCAAGACCACCCACTTCACTATGCAAAGTCTGATCTATGCCACGTGTGACAAGGCCGGTAAGACCCTGGCCTGGCTGGAGTGATGAGACAACACCCGCGGACATGTCAGAGCCATCAAGGTGCCCGAGGGGGTCCTGCATCAAACGGATGCAGATGTAGCAAACGCCTGGGCTGCCTTTTACCAGAGCCTTTTCGCCTCCAGGGACACCATGCCCGCCAGGGGATCCCCACACTACTTAGATGCTACCGTTCTCCCCAGGCTACCATTGTTGTGATCCCCAAACCCGGGAAACCCCCGGACCGCTGCGCCTCATATAGACCCATCTCCCTCATCAACGGGGAGGCTAAAGTGTTAGTTCGGGTCCTAGCCGACAGGATTCTGCGGGTTCATGCTGGCTAAATCCCCTAGGATGAACCTGCGCAGGGTCCAATTTGCAATCAGTCAGGCCCCCAACATCAAAGAACCCCTTGCACTTCTCGCAGTCATCTTTCAAAAAGCTTTCAACTCGGTGGGGTGGTCTGCCCTGTGGGACATCATGGAGCGAATGGGGTTTGGGCCCAACTTCATGTCTTAGGTTAGAGTTTTATACACTGCCCCTGAGGCGACGGTCCGGGTGAATGGGATCTCCTACAAGCCTTTCTCGTTGGGCAGAGGAACCAGGCAGGGTTGCCCCATTTCTCCCCTCTTGTTTGTATTAGCCATTGAGACCCTTGCATTCTGACTTAGGGCATCCCCCATATGGTCTGGGTTCATGTGGCCCTGGGGTGGCGAGGACCAGGTCTTGTTCTGTGCCGACTATCTGCTTATCTATATGAGCAGTCCTAGGGTCTCATGCCCCGAGATTACCAAAATCCTCACAGAATACCAAACGTTCTGTGGGCTTAAAGTCAACAGACAGAAAGCTATCTTCTTCCCACTCCAGGGCAGGGAGGACGCGATCCCTCCGCGCTGCCCCTATTCAGTCTCCATCCAGAGTTTCATTTACCTGGGTATCGAGGGGACCCCCAATCGCGAGGACTTCCTCCGACTTAACCTCCAACCAGTGGTGAGCAGGCTGGAAGCGGACGTCGCGCACTGGCAATCCTTACCCATGGGCTTGCTGGGGAGAGCCGCCCTGTTTAAAATGCCTTCCCTCCTAAAGTTCCTTTACGTCCTCCAGAACGCTCCCCTTCACATCCTCCCCGCAACCTTCTCTAATATTCACTCCATATTCTGGAAACTTCTTTGGGGTGTGAATGAACCCTGCATCGCCTTGACTACAATGCAGCGATCCGTCTGGGAGGGTGGCCTGGGTATACCCTGCCTTCCCGCCTACTACTTGGCGGCACAATTAGGCATCTTGAACGAATGGCTCCGACCCCGCTCCCCCACATGTCGGTAATGAGACCATGTGTATGGGAGAACGAACACCCCTCCGGGTCCTATACGGAACAGACCCTGCCACGGTCAACCTCCCAGGTATGATACACCAGATACGGCTGGTGTGGAGGGGAGCACTCCAACATATTGGGTGGGCGGGACGACCAACGCTGAGCCAACCGATGTGGGGCAATGGGTACATCCCGGAAGAGGTCACTATGGGCCGATTTCCTGGTTGAGAGGACCGGGGCATACAAACCCTCACGGAGGTCCTACAGGACGGACACCTTAAACCATTCAAAAAATTACAAGAGGAGTTCGATCTACCACCCGGTGACATAAACAGACAAACGCAACTGGGACACGCCCTACACGCACAATTCCACACCCTCTCAGACATCCCTGCAAGCTCACCCCTCAAGGTCAATGTACTACACGCAAGGATCCTAGCAAAACCCACTTCGACACTATACCAGGTCATTACTGCATTCAGGGCTCAGGAGCTAACCCGCCTGCGAGATAAATGGGAATGCCTAGTGGGTCCCCTGGAGTCAGAGGAGTGGGTGGAGGCCCTGATGTTTCCCAGCAAAATAGGCATTGATGCTAAATTAAGGTTAATACAGTACAAAATACTTCACCAAACCTAGCATTCCTGGGCAGCGCTCGCTAAGTGGGTACTGAGGGAGGACACCCACTGCCCCAAGTGCCGTAGGGCGCCTGGCACTTTTTACCACATGCTCTGGGAATGTGCTATTATTCACAAATTCTGGAGGGAATGCATGCACAGAATCAACAAGGTTTTGGATAACCCGGCCCCGTTGGAACCCAAGGCTGCACTACTGGGCATCCAGGGGGAAACGGATCATGCGAAGGGAGAAACAACTTTTGTGGCCATAGCATTGGGCCTTACTAAAAGACTGGTAGCCACCACATGGGGGGCGCCCGATGGGCCCACCATTAACAGATGGACCAATGAGATGGACAGGTGTGCGTCCATGGAAAAACGCATATAAGCCGCCAGGGGCTGCCCTGGCAAATTCCTGAAAGTATGGGGCAAATGGTCTGGCATTATATGACTAAGAGGATCTCAACACCTACCCCAACGCTATTGATTGTGTCCCTCACCCCACTCCCCTGTGGAGCCACCCCCCAGCCAGCCCACCTCTCCCCACCGAACTGGCTCATGCTCATTCATGCCATGGTGACCTGACCCAATCACCACTGTCTAATACATGCGCAATGTCTTGCTGGCACGCCGGCTGTCCCAGCTCTTGTCTGAATGTGTTAATCCCGTACTTGGTTTTTTGTTGGACGGTGGGTATGCCCGCCTTGTTGTTGAAAACCAATAAAAAGAATTTATCAAACAAATTATAATCCCCAGATCAATACCCATGTAAGGCGTATTCTTAGAGATTTCCTTGCCACCAGATGGTATCATGGTTTGGAAACAGAGGTAAAGATCTAAATGCAACCACTGTCTGCAGTGACTTTGGTATTACTGGAGCTATCAAACAGGGCACCTTGCCTTGGATCCTACTCTGTACCACTGAAGAGCTGGGGCTGCAGATCAGGAGTCTGATGCAATAGGTCACAATGGTTAACTATGTTTATGGAATGGAGCTCTTGGGGAGGTCTGTTAAGCCAACCACCCTTCCTAAAATGGATTGCCTTTTCATTTTGTGAATAATAATCATTAAAATGCTAGGGCTTCTGTACCCATATCATATGGCAATCCTTTATACTTTTTGCTTATTAATGTGTAAATAAAAATATCTTAGAATTATTTTTTGCAAATGAAAAATCTTAAGAAAGTAAAGTATCCATTAAGGAAACCATACCTAAATCCAAGACACAATGATGATCATTTGAATGGGATTCCTGATGAAACAAAGAAACTGAATGACCAGGATGAATGGTGATGTCATACGAAACTGAATAGATTCCATAGATAGAAAATAATGAGACCTGAGAGGCAGACAATTTGCACTGTCTCCCCTGAAAACATTGCTGATGTGCAACAATTGTTCCTGGAACTGAGCCCCATATCTGCTTCCCAAACAGTGGCATCGCTAGGTGGAGGTCTGGGGGGGCCGGAGCCCCCCTGTGAAACCCTCTGCCCCCCTTCTGCCCCCCACCTAAGACGAGCAGTGACCATGTTCTCTCCCTACTTTTCTCTGTGCCCCCCCTACTTTTATCTTTGGCCCCCTCTGTGCCCCTCCTAAATTTGATTCCTGGTGACGCCACTGTTTCCAAAGTGATAATGGTACCAAATCCCATGTCAGTATGAATGAGGCATTTGAGAATGAGCATCACAGGTCGGATGAAATTGCGTACATTCTCACTGGTAGCATGGAGGTATTGTTGGCTATTGTTGGCTATTGAATTCTTTCCATATTCTTTTGTTGAAACCCCCAGTTTCCAATGATTAATGAATAACATTGACGGCTGGGAAGTTCCAAGTCAATGTTTTTTTCACATAGGACTGTATTATAGTTATATGACAAGTTATTGTGTGTTGTGGCTCATTCAGTAGATCAGTCTGGGGGCAAAAATAGGCATGCAGACCAGTGGACAGAGCTTTGACTAAATGACTGGACAATATGCTGAGCAAGCATCCCTTACCCTGGCTGTTGGGAGGGGTATGGCTCTCAACATAATCCTAGAGGAAAGCAGGTGCATTCATTCCAACAACAGGACACATGGGCATCATTATGAGTTGGGCGGTAGCCTGTAAATGCCGAGGTAATGATATTACTGCATCATTTAAGGGCTGGCCCAATCATGAGTTGGGTGGAATGTTACCTTTAGCTTTTTGTTGGAGGTAAACATCTCCACATTCTGCTGGTGTTTGGTGCTATTAGCCCAGCGCTAATTGCGCCGGTGCAAATAGTGCCAAAAAACCACATTGGGCCCAGTGGACCCAATTGGGGAATGGGGCTTAAGCACCTTACTGCTACTTGTGATCTGGTGCACTGAACCAAGTAGCAGTAATGCTATTATGGTAACAGTACCAAGTGGCAAGTGGCACAGCGAGTAGAGCGCTCGCTTTGACATCTGTGCAGTTTCGAATCCCTGTGGGGTCAAACTCAGCCTTTCATCCTTCCGAGGTTGATAAATGAGCACCACACACCGTGGGTAATAATAAGCAGCGTTCAGATACCTGAGGGTTCGTAGTGCTATAAAAGTGACAAATTATTATTATTAATACTGCCAATCCTGTGATAGAGCCCAATTGTGTATGCTTCACAAGCCCAATTTGGTCACGGGTAGTATAGCTCAGTGGCAAAACGCTTGTCTTGGAAGCAAGAAAATGCAGTGCAACACAGGTTTGAATCTAGGGTCTACACTTAGAACCCTCTTCAGTATTTAGCGCGTTATAAATAACCAATTATACATAATGCAAGGAATTGTAGGCAGAGGCCACGTGGGAGTTGACATTTGGCAGAATGTTGAGGAGGTTTACGCCATCTTGATAAGACACTGTCACCTTTGCTGCTGCTGCTGACAATATCCTTGCCACCCTACAAACTGGCAATAATACACTTTTTCCTTACTTTGAGCTGTACTTTTACTTTTGGTGACATGTTTCTTCAGCTATTTCCAGGCCATGAAGGCTTGGGCCTGCAGTCCAAGAAATGTGTGCATCCATTACAGATGTGTCCCAAGTTGACAAAGCACCATTTGAAGGACACAATTCCAACCCACAGGAATTGTACTTTGCACAAAAATGTCAAACGTAATCAAGGAACTCAAGATCCTTATGGATATTTGACTCATATTGGAACCACAAATCAACATACTATTAATTAAATATGTCTAGAATCTTTACTACATCAGACAGATCATGCCATTCCTCACCTTTCATCAAAGGATGCTTTCCACATAGCACTGGTTCTATTCAGAATCAGCTATGCCACACAGCATGTACCTCACCATGTCAGTGTACCTCACAAATACATTCTAACGCATCAGCAAATCTATTGCTCAGACGTTATAGGTAAAACACATATCACTCTTGCACTCACCACTGTCTACCAGTTAAAAAAGAGTCACAGAAATCAGTGATGCGTGCCAGAATTAATCCATATAAGGATACTCCAGTACTAAAAAAGATAGACACTATGATTCAACACTGATATTCTACTAGATTCTGCACCACCCAGCAAGAGGAAGCCCACAGTAATGTTTCTCATCCAAGTCAGTACTGGTGCAAAAGCACCAACACAATACTGCCAACAAGCTCTCTTGAACTATCATATGTCTGACGTTACCCTCTGACAAACCTAGCCACTAACCACTCAGGCTTGTGTGCACAAACACACATGAAACCCCACTAAACCACTCACTCATAGTGCCTTAATGCATCTCTCTCCAGATGGCAAGCAACAGAACACAACACCTCTAAAACAAACTTACAATCCACATCGTCAACCAAAGCATCCAAGCACTATGGGCGCATAAGCTCTTCTTTCCGGACACAGACATCTCGATGAACTGAACACAAATTACCCAGAAACATACATGCAAGAAGAGCTTATGCACTTCTGGTCTACATGCATCAATGCAAGAGGACATCACTCGTGCACTTAACCTCAATAATAAAACCCCACTCACAACTTTTTTGAGTCACCAGAGAACCTGGAGATCATGAAAATGGCAGCAGTATGTAGTACAAATCCTGTTAGCCTAAATGACCAGAACATGTTAGATTGGCTAATTGAGCAATGCAATATTATCAGTGTCGGCTGTAGCAGTCACCAATGAGCTGTTGATGTGTCATTCTTTAGGACGTGACAGCAGCTGCTGTCTAAGGCCTCTAGTGTGCTACAGACTTTAGAAGTGGCCATAAAGAATGTTAGCCAGCACAGTTAATCATTCAGTGAAGGACTGTTTCCAGTGAACCTTCTAAAGCTCAGCCTTTCCAAAATAAATAGGTCCCATGATTTGGCAGGCTAATTGGATACAGGAAGCATGTGGGTTATGTGGTCTCAGCCTTGTGTCAGGTCCACGCATAGCTTCAATGGAAGATAACAATGCACTCCTCCTGTTTTTGTTTTTTGACCATAATTTCAAGATCAAATTGGCTGTTTTTGAAATATTTGAAACCCCATGCAGAACAAGATAGAATTCAGATGTGTAATGATGCATTAATGGAGTAGGTGGAGAGGAAACTGTCTAGAGAACAGAGTAATGAAAAAAAAGGCATCAAGCCCTGTGCTCGTCACATCACTACCAGAGATTTCTAAATGTTTACCTTTTCCAACATCAGGTAGTATATTGCTATTGTCACCTACACCGTCTGACCAATCTTCTGTGAACACAACTGATGGTGATAGGCTGTAGGCAAGGAGCCTGTGGGATGCACACCTCACACAAATGGGCTTTGTCATTGCAGATGGGTCTAAAAACATTGGTGAGCTTCTAAATTGATATATTCATATGTAATTAATGCATCTCACATTAGTAGGGATGGTAACCACTAAAATTCTGGTTCAGAAAGTGTTCTATCTCTTCAGCATCACTAATGAGAGTTCCCATAAACTCCATAATCAGTCTCTCTGTCAGTGTACAGACTGACAGCATCTTTATTGCTTCCAGTTCCATTCTACCTGACTGCGGAAGAAGCCTTCAGTGCCCCATGTTGAACATTTAACATTCATTATTCAAATCAAAATTGCTTTGAGAAATATAGACACAAGGTTTTAGCTGATATAGCTGCTTCATTGATGATGATTTCTTGTTGCCAGAAAATGGAGTGGAGATGTTTAGTGGGGGTTGGGGTTGTAAAATAGATCACTCTATTGATTAACTGATGGTGTAGGTGATGTGTGACTGTCATATTCTGATGGCAAAGCTTGAGCGTGTGGGCTACTAATCTTCTGTTCTTGAGTCTTGCTCCTGTATCCTCCTTCTGCTATTTTAATACTAAAGAGCAGTGCTGAATGTCAGCTACATACGGAAGCATTGGCATGAGAACATTGTGGGTTATCCCCATTCCTTCCAGCTAACAACACAAGCCTTAGACATATCGGTTTTATAGCTGATGATGGTGGGTCGAAAACAGCCAATCAGAGGAAAAATAGGAGTATTTGCAGAGATATGCGAGGACACAGTGGTGGTTGGGAATAGTGGATCAAAGGGGACAATAATTTGCTAGGAAATCTTAGGAATCTGTATAAGTGTTAGGGATGGACCTAGAGAATTGACTTGAAATCAAATGCATTGGTGTTGTTTTTAATATCATGGAGAATTTCATCTGTAGGTGGACTAATGTAAAGGGAAGGATCCGAAGCTATAGGATGCACAGAGTGAGGTATGGAGAATTTGAGGAGGGTGCTAGTTCATACATTGCTAATAAAACATCAGAAGATGCTACTACCAAATGTGTTTACTCATTGCAGTTTTGCACTATGCATAATGTTCAGTCTTGTTTTCCTGCTGCACTTCCTTATTGCAAAGCTTTCACACAATTGCAAGTCTCTGCTTGTATCTTCTCCCCAGGCAGGAGTCTATCATACCATACCCAGAAGCAGCCCAGACAAAAATATGTTGGGTAATACATTATTTGTTTGTCCTCTGCCCATGCCATTGTTGTTCCCCTGCAGGAGTGGAGCCACCATAATCAGCCCCATGAGCCTTCTCATCCTCCATCAAATGTTTACCCCTCCTGTGTCTCTTCTTCTCCCACCACCACCTCCTCAAGCAACTCCTCCTGCACTGTTTCTACCTGTCCCTGCCTTGCATATAACCTCTCCAGTGGCACAGCCTCCTGTACCACCTGCTAACCCTTTGCTGATTCTTCTTGTTCAACTGCCCAATGCCCCTGAATGTGTGCCACCTCTTGTTCCACTGTCGGTTGCTCTCTATCTCTGCCTCCTCCTACCGACCCTCCATATCTTCTCCCAGCTCTTGTGCCTTCTGCTGCTGCCCTCCTACTCACCCAAAGACGGAATGCTCCCAATGTGACCCACTTGTTTCATAGCAATTGTGGGGACGGGATGACTGAGGGAAGGTTTTTCACAGATGGGGTTTTGGTGGGGTAGTAAGAAAGGAGATGGAGAAGGAGCTAAAAAAATAAACACATTGAAAGGGTATAACACAAGGTTTTTCAAAGGAGGAGTCAAACCGATGAACTTCACAAAACATGCACAATGCAAAATAAACGTATGCTAATAAGGAAAAAAACACAAGAAAAGGCTATGAGTGGCTACAGTGCTCATCACTCTTGCTCACTCCCAATGTGAAATAGCCTTGTTTCTCCTTCTGACATCCAAGCAGACCCCACATATAGACAAAAAATCAGGATGAAGAGATCCAACAGAAAACAGAAAACTTCTGTGTGTGTATTTATTTTGCATCAACACAGGAAGTTTCGGGTGACTAGACAATTTATTTTACAGTTCTTTCGATAAGCACGAAAGGTAAGTGAAATATAAACGGACAAGGTTGGTGATGGATAGTAGTAACACAGATAGGTGTCGGCCTCAGAATTATTGAGGTCAAAACTTCAATCGGATGCACATTTCCCACAGATGGAGGGGGTATAACAACCCTATAAAGCAGGGAAACGTGCGCCTGAGACTTGCATAGGTCCAAGGCATAGCTTACACATGGTGCACACAACAATATTTACATATAACATACACGAGGGGGGTGGTATAGTTGTGTCACAAGGATCGACACAGGGTGTGTTTCGGCCAAAAAAGGGGGCTTGATTAGCGCCTGTCTTTGTGATGGCCTTCGTCAGGAGAGGCACCTGTGGCGGTGCTGTCCGTTGTATCTGTGGATTTTAACAGACCTTTGAGGATCTCGGGTATAGATTGACTAAGTACTAAAAGTATTCAATACAGGCAAAGTAGTGCCAAGGCAATACATCATGTGGTGTATCTGGAGAACAGCTTACCTACTGCTGTGGTAGCAGAAGGTTGCTGTTTAGGTAATCCTTAGAAGATGCAGGATTGCCGGTGCATAAATGGCACTTGGTGAGTCGGCTGTCGTTTTGTACGGGCCAACGTCTCTCAGGGTCCCGTGCGACTGGTAAAGGCCAGGACTGATCCCATATCTGAGAGGGGACAGAATAAAAGGGTAATGGATCCCGAACTGAGCGTGATGGACAGAATACCGTTGGTGATGGTGGTCCAAAAGTGCTCATAGGTGCTGGGAAAGGCACGCCTACTGATTGTAGTGGGGGCCGTGTCCTCGAGGTATTAAGTGCACTATCAGTGCTGTTGTGTCCAGGATGGAACTCGGTGCGTGATGGGTGGCCGAGATCAGCAGGTTGCTGAAGAACTTCCAGGGTGACAATGGTGCTCACATGGGAGTAAAAAACCTCAGGGCCTCACTGCCGGCAAGATGGTAGACACTGCATGTGCAAATGCCGTGCTGGGCAATCTAGTGCTATTGTGGGCTACGTGACGGTGCCTGGAATAAAAATGTTTATTAGAGTGGAGAGAACGTGGTGCATTAGTGTTGCTTTTAAAAATGCTGCCCAGTCCTCTTGCCGAGGGTGTAGAGCGAAAACGCAAAGTGCTCCTAACGGTAACTTACCGCAGTAATCTCGCAGGTGCTTAGCTGGACGAGGACCTCTGAACGCTGTGGTTGCTGTATGGAAAGGCGGAGTGGTAGTCCCTAAAAGGCTATTCTAGGGCTTGCAACGAGCCAATCGGGGGGCGCTGTGACACTAAGGCTAGACGCGGGAGCCAATCGCGTGGAGCTAGGCGTGATGTCCAAAGGAGTGGAATGAAGCAAGGCCGCACAGGATGATGGGCAATGTAGTCCCTATGGGCCAAATCATGTTAGTGCAGCGCTGTGTGCTTCAAGCTGTGGGGTGGGTCAACGTGTACCCGTCCAGTTTGGGCAGCATACTGGAGTGGTCAAGGAATCTCCCACGGGGTCAAGGGGATGTGGCACCCCTCTTGTGTTGTTATTTACAATCAAAGACATATAGAGAACTTTATCAAAGAACAAACTGAGACAGAATCCACCCGGTCTACAGAGCTCTAGTGCATTAAATAGTGGGACCTGCTGGCAGCAAGTGGTGTTTGTCAGATCCTGTCTGGCCTTGGTCCCTCGCCGTGTGGATGCAGACTCGCTGTGTTCATAGTGCTAGCGTATGGGCATGACGTGTTTATGGATGGTGGTTAATCTACGGGGCCCCTCGTATGGGTGGGTGTCTGCGTAGTGACATGCTGGAGGTGTTTGTGTCTCAGAAATGTTTCCATTCAACGGTTATGTTTAAGCCGTTCCGTACTGAGTCCAATTTGTGAACCCATTTTTGCTCAAGTCTTGTGAGGGCCAAGTTTATGTCGCATCCACGTCGTTGTGGCTCGAGTTGCTGGACCACCGTCCAGGAGAATTGTTTGTGGGTATGTTTTTTCCTGATGAAATGTTCAACCAAAGGCTTGTCTTCAACTTGGTTCTTAATGCAGGACCTGTGCTCGTTAATCCTTTGTTTGATGGGTCTAAAGGTTTTGCCTATGTATACCAAGTTACAGGGACACTTGATGGCGTAGATGACGAATCTACTTTCGCAATTCGTGTGGCTGTTTAATTTCCAGGTGAGATTGTTGTGGGTGAATGTTTTGCTGTTTGTGGTGAATCGGCAGGCGACACATTGTCCACAGCTGAAGTGTCCCACCACTGGTGGGAGATTCCACAAAGTAGAAGCAGGTTTGGTAGGTTCCAGGAACGTGTGTACCAAAGAGTCTCTTAAATTTTTGTTCTTTTTGAATGCGAACAAAGGTTTTTTGGCTAGGCTGCCGTCGTTTTTAATCAGATGCCAGTGCTTGTTAATAGTGTTTTTTATGAGATTGCTGACAGGGTTGTACGTGGTGACGCAGACAGTTCTGTTGATAGGATCTTTTTCTTTGGTGGTAAGACAGACCGAGCGGTCGGTATTGGCTGCTCTTTTTTTGGTGGTCCTGACTGATTTTCTGGGATAGCCCCTTTGTCCGAGACGTGTTTGTAGTTGTTGAGCATGGAGGTTGAATTTTTCTATGTCAGAGCAATTCCTGCGTATACGCAGGAATTGGCCATAGGGGAGATTGTACTTAAATCCTTGAGGGTGGTAACTTGTGAAATGAAGCAAGGTATTTCTATCCGTTGGTTTTCTGAAGAGTTCTGTTTTCAGCACTTCTCCGGACTGATAGATGTGTAGATCGAGGAAGTTGATGGCTTGGTAGTCCCACTCGATGGTGAATTTAATGTGGTTGTTCCGTGTGTTGAGCCATTGATGAAAGGCTAATAGTGCGTCTTTGCTTCCTTCCCAGATTAGTAGTACGTCGTCGATGTAACAACGCCAGATATTGATGTGTGATCTGTAGGGGTTGTCGTTGTGGTAGATATGGTCCTCTTCGTACTGGCCCATGTACAGGTTGGCGACATCTGGTGCAAAAGTAGCCCCCATGCTCACGCCTTTAATCTGTTGATACAGTTGTTGGCCGAATAAAAAGAAGTTTTCACCCATTGCAATGCGGATGCATTCGAGTAGGAAATACGTCGGTACGGTGGAAACGTCAGTTCTTTTTTCGAGGCAGATGGCCAGAGCTTGTAAACCTTCTAGCTGTGGGGTGGAGGTGTATAATGCCTCGACATCCATGGTGACCAGTATGGAGTTGGTCGTGAGCTGTATTGTCTCTAAGATCTTGATAGTTTCTGTACTGTCCCTGAGGTAGGATGCCATCTTGCCAATGAAGGGCTTCATGAAGAAATCTGTGTACAATGAAAGGGGTTCCAACAGTGAATCACATGCGGAGACGATAGGTCTGCCTGGTGGTTTGGTGGCGTGTTTGTGTATTTTGGGTAAAATGTAGAAGGCCGGAATCCTAGGATGGGTCTTGTTTAAGAATGCCCGTTCTTCCTGGCAGATCCATCCCTCTTCTTCGGCGTGTTTAGTGAGATTGAGAATCTCTTCTTGAAGGCGTTGTGTAGGGTCTCTGTTCAACATTTTGTAGGAAGTTTGATTGTTGAGGAGTCGTTTGCACTCCTGGTTGTAATCTCCGTCATTCATGATTACGATTCCTCCTCCCTTGTCTGCTGGTTTGTTATGGTTGTGTCTTGGTTGAGGTCCCTCAGGGACTGTCTCTCCGCTTGTCTCAGGTTGTCTTGATAGAAGTTTTTCTGTATCATGCCATCATTGATAGTCTTCATGACGATTTTTTCAAATGTTTCAAATTCGCTCGGGATGTTGTGTGGCGGAGGCAAGAAGGTGGATTTAGGTTTGAAGCCTGTCGTATTATCATTTGGTCTCTCAGGTCCTTGGATGCCGATGTTGACCGAATTCTGTTTGCTGGGTAAATGTACCTCGAAGAAGTATTTTAATCTTAGAGTTCGGAAAAAACGTCTGAGTTCCGCTTCAGTGGTGAAACGATCTGCTTTGGTGGCTGGAACAAACGATAAACCTCTCTCAAGTAGGGTCTGTTCTGCTTGAGCCAGTGGGCTTGAGGACAAATTGAAGATAGGAATGGGTGCTAGGGCTGGTTCGAGTACCACTGGCGCGTTCTCATATATTGTCCCGTCTGTTGTGGGTGTCTCTTCGGTCGGCCCCGTTGGCCCCCTCGTTGAAAAAACGGGTGTTGTGGGGGTGGACCTGGGTCCCTTGTACCTCCGGGGGAGCCCGATACGCTGCCGCTTGAGGATCCTGAGCTGCCGGAGAAATTCACTATGCGATTACATCTGTTATAGTTGGTCTTCTGTTGTTGCTGGAGGTCGCTGTAGTATGTTTCTTTGAGATAGGGATATGTTTTCTCTTTGGCGTAGTTAGTGAGGTCCTTTCTGAATTTCTGTACTTTCCGTTCCACGGTGAGTTGGTTGAATTTGACTACCTCTTCTTCTAGTTTTTCCAGTTTTAGTTTGGCGTCATTAATGGTAATATCCTCCACAAATATCTTTTCCAGGGTGGCCAGGTCTTCTCCCTGTTTTTTACATTCTTCCTGGGCTGTATCTATTATGAGAATAATCCAGTCTCGGCTACATTTGTTGCCTACGCCACTGAAGTTTACTTTGAACTTGGGGTTGTCTGTGAACACCCCGGGAATGTTTTTAACTTGTAATCCTTCTGGGATAATTCCGGCTTTCAAGTATTCTAGCATGAAGGTTCCATGCATTTCTGTTCGTATGAGTTTTTTCCTTTTTTGAAGGATGGTATCTAGTTCGTCTTTGTTCGCGCCTTGTGCGATGGGTGCGCCTTCTGATCCAAGGGTGGTTGTGGTGCCCATCAATTTGCGAAAATATTCGTCCGTATAGGACACGATGTTGACTTTATCCATGTTGTTAGTGGTAGGAGAAAATGCAAGAGTCTGCTCCTGCAAAATTTAAATAGCCCTTCAACCGTGGGTTGTGCTAAATTGGGTACATACTGTAGGGCACCTGGCGGGGTCCTGATTTACCCAGGTGGGTATACGTATAATAGACAAAAAATCAGGATGAAGAGATCCAACAGAAAACAGAAAACTTCTGTGTGTGTGTATTTATTTTGCATCAACACAGGAAGTTTTGGGTGACTAGACAATTTATTTTACAGTTCTTTCGATAAGCACGAAAGGTAAGTGAAATATAAACGGACAAGGTCGGTGATGGATAGTAGTAACACAGATAGGTGTCGGCCTCAGAATTATTGAGGTCAAAACTTCAATCGGATGCACATTTCCCACAGATGGAGGGGGTATAACAACCCTATAAAGCAGGGAAACGTGCGCTTGAGACTTGCATAGGTCCAAGGCATAGCTTACACATGGTGCACGCAGCAATATTTACATATAACATACACGAGGGGGGTGGTATAGTTGTGTCACAAGGATCGACACAGGGTGTGTTTCGGCCAAAAAAGGGGGCTTGATTAGCGCCTGTCTTTGTGATATGATATGATATGATATGGCATTTGTAACGCGCCTATACACAAGTGTTTCAATGTGCTGGCCTTCGTCAGGAGAGGCACCTGTGGCGGTGCTGTCCGTTGTATCTGTGGATTTAAACAGACCTGTGAGGATCTCGGGTATAGATTGACTACGTACTAAAAGTATTCAATACAGGCAAAGTAGTGCCAAGGCGATACATGATGTGGTGTATCTGGAGAACATCTTACCTACTGCTGTGGTAGCAGAAGGTTGCTGTTTAGGTAATCCTTAGAAGATGCAGGACTGCCGGTGCATAAATGGCACATGGTGAGTCGGCTGTCGTTTTGTACGGGCCAACGTCTCTCAGGGTCCCGTGCGACTGGTATAGGCCAGGACTGATCCCATATCTGAGAGGGGACAGAAAAAAAGGGTAATGGATCCCAAACTGAACGTGATGGACAGAATACCGTTGGTGATGGTGGTCCAAAAGTGCTCATAGGTGCTGGGAAAGGCACGCCTACTGATTGTAGTGGGGGCCGTGTCCTCGAGGTATTAAGTGCACTATCGGTGCTGTTGTGTCCAGGATGGAACTCGGTGCGTGATGGGTGGCCGAGATCAGCAGGTTGCTGAAGAACTTCCAGGGTGACAATGGTGCTCACGTGGGAGTAAAAAACCTCAGGGCCTCACTGCCGGCAAGATGGTAGACACTGCATGTGCAAATGCCGTGCTGGGCAATCTAGTACTTTTGTGGGCTACGTGACGGTGCCTGGAATAAAAACGTTTATTAGAGTGGAGAGAACGTGGTGCATTAGCGTTGCATTTAAAAATGCTGCCCAGTCCTCTTGCCGACGGCGTAGAGCGAAAACGCAAAGTGCTCCTAACGGTAACTTACTGCAGTAATCTCGCAGGTGCTTAGCGGGACGAGGACCTCTGAACGCCGTGGTTGCTGTATGGAAAGGCGGAGTGGTAGTGCCTAAAAGGCTATTCTAGGGCTTGCAAAGAGCCAATCGGGGGGCGCTGTGACACTGAGGCTAGACGCGGGAGCCAATCGCGTGGAGCTAGGCGTGATGTCCAAAGGAGTGGAATGAAGCAAGGCCGCACAGGATGATGGGCAATGTAGTCCCTATGGGCCAAATCATGTTAGCCAGCGCTGTGTGCTCCAAGCTGTGGGGTGGGTCAACGTGTAAACGTCCAGTTTGGGCAGCATACTGGAGTGGTCAAGGAGTCTCCCACGGGGTCAAGGGGATGTGGCGCCCCTCTCGTGTTGTTATTTACAATCAAAGACATATAGAGACCTTTATCAAAGAACAAACTGAGACAGAATCCACCCGGTCTACACAGCTCTAGTGCATTAAATAGTGGGACCTGCTGGCAGCACGTGGTGTTTGTCAGATCCTGTCTGGCCCTGGTCCCTCGCCGTGTGGATGCAGACTCACTGTGTTCATAGTGCTAGCGTATGGGCATGACGTGTTTATAGATGGTGGTTAATCTACGGGACCCCTCGTATGGCTGGGTGTCTGCGTAGTGACATGTTGGAGGTGTTTGTGTCTCAGAAATGTTTCCATTCGATGGTTATGTTTAAGCCATTCCGTACTGAGTCCAATTTGTGAACCCATTTTTGCTCAAGTCTTGTGAGGGCCAAGTTTATGTCGCCTCCACATCGTTGTGGCTGGAGTTGCTGGACCACCGTCCAGGAGAATTGTTCGTGGGTATGTTTTTTCCTGATGAAATTTTCAACCAAAGGCTTGCCTTCAACTTGGTTCTTAATGCAGGACCTGTGCTCGTTAATCCTTTGTTTGATGGGTCTAATGGTTTTGCCTATGTATACCAAGTTACAGGGACATTTGATGGCGTAGATGACGAATCTACTTTCGCAATTCGTGTGGCTGTTTAATTTCCAGGTGAAATTGTTGTGGGTGAATGTTTTGCTATTTGTGGTGAATCGGCAGGCGACACATTGTCTACAGCTGAAGTGTCCCACCACTGGTGGGAGATTCCACAAAGTAGAAGCAGGTTTGGTAGGTTCCAGGAACGTGTGTACCAAAGAGCCTCTTAAATTTTTGTTCTTTTTGAATGCGAACAAAGGTTTTTTGGCTAGGCTGCCGTCGTTTTTAATCAGATGCCAGTGCTTGTTAATAGTGTTTTTTATGAGATTGCTGACAGGGTTGTACGTGGTGACGCAGACAGTTCTGTTGATAGGATCTTTTTCTTTGGTGGTAAGACAGACCGAGCGGTCGGTATTGGCTGCTCTTTTTTTGGTGGTCCTGACTGATTTTCTGGGATAGCCCCTTTGTCCGAGATGTGTTTGTAGTTGTTGAGCATGGAGGTTGAATTTTTCTATGTCAGAGCAATTCCTGCGTATACGGAGGAATTGGCCATAGGGGAGATTGTACTTCAACCCTTGAGGGTGGTAACTTGTGAAAAGAAGCAAGGTATTTCTATCCGTTGGTTTTCTGAAGAGTTCTGTTTTCAGCACTTCTCCAGACCGATAGATGTGTAGATCGAGGAAGTTGATGGCTTGGTAGTCCCACTCAATGGTGAATTTAATGTGGTTTTTCCGTGTGTTGAGCCATTGATGAAAGGCTAATAGTGCGTCTTTGCTTCCTTCCCAGATTAGTAGTACGTCGTTGATGTAACGACGCCAGATTGATGTGTGATCTGTAGGGGTTGTCGTTGTGGTAGATATGGTCCTCTTCGTACTGGGCCATGTACAGGTTGGCGACATCTGGTGCAAAAGTAGCCCCCATGCTCACGCCTTTAATCTGTTGATACAGTTGTTGGCCGAATAAAAAGAAGTTTTCACCCATTGCAATGCGGATGCATTCGAGTAGGAAATTCGTCGGTACGGTGGAAACGTCAGTTCTTTTTTCGAGGCAGATGGCCAGAGCTTGTAAACCTTCTAGCTGTGGGATGGAGGTGTATAATGCCTCGATATCCATGGTGACCAGTATGGAGTTGGTCGTGAGCTGTATTGTCTCTAAGATCTTGATAGTTTCTGTACTGTCCCTGAGGTAGGATGCCATCTTGCTGATGAAGGGCTTCATGAAGAAATCTGTGTACAATGAAAGGGGTTCCAGCAGTGAATCACATGCGGAGACGATAGGTCTGCCTGGTGGTTTGGTGGCGTGTTTGTGTATTTTGGGTAAAATGTAGAAGGCCGGAATCCTAGGATGGGTCTTGTTTAAGAATGCCTGTTCTTCCTGGCAGATCCATCCCTCTTCTTCGGCGTGTTTAGTGAGATTGAGAATCTCTTCTTGAAGGCGTTGTGTAGGGTCTCTGTTCAACATTTTGTAGGAAGTTTGATCGTTGAGAAGTCGTTGGCACTCCTGGTTGTAATCTGCGGTATTCATGATTACGATTCCTCCTCCCTTGTCTGCTGGTTTAATTGTTATGGTTGTGTCTTGGTTCAGGTCCCTCAGGGACTGTCTCTCCGCTTGTCTCAGGTTGTCTTGATAGAAGTTTTTCTGTATCATGCCATCATTGATAGTCTTCATGATGATTTTTTCAAATGTTTCAAATTCGCTCGGGATGGTGGCCGAAACAGACCCTGTGTCCATCCTTGTAACACAACTATACCACCCCCCTCGTGTATGTTATATTTAAATATTGTTGTGTGCACCATGTTTAAGCTATGCCTTGGACATATGCAAGTCTCAGGCGCACGTTTCCCTGCTTTATAGGGTTGTTATACCCCCTCCATCTGTGGGAAATGTGCATCCGATTGAAGTTTTGACCTCAATAATTCTGAGGCCGACACCTATCTGTGTTACTACTATCCATCACCGACCTTGTCCGTTTATATTTCACTTACCTTTCGTGCTTATCGAAAGAACTGTAAAATAAATTGTCTAGTCACCCGAAACTTCCTGTGTTGATGCAAAATAAATACACACACAGAAGTTTTCTGTTTTCTGGTGGATCTCTTCATCCTGATTTTTTGTCTATTATACGTATACCCACCTGGGTAAATCAGGACCCCGCCAGGTGCCCTACAGTATGTACCCAGACCCCACATATATTCAGGTAGTATGCTTGACCTTTTATCAGTGCCTCAAACCTCACCATAGAATAAGTGACTCTGATTGGTTGGCCAATGCTATGTTTGGTGGTTCTGATTTATTTATATACTTTTTACATTTGTAAAGCGCCCAAGCCCAAGGACGTCAGGGCGCTGTTGGAATCCGATTACACTGACATTGGAAGAAACAGAAAACACAAGGACATGCAGGCAAGATTGGCAGGTATTCTTGTTTGATGACCATGAGCAGATAAAGGGAAGGGTTGCAGGTGGATTGTGTCATGGGCGAAACGTCATGCAACGAGTAATGTAGCACCAAGGTTCCTACTTGTTTGTGGTTTGAGTCTTGTGACCAGTGGGGTCACACTAGACAAAGAGCCAGGTTTTTAGGGCCTTCTGGAAGGGTCAGTAGGAGGTATTTGCTCTTAATACGGGAGGAATGGTGTTCCAGTGGGTATAAGGTAATAAAATTGCTGCAAAAATGTCGCAGTAAAAAAAATCGTGGCAAAAATGACATGGTTTGACCTGGTAAAGGTGTACCCCATTATACCATTTAAGGGGAATGGGGATTGCGGGGTGTGTACCCGCATCATTTACATGAGTTTGGAGCAAAAAAACACAGCATTTTTGCCGCAATATTTTGTATTCACAGCCATTTTTGCCGCGATTATAAGACATGGATCCTTCCAGTGTTTGGCTTTGAGTTACGGGAAGCTGGTCCCTCCTCCTCTTGCCCTTTTCACCTTTGATACTGTTAGGCGGTTTGCATAGGTTGTTCGTACTGGTCTATTAGACATGGAACTTCAATCTTCCAGGTAAGGAACTAGTTTTAGAGAGGCATTAGTGTGTGATGGATAATCTTTTGAAGATGATCCTTTCACAAATGTAACCAGAGAATCTTTTTCCTAGTGGCTGAGATGTGGTCTCTTTTACAGATGTTCAGGGCTGCACATAGAATATTGTTTTGGATTACATGTAGTTTCTCCACATTTTGTTTAGATGTTCCAGTGAGGAGGACATTGCAATAGTTGAGTCTTGCTCCGACGATTGCTCTGGCAATGTTTAGGCAACTTGATGGTGAAAGGAAGCGTCTAGCAGCATTGATATGTTTTGTTGTGTATGCAGCCGAGGAGGCGATTGCATTTACTTGTTTGGTGAAAGAGAGGGTGGCATCCAAGTGTACCCCTAATGTTTTTACTACTGTATAGACTGGTATCTAGAATCCATCTATGGCGAGGGAGGTAAATTCGCTGCTAGGTTTCTTGAGCAGAGCATGGGAGCCCACTAGAAGAATCTGTGTCTTGCCGTCATTCCGGTATAAGTGGTTGGCCGCCATTCAGGTTTGGATGGTTGCATAGATTTTGTAATGGTGAGTGTATCGTCCAGGTAACATCCAGATAGAGGGAGCGAATGTGGGTGTCATTGGTGTAGTTAGTGTAGGAGATGCTAATAGAGTGTAGGAGGTCCAACAAGGGTTTGTTGAAGATGTTGTATAGTGAGGGGGAGGCACAAGACTCTTTAGGGACACCACAGGGTAACGGGATTGGGGGTGCACTTGCAGGGTCTGAGAAGACTCTCATAGACCTGTTGGTCAGGAAGGAATCTATCCAGGAGGCGGCTTCAAAGGAGGTGGTGGCTGCAGTTGTGAGATGGTGGCATAATGTGTTATGTTCAACCAAGTCGAAGGCAGCCGACTTGGTTGAACAGGAGGAGAAGGAGTGCTGGTTTACCTTTGTCTTTGAAGGTGTCAAGTTGCATTTTTAAATCTAATAGTGCTGATTCCATGCTATGGCCTGGGCAGAAAGCCAGATTGGCGCATCCCTAGGATGTGATTTGATTCGATATAGGACTAAATTTGGATGCATGCTGCCCTTTCTAGTATCTTTCCGAGAAAAGGTACTGTAGTGATGGGATGATATTTGTTAAAGGAAAGTGGGTCTTAGAGGGATTTTGAGCAGTGTGAGTACCCAGGATTCGTTTAGACTCTTTGGGACTAGGTTAGCTGAGAAGGATGCATTGATAAATCTGGTTATGAATGGGACTACTGTTTAAGAGAATTTTTTTATAATCATGGCATGATATAAATCCCCTTTGCATCTCAATGGTTTAAGGGTTTTGAGGGTATCTGCTGTTTCTACTTCTGTTACATTTCTAAATTTGAAGACTGGAGGGCACCTAGTATGGGTGGGCAGGTTTGTAAGGCTAGCTGCTGCTTGTTTCTTAGCAATGTTTTTGCTGTAGGGAGCAGGTTTGTAAGGCTAGCTGCTGCTTGTTTCTTAGCAATGTTTTTGCTGTAGGGAGGTTATTTTTGCTTGCATATCGTTCTGAATACTGATGCACCGAGTTTCTTCCTTGAGGATAGTACGTGGCGGTAAGGACGGGGTCTCGAATCGTCTAAGAATTTTGACTAGCTCTTGAGAGTTAGAGTTGGCATTGGCTATCCTTCAGTTGTAGGCTGATGCTTTCGCCTCAATTATAGCATGTTTGTATTCATTGGCTATGCTGGTAAAGGTAGATTTGGTGAGGTGAGTCGGGTAGTGGGGTCTTTCTTCCATGTCTTTTCTGCTTGTCTCTTTTTGGATCATAGGCCCGTAAAGAACCAGGAGTTAATGTGGCTTATAGGTTTAGCTTTCTCTGGAGGAGAGGAGTTGCCATGTTCACTGCATTGGTTAGAGTCATTGAGGGGAGGTTAGCAAGGAATTCTGAATCTGATGAGTCTGCGTTATCTGAGGTCAGGGGGGTGAGGAGGGGAGAGATGGTTAGATGGTTTCTTTGGTGATGTTTATCAAGCACTGGGCGAGTGTGGCTGGTAGACTCTGAGTAGATAGTGGTAGTTGTTTCTACAGGGGAAGCGAGAAGCAAAGGATGTGATGGTCCGACCAAAGGCAAGGTGCATTAGATACCAAGTCCACGGATCTCCCTTTAATGTTTGGGTTCTGTGACTCAATGAGTAAAGCCTAGGTCTGCGAGAGCTTTAGCTAGTGCTATCGCAGCTGTGTCTCGAGGGTGGAGGAGGCCTAAATTGAGGTCTCCTAGGAGTATGTCTCTGGATGTGGGTTTAATGTGGTTCCCGCTTGAGTGGATAATTTCTTCCTCAAAGGATATAGGTGGGCCGGTCTGTCTGTAGATAATGTGAATGGTAATAGAATCCAAAGGGGAGGAGGTGAGCTTATGTGATAGGAGTTCACAATTTGCAACCATGGAAGACTTGATAGGTCTGATTTGTAGGGAGTCTTTGTAGATGAGGGTGACACCCCTGCCACTGGCTTTGGTTCTGTCATGCCTAAGTCTGGTGAATCCCTCTGGGAGGGCCAGGGAGAGAGCGGAGCCAGAGGCTGGATGGAGCCAGATTTCTGAGATTGCCAGGAAGTCTAATTTCTGTGAGGTGATGTGGTAATTTATGTCCAGGGCATGTGCAGGGAGTGATCTGGCATAAATGAGGACTTCATGCAAGAGGTGAGGATTGATGGCAGCTGTGGGTTGAATGCTTATGGCTGTGGAATTCTGGGAGGTGAGTCGGGCACTGTAAGGGAAAGTGCCTGGTACAAAAGGCACTCCCTAGCCTGTTATTCAATACAATATAGGCACCATAAGCCCATACATGCACAAAGGGCTTACCTTTCACATTGAAGCAGCTGGGTGCAGCTTGAGGCATGGACATTGGCGTCCAGAGTGGTGGAGAGCTGCAGAGAGGTCCTCTGGCCTTGTAGTCCAGCCTTTGGGGATGACCGGCTTCATCTTCCAGCTCCTATGAGCCAATGGCTTATGGGCATGGTGGAGCCAACGACGGGTGTCATTTTCCTTCATCGGCGTGCCTAGGAAATCAGGCAATACTGCGGTGGCTATCTTATCAGGGCCTGCAGTAGCTGCAAGCTCAATGCAGGCAATGGCTTCTGTGTCCTTCTGGGTGTCCCGGGGTCCAAAAGCTGAAAGTGAACACAGCAGAGCTGCAGAGAAGTTATCTGGCCTTGTGGTCCGGTCTTTGTGGATGGCTGGCTACACCTTCCGGCTCGAATGATCCACTGGCTTTTGGGCATGGTGGAGCCAATCACGGGACCCATTTTCCTTCATCAGCGTGCCTACAAAATGAAGTAATACTGCGGCAGCCATCTTATCAGGGCCCGCCGGAGCTGCAAGCTCAATGCAGGCCATGGCTTCGGTGCCCTTCTGGGGGTCCCGGGGTCCCGAGAATGAAAGCGAATGCAGCAAACCTGCAGAGAGGTCATCTGGCCTTGTGATCCGGCCTTTGGGGATGGCCGACTTTGCCTTCCAGCTCGGATGATCCAATGGTTTATGGGCATGGTGGCGCCAATCATGTGGCTCAATTTCCTTCATCAGCGTGCCTACGAAATTAGGCAATACTGCGGCCGGCCATCTTTTCAGGGCCTGCCGTAGCTGCAAGCTCAATGCAGGCAATGGCTTCTGTGCCCTTTTGGGGGTCCCGAGTATTGATCTCTTGATAAAGTTCCCACATGTGTCATTTCTTGTGGAGGAGAGGGCATGATTTTGGTCTGCTGTTTGTTCTGGAAAGAGCATCTGGTAATTCTCTTAATATTCAACTCCTCTCACAAAATCAATTTGGAAGGGGTTGCCCACTCTAACTCTTGAGATGGTCATTGTGTCAAGCAGACAGTGTTTTTGTGTCGTCATACTCTTTAGTTTGCACAATAGGATTTAAGCAACATGCACCTATCTAGTGATGTCCAATAAAGGTGAACCATGTATTGGGACAATGTGGTTGGTAGTCTCTGGCTTTGTCTACTATTGGGATCACTGTTGAGTACATTTTTACTGTGTCTCAGGGGATTTCCGTGAGGCATAACAGCCACTGATGAGTAACAGCAGAAGAGTACTGGCAGTACCTGTAAGCAGGATCTGGTAGGTGGACACGCTTTTCTCATATTATGTTGATAGTTAGGCATCAGTGTGGGAGCATAAGCAGGTGTGGGGAAATGTTTCAACTGCATGCCAGGATGATTCTGAGTTGCAGTTAGTGTGAATGACAGATGGCATTCAGTTGGAGTAGGCACTGTATGTCCATGATTTAAAGACCAGGTCTACATATGAAAGAAACCATTATCATATGGCTCTTCGAGGCATAGCTGTGTGTGTGATATCTTATTTTGGTATGTTGAATGCTGAACCACGAATTAACCATCCAGGTTCTGAGATCATAGCATGGTCTGTGTACCTTAAGTCAGATGGGCACATGACGTGCTTCATGTCTGGTACACAGTTTGAGAAAACCCAGATCTAAGAGAGAAAAGAGAAATATCAACATACATTTCTAATAAAGTATATTCTAAGATAAAGGTAAGAAGGAATTCATCCTCACCCCCACATCATTATTTTGTCTTACATCTCTTTAGACATTTCAAAGGCGTTAAACAACTCCTCTTTGAAAGTGATCATTGATGCATACATACAATTACAGCTTGTTTTCTGATGTTTCAGTGCATTTATAAAATGTCCCAGACAATTAAGAACTCAACAACCATTGCGTGCATTATTTATTAATACTGTCTCTACAGCTTACCATGCTGATTTGTAGCGTCGAAGCTGTCAGCGTGCTCAAATGGCAACTAATTTACAATAACGGCAATTATGCTGTTTAGGAACCACCATTTGTTATGTTAGCTTTGTCATCAAACAGGAGATGTCGCATCGGCAATCAGGTGTTTTCTCTTTGACACCCTTTTCCAGATCTTAATTGCCAAAGTAGAGAGAAAATATGCAATTAACAGCCGCCTACACGTGTTTAAAGATGATTAAAACTAAATTAAAATCGGTGTTTAATAGCTGACAGAAGTGGCAATAAACGCGCGTGAGGATTTTTTCTCTTAGTTGCTCTAGAGTTAGGCAAACACATAAACTCATTTTTATGTGAACGAGGCAGGTTATGTAACAACTTAGAAATCACGTTAACAGTAAAAGGCGAGCAGGTTTGAATCAAACATCATGTGTGGATAGGATGACAGTAAGGTGATCTACGTCTCTGAGCAATCTGCATATCACGTGTTTGATGTCAATGCAGCGTCACGTGTACAGTGGCCAAAGCGGACGTTTCTGCCTAAGGCATGGTAGACAATACGGAAATGTAGGTAAATACCTATTGTGCCACCTCAAGAGGTTGCAGCTGCACGCCTATTTGGTGTAATAATCATCAATTGTGAACCAGGTTCAAAGAAGGAGATGTGGTGCTGAAACAGCCCTTTAAGAGAGGAGGAACACATCCTTGCTCCTGTCCTATTCAGTGGACAGGGCATTAGGGAAATAAACATTCGGGTTTGGCCAGCAATGAAAATTGACATGTTCACTATGCACTCAGATAAATCATCCATGCTGGATAAAGTGACACGTCATCTGCGCATCCTAGAGGATTATGAATTCTGACCCATCAGCTATGAGTGTATGGAAATTCCCTTGTTATTTGGTCTATAACACAGTGCAAGAAACTGTGTAAAAAGATGACAATCTCGTGACCTATGGAGATGTCTGTTCTGTAAGCGCTATGACATGGATTAATAAGGATATGTCTTCGTGCCCACGTTGTTGATTAAAAGCATCCCGGATTATAAAACAGTTTGTAAAACCACTAATAACAATAGCAACTCATTCCACTATAGATGTTCAATCCAGTTCCAAACATCAAAGGAATTTCCTAAGCTCCAATCGAGAATCGAATGCCTCCGCCCAATAATAGCATGCGCATAAACATAACGCAAACTTTCATTATGTTCAGACCAAAATATTGTCATGGGTGCAACTTATTGATCAACGTTTGCCAAAAAAATCAGGTTTATTTGAAAATTGTGATGATGTCGATTGGAGTGAAGAAAATCCCTTCTCATCCAAAAAAAATAAATAAAACATGCGTGTTTTTCCCACTTTACAGGGAGTGATTTGCAAACTTGGCAAATTCGTATTCCTGACATACAACCCCTACCAAATGTTGTTGAGGGAAAAGGGGTGTAAGTACAAGGGCTTTGCCCGCTGTGTTTTCTTGGGCATGATTTCAGCATGCCTCAGCTCACCATGACACCGTGAAAGGCTCATAAACCTGACCACTGCAGAGCAAAAGACAGTCTTTTTGTCCTTAGGCATAGGCCTAGGGTTTGGTCAAGCAAAGAAAATAAAACAATCATTGTGGTAACCATGACAATAAATTAGGAAACCAAAAAAAACTAGGTTGTTTTGCTCAATTGTCATGGAGCCTTTGCCAACTTGGATTCATGACAATGTTGCTGAGGGCCTAGGAAAGAAAGAAGAGTGGCTTTTTCCTTACAAGTTACCGTATGGGTCACTCAGTGCAGATCTTTGAGTGCAGTGGTGGTGGTGGTCTTTGTTGGCCTGGATCCTGAAGGTTTCCCTCCCAGCTCCTCATTCCGTAAGAAGGTCTGGCTTTGGAACAAATCATGTCACAGAGTTTGACATAGCCTACTGGTAACAGTCAAAGCAAAGTGACATAACATGAAAGAAGGGCACCAGTCTATCAAGTATGCAAGTCCTCACATTCAAGTTATCAATACAATAGGCAATGTCTTCTTACTCATGGAGATTCCTCCCCTCGCACATTTTGTGACATCCCTCTCTCACCAAAAACACCCAAATGTTCCTTTCTCTTGCTAGGAGAGATAACATGTCTTAAGTAAAGGCGGAATTACACCTGTTCATGAAAGGACGCATCAATTTGCCCCAGGGCAGAAGGAAGGAAGTGTGTGAGGGGTGGAATCTTGCCTTCAAGACTCCGAGCCTTTGCCATCAAACGACCATACATTTACATCTTTAAAGCAGTTAACCCAAAAGCAGCAGCAGCAGACTAAATCCTCCAATGGTGTGGTGCGAGCAGAGGGAGGGGCGTGTGTGTGTGTGTGTGTGTGTGTGTGTGTCTGAATGTGATATCAAGTGCTACACAAAGTTCAGTTTGTTATGATAGCCTGTGTTATGTCATGCTATGCCAAGTTATCATTTTAAACTGTAGAAACTTTTTGTGTAATGTTTTGTTCTTTTGGTATTAATGGATTCTTTCCCCACAGCTAAATGTAAGTTAAAAAGAATCTTACTGAGTGCTGATGTTTTTTTGTACTTGCATTTATGCATGTACTTATTCACTCTATTTTCGTATTTGGGTGTGTAGGTTGTAATTTTCCTTTTATAATAACTGGTTAGGTCGTGTTATATTATGTTGAGATTTCATTATAATATTTTGTTTTACATGTCTAATGTTCAGGCTTCTTGAAGCAGCCATAAGGCAACAAATAGCACCCACTTAAGCATGCAAATAAAAAGAAAGACATGAACAGACGGTAACCTTTCAAATCTTATCTGCTAACTAGACCCTTCACCCAGTTTTGGCCTAACATTTACATGATGCCCTTTATTATCAGCAGATTGTATTTGGAGCCCAGGTTCAGAAGGCTTGCAAAAGGCTTGATTATGTAAATTAATTTCCATAAGGGACAGTTCAGCACAAGAACCACTTACTGAGGAATGTAGTCAGAACAGTCACCTAGCCAGTAGATGCAAAAGATATGCACTAAACTAAGCAAAGACAAAAAGTATACTCTTCTCTTGGTTGAACTAGATATGGATGCATGTCATCATGCTATGAACGCAGCCCAATCAATGTATTCATCTATTCAATTCGAGCAAGTGGAACAAAGGTAAAATGTTCATTTCTGTAATTGGACATCTCAGTTTCTTTAAGGTGACTGGGGTTTAACTTGTTCCAGAATCTATACTTGATTTTGAATAAACTTGTGGTGAGCTTCTTTCGAATGTTTATTTACACTTGATTTGAGGTTCAAGTTATGAATCAGAAGTATCCATTCCTACACTTTGCTAGTTGTGCATCCAATATAGAGCTTTCCACATGGGCACTTTGAGTTGAAGATTATCTTTTAAATAGATCATGTCAAAATTCGCTCAACATTCCTTTTTCTAGATATAAGTTGTGTGAACCACATGACCAGAGTTAGGATGGAAGATGCTAACCTTAAATTGGTGTATTCAAACAGGTGTATGCTAAAACATATTGCATAGAATCTGCTCCGGTGTTAATGGTGAGATATTTCTCATAGACTTTCGGAAAAAAATACTAGAATGACATTGTTCCTTAATGTCTTTTAGAATGCAAGGGTTATCAATGTATCTGTATTTAATCAGATTGCACTTTGAACTGCATATGAGGGTCAATTCATTCTTGTAGGTGATTTGTTCTTAGTGGATGATTGTGACCGTCATTAAACTTTAATGACTGCATCATTCTAAATGGCACTGGCATAACATACTTATCAAGATAACTACCTTTTTTTATTTTGAAAAAGGAAGAAACAAGTGGAATCCTCCGATGCAATATGTTTCACGCTCAAAAAACAATGAAGGCAAACGTTATTATTGTTTTAAGATGCATACTTGATGCATTTTAAAACAAGTTTCTGTCAGAGGTGTTTTGTAAATGGAAAAAGTAGCCCTGTAGAAATCCAACTCTCTCCAAAAGGTTAACTTGTTTGCGACCAAATAAATTGTGTCATGAATACATTTCATCCATGTAACGAACGTCTTCAGTGAATTTGTGTGACACTTCCAGAAGATGAAGATGTCATTTACGTGGTATAATTAGGTATGCGCTTCTGACCCACTGAGGTACCTCTTAGTTATTTAAAATATATGTTATTGGATCAGAAATAATACAGAGAAGCAACAAACTCAGTAAGGTAATGATGTATTCATGGTACACACATGGCATACACAAGATATGTGGTTTAATAATTCACATTGCTGCAATACATTGCTTATGACATACTAGTTTAAAGTAAGTTTAACTTTGTTTGAAATTAATGTTGTTGATATCTCATAAGAAAGGTTCCTAAATTCATGGTGAAATGTAAAGTGACCTTAATTAAATTAATTGTATGATTTAACTAGCAGATGTACCCGTGCTTTGCACATAATTCCAACTTCAGTCCTAGTTTGAAGTTCATTCAATGAACTGTAGAGTAGCAGGTAGATGCACTTTCGCTGGCTCCTGCCCTGTTAGCATTGTCATACTGGAACAGCAGGAGAAGGTCTATATGTGGGACCCCATGTGTTATGCCTATACCGCATTGAGTGTGTGAGAGACGTTACGCACTCATGCAACTATACTGAATGTACACTCGTACTAAAAGAGTGGAAGGATGTCAGCAAGCACCTTTCGACATCATGTAGTGCTGAGTGAAATCTGATGTGGGCAGAGTGATGTCATAAAGAAGATATACAAGGATATACTAAAACAATATGAAGATACTTAAGAGTAACGATTTAACTGAAATGACAAGAGAAACATGTATGAAATGATAAAGTAATCATATGCACAGAAGTTGTAGTTTCTTGCTGACCAATAAGTGTACATACACAGTAACGCAAGTTAGATGAGACATATAGGAGATTGCCATTGAGGAAAATATCACGTAGCAAGGACGGCAGTGATAGGAAAATATATGTCGGCTCGTGAAAAGATTCAATCCAGCTACCTCAGAAACAGACCAGGGTGCAGAGTCAGGAGACATTTAAGAATTAGCTTTGTGTGCCAAAAAAAGAGGAGTTTAGGTTGGCCTGGGAGCAACAATGCTATTTCAAGGAATAATTACAACATGCAAAGGGCGATAGACGGATAAGTCATGGACGTGAGACATATTTCTCTTAGATTAAAGAAGAAGAAAATATTTGCAAGAGGCAATCATTGGAAACTTTACAATGGACAAGGCTCCTACAACATGGAGTGATCAAGTCTCTAGAGGCCAAGAGGGGCAATGACGCCCAGCATAATTGAATCAAATAGCAGTAAATAGGAGGTCAAAATGGACAAATGTGCAGTCTCCTCACATGTCATTCAGAAGTGGAAAACAAGGGCTATTAATTAAGCTGTTGATAAAGATAGTGATGTGCTTAGACTCCCTTGAATGTCCCTGAACAGAGAGCAAACTACGAGGTCAACTAGACATGGGAAACTTTGATTTATGGTCAGACTGATGAAAGACGATGGACTAATTGGGAAAGTGGGGAGTAATATGACGTGACTCAAACACCTGGGATTTATTTTGCTTACGTGCTGCTTGCCGAGCCGAAGATCCAAGGTTGGGTGGGAATGCCAACCAATCAGTGGGCCTATGGAGTAATCTGATATACAATGTTACATAGACCAATCCACTACCATTTCTTCCGCTATAATCAGTATTATATGTATTTATACGAAACTTGAGCCATATCCTACAGATAAGGGACAGCCAATGAAGTACGAACCAGTATGTATTCTATAATTATGGATACCCTTAACAATCCCTCCCGGCAAAAGGTTTTACAGTTTGCCATATAGCATGCCATCATAGATGACGCATATTGGGGTATAAAACCTCTGTGTAATCAAGTTTGTTTGTGAGTGTGCAAGCATCAGTCTGATGTCTGCCAGTTTGCCCTGTTTTATTAAATTGTTAATAAAGTAGTACCTTGCCACATTCTTTTGAGTCTGTCCGGTTATTTGGTCTGAGATTTTTATTGGAAATTCCATGTAGCATAAGAGACGCTTCAAGGTGCTAGAGCACAGAACAAATATAGATGATAATGTTGCATAATTGTTTACGTTAAATGAATAAGAATGCAATCGATTCCAGCTACTTTGAGTTGGAGCATTGAGATTGCGCAGCAACATTATTGGTGTCCCGATCTACAGCCGAGGTAGCAGCAATCTCAATTCAAGTGCTGTAAATGTAGGGCTGAAGTGTGTAAGCTTGAAGTACCATATGTGTACATGTACGGATGAAGCATATACGCTTCCTACTGTTGAGATGGCATACATACATCAACTTCTGTGGTAAATTAAGTTCCTTTAATTATCATGCGAGGTTTGCCACAATGTGACGGACAATGTTATTTGTGGACTCGATTGAACAAACATGCACTCTTTCCTGTCATCTGCATTACTACCAAAGCACAGTTTTGTGTCACCTACATGACTTCTAAAGTGAGTGCTGCTAATGTCAAATAGAATTCTGATAGTGTGGAAAGTTTAGGAACAATGAACATCTGAAGTTTACGTAGGACTATGGCAGAACTACAGCACGAAAAACCATATGGCATGGGTAAGCATTGCAGACCGCTTAAGAAAAAAAACATTTGAAAAATGTCTTTTTTATACGTTTCATTGTCAAGTTTGTAGTATGTTGGGAAGTATGCTGAACATTTGGAACAGACACACACACACATCCACATATGGAAGGGTTAAAAATTGCAGATCACTTAAAAAAAATAGAATTTCTTTTATTTGATACTATGGTGAACATTTTGAAAAGACACACCATTCAACAACTGTCGGGCACATGTATGGAAAGCTTTGAGGGACAGATACCCAGGCACATCTGACATAAACGTTATCATGGCCCATACAATGAAGGCAGATGAAGACCCCCTCACACTACACCCAGCAAATACAGGTAATGTGGCCATTAGAAACTGGAGATACATGGGACAAGAATGTAGCTGTCTTTAATCAGATGTTGTTCAAGGTTCTTCCAGCAAAAGTGCAAGCAGATTTGAATAAGGAAGTTGTCATCAAAGCAAAGGCATGGGCCGAAATACAGTCACACAGGAAGAAGCAACATGAGTACAGAAAAAGCTAGCTAAATTCAGCATGGAGGGAGCAGTGATTATCAACAACACAGAAGTGAAACAGGGACAGAGTACCATGCAGGGATGAACAGAAGGGCAAGGAGAGGGCAGTAAAGAGATCAGAGGTTTCAAGAGGGGAAGAATCTGTTACCAAAGAGGTAAAGTGGGTAGATGGGGAGGAATGAGACTGAGGTTTAGGGGACCGTGTTGGTCTTGTCAGAAGATAGAAAGAAAAAGGCCCAGACTGACTACCCCTCTCTCTTCGGTCTGTCAAAGAACACAGGGAAAGGATGCACTAAAACCTGCTTAATAATAGAGCAGAGAACAACACCTGTTGGGTGACAAATTGTTTTAGACTGGATACTTAATTACAAAAGTAGACATTTCTTTTAATATTTTCTTTGTTTAAAAAAATGGTTAATAAAACAGACAGTTACAAATCACAACATGCATTCATTAGCAGTTACATATCGATCCATAACTTGTATGAGTACAGGGTGCTACAATTAACATGTATTATAGGCATAGTTGTCAATTTCAATATGCGAGACACCAGAAAAAAATACAATTAGGTTTTCCTATAGTCGACATATGTTTCAGCCTTTTTAGAATACCAACGTGATGAGCGCTGGTCAATGAAATAATTATATGGCCATCTTCAGGACGGTCTTGCTTATTGAGAAACTTAGTTTCTTGCCCCTTGAGCATGTGGAGTGTCACATCTAAAAACATAAATATACAAAAAAAATTCAATTAGAACCAGTCTACCTCAACCAGACTAATCCCAGGGTGATGGCCGGCTATACTAATATGCTGCGCCTAGAATAATGCACCCACCTGTGGTCGACAATGATGATTGAAGACCATGGAGTGGGGGCTTCTGGAACCGTTTTTTGTATGCCAGGAGCCGGAACCCTATTTACAGGGAACACAGAAGAGACACTAAATCGTCTGCAACACCATTAAGATGTTAGAAAAAAGGAATTGTAAACCAAAACAGTTGAACACTTACGGATAGCACCTCTATGTAGGTAGGGGCCTCAGCGAAACAATTATTTTAGATGAGGAAGAAAACATGGATAGCTATACGAATTCAAGCTTTGTCCTGTGATAGTCATCTGTAAAATGCCTAAAAAATAGGACACAACAAATGGGTAGTGTAATATTTTATATCTCATTTTATCATTTCTTGTATAAGGATTACAGCTGTAGTTACAGCGCTAAGCGGTATTCAAAGCTACAGGTGACTGTCAGCGACATCAATTAGTGCACATATCTCAAAATAGAAAGTGGTGTTAAACTCCTAATTTATTTATAGCTGTGAAAAGGATGGACTAGCATGTTTAGATGTGTATCATAAAACCACTGAAGACAAATTGGCTCACGTTATGTAACCTCAGTGCAACGCCGTGCACGTTGGGTTACAAAATTACCCTATGTGCTTTATCTATATCGGCATGGTGTCTATGTCATCACTTCTGGTTATCTGTATTTGTTATTATATGTCTACAAATTTCTACACAACAATGGGAAAAAATAGACTTACCAAACATCTAATGTCTATTGGTATAGTCCATGTATGCCGCGCTGAAGTCGCTCGGTCCGCGCTGTAGTCGCTGGAAACACTGAAAGGAGAGGCGTGGCCATTATTTATGTGTCAGGTGATTTTAAAAAGCAGAGCCGTGAAAAAACATGTGACCGCTAATCTGTTGAACGCCTGGAAGGAAGGAAACGTCCGTCTTGAGGACGTAAAAACCATGTGTTACTAATCTCAGGATGCTGACGATCTTTACTGAGAACGTTTAACAGAAATTGCCTGTTTTGCTTAGATCGGTAATGTTTTTAAGACAGTTATTTCGAGGCTTATACTGACGCTTCTGAGTCTGTTTAAAGCCAATTTGCATTGTGACAATTATCACATATAAAGCAAATTTGATTGTGTTGCATCAATATTCTCTGACGTAGTCGAATAAAAGACAACATACAGATGGGCTTTCTTGATTCTGAAATTCATACAACTCCATTATTGCAAATGGAAACATATTAATCTATGTAAGAACTCTTTAAAACTAGAGAGAGAAAAACCCGAAAAGACTGATACATAATGGTGACAAGGCGGAGTAAAAAATCCATTACCAACAACTAGATTTAAGGTTGTGAGAAGGAGTACTTGTCTTTACAGAAATGAACTCCATTCTACGGCTATATTTAGCCCATATTTCACTGTCTTCAGATTGTATATCCATTTTTGCTCGCATCTTGTCAATGTTTGATCTCGGTTCCCTTTTCTAGGGGATGGTTTGATAACTTGAATGACACACCATATTAAGTCGGTGCACTTGTGTTTTTTCTGCAAAAAATGGGCTACAAGGGGTTTATTTTCAACTTGGTTGCGAATGCAAGATTTGTGCTTGCAGATTCGTTGGTGTACAGGTCTAATGGTTTTACCAATATAGACCAAGTTACATGGACACTTGATTGCATACACTACCCATGGGGTAAGACAGTTGGTAAAATCTTTTAAATGAATAACTGTATCGCCCAAAGTAATTTCTTTCATGGTTGTTGTTTGTGCACAAACAGAGCAGTGTCCACATCGATGGTGACCCACTACAGGGGGGAGCCCCCAAAGAGATGGCCGTAGATTCTTGGCTTGTTTGTTTTGCTGATAAGTATGTACTAGATTGTCTTTGATGTTTTGCTGTCGTTTAAAAGCAAATCTGGGAATTGATGGACTAAAGTCTTCAGTGTATAGCATTTTCCAATTCTTGCGGATAATTTTCCTTGGATTATTACTGATTGGACTGTATGTGCTTATACATGTGATTTTTTTCATCGTCTTGATGACGCTGAGTTGGTTCTAAAGAGAATATGTAGCACTCGTTTGTATGCCCTATGTATTGTAGTTTTTGCGTAGCCTCTCTCTTTTAATCGATTTTTCAAATTAATTCCATGCTGTTTATACATTTCAACATCTGTACAATTTCTCCAAATGCGGAGGAATTGACCATATGTGAGGCCTTCCTTGAGACTTAAAGGATGAAAACTATTGTAGTTCAAAAGTGTGTTTCTGTCCATGGGTTTTCTATAAAGTACAGTTTCTATGTCGCCACTTCTGGTTTTCTGTATTTCTAAATCTAGAAAAGGAATTTTGTTCTAATCAGTGTGCATCATAAATTGAATGTGGGGATTTTGAAGGTTCAACCAACTGTGGAAATCCGTTATTTGATCAAGAGTACCACCCCATATAAGGCAGATATCATCTATATACCATAACCACTTTTTGATGAGAGCGGCGTAGGCGTTCAGCGGACTATTTATGAATTGTTGTTCTATGTCATCCATATAGAGGTTTGCTAAGTCTGGGGCAAAAGTAGCACCCATACTTGTTCATTTTAGCTGGTTGTAAAACCGGTCTTTGTACAAAAAAAAGTTTTCGGTTAGAGCTAGCCTAATGCATTCTAAAATGAATGCTGTTGGAACTCGATGTAATGTGATGGTACGGCTATCTAAGTATTTGGCCATCACTTTCAGGCAATCACCCTGGGGAATGCTCGTGTACAAGCTAACCACATCTAGGGTGACCAGAATATCTAGAGGATTCAAACACATGTTTTCTAATTTTTCTATTATACTAGTAGTATCTTTTACATAGGATAACATTTGGGGTACAAATGGTCTCAAAAAGCAATCAGAGTATACAGATAATGGCTCTAGAATTGAGTTAATCGCGGCCACAATTGGTCTACCAGGTGGACATTTGTCATTTTTATGAATTTTGGGCAGTATATAGAGAGCTGGAATAGTTGGATGGGAATTGATCAAAAACTCTTTTTCTTCAAGATCTATCCACCCTTCTTCTACTGCATAATTCATAAGGCTCAGTATTTCATCTTGCAGGCGTGGGGTCGGATCACACGGAAGTTCCCTGTAGGAGGATGTATCGTTAAGATGTTTCATGACCTCATTGTCATATGCGGACTTGTCCCACAGAACGATACCACCCCCCTTGTCCGCCGGTTTGATTACAAAATCATCATTGGATTTTAATGTATTCAAGGCTTCCCTTTCTGCTTTTGTCAAATTATTGGTCTTGGTATTTTTGTTTTTTATCACATCTTGGATTTCACAGGAAATTCTCTGCTCAAAAGCTACTATCGCTGGGCTCACCATAGCATTAGTAGGTGTAAATTTCGAGGGTGTTTTTAAACCCGTGGTTGTTGTTTCTTTCCTAGAAGGAGATGGGTTTCTGAAAAAGTATTTGAGGCGTATCAGCCTGTAGAACTTTTGAAGTTCTACTTCGTTTTCAAAAGCCCTAGCTTTTGTTGTAGGAACGAAAGTCAGCCCTTTGGATAGAACACTGATCTCCATTGGGGAGAGGACGTAGGAGGTCAAATTGTATATTGGTATTACCAGATTGGAGGGGGCCCCTGCCAATTTCTTGTGTTCATTCGTGGGGGGCCTTGTTGTTTGTTGCAACCGCAAGGGCCCTTTCCCCGAAAAAACTGTTGGGGGGGGCCCGGAGGAGCCCTGTTGTCCAGCATCAGATCCACTACTTGTTGATGCATTAGAGGAATTAGAGAAGTTGACATATGGTCGTCTTCTATTGCCCTTGTTATATGGTCTTATTTTGCTAGCTTTTTGTAGATCGTCATAGTATGATTCCACAAACTATGGATATGTTCTGATTTCTATATATTCTCCACATCCTTTCTTAATTTCCAGATCTTTTTGTCTAAGGTAACTTTCTTAAATTTGACCATTTCGTCTTCTATTTTTTCCAGGGTCTCTTTTATGTCTTTAATCGTGTTATCATGTTTTATTTTAGCCTCTAAAGTTGCTATTTCAGCCTTCTGTATAGTTGCCTCTTCCTCTGAGGTATCAATAATCAAAATGAGTAAGTCTCTGGAGCATTTTTTACTTACCCCGCTGAATTTTCCTTTAAACTTGGTGTTGTTAGTGAAAACTCGGGGGATATTTTTTATCTGAATGCCGTCTGGTATTGTGCCTGCTTTCAGATAAGCCAGCATTAGTTGCCCGTGAGATTCAGTGCGTATGAGTTTTTTCTTTTTTTGAGTTAAAAGTTTGACATCATTTGACTGCGGAACTGTTGCCTCAATGTCAGGGTTTTCTCCTAACAGAGTAGGTTGATTTATGAGTTTTTTTATAATACTCATCCGAAAAGGACACTAAGTTCTCAATGTCCATTTTCGCACTTTTTTGCACACGCTATTTATTTGGTGTGACAAAAAATGTTACCCAACAACCACGGGTTGCCCAAGGGATAATTATAAAGATGGGTACCCCCAAAGTTTTTTGTTGTCGGGGGGTCAGAGCTGGAGGAAGGGAGATTCTAAAGAGAAAGAAAAAGGCGCAGACTGACTACCCCTCTCTCTTCGGTCTGTCAAAGGACACAGGGAAAGGATGCACTAAAACCTGCTTAATAATAGAGCAGAGAACAACACCTGTTGGGTGACAAATTGTTTTAGACTGGATACTTAATTACAAAAGTAGACATTTCTTTTAATATTTTCTTTGTTTAAAAAAATGGTTAATAAAAACAGACAGTTACAAATCACAACATGCATTCATCAGCAGTTACATATCGATCCATAAATTGTATGAGTAAAGGGTGCTACAATTAACATGTATTATAGGCATAGTTGTCAATTTCAATATGCGAGACACCAGAAAAAAACACAATTAGGTTTTCCTATAGTCGACATATGTTTTGGCCTTTTTAGAATACCAACGTGGTGAGCGCTGGTCAATGAAATAATTATACGGCCATCTTCAGGACGGTCTTGCTTATTGAGAAACTTAGTTTCTTGCCCCTTCAGCATGTAGAGTGTCACATCTAAAAACATAAATATACAAACAAATTTCAATTAGAACCAGTCTACCTCAACCAGACTAATCCCAGGGTGATGGCCAGCTATACTAATATGCTGCGCCTAGAATAATGCACCCACCTGTGGTCGACAATGATGATTGAAGACCATGGAGTGGGGGCTTCTGGAACCGTTTTTTGTATGCCAGGAGCCGGAACCCTATTTACAGGGAACACAGAAGAGACACTAAATCGTCTGCAACACCATTAAGATGTTAGAAAAAAGGAATTGTGAGCCAAAACAGTTGAACACTTACGGATAGCACCTCTATGTAGGTAGGGGCCTCAGCGAACCAATTATTTCAGAAGAGGAAGAAAAAATGGATAGCTATAAGAATTCAAGCTTTGTCCTGTGATATTCATCTGTAAAATGCCTAAAAAATAGGACAAAACAAATGGGTAGTGTAATATTTTATATCTCATTTTATAATTTCTTGTATAATGATTACAGCTGTAGTTAGAGCGCTAAGCGGTATTCAAAGCTACAGGTGACTGTCAGCGACATCAATTAGTGCACATATCTCAAAGTAGGAAGTGGTGTTAAACTCCTAATTTATTTATAGCTGTGAAAAGGATGGACTAGCATGTTTAGATGTATCATAAAACCACTGAAGACAAATTGGCTCATGTTATGTAACCTCAGTGCAACACCGTGCACGTCGGGTTACAAAATGACCCTATGTGCTTTATCTATATCGGCATGGTGTCTATGTCATCACTTCTGGTTATCTGTATTTGTTATTATATGTCTATAAATTTCTACACAACAGGGGGAAAAAATAGACTTACCAAACATCTAATGTCTATTGGTATAGTCCATGTGTGCCGCGCTGAAGTCGCTCGGTCCGCGCTGTAGTTGCTGGAAACACTGAAAGGAGAGGCATGGCCATTATTTATGTGTCAGGTGATTTTAAAAAGCGGAGCCGTGAAAAAACATGTGACCGCTAATCTGTCAAACGCCTGGAAGGAAGGAAACGTCCGTCTTGAGGACGTAAAAACCATGTGTTACTAATCTCAGGATGCTGACGATCTTTACTGAGAACGTTAAACACAAATTGCCCGTTTTGCTTAGATTGGTAATGTTTTTAAGACAGTTATTTCGAGGCTTATAATGACGCTTCTGAGTCTGTTGGAAGATAGGACACTTTGCACGATAATGTAGAAGCAGGAAACCCCTGTCCTACAACAACCCTAGCCTTCTAGCGTATCGACTCACTTATTACACATCATCCCAGATGAAACCCCCATTTTCCAACCTGCCCCAGGTCCCATGAGGCTGCAGCCAATTCAATACCCAGAAGCAAATGTCCCACAGGCACAGATGCAACAGGAACCTGCTCAGTCCTGGAACAAAACTCCCCAACCACAGGCAACGGTAACTAATTACAGTGGAGCAAGTGTGTTAGGGGAAATCCTTTCCCGCTCCCAGGCACAACTGTTTACCCCCAATAGGACAGCCCACAGAGAGCTCTGACTTGACCAATACTATCCGTAACTTCAGACCTGGAAGAGGAGCCCCGAGTGGAAGTGAAGCTACAGGATCAGTCATTTTCTCTTATGGTTGATACAAGAGCTACCAAGTCCTTCATTAGGGAAGGGAGGGTTCCTCAGTCAGATGAAATAATGGACACACAGGGATTGTCTGGGGTACTGTATCGGTTCCTTTCACTGAAGATTTACCCATCACCATAGGCACACAAGAATTGACAGCACCTTTGTTGAATTCATGAGGCACCCCAGTTAACCTCCTAAGCAGGCATATCATAAGCAAGTTCAACATGACCATTCGCTGAGGAGGGCATAGTGTGTTCTACCCCAAGCACATACCATGCTAGAGCTACTGCATTAATGCAAGCACTTTGTGGCCACAGTGACCTCCGGGGCGTGTCCCTCCACCCGGATTTGTTCTTCTGTGGGATAACAATTCTGTTAGGACGGGTGCCCCGGATTCAAAACAAAACTCTATAAATACCTGCAGAATTTCTATTCAAGCCAACATTCCTCCAGGAGGTAGAAACAGGCATTATCATCACACTAGATCTAGATGCAGTGATCACTAAGGCAGGCAAAGTAATACTGTCTGGCACAGATGAGAATGATATTGAATGGCATACAGTTCTATGCATTGACCTAGTCTGGCAAGTGCAAGAGATGTATGACGAGCAATTGTTCAAAGACACTGATGAAACAGGAGAGATAGTTTTTCAGATAGGTAGACCCTATCAAACAATTATGGTACAGAGAGAAGTACCCCATACTGTACTCCTTGATAAAACACTGCCACCACACCTGAGGTAAGACTTAGAGAAGGTGGCCAAAGGGTTATGGGCCAGTAGACCCGACAATGTAGGTCTCTTAAATGGTATAGGGGGCAATCACATCAAACTGAAACCAGAAGGTGCAGTGTTTCCCTGGGTAATGTAGTATCCCATGAGTAGAAAAGCAGATTAAAGGATTTTTTCCACCATTTTAGCATTATGGCAGCAGTGTGTAATAGTGCCATCAGAGTCCCAATGCAGCACGGGTGTACCGAGTGAAAATAGCAAAAGGTTGATTGTGGAGGGTAGTTCTGGACGTTTGCCCATTGAACAATATTATATGTAGAAACAGAGTTTCCAGTGGTCCCCAATCCCACCACCATCCTTTGTAATATCCCCAGTGCAGCGACTCATTTCACAGGAATAGATCTCAAGAATGCATTTTTCTCCATCCCACTGCTCTCTGACTCCCAGTATCTCACAGGATTTACCTTCAGAGGACAGAGGTTTCAGCACACTCGTTTACCACACGGGAACTGTAAGTCCCCAAACATTTTCAATAGGCAATAGGGTATTAGAAATGGACTTAGGAAATGTACAGTTACAGAGGACAGTAATTCAGTATGTAAACAGCCTCTAATGTGTAGCCCGACAGAAGAGCTGTGCAGAAATGTCACAGTGCCACTTTTGACTTCATTGGCAGAAAATGGATACAAAGTAGACAAAGAGAAATTGCTATACTGCCAGCAAGTAGTTGTACACCTAGGGCAGATAATATCAGCAGCAGGGGGGAGAGCAAAACCTGAAAGGACATCAGCTGTATACCACACCCCACAGCCGACCATGGTCAAACAGATGCAGCAATTCCTAGGATTATGTAACTGTTGGCGGGCCTGGATATTTGATTACTCCACCTTCACAGAAGCTCTATTGCAGGGGTTAACAGAAGCACAGAAAGTAAAGGGACCCCTTGTCTAGACAGATGAGATGGTCAAGTCTTGCAGTCAGTTTTGGCCCTGTTTTAGCAACACCAGATTATAAAAAAGGTCATTCTTCTTCTTCTCACATTCAAATGGTCAAGTGATGATGGCTGTCCTCACTCAACAGACATCAATGGGACACAAGGCTTTGGCTTATTACAGGGGTCTCTTAGACCAAGTAATGCATTTTCCATGCAAGAAGGCTCAAACAGCAGCCATTTTCGCAATACAGAAATCATCCACAATCACAATGGGATGCCCTGTCACATTATATGTGGAATACACAGTTTGTGCCACACTAGAGAAATCAAAATCCACTCTTACCACACAAAGAGCTTCAGGATACAAGGTCATTTGTCCAATCCTTCCATTCACAAAGTGAGATGTCACACTGTCAATCCAGCAACATTCATTGCAGAACAAGTACAGCAAGGTGACAAAGTGCGTGATTGTGCTACATACAAAGACACTTTAGATGACACTACCAATGTTAGGGTAGACCCAATGGAAGAAGGTAACGTGTTCTTCATTGACGGTTTGTCAACAATTGATCAGAGCACAGGGATTAGCCACCAATGGGCAGCAGTAGTGAAAATTGAAGACGGTTAGTATGAAATGATGTCTAAGGTACGTCTGCCCTCGCATGACTCATCTGAAGCAGCAGAACTCATGGCACTAATAACAGCATTAGAAATATCGGTGCTTTGCTATCATTTACTCAGATTCAGCATATGTCACATTGACAGTACATTCAGGCCTCTCCAGATGTCAGAGGCGAGGGGTGAAAAAATCAGATGGCACACCATTGCAACATGCTGAATTACTTTCTAGGTTAAATGATGCATTAACACTCTCCACAGCTGTAACAGTAGTAAAGTGTACAGCCCACACCAAGAATACAGACCGAATTTCTCATGTTAACGATTCAGCAGATTCAGCAGCAAAAGAAGCAGCCGGTCTGGAAATTACAAACCCCATAGTGTCCCCTGAGGCAATATTACAGCAGGTAGAACAAAGATTCCTTACAATGCAATCCCAATCACTCAGATTATCTAATTACAGGATAATCTCCCCAGCAAGAAAAGAAATGATGGATGAAATGAGGATGTTCCTTATCGAGCCCTAGATCTAATTTGGAAACAGAATATTTCAGGAAACACAGTGATGCCCCAGGAACTACTTACAGTAGCATTTGAACAATTGCACTATCCTGCATGTGTATCCAAGCAGTACATTGCAGCTGACTGACAAGAAGAATGGTTTGTCCCTAATCTCCAAGAGCATCTTAATAATGTCATACTTAATTGTACCACATGCTAAACTTACATTACAGTTCACACCCTAAAGACATTTAAAGTGGCATTGCCACACCCCAGGGCCATTTTCACAACTCCACATTGACTAAACGGACATGGTTAACAGGTGCAGTAACTTCTGTTATCTAAGTGTTGTGGTGCCTTACTCCACACAAGACAGTGACAAGCAGGAGGGTGCATACTCCACTCACATCTGTACACAGAGCCTCCAATGCACACAATTCTGCACAGATTCCAGGTGATGAGTTTCTGGGATATCTTAGCGATTTAACAAATGATGTCAGATTTCTCTCCTGACAGCTTGGGCCCTGTCGCAGAGAGCTCACTTCACCAGCAAGAGATACTCCAACTGCACAACAGGACACAGCACCACTGCAGCAGCAGCAACTGCTCCTCCCCGGTGATAACATCTTCACTTGAGCTTTCATATGAAAGTGGAATCAACCAAAATTTGAAGGACATTATGACAACATACACATCATGCCCACTGCAGGGAAGGTTGTGGGATGAAAGATGTGGAAGGACAACAGATCCAATGCATCTCCCCAGCAGCAGGAGGAGGAAAAGGGGAGAGAATAGGATGAGTGCCATTGCTACTTCTTTAAATTCTGTGAAGTCAGTGTGCCCCTTTCACTGGACAGACTTTTTCACAGCAGCGAGTAACAACAGACTATGTTAAACCGATTATGCCATACATCATTTTTCTTTTCTTCTCTATCTCCTTCTCTCTCTCTCTCTCTCTTTCTCTTTCTCTCTCTCTCTCTCTCTCTCTCTCTCTTTCTCTCTCTCTCTTGCTCTCTCTTTATGGCCAAATACATATTGTTGTTTTCAAGGGGTGGGTCCAGTAGTATCACTAACACTGCATATATACCATTGAATAGTAGTGACCAGAATTAGAAAGGATATTTGAAATCCAGATGCTTATGTAGCTACTGTTAAAGAGATACATCACCACGAAATTGACAGTATGTGGTACAAGCACATGAAGGTGGTGGGAAAAGGAAAGTCAAATGACTTGTGTTATGTGTGTTTCTTGATCCCCCATGCAACAGGCAAACCGAAACTGTTCATACCACAAGAATTACCTCCAGAAGTAGTGCAATGTTTAGCGAACCTTACCTTTTGTAGTGTACAGGGAATGATTCAAGCACACAAGGTCCAAGCACAAATTATCAAAATTGATACCATAGCATGCACAGATAACTACATATAGATAAAGTAGATAGCAGTGACAGAGAGTATGACGAAGCGTATGCTGAACTATCAGACAGCAGGGCATAGGAAAGGTAAATTTGTCTTTATTTTACCACCCCTGATCAGGTGTCCAGATGAAGTAGGACAGAAATAGCTTCAGTGCAAAATAGGAACTCAATTGCAGATGGAAGTTGATGTTTACTACACAGATTAATGGATCAAGGGGCTGATGAGGTGTGAAGTGGCTGGGCTATCAAACAGTGCAGTATCACAATAGATAAGACCTGTTCACTGTTTGGGAAAAGTATGTTACTAAATAAACTTGTATTGACCAACATTTGAAGCATACATGATTCTGCTTGTGTTTCAGTGGCAACGGCAGCATGCATGTGGGGACAAAAAAACATTGCAAAAAGACCATTGATATCCCAGACACTGGGGGGAACAGCAGCCCTGATGGACATATACTGGGTCTGTGGGAGCTTAGCTTACACCCATTTGCCGCCACTCTGGAACAGTGTGTGTTCCTTGTCAGCTCTGCAGTTGCCCATGCTCATTGTCCCAGATGTCAATTTCACCACGATCAGTGAACACCCCATGTCCATGCCAGTGCACCTCATGCATCAGTGGGCCCAGTGCTCTTTGGGCTTGCACCGTCATCGATGCAGCAACTATTTTTCCCAAGACTCGAGCAATCAATGAAACGCTACCCCTGAGGAGTTTAACCTATTTAGTAAAGTTGAGACATGTTTTACCTCTCTTGTTCCTCCCGGTGTATAGGCAGCAGTGAATACACAATGGCTCCAGATAACATGTTGCGAGCTCATCCAACTTGCAAACAGGAAGGAAAAGGGACTGAACACCATCAGAGAAGATTTAAGGGCAATTAGGTTGATCACCCTCCAGAATAGATATGTCCTCAATTTACTGACTGCCACTGAGGGTGGCATCTGTGCCAAGACAGGTAGTTCATGTTGTACTTACATAACTTCCAATGATGTCAAAGAAAATGGCAGCTTATCGCAAGCAATTCACTCACTACGCACTTTGCACACTAGGATGGAGAAGGAAAGGGGTTCACAAGCAAGATTGGTTTTCAACTATGTTTTCATGTGTACCATCATGACTGGGTTATATATTTAAAATACTGATTCCTCCCCTTACTCTGGTGCTTATGCATTTTTGTATATGCCAGCTGATTATGGGTTTCTGCAGAAAGACGATGCACAAGGGAATGCCCATGATGTCAATTACACTGAAACAGGTGAGGCTTCTCCCCTTTTGAAACATGCACACACACAGACAGACAAATGGAATGGCAAGATTGAGCATCGCATGGTTAAGATATCAGAACCGATTGGTCTACCAGGAACATTTTCTTATTCCCCTCCTGATCCAGTGAACTATTGGGAAAAAATATTGCAAAAGGGATGGCTACATGTTAGTAAGGTATGGCTACCAAAGACTGATGTTGACAAAATTAAAGCAAGCAAGGTAGTTAATTAATTAACTAAAGGGGAATGTTATTATGCAGGTGCAATACCCTAAGCATGGCTGGAAGTACAAGCTGCAAAAGTTCTATGAGCCTAGAGATTTGGTAATTTTTAGTGTCTGTGTTTCTGTCATTTCTCGCAGTATTTTAGTTCCTTTTCAAATGGGATTTAGTTTTGCTTTACTTTTGGCACATTTTAGAGAGCACTTAGCTACCAAGCCTGTGTTGGAATGATGGGCAGCAGAGATATTGTTACTGTTCTCTATAGCACAAGGGGCCGTTGCCACATTAGAGAGAAACCGTCTGTTTTGCAATGGGCCCCATTAATGTAAATTTCTGTCATTCAGGGCACTATGCCTCAGTTCTGAGCCTCCGTCTTTCCATTTAATCAAACTTTATTCCTGCCTCCCCACGTGAGTGTTCAGCATCCTTGGAGGAAGAATGAGGTACAGCACACATATCAGTTATTGTTGCAGGGCTTAGCTGTTCTCAGGAGCTTTTAGTGAAATGTAGAACTATGATTTCTGTTCTTGACAATAGATAGAATAAAATAGTTGCAAATGACATATTTTAGTGTGACGAAAGCCTTGGGGGAAGGCATTGCCGAAGTGTCAAAAGAATATTGTGGTCATACTGAGCCCTGGGGAGTGTTCGGACAACTGGGTCTGCATTAGAATGGCTTGGTGTCATGAATACATATGAGAAATTAATTTCCAAAGAGTGGACTCTCAGTTATGTTTTTTATGAAGCTACTTGGTTCCCAAAAGATAGCCATACTAATGTGTGCTAGGGATACTAACATGTTTCAAAATAGGAGTTGCACAAATGGTTGCAGAGTAAACTGCCCCAAGGCCTGAGAACTGCCTGTGATTGCCAAAGTGCCTGAGCTTATGAGAGAGAATATTGTTATGTACAATTTGTTGACTTCACTGTTCACACCCACTACATGATTGGGTTGTTTCGGTGGGACTGCACATCAGAAGTGTGATGAACCTCCCCTAACCAATGTCGGAATGGCATTTTAGTAAATGCTACATGTATAACTTAAGACAATCAGGATGAAGCATTTTCTGCTGACTGCACAATTAGGTAATTCATAGGGGTCTGTACTTAAGATGGTCCTCAGTAATTTACTAACCAATGAAAGAGTTAAAATGGGGGTACAAACGTATATAGTGTTCAGATTTCTCTATTGGTGAGAATCATTAAGGAACGTGGGATTGAGATGTACTTGATACTTGGGATGTATTCCAATTTTGTGTCCTTTTGCCCTTAAATACTGCAACTCAATGTAGGTGAATCGAGAAAGCATTCAGTTTTCAGTTTTCAATTTTTAGTTCTACTGAGCTGGCTGTCCCTCCCTGCTGTAATTGCATGTATTAAAAACTGTTCTCCTTGCAAATCGTGCACTCCATTATTGCATCTCTGGATCTCTTTTTTTATCATTTTTGGGTCTACGGTACACCTTTGCAAGGGCACATTGAGAATGAGCAGCTGCTGAACCAAATCCTGCTTCTCTATCAGCTTCACTGTTACACAGGCTCCCCACTAGAGCTAAAGGACTCCTTCAGGTGCTATCTAGCCTCCCCCAAGTTGGGGGTCAAGAGATCAATCTTGTGCCTGAGCCCATTGTTTGAGATTCACAGGACAAGAACAAGCAAAGCAGCTGGTGTTATCCATTAACTCTCATCAAACGAGCATCAAAAGAGTTTAAATGCCTTTGAACCACTGGAACCCCAGGTACTGTTTTTACCACTGTTGTGACATTTCTTTAAACGGTTATTTCATTTATCAAACCGGCTTTCTGCACATCATACCAAGCAGAGCACATCACCTATTTGGCTCAAACACCAGCTCCCCAATGCAGACAACTTCGAACCACAACCTCTTTGAACATGCATTGGACCATCCAGATCACAGCTTAGACTTGAACCACTGGAAGCATCCCACCACTCGTCCACCCATCCCAGAGGTTACACCAACTTCTTAACTATCTTTATCTTTGATCCAACCCTGGTGAGTCACCCAAACTGCTTGATCAAACATCTTTTTTGCCTGCCCTAGGCCCACATTACTGCAAAAAGGTGAAGGAGGAAAATCTCTTTACTGAGCCTGTTTCACCTTTAAGACTGGCATCATTGTTGCTTTGTAGTAGCATGAGGGCAGAACAGGTGGTTTAGTAACTAAGCGTCCTTCTAGTCTTACAGGGCAGTAGCTTTTTCACCACACCAAGAAACATTTGTTTGGCAAGTATATGAGGCATCACTCATCAATTTACAGATATTATGCTAATTTCAGCCAAAAGTGTAAGAAATTCCAGAGAAATTGTATCTATTCCGGAATAAATCATTAGAGTTGGTGGGATTCCTAAAATGTTGTCCTCTTTATTGCCGAATGAGGTTTCTGGAACATTATGTGCAATCATAAGATTTAGATCCCGTAGTGATTTCTCAAGGGGTGCTTTGTGCAAGTTGCCTAACAAGGAGTGATCGCAGTATCCACCAAGTCTGGAACAACAGAGGCAATGTTGTCCTTGAAAGTACTGGAGGTGCCAGGGAATACCTGTTTGCATGAGACTCACACAGAGCAGAGCCGTCAAGAGACCTCACCAGTTGATGTGGGAGAGAAAGAGGACAGTAGGAGGGAGGGCAGAAGGGAGCAAAGGTAGGCCTGAGAGAGGGTGAGGGAGAAGCGCAGAGCCAAATTCAACACAGCAGCTAAGCAGCCATCTAGTTTCAAGTGTGCAGGGTAAAGGGAAAACCTAGGCTTCAACATACATCAGAGATGAAAAAGCACCTAGATGCGATTTTTCTGTATAGAGGGAGAAAGCCTAGGTTTCCAAATATAACAGAAAAGCAAAAACACCTAGATGCGAGTTTCCTGGATAGTGGGAGAAATCCTAGGTTTCAACATATAGCATAAAAGCAAAAACACGTAGATGCGAAGTATCCTGGATAGAGGGAAAAATCCTAGGTTCTGGTAACATTGGAGCATTATGCAAGAAGTATACTGTGTTTGAGTGGGCAGGGGCTTGTGAGGAACAGTTTGAGCATAACAAGGAGATGATCTCAAATGCAGCCATACTGGCTTGTTTTGACATCAGTAAAGATAGTTGCTGCTAGGCATTTCTGTACTTAGAAACTGTGCCAAAGATATATTTGTATAAAAATGGTTTGGGTTCAAAGGGCTGTTTGTTTTCATCCATGTTGTTCATTCAGTTGCCCCAGCAGCTTGGGCATTTTTTCCTGATTGCTGAGGTTATGGGTTCCAGGCTCCAAGTTCCAATGAGGGGCATAAAGGGCTCTGCACACAGAGTTTCTGTCAGTTGCCTGTGTTATTGTGGGGGAGGGCCTCTTTACTCTGTTTTACTTAATAAAAGTCATAAGAACTCCCCTGGTTGGTCTGCAGAGCCGGAGAGCTATCTCACAGGTGTGAATTAAAACTTATTTAGGAAATGTATTCTTTTCACCTTCTTACAATCCAGTAATCGATGTATGCGAAACTATGTTAAAAGTTGGACTCAGGGGGCTACCATAATACATCTCGACCCCCCTTAAACATTAAACACCACCTCCCCTGACAACCCAGCAACACTTGTCTATTATCAGTTAGCACTAAACAGTTACAATAAACTAGGCAATCTGTAGAAATCAATCAAGGATCTCAGTAGCGCATTCCACAAAGAACACATTCTGGGGCCAGATTATGAAGACTTTGCCCTTGTGCAACAACAAATGAGCACATACATTTTACACCAATGTTGCTGCTTGTATAATGTGGAATGACGCAAACATGCTCAGGCCCAGTTTTTATTATCAAAACATGTTTGCCCAAAGGCCAAAAGGAAAGAGACAGTCAGGGGCATCAATTAGGGGTTGCCAGGGGTCGCAATTGCGAACCCTGAGGTCTCCCTTGCTACTCCTGTGGTCTCCCTTGCTACCCCTAAAAGAATAATTTTCTTTTAATGGAAGCTCCTGGGCTTGGGCCAGCACCATGTGGCTGTACTTTCTGGGGTGGCTGGCTTTCTTTTTCAGGCCTCTTAAAAAATACAGGGGGTTCTTTGAGCTGTGACCCTAAATAAGAATGAATAGGAATAACAAATAATTTGTCTTTCTGGAATTCTATACAATAATTGCTAGACTCATTAAAGGTTTATTTCAGGCACACTTCAGGGGGTGAGTCACTGATTTAACACCTCAAATTCAAAATGCAGACAAACACTTCCAAAAAGCATTTCGAGTAGAATAAGCATTAATTTCAGACTATGTATTTTGCTTTTAGAAAGTGTCAGTTATAGCATGTTTTTTTCTGCCATTACGATCATCACAAGACATTCCATCCCGGTGTCCTCGGTCCTTGTGCCTAAAATCTGTGTACATTGTAGAAATGTTTGACCATAGCACATAAAGTAGTCCTTGATTTCATTGTGCTACAATGAATAATTTGTTGTAATGTGTCTATCTTTCCTGTCAGCATGGCATGCTGTTCAAGATGTTTGTTTGCATGTATGATGTAACGAGTGTCCAGAGTACTGGATGCCGTGTGAGGCCAACCTCTGAAGCCTGAAAAGTAGATCCACGCAGACTTGACATGTGGCAACTTTGCACCAGACCTGCACATGAACTGGCCTGCTGTTAAATCTGTTACCAGTTTAATGGTGTACAATACAGAGTGTAATTTGCTTTCTGACTTCGAGAACATTCAGACATGTAATTGCTCATTTTACTATAGCTGGTAAGATAGCTATAGCTGGTAAAATAGCTCAGTGGGCTGAGCATTTGCTGCAGTGATGTGGGTGTGATGGGCAGGTTCGAATGCCGGCATGGCCAACTAAGCCTGAGTACCAACACAGGTTGGGCGATATTGTATGTATATTTGTTTAATATAAAGCGTGTATGTGCTACATAATAACACATCATTATCATTTGGCCTTGGAAGTGTGCTTGCATTCACAGTAATTTGGTAACCTGGGCCCATACACTCTGATATTAACGATACATATGGTATCCATTCTTGTATGAAATGTATATCACATTACAGTGACATCGCAACCATATTTTTCGTAGTGTACTTATGAACAATGCTATGTCATGTCACGTCCTGTTTTGTCAAGGGGTGAAAGGTCGTGTTCCTTTATTTCCTGTGATGTCACTCCAGGATGGGTCACATTACATCACTTCCTGTGATTTCATCGGAGGTCAAGGATCATGTGACATCACTTCCGCTACCCCAGGCATTTCGGTGAAATGACATCCCCGGAAGCAGTCTGATTTATTACGTTATTGCTGCCCTATTGCAAACTTTTTAGCTAATTCAGGTTGTGACAAAGCCTGTTTCCTCCAGTCCCTTTGATATAAGTGTTTGCTCACTTTTTAGCACTGGGGCACTTGGGCAAATGTTAAATAATATAGTCCAGGTATACGTAGTTAGGAGCTAAGGCTGCATGGGCGGTGTGTGAGACTCAAGGAGCAAACTGAAGTTGTAGAGTGCCCATTCAAAGTAGTTATTGTTAACCATCAACCTTCACATTTTAAAGATGTTTTCCTCACTGCACTACACCACATCGCACATTAAGAAATCCGTGAAAATTAAAACTGGGGCAATTTCCAAGGAGAATGTGAATGTTAGACATGTTGGTGGACCGCCAGGCTACCAACATCAACTGGACAGTGAGGCAAAGAACAACAGGGCACCAAGGATATAAAGACTACCTGAACTGCCTTTTCACTGCCTGCCTCACTCCACATTTGTAAAATACCCAATCTGAAAATTAACAAAAGCAAGCAAAGTGCTGTCAGGACCACTCACCTCCTCTGCCGCTGCCGGAACTGCCCTCTGCCTGACTGAGCAGCCTGACTCTTCCTGCTTATTTGAATGAAATAACGGGTCACAGCGAGATTGCTCGGACCCCGGGTTTAGATCGTCACATCGGATTTGGAGCAACCTGATTGGCTGCCCCACCTGCTTAGAGAGTTTATGGAGTTTAATGCGGGTCTGTCTTCTCTTGGTAGGAATAAAACAAAACCTTTGGTTTGTGAAGCTCCCATACCATCTTTTCATAATTTCCAACCCATATTAAAATAGAGCATTTGTGTTTCTGTTGGTTACTTCGTGAGTATGCTGGAACTGGTAAACTGGTTTAAGAGGTCTGCCGCACTGACCTGCAAGCACCTGCTATGGCATGGCAACACAGTGGGCATTATGATACGGCTCTCCCGGGGGTTGGTAATAACCGGCAGCCTGTCTTGCCTCATGAGGTTGAAGCATTTGCGGGACATCCTTTCATTCTAAATTCCATTTCGATTCGAGCTAGTTTGCCATGACTGCACATCAGCAAAATTACAAATTCAGATATCACACATATAAACATCACCGTTTTTTCTTAAATTATTGCTTTTTTTTAAAGTATGATCCTCCGTGAACATTCATAATTTCTTTCCGAATATCAACTTTCAAAACTTTTCATGCAGAGAGGAAGGCAATGAAAAGTAAAACACCTTTAAAATAAATCTGAGACACAAAATGTCCTTGGTGAATTAAGAGCCCTTGGCAATGCTTCAGACCCTGGACTACATTCATGCATTCCCTGAAAATATAGAACAATATAGATAGTTAATTTCGGATTCATGTGTGTGTATGTGCATGTTTAATAATACTTTCGAGCACAGGGATAAACATGCTGAAAATAAAAACGTTATTATTTATTTGCAAATCTAGAAAAACTGAGCATGATCTTTTGGAATTGCTCAAAAAAATAAGATGTTACCTGACAACCCCATATAAAATGAAGGTTAGATAATATACATGTAATGTAACTTATCATCCATACATAAAATCCTGCAAACCTTTCTCAAAGATGGATTACTGTCGTAAAAATACTCCTCGAACAGAAATGATGTAATGTAGAAGGATGATTAACGTATCAATAATGTTATGTGCTCCATGAACTTTTATGAAGGTCAATATGAAGCATAACTACAACTAAAAATGCCCATGGCTTTTTGGTCACAAACATATCCAAGAACATTTCATCAGGGAATAATTGTATTCGATGTCAGACCCCGCTGGTGGAAATATATATATATATATATATATATATATATATATATATATATATATATATTTCTTTTTTAAATAGCAGTGAAAGTTCACTTATGCAAAATCTCCTCTATAGTATGAGGAGAACAAAAACCTTACAGGTTACTAAGCAAAAAATCCCACGTTGTCATAAAGTGTGTTACAATAGTCAAGGCTTACAGAATATTTTTCACAAATAAAAATCATAATGCAATTAGCATTTAGAAAAATGTATTTGATGAAATATCAGTTCAACCCTCTTATGCCTGCATCATGTCCCCCTTATGACTGCATGATGGAAGAAAAAGTGTCACTGAATCATAACCACTCACCCTAATCACTGACAAGGGTTTTGTGCAACCAACCATGCATTTATTTTCAGCCTGCCCTGCCAAGGCAGAATAGTGAAGGCCAGCTTACTCTGCTAGTTCATTTGCATTCTGCCCATGGATTAAAAGCAACATGTGTTGCTGCTACAACCAGTCTCATCTGTGAGGGTTAGCATGGGATCTCAGCCACAGCAAAGATGAAGGTCTGGAAATTCCCTTGCACTTAGGGTGACATTGAAACTCTGAACAATGCTGGGTCATAGGTTTTCAATTAATCATAACCACTTGTAGTACTCTGGGCAGATTTAATTCCATCTTAATCAACCTTCTGTGCCATTTCAGCTTGGGGAAACCACAAGCAGATTATGATTCGTCTCAGCCCACAGAGGGTGTGTAAAAAACACATTATTATTTCACATACCATCTGCATGAAACCGCAAAAAATCCTAGACACTTGTTCGCCTCTTTAGGCATCACCAGTGAGCTAAAGCTTGACCCTTCTGCTATTACATGTGAAAAACTGTATAAATAACTACTCATTCTTTTCAACCTTATCCTATACCTAGTCATCAATAGCGTGTCTGCAGAGTTATTCCAAGTTCCGGCCCAGATAACCTCTGACCCCTGCATACATGGATCTTCCTGGTTAAGTGAGTAATTCTAGTAGCCATAGATAGAGGCAACATCTTTACCTTTTTGGATATAATTATTGCCAGTATTAGTGCAATTTAATGAATTTCTGTATTGCAGTTACTTTGTATCAGTCCAAATTTAATAAGAATTAGTAAAAAATGTGCCCTCATGCAAAACATGTATGCTTTCAATGTGCATGTGAACCAGGGTAATGTTTGCCCTATTACCAGGTCTTTTCTCTGTTGCTAAATGCATTGGAAAACATTTTGCGTCATATGGTAATTCTGCCCTTGTGCTAATTGCCCTTGCACTGGTGAAATGTCTCTGTAATATGGGCCACAATATTTCAATGACAGTGTGCACCAGGGCAATGACTAATACTACGGCAGACATTACCCTAATTAATTTATTTTTATGTATACATTTTTTGTGATAATGTAGGGTAACTCTCCAACAACCAGACCAATAAAACACAATCCGCTAGGGACTAAGGCTAGGTGCACCCTTTTTTCAAGAAGAACAAGAGCTTTATTTTGTATACAAATAGCAATGGATGAGAGGATAGTACAGATTCACTACCAACGAGCTCTCTCTCGCCCTTCAAAATAGTGTGTATCTTATAAACATACAACTCGTCATTCATGACGTACTTGATATACAATATTCATCCCCCACCCTCATTGGCTGCTGCCTATTTACATGCTAATAGTTACATAGAGCCCTTTTTCCAATTGGTCATGTTGTCTTCTCCTCCATCTTCCCAAAATGTATGAAATGGTCTCTTCCATCATGAGATGCTGCAAAGCAATTGGTTAGACTCGAATGGTACCACCCTATCTTTACTCCTAACCTTGTGATGTGCACTTGGTCATCAATATAAATTCAAGGTCAGCCTGGTCCTTGCAAACAAAGCAACTCTTTTCTCATCCGAGACATGCAGGTACCCCCATCATGCCTCCCCACTGCATGGACATCACCCTTGGCTCTCAACTGGATGTTGTTAGCATCCTCGTCTGCTAGCGGGTTCCACTCTGCACATCTGGTCTGGCCAGGCGTGAAGAGCGAGACCCCCTGCAAAACCTGTAATAGAGCGGCCCGGTATGAACGATGCCGGTCCCGTGCCGTTCATACCGTGGCCGTCCTCGTCATAATGAGGCCCATTGTATTGAACACTACACCTACACCTTTACACTGGTTATACTCATTTTATTCATCTAAACCCTTCTAACTCATATCTTTAAGTTCCATATTACAGTATTGTGTATTCTCATTAGTTTAAAGTTACTACCATTGTTATTTACTAATCCCTTGGTGTTGTGACGTCAAAGAAATTGTAAAGAAATTATACTTTTTACATCCCCTTGCACTACAGCCCCACCCCCTTTATATGACCTAAGCATATAATTTCACTAGACAAGTATACAAATAAACCAAGGAAAAAATCCACACAAAAGAGGACAAAATACTCTTATGCACACTTTTTAAACCATATAAAATATGTTCCATCAAAAAATTCAAAAACTCACAAATTCATAGAAGAAAACGTCATTGAATAATTCACAAAACCTAAATATCAGTAAAACATGCAACCAGTGAAACATAAATACTCCTAAAAAGAATATGCAACAAATATATTTTTTACTTAAAGAAAACCCAGCTTGTTAAAAACACTCAGATTAAATGCTTGTGGTTTGTGGCAATGCACCTAGTACATAGTTCCTTAACTTTGACTGCAAGCGGAGAGGCATACGCCACAATATAAAGTCTGTTGTATGGAGGATCGATCGCTCCACCTATGGACACAATTCTTCACATACATTTTATCACCAGGAAGCAATTGCAATGATGGGAAGCTTGCAGATTCTGGTGCAGCGCTCTTTTCACCTTCTTCCGTTGAATGTTAAGCGATCTGTTGAGAAAGGTATTTAATACACTTTGTTAACTGAGTCGAATACAAATGAAACTCATCCCCCAAAATTGACACAGCCCTTTGAGCATCAGAAGCACTACGCACAGGAGACAGCGGCATGTGCATATGTCTCCCCATCACAATTTTATGTGGGGAGTGGTGATGGTCTTTACAGGGCTGAGTACTTAAGCTGAATAGTGCCAGGGGAAGGCAGTGCACCCAGTTCTTCTTCAGGGTGACAAAGAGCTTAGACAACTTTGTTTTCAGAAAACCATGTATTGCTTCCTCAAAGTTGTTGGCCTGGGGGTGATAAATGGAACACATCTTGTGTTTAATTCCCCAAAGAGCTACAATTTCCTTAAACAGCTCATTAAAGAAGTGGGTGCCATTGTCACTGTTAAGCATTTCGCAAGCTCCCCATCTGGGGAACACTTCTCACATGTGTTCTGTTACATTCCAGAAGGATATGAAGTCTGTTCTACTCGTGTGGGTCAGCACACTTGATGACAGCGGCAAGCATGGGCTGCGACAGGGCATGAATCAAGCGGTCCAACAGGGCCACATGCTGCACTGGTGACCGATCTGCTCTACTAAATCCTCTTCTCATCCATCTCGACAAACCTGAATGAACAGTGGTTGTAACATAGGCTGAGTCAGAATATTGTAACTCGGCACCCTTCTGATGACTCAACTGCTTCAATGAGAGCAATCAATTCTTCTGTCTGTGCTGAATAGAGACCTGGTTACCTCTGCTGCTCAAACACCTCAAATTCCCCATCAACAAGCAGTACTACTGCTTCCCCAGTATTTCACTGGCCTGTTACCTGGTCAATAGTTGGGGACACATCAAAAAATACCTCTCTGCCATCTAAAGCATATTCATGTGCCTTAGGAATGTCTTCCTCTGGACCCTCGTATGTAACACAGTCATGCACTTTGTCGTCGTCAGTAAAGGGTTCAGTGACTTACAACAGACAAGGTGATGCATGGGCTTGAATTAATCACTTTATATGCAGAACCCCTTTGTGTAGTTAATGTAGATTTGGACCCCTGCAGTAATGCAAATACAATGTGTTCAACATACAGCATCAAGGAACACCCCACAACAATAGTAGCAGACTTCCCAATAGTAAAGGAAGCAGCAGATAATGCTTGTTCATAAGGAAACTGTCCTTGCTTGACAGAATCCAACATGCCACTGTAATATGCTAGGGGTTTATGACCTATAGTACCGTGTTGCGTCAAAACTGCAGTCATCACCTGCCCATTGGAATGTGAGAAAAGGGGGGTGTGGCTTCACGCCGACTGAAATGGCCACCTAATTTACTGCGCTCCTCTCAGGTGGCTTTCTATTAATATTATATACCCTAATAGTTTCAGAACTATTTCCAGGTTATCACCACTCCTTACCTTAGGTCTGCCTGGTGGTCCGTGTGCGCATCTGAGGAGGGCTGCGCTTGCCAATGTTACGCATTTGGAGGTGTCCGTGGGCCGGGCCAATGACCGCAAAGTCTTGTGTCCTGCAGCCGGTGTCTCCTGTTAGCACTCTGGATACCACTGAGCGTGAAGTGCGCTCTTATACAGTAGCTTGATTCCCTCACAACACATGCTGCAAAGATTTTTAAAAACTCAGCAATTGATGTTTACATGCTCTGAAGTGATACATAGAGATACCTGCTTTTCATTAAGAAAAGTATATGCTAACATTTTGGTTTTGAAGGGTGTGTGCCTTCTCATAGACTGCTTTTCCTGAGGAAATTATTTCTCATTAAACCAAATTAGTTTTAAAAAGCAACTTCTACCAAATAGTACCTGTTACAATAAAGCCTCAGAAGAATATTTTAAGCAAGTTTAATAGTGTTGCATTAATTGAAGCATTACCACATGGCTGTATCTGTGGATAAATTATATATTCACTATAATATACTTCAAAGATCTCTTGCTGGATTTATGAAAATAGCACCATAATACTTACAGCTTTGCTCTCCTACATACATACTACCACACTGTTATATCTGTGTGGCTTGTTTACCATGCCATCCAAGAAAAGCCAATCCAAGGAAATATCTTTGCCTTCACCTACGTCCCTCAAAAGGCAGAAAAGTACCTCTCCCACACAAAAACAGGACATTTTAGACCCTGTCATGCAAACTATTTTTTCAGAGATAAAGGCCTTGAAGCCAAGACACAAATACTAAACTGCAGCAGCTTGACAATAAATGGTCAATTTTTGAGTCCAGAATGAATGAGGTGGAGAGGCATATTAGTGATGCTGAAGATATTACTAGCAGAGTAGTAAAACTGGAAACCACTGTTAAATCTCTAAAATAACAAGCTGAGAATCTCAAAAACATAAACAGAAGATATAACGTGCGCATTGTTGGCATTCAGGAAGGAATAGAAAAAGACAATCCTATTTCGTTTCTACACGCTTTGTTACCTCAGCTCCTCAACTTGCCAGTGTCAGTGCATCTCAATATCCAAAGGGCCCATCGAGTTGGACCAACGAATTCAGTCTGAAACTCTACAGGTAGGACTCTCCTCCTTGCCCTCTTGGACAACACTCATGTAACTCTTATAATGGATCAAGTAAAGCAAATAAAACAGCTGTCTTGGGATGGCAAGAAGATATTTATATTCCAGGATGTCTCGAATGTGACGGCGGCCAGAAGAGAAGAACTACTGACCTTTAGACCCACCCTGATACAGTTAAATGCAATATATGGCATCATCCATCCAGCTAACCACAAATACACCCTTAATGGGCATGCTTCCACCTTCCAAAATCCAACAGATCTAAGACAGTTTATTCAATCTCACAAAGGGATGATGTGGACACTTCGAGATCACCTACTTGAAAAAAGACTACAACATGTTATGGGTTAATGCATGGAATCACTTTCTACCATCTCCCACCAGAGTGGGGTGGGTGGCACACCTTATTTTGATTGGCTCTCCACCCCTACCTCATGCTCTGTCTAACATGAATTGGTGTGGCTGTTTCCTGCTAGCCACATTCCTGTCTACGGTTCTTTGTCATGTTTTGAGGCTACAAAATTCCATATTAATGTTGTTTGTCTACCCACCTCCCTTGTGTTTCGATCATTTAATGTAAACAGCCTCTATGCAGAATTTTGTATATTTGCTTTATGGGTGTTTCTCTCAACTACTTTTTCAAATATGCTATCATGATAAATATTATAATAGCAAATGTTATTTACTCTTCAGCGCTTTTTTTAGTGTTAGTGTTAATCTTACCTTAATTTATGCCACTTAATATAAATTCTTGGAATGTTAAAGGACTGAATAATCCTGTCAAAAGACAAAAAAGTATTATCTCACCTTAACAGAACAAAACCATTGATTGCGTTCATCCAAGAAAAACATCTCTCAGATAACGGAGCAGCCATAAGTAGACGTTATTGGGTGGGCCAGGTTTTTTCAAGTGCAGCAATTGGTAAAAGGAATGGTGGCATCACACTTGTTAACAAGGCATTTAAATGCAAACGTGATAGCAAATGAATCTGATCATTTAGTTAGGTGGTTGCTACTTAAGATCTTAGTGGAATCCACTGAATACACGGCTCTTAATATTTATGGTCCCACATCTTCAGATCCTTCTTTCTGGTGACAACTGAGAAACCACATCATTCAATGTAATCCTCATAATCTAATTGTTTGTGGTGACTGTAATGAAATTATGGACAGAAAGTCCTGAGTACATTTCTAAAACATCAAATCTCATGAACAATTTCTTAATTTTGTATCGGAATTAGGTCTTATTGATGCGTGGTGTATAACTCATCCTTCTGATTCAGAGTTTACTTTCTTCTCCAATCCTCACAACTGTTTGTCAAGATTAGACTATATATTCATTTCCAAATCTATGGTCAATCTGCTTCTTGCTGCCCAAATAGAATGCATAACACTTTCGGAGCATGCTCCAGTATATATCCAGCTTGCAACCCCACAGAACAATTACAAATCCAATAGATTGAGATGTAATGCTACACTTTTAAACAATGAATCATTTACACCCTTCATCACACCGCAACACAACATCTTCTTCTCGGAAAATAAAGGTCAGGACACAGCTATTGTTAATAATTGGGACTGTTATAAAGCTGTTCTTTGAGGCCAAATGATATCCTTTGTTGTTAATAAAAAGAAAAAACTAAAGCAAGAATCAGACACTATTCTTAAACAACTCAAATACCTTGAATCTCAATATGCACATACCAACTTCCCTTCCACTCTTAAATATATTATCGAGCTAAGATTGCAATACAATAAAATAATTTCACAGTTCTCTTGTGCTAATCTGTTGAAATATAAAGCAAAAATATAAAATGTTCCAATAAGTCTAGTAAATCTCTTGCATCATATGTCAAACTTGAAAAAGAAAAAGCTAAGGTTGTAGTCATAAAAGATCACAGAGGCAGCAGGAAATGTTCAGATGAAGAAATTAAGTCTTCTCTCAATTTTATTCTAATTTATATACCTCTGAAGCTCCTCCGAATACTATTCATATTCAAGAATTTCTTCATCACATCCCTCATACTACATATTCCAAAGCTGATCTTCAGTCATTGCATCTGCCACTCCTACTGAAATACATAAGGCTATTAAAGACCTTAAGAAAGGTAAGCCCCTGGCCCATATAGTTTCCCTATTGACTTTTGCGCTCATGTTAGTAACTTATTAGCACTCAAACTAAATTAACTCTTTTCCCATTTCATTACGGATAGCAAGGCACAGGGATCCTTCTTGGAGGCCATGTTATTTTCTTTTTCTTAAACCTAATAAAGATCCTGAATTACCCCAAAGTTACAGACGCATTTCCTTCATCAATACAGATTGTAAAATGTTTGGCCAAGATTTTAGCAAACAGACTTATTCCATCTCACCAAGCTTGCATAAACATGATCAGAATGGATATGTTAAAGCCAGGCTATCTTTATCCTATAGTAGACTATTCCTTGATTTCTTAGATATAATGCACAGCTCCAAAGATTCCCATGTAGTGATAGCCCTAGATGCGGAAAAAGCATTTAACAGATAGAATGGAATTATATGTTCAAAGCCCTTAGGTGGCATGGTACAGGTACCCCGTTTCTCTCTATAATATACTCCAACCCCACACAGCCATCTTTGTCAATGGGCAAATCTCCCCTACTTCCCTTTGTTTAGAGGCACACGCCAGGGCTGCCGCCTTTCCCCAATTCTTTTCATTTTAGATTTAGATCCTTTCTTAGAAGCAATAAGACAGAATAACAACATTTTAGGAATCCAATGTGGGGATTGTAAGGAACCCATGGTGGCAACAGTAAAGACAGAAACAAGTGAACACAGTTCAAGGGTGTTTATAAACTTTATATGTAGGTTGAAAAATGACAAATCTAAACCTAATTCTAAGATGGGAGCGAGCTATGACCATCAAATAATGAGGCAGTCCTAGTGGCATCTTGTCAAATAAAAAGGGCCAATACTAAAAAAACTATTGCCAATCCTCACAACTAATTACAAAAATGAGTGTGGGATAGTGTTAACAAGAAATAAAAAAGTGTTCACAAATGATAAGTCAGGATATTATAGCCAGAGTTCTCCCTTCCCCACGTTTTGAGCATGGGACAAGGTGGGACTCATGAGCGTCGCACACTCTCAGGCTTTCCCAGCACAAGACTACAGTTCTGGTCTCAAGTATCAGGATCTTCGGTGGTTAAGTCTCTTTTCTACAACAAGTCTCTTGCCTGTGAGGATCTGATGGGTTCAAAATAATAAGACAAAAAGTTCCTTTCCATCTGTATGTTGGGTGATAGCTTTTCATCCATGGATACCCCTCTTCCAGAATCAGGCCCCTCTCGAATAGCAGCCTTCCTATGCCGGGTTCACTACAGTTTTTATTCACATGCTTTCTCCTTTTTCATTCACAAATCCAACAGGCCAATTCATGGAATTAATGTGCGGTGAAATTTTTGCTGCAAGCGTGCGAATCGCAGTGCAAGTGCGAAAATCACAGCAAAACCCGCGCACAGCGATTCATGGAAGTCGGTGTGCGTGTAAATCCCTGGCTGTGCGCTAAAATTCTGCATGGCGCACGCTGGCACACACGTCTCCAAACAGCGAAAGCGCACATAGCGCAGGGCACACAACAAAAGTAGGCGGAACAGGGGGAGGAACACGCGGAATGGGGAACAACGCGTGAAAATGTGGGCGTCACGGGGGAAGTACAGGAGGCAAATGCGCGGAACGCCCACACGCATTTCTACAACACGTATTCATGGAATCAAACGGGGCTAATGCGTGCGCCAAAAAAACCACGCTAATCCGGAAACACGTACACCAGCAGGAAGTAGGCGTACGTGGACCCGCACAGCATAAAAGTGCACGCAAACAACAAACAAGCTCCGACGCCAAGATGAATATACCATTCCTAGCAGCAGTGGTCATGGGATACCGCAGGAGGAGGAGGAGGATAGTCAGGCCCAGAATTTTTACACCCAGAACCAGCCTTTTTGGGATGCCTGATGACCAGGTGTATGGGAGGTACAGGTTTCCACCTCACATAATACTCGACCTGGTGAGTGAGTGGGAGGATGACCTCACATCACCCACCCTGTGCTCCCAAGCACTCAGCCTCCTGGAGAAGGTCCTCAATGTACTACACTTCTTGGCCACTGGATCATTTCAGCGGACAAGTGCTATAGTGGGGGGGGGGTTGTCACAGGCCACGCAGTCACGCTGCCTACACCAGGTGTTGGCCATCATGTCTGCTCGCCCATCAGTCCGCAGGCACATATACCTGCCCAGAACACCTGCAGAAAGGCAGGCTGCTGTCCAGGATTTTTATGGGATGGCACAATTCCCCAAAGTGCTAGGTGCCATTGACTGCACCCATGTGGCTCTACGTCCCCCCAGGGCATCTGAGCACATCTATAGAAACCGCAAGCACTGGCATTCCATCAACGTGCTGGTATTATGTGATGCCAAGGGAATCATCACCTCAGTATTTGCCAACTATCCAGGGTCCACCCACAACAGTTTCATTTTCAGAATGTCAACCCTAAACCGGGCCCTAGAAGCTGGGCGGCATGGCGATACATGGCTGCTTGGTGAGTATAAATGCCACTGCACATGCATGCATGTCAGATACTGAGTAATGTCACAACCCCATTAATGATACCCATCACCACCTCCCCAGGGGACAGTACCTAACCTCTGAGCACCCACATGATGATGCCAATTCGGAACCCCACCACGCAAGATACAACACAGCCCATATTGCAACCCGGGGCATAGTGGAGCACACATTCGCAGTGCTCAAGTCACGCTTTCGCTCCCTTGACCGCTCTGGTGGGCAGCTGTTATATGCTCACCTAGTAGTGTGCAGGATCATAGTGGCAGCATTTGTCCTGCACAACATTGCAACACGCCGGGGCCTGCCGGTGGACATGGTGGTGCCCCCACATCCCCAACCACATGCACACCCACTGCGCATGGGAGGGGAAAGGGCACGTGGTGAGGCAGCACGTATGCAGATGGTGCCTAATTACTTCACCTAAAATCACACCCCTGTGGAGTGCATACAGCCCTGGCACATAGCAGCTGACAATCAATGATGATGACATAAGGGACACTCAACTGTCACAACCATACCATCCTGAGATTGGTCACCTGGAAGTGTTACATTGTGTCATCCCTGCCTACCCAAAAACCACCAATGCTGTGTCATCAAAAGACATACATCTAATTCATTACCCCCTTGCTAAATACAACATGAGAACAGCACCATGTCATCCAACCCCTCCCCAGCTCCACCACCAAACACACCATGGCATGTCATGCAATGTGAATGCAAACAAAGCAATGGACAAGACCTGACACAAGTGTCACAAAGTACACTGTCCCTAATGGAAACTGCCCACACACAATATGCTCTCAATAATGTATAACTAACAGCACACATTACCAAATACTTACCACCAACACAATGCTGCAACACACCATGGAAAAATGCAAAAACATGACAGTACTAAGTTCAAGTAGTGGTAGTCTTACAACCTGAATACACCAGCACATCGACCCTCTGGTGTCTACAACTGTAGAGTGTTGCTGCCACGCAAATGTCTTAGTGTACTGCACACAACATGAACTGCATCTGCAAAGTAGACGGCTTTGTGAAGACATGAGGAAGGAACCTGCAGATTAGGAGGAAGACATGGATGCGCAAGCACATATCAATACACCATGCAGTGTACAATACAACAACAATATCCACTAGGGATGTCTACACAGTATTGACTGCAGACTGCCCACACAGCTCATGGGAGCCCAACGTCACTGTGTAATTAACTGTCCCTTGGTCACACCCTTTGCAAGCCCATGGAAACGGGAAGCAGGAGGGGTGTGTGTCTCATGAACCCAAGCATCTAACCCAAACTCAGGACAAGCCTGCATGTGCCCAGCCGGAATACAGTGGATGTCCACAGGAGCCATACAAGGCAACACACTGTAAAAAAAAAAAAAGAAGAAAAATCAAAAATGGCCATGTGGAACTGCTGTCGCTCTGCTCATCCTCTGCTGCTGCATCAGGAGGCAGTGGCACTATGGGAGGCAGCCCACACAAAGCTCTGGTATGGTCCTCCATGGCAGCAAGCATGCAGGTCTGGAAGGTCTGATTCTGGAGGATTAAAGTGTGGAGATCCCCATGCAGCACATCACGGGTTGCCTGCATTTCTGCACGCATGGCCTCGCGTGATGCCCGGATCTCCTCACGTGCTGTATGCAGCTTAGCTGAGAGCGAACGTGTGAGCTGCTCCAGCTGCTGTTCTGCCCTAACGGTGCAGGAAGCCTCAAGTTCAAGCAGACTCTGCCTGAGGTTATGGAGTTCTACCCTCAGGGCTTCCCTGTAGCCCTGGGACTCTTTTGATATGGATTCGCGCAGAGTCTCCAGTGCCGCCCTTCTGTCCCTGTTGGACGCCAACATGTCTTCCCTGTGACTTACCAACACTGACATCCCCATAGAGGGTTCTACCCCTGGTGCAGGTGGGTTGGACAGAACAGAATCCCTGCCAGAAACACTTACCTGCGACGGCACATAAGTCTCATCATCCGACTCAGCACCTGAATAGAGGTCTGGGGAGGTGCACCCAGAGGCACCCCTGGAGAGTATGGTCTGCAGTAACATTGGGTTTTCACACACCACGTCCCCCACTGGTGCCCGGTCGTGCCTGAGATTCCTCCTGGGTCTGCACCATCTCCTCAACCTCAACAGCACCAAGTGCGTCATCACCTGCAAAAACATGAAAGACAACAAATGGAAACAGGCATGAGCACCATAGCACACACATAGGCCGTGACATGCCAGAGATCCAGTACATGATTTACACATGTCCCACATGACTATAACCCTGCCATGCATGCACTGCCAAAGAGTTGGAAGGGGAGTCAAAAAGGCAGACACTGGGGAGAGCAAGATGGAAATGCAACACATTTGCAGCAGGTTGGGTAGAACTGGCAAAACACATCAGGCTGTGAGTGGCATGTCCAATACACATACACGACACATGCCACCACACAGATGTCATGTAGCATAGCCACGGTAAATTACAAAACTACAGCAATATGTCAGTGAATGAGTACTGTCACACATCCATGCCACATCGACATGATACAAAGATTGATGCTGAATAGTGTTGCAAAATATGCATGTGCCACACACTGAAACACATCCAGTGTCCAATAACACAGTCATTGTGGGCTGATCAATGGTTGGTCACTTTAACATTACAGGAAACATCTGTCATCGTCCACATGCAAACAGGCCCTAATAAAAAAGTTCTGCAGCCCAATACTCCATCTGCCTGAATGGTGTAATCATTAACATAACCAGGTAAAAGTAGTGGCCCAGTGTGGGCTGTAAACAATGACCGAAGCATATCACATAGGTTGCAATAGGGCAGAATAATGCGTACTAAAAATGGGAGAGTGGAAACAATCAGCCTGAATGAACACTTACAAAACTGACCAATGTAGTTGCAAGATGACAGTTCGAGGTAAAGTGCACTAATCTGGGCGTAATTGGCAACTGTGGGCAGAAGGGATACAGTCATACCCAAATCCAAGGCATGTGAATGTATGGGAGGAAGCAAATGGGTGACCCATAACACTCAGGAGTACACACCCTCACCTGGCACTCAATCAGAACCTGTCACCCAAACAACATACACATGGATTACACACACACGCATGGGCACTCACCGGACAATGCGTCGTAATCAGTTAGTTCTCCCACAACTTGGATCTGTTCCTCTGTGACGAAGTGGCATGATTTGAGGCCAGCTTGTCCTTTGCTCTGCGTTTCAGGTCATTCCACCACTTGTAGCAATCATCAGATGTGCGCCTCACAATCCAAGCGCACTTATGCTTTCCGCGATGGTCTGCCAGTGTACCCTACGTTGACCAGGTGTAGTCTTGTACTCTGCAGTCACTAACATTTCGTGGCTATGTGCCGACACATAGCTGACAAGTGCATCAAGTTCCGGGTCATTAAAGCTAGGCTTCCTTGAAGTGCCAGAGTGTGTAGCCATGTCTGGGGTCTCAGCCTGTTGTGCCAGAGCACCCTTCTTCCTCTTTTTCAAAGGGGAAGCGGAGCCAGAGTGGCTTACGTCGCTCTGGTCAGTAGGGGCAGAAGCACCGGTGGACTGTGTAGTAGGAGTGTGCGAATGCACAATGACCATAGGCCTTGGTGCAGGCATTGGCAGAAGTGTGATGTTGGCAGGGGGAACGTCAGTTTGATGGACCTGGACCGACACTGTCCTGGCTGGGAGACTCAGAGCTGGGGTGGATGGAGCAGCAGCTGCCCCTGCAGCCTCCCCACCCTGCCTACTTGGGGCAGCAGATGACATGGCTGCCCCAGATCCACGTGGCTTGGTGACACCAACTTGCACCACCACACGTGGCCTAGACTTGCTGACCTGGAAGTCAGCCTGGGAGTCATCCTGTGCCAGGTCATGTGCCACAATGGGCTGGCCCAACAAGGCCTTAGCTGGGATTGTGTCAGCCACGTTTCCCTCAACCATGGGGGGGGCATGGGTGTCCCTGATTAGTCCTCCACACATGGGGGTCTAGGGGCACCCTGCAAATACCGGCTACATCCCCTACCGTGCCCACCACACCTACCTTTTGAAGGTCGGCCACCTTTGCCTCCCTTACTGCTTGGTCGCCTCCCAACCATGGCACTGATGTTGTTGTGCGTATGGGAGTAGCAGTAAACTATTGTCCTGGGCAATTGGGGGTTAAAGGGGTAGGGTACTAGATGGAATTTGTACCATAGTGCTCTAACAAGGCTGTCTGTGACCCCTGGGGGAAGATGACGGGTCACGCAACGCACAGGCAGCCCAAAATCAAAAAATACGTGCACGCAACCGCTCGTAGACCACGTGCAAGAAAAAATGAACCCGCTCTACGCTGTGGCACCCAGAAACACAAAAATAAGCGTACGCGTAATACACGCAGCCTACAATGACCTCTGATGGGGTACGCGACACACGTGTGCGACTCACCGTCTGCCTGGAAAAAGAACGTGAAAAAGACGCGATGTGCGCATTGGCAACACCCCCGCCAAAAGAAGAATTGTACGCTGTCTGAGGAGACAGGACAAAAGAAGAAGTGAACGCTGTTTAAGGAAACAGGCCCAAAAAGAATAAAGAACGCTGTCAGAGGTAACAGGGAGTATGAACTTGAAACGCTGTGAAGTAATCGCGTGTTAACCGAAAAGAAGTACAGAATTCAGCCACTCGTTCTCCACAAAAAGCACATACAAGGGAATGGGGTCCTACATGTACCTTTTAAAGCGGCCCACAAGTACAGCGTCACTTACGCGTGTACGCGCTAAGACCCTTTCCTCCAATTACACGAGCTGACACTTGGACGTGCAGTTTTTGGACGTGTACGATGAACATGCACCCGTGTTGATGGAAACGCCCCCGCGCGTCACGTCACTTACGCGTGTAGGCCCTTTCCTCGGATTACACGCATCCACACGCGGACGTGCAGTTTTTCCACGTGCGCTACGAGGGAAACGCCAGCGCGAGTCACGTCACAGAAGCGCTTACGCACTAAGGGCCTTTGGTCCAACGAAACCACGTACGTGTGCTGACGCGCTTATGCGCAAAGGGCCTTTCCTCGAATTACCGCTGACATGCAAGATTTTCACGTGCCAAATCACTCTGTATCAAGCTGGCCACGCAACAACACACGGAAGACCACGCTCCTGCCCAGAAGGCCGAATTACTGCACCCCAGAGCCCTGAGCACGCTCCCACCTGCCATTTGCAGCTGCCTGACTGCCTGCTGCCCACGTGCCCTGCTATTTGCTGCCTGCACATCAGCCAGGGGTGCAGTTGCTGTGACCATCCCTGCTGGAACCGAAGACTCCCGACTGGGATACCATCGCTCCACAGCCCAGCCCCAGGACCCAGTTGCCCACCCACTCCTGCCTCTGGGGTTTCCATGTCGGGCACAACATTATCTGGCACCACTGGCAACCCCCAGCCAGAGAGGCAGAGGGCCACCAGCTTCAGTGCCAGGGAAGTTGGTGTCCTGGTGGAGCAAGCCCTGGGGCAGTATGATGCCCTCTTTGGAAGTTTGCGTGCCGACAATGAAGGACGGACCAGGATCTGGATGGACATTGTGACTGCCATCAACGCGGAGGGGGTGGCAGTACGCAACTTACACCATGTCAAGAAGTGCTGGGAGGACTTCAGGTCCAGGACCCTCAACAAGGCCCGGCGCCTCTTGAAGGCAGCGGATGCCAAGGGGCGCCGAGGCCACCAGTCCGACCACCAGATGATGGTCCTGGAACACATATGCCCAGCACTCCACGTCCAGGTCCTTGAGAGGTAGACCTGTCTGGAGTCGAGCGGTAAGTGTACATGCGTACTGATTGGATGCTGTGCGTGTGGTGGTGTGCCAGTAGTATGCAGGTTGCACATGTGTTTTCATAGGGCCATGTAGGGATGTGTATGAACAGGGGCATGAGGCTGCCACATGTGAGTCCTCTTAGTTGTGAGACACATCAATGGTGTATGTGTTGGTAAGCATGATGTGCAAATAATGGTGTGGTAGCACACATGTTTGAATTTCTGTGTATGTACGTTGGCATGGTTGTGGTGTCACACATGGATGGTGGTTCCTGCTGCATGTATCCGCACTGTGTACATGTGCATGTGTGTGTATTTGACAAGTGTGCAACTGTGATGCAACATGGATGCACGTGACACTGATTTGTAGAAGGCTGAATGCCAAATGTGACAGGTATGGCGATCGCATCACTGCGACAGTTGGAGGAGATGTAGACATGCATGTAAGTGTGGTGGCGTGTGTGCATGTCTACTGCACTCCCTGTGTTTCATGTGATGTCAGGCTCACCTTCGGCTGTTCATGCTGTTGTATGTGTCTGGATGTTGCTGCCTGGTGCAATATTGCTGTGGAAATGCTCATGTGTGTGAGTTGAAATGACATGTGTGTCGTGGAGTGTGATGCCATGTCTGAAGTTTGACACTGCCACTCATGTGCAACTGTCATGTGTGTATCAGTCCATTGTACAGTGCCCTGATGTCTGTGTTTTATCTCTCCCTGTCTTCAGCGTCAACTGATGAAGAGGGCGGAGAGGTTGCTGTGGAGCACAGCGGCAGGGATCGCACCACCAGCCGGAGACGCAAGGCCCGGCTCCCCTCCCAGATTGTCATCTCGTCGGGGAGTGAGGAGTCTGGTGCCGCGTCCCAGGCGCAGCTGCTGAGGGTAGGTTCAAGAGGCAGAGGTCGGAGGTGGACTCCTCGGCAGCAGAAGGGGCAGCTGAGACCCCACAGGGTCCAACAGAGGAAGATGGCACGTAGTCATCCAGGTTGGTGGGGCTTTGGTGGAGGAGGAGGCCGCGGAAGGGACAAACACAGGGTCTGGATGTGGGGATTCCACTGGTGCTAGTGGTGCAGTGCAGGGACAGGAGGCAGCACAGGCCACTGCAGAGGTGCCTGTGTGTAATCCTGTCCCTGATCCTTTCACTGCATCATCTGGCACCAGCAGGGATGCCTATGCCCAGACCCGTTTTCAGAGAGGGGATGAGCGCACGACAACTGGCCTTCCTCTTTCTGCAGACGTGGCTATCCGGGACCATGTTGAGCCTGTCCTGAGTGGGATAGCGTTGCATCAACGGGGCATGCGAGGTGACCTGCAGTCTTTTCATGGAGAGACTTTACGTCGTCTCGCATGCCTCTTTGACCACATTGACCTACTGGCACGTGTCACCGGTGCTGGATTCCTCTGTGTGCTGGACCTTCTTGTGACCCCCTCCTCACCTGAACCCCCTACGCGCCAGTCATCTTCCATGCCATCTTCCCACCCATGTGTCACCTGGGTACCCTGTGGAGCTGCCCCTGACCCAGCGGCCGGGCTGGTGGAGGACACATCCCTGCCACAGTCGGGAGTCGGACGTCCAGCAGGGGTGGCCACCATAACAACTGCACCCCAGCCAGAGGAGGACGTGCAGGCAGCAAGAGCCAGGGCGCAGGCACAGGCACAGCAGCAGCAAAATGGTGGGAGCAATGATGGCTCGGGGCCTTCAACTTTGGAGGGGCAGGCATCGGCCATAGGGCAGGACGACACGAGATTTCAAGTGTCTTCCGTGTGGCATCGGTTGGGCTACGCCATAGATGCGGAGCGGCAGCGGGCGGAAGAGGCACGGCTCACAATGGTTAGGCCGGAGAACTCCATGTGGAGGGCCCTGAGGTGGGCCAAGTGCCTCGAGGCAATTCGCAGGGAGTTGGAAACAAACATGTCGTCGTCCCTGCGAACCCTCGGGCCATGGAAGAGGACCGCCTCCAGGACATTGAGCGGGAGTTCGATGATGCCCTGGCCCGGGACATCAATAAGTGAGCCATCGGACTAGCCCGCTGCCATTGTAAATCGTTAGATAGTGTTAGGTTTCCTTTCTGTTTTTGGTTTATTTTGGGCCGATTGGACAATGCACCAGGTTTTTGTATATAGTTCTTTATTAGGTAGTCTTTTTTGTAGGTTTCATTTAATTTGTTGGGCTCATGGACACTGGATTGGTGATTTTGTATAAAGTTGAACAGTGGATTTTTTTTTTTCATTTCAACATGGAGCAATGGATTTCACTTATTTTTTTTCCCTTGGATTTGCTTTGTTGGACTGAGACTTTGGACACATTTTCATTTGGATTTCTTTGGATTCTGATTTCATATTTTTGATTATTTTCTGGACATGCGTTTTATTTCTTCTTCACATTATTGTGTGTTTTCTTTTCATTACATTCATTTTGGATTCAATACATTTTTGTTTCATACTTCGATGTGTGGTATTCTCTCTTTGATTTCATGCATGGCATGATGTGGGTTTTCACATTCACTTGCACCCATTGTGTGTGTGTGACGGACATGTGTTCATTTACATACTTGCCATTCAGGTTGTATCATGTAATGGGCATTTCTATGTGGGTGGATGCAATACTTGGTTGGGTCTTTGGGCTGGGGTGGCATGGGGTGTGATGTGGCTGGCCATTAGGCACATGATTGAGGATCGTCATGACGTGGGGGGCAGGGGGACATGAGTGGGGGCCTGCTGGCAGGTGCCCCTGACTGCTGGGGGGTGGGGGTGCTGGGGGACATGTGTGGGGCATGAGTGGGGGCCTGCTGGCAGGTGCCCCTGACTGCTGGGGGTGGGGGTGCTGGGGAACATGAGTGGGGGCCTGCTGGCAGGTGCCCCTGACTGCTGGGGGGTGAGGGTGCAGGGGGACATGTGTGGGGGCCTGCTGGCAGGTGCCCCTGACTGTTGGGGGGTGGGGGTGCAGTGGGACATGAGTGGGACATGAGTGGGGGCCTGCTGGCAGGTGCCCCTGACTGCTGGGGGGTGGGGGTGCAGGGGGACATGTGTGGGGGCATGCTGGCAGGTGCCCCTGACTGCTGGGGGGTAGGGGTACAGTGGGACATAAGTGGGACATGATTGGGGGCCTGCTGGCAGGTGCCCCCGACTGCTGGGGGGTGCAGGGGGACATGTGTGGGGGCCTGCTGGCAGGTGCCCCTGACTGCTGGGGGGTGGGGGTGCAGCGGGACATGAGTGGGACATGAGTGGGGGCCTGCTGGCAGGTGACCCTTACTGCTGGGGGTGGGGGTGCTGGGGGACATGAGTGGGACATGAGTGGGGGCCTGCTGGCAGGTGACCCTGACTGCTGGGGGGTGGGGGTGCTGGGGGACATGTGTGGGCCATGAGTGGGGGCCTGCTGGCAGGTGCCCCTGACTGCTGGGGGGTGGGGGTGCAGGGGGACATGAGTGGGGGCCTGCTGGCAGGTGCCCCTGACTGCTGGGGGTGGGGGTGCTGGGGGACATGAGTGGGGGCCTGCTGGCAGGTGCCCCTGAATGCTAGGGGGTGAGGGTGCTGGGGGACATGTGTGGGGGCCTGCTGGCAGGTGCCCCTGACTGTTGGGGGGTGGGGGTGCAGTGGGACATGAGTGGGACATGAGTGGGGGCCTGCTGGCAGGCGCCCCTGACTGCTGGGGGGTGGGGGTGCAGGGGGACATGTGTGGGGGCATGCTGGCAGGTGCCCCTGACTGCTGGGGGATAGGGGTGCAGTGGGACATAAGTGGGACATGAGTGGGGGCCTGCTGGCAGGTGCCCCCGACTGCTGGGGGGTGGGGGTGCAGGGGGACATGTGTGGGGGCCTGCTGGCAGGTGCCCCTGACTGCTGGGGGGTGGGGGTGCAGTGGGACATGAGTGGGACATGAGTGGGGGCCTGCTGGCAGGTGACCCTTACTGCTGGGGGTGGGGGTGCTGGGGGACATGAGTGGGACATGAGTGGGGGCCTGCTGGCAGGTGCCCCTGACTGCTGGGGGGTGGGGGTGCTGGGGGACATGTGTGGGACATGAGTGGGGGCCTGTTGGCAGGTGCCCCTGACTGCTGGGAGTGGGGGTGAAGGGGGACATGAGTGGGGGCCGGCTGGGAGGTGACCCTCACTGCTGCGGGGTGGGGGTGCTGAGGGACATGAGTGGGACATGAGTGGGGGCCTGCTGGCAGGTGCCACTGACTGCTGGGGGGTTGGGGTGCTGGGGGACATGAGTGGGTGCCTGATGGCAGGTGCCCCTGGCTGCTGGGGGTGGGCATGCAGTGGGACATGAGTGGGGGCCTGCTGGCAGGTGACCCTCACTGCTGGGGGGTGGGAGTGCTGGGGGACATGAGTTGGTGATCAGTAGTGCAAGGTGACATGTGGCTTGGCTGGGGGCATGCCCATGGTGGATGGGCTGCCTACTGGACATGACTAGGGGTGCAGGGTAGTCCCCTGTGGTGTGGGCTGCCTGTAGGGGCCGTGGAGGGTATAGATGGAACACCTGGGAGGACCCACACTGCCAATTCACGGGTAGGACTCCCCGCTCACCCCCGAAATTCACGTATCCCACTCTGACAGCAAAATCGTGTGTGAAACTTCCCGCACACCCCAGTTATGCACGTACCCCACTCGCACAGGGCCAATCGTGTGTGAAACTTCCCGCGCACCCCTGCATTACACATACCCCACTCGAACAGGGCCAATCGTGTGTGAAACTTCCCGCGCACCCCCGCATTACACGTACCCCACTCGAACAGGGCCAATCTCGTGTGAAACTTCCCGCACACCCCCTAATTACACCTACCCCACTCGAACAGGGCCAATCGCGTGTGAAAATTCCCGTGCACCCCCGAATTACACTTACCCCGCTCCGATCGCGTGTGAAACTTCCCGCAAACCCCAGGAATACACACACCCCACTCGCACAGGGCCTATCGTGTGTGAGACTTCCCGCAAATCCCAGTAATACACATACCCCACTCGCACAGGGCCGATTGCGTGTGAAATCTCCCGGGAACCCCAGGAATACACGTACCCCACTCACACAGGGCCAATCGCATGTGAAACTTCCCGTACATCCACGAATTACATGTACCCCGCTCCGATCGCGTGTGAAACCTCCCGCACACCCCAGGAATACACGCACCCCACTCGCACAGGGTCTATCGCGTGTGAAACTTCCCGCGCTCCCCCGAATCACACGTACCCCGCTCTGATCGCGTGTGAAACTTCCCGTCCACACCCGAAATACACGTACCACGCTCCGATCGCGTGTGAAACTTCCCGCGAACCCCAGTAATACACGTTCCCCGCTTGCCGTGTGCTGTGTGGCAGCCCTGTATACTGGTACAGGGTTAGCGCAGCCCTTTGCGCTGGATTGGGGATTTTGATGGTTTTTCCTTGCGCGAGGGGCGTTCTTGGGGGCGTAACTGGTGCTGCTGCAGGGTCGCTGCGCCACTGTGCACCACGGCTGGTTTTGGTAGCTAAAATCCATGAATACGCTATGCGCTGAAATGGATTTTAGCGCACACGGCTGGCTCAGAGATTCGCACGCACACACTGTGTGCCAGCCACGTGCGCCACTTGTGCGCTGAATTCTATGAATTACCCCCTTAATGTCTTCCCAAACAATCCACTTTGGACATCCCTTTGTTGGGTTCACTCTTGTTAACACAGTGTTCATTGGGGAATCATGCTGTCAGCATCCCGCTGTCGGGTTCACTCTTGCCAAACAGACAGTTCCTTCTTCTTTCTTACTATGTACGATTTGTCTCCCTTAGCTTTTCAATTATGTACAGGTCAAAGACTTTCGACTGTACATGGGATAGACCCATGTATGAACGGTTTGACCTTCTCCTTGCGGCTCTCCGTGGGCCTTCTGGTATTGGTAGTTTTGTCAATAAGGTAATTAACCAGAGTCTATCGAGTGAGCACCCACATGGTGTCAGACCCCTCTGCAGCTAGTTTTCCCCTTAATTTGCCATTCACAACTTTCATTCAACAGGTTCGGTTTCTTATCGGTCCTCCCTTCGACTCACAGGCTGTGATGAACTGCTTGGCTTTTCTTGTCTCTGGAGTCAAGAATGGTACCACGGTAACAAGCGTCTCTCCTGGCCCTGATTTTTAGAGTAGGAGGGCTCCATGTACTGTTGACATCTGCTGCAACACACGTTGGCTATAGTTTGCGGTCTTATGATTCCTTTCACAGAGGCTTCAGGGTTCGGGGTCAAAAAGGGCAAGGTCGCTTCTCTCCTTGGCGCCCCTTCTGTTCCCAATGGTTTTCTCCTCCTCTTGAGATGCCGCCCTGGGATAGCTGTCTCATCATGCAGTTTGCCCTGCTCGTAGTGTGCTCTTGTGCTCAACCCTTTTATCCTTGTGGGGAAGGGAAAGGGCCATCCTTTGTATGTGATTGTGGTCAATTGCCTGATCCTTGTGTTGGGACATGTCAGGTAAACGGCTCTAGTATTAGTCTGTTGTCTTTCATGGTGTAAGAAAGTGTTTGTGTCGGAAAGTGGGTGGGTGATAGACTGTTTGAGTATCCTATGTGGTATAATGGGGAAAAGTAGTTATAAGAAGGGGGATACGACATCTCACCCGTTGGTGCCCCACCTCCACTCCCTGAGGACCCCCCATGCAGGCATTGGCCGTGTCCTAGCCATCTGGATGACAAATCCCTGGGTACTAGTTAGGGAGACATCTTCAGGTTTCCCCCAGGATATACATGTCAAAACTGTGGCATATGCAAATGATACATTACTTCTCTTAAAAAATCAAGATATTAGTGTTCAACACTTATTAGATATTATCTAAAAATTCTCACTAGCTTCCAGCTATGAGTTGAATACTGATAAATCAGAAATTCTACCTCTCAATATATATTGCACTAAAGAACACACTCAAACTTTAGGCATGAAATGGTATCCCAAAGGCTTTACATATTAGGGCATTCATGTATCAGCATCCAGTAGAGATATCATCAAACACAATATTAAACCCCTCTAACAAGAATCAAAGAATTAACAACCTCTTGGTCCCCTCTGTATCTTTCCTGGTGGGTCTATTTGGAATCTGTTAAAATGATGATTTCCCCTTTATCTTCTTTATATGTTGCAGACTCCTCTTTCCCCTTCCTTTTTCAAGTCTATAGATTCCCATTTAACTAAATTCGTATGGAGAAAAAAGAGCCATAGAATCTCTCTCAGCAAACTAAATAAATCTTGTGCACATGGTGGAGTAGGATTTCCAGATTTCAAAAAATGCCACATGGCTTTTGTTCAGAGACAGATGCAGCTATGGTTTATCCATGAAGAATTGAGCAATGTACCTATTTGGGTACTCATAGAGAGAGATATGGTCTCCCCTATAACCCTTGCTGATTTTTACTTCATCAAGGGGAAAATTAGTTTCACAAAATACATTTGAATCCGCCTATCTGCCTATTTTCTTAGAATGTGTATGTTCCCCTCTGTTTTAAAATCTTGACTGTTAATTTCTCCTTACATTTGGTGCAATCCTTTAATGAAAGTTAATGGAAAATGTATTTGTTGGAAACCATGGCTCTCAGGCATTAAGTATATTAATGCCAGGGGCTCCAATCACTTTTAATTAATTTGCCACAAATATTCATATTCCGGTCTCTTTTATACAGCAATATTTGCCTATTACCTATGCTATTGTGGAAAACTATGATATTTTAATATGCAATTCCAACATTCCTATTGCTACATATGCTAAACTCTGAACAAAGTCCTGTCTGATGGAACCACTTCTCAAATTGCAGAAGATCTCCATATAGATTGGTAGGAAGATTGTTCGCTATTAGATAGCCAACTGCATCGGCCTCTAACATGTAAGAATATCGCCAAGGTTATCACATCAGCCAGCTTGCTCCAAACCCTCTACTTTTTTAATCATAGAGATTGTATTACTCCTATGTCACTATTCAAATGTAAAGTAGTGCTCAACATCAGATGTTGGAGCTGCCTACATGCTCAGAGCTCTTTCAAACATATATTTGTAGAATGTCAACATGTTAAACCATTTGGAATTGCCTGTGGAATACTTTCAAAAGCATTTTTAACATACAAAAAGGTTTTTGTTTAAATTTCTCATTTTTGGCAGCTCATCAATACAAGATGTTATGAATAAAAATGGATGTTACCTGTTTGACCTTTTCATTTTGGTTGCAATCTAAACTGTATCAGCCAACTGAAAAAAATGTAGATCATATTCATAATAAACTGTGGTGGAACCCCATTTGTAATATCCATAGGTTGGAAACATGTAATGCTTCCTCTCTTTCTCTACTAATTAAGCATTAGGTGAAATGGCAGTCTTTTCTAAGTTTTCCATCTAACACAAACCCCAATTAATATTTGTGGTTATGGTCTTACCATGTATGATTCTTCATCTCCCTCCCCCCTTTTGTATATGTTCCATCCCTTTTTGTCATGTTTTGTTCTTTGTCTTTTTGTTCTGTTATACCTATCCCCTAATTCAAATGTTTTAAATTCCGGGGCGCTGTTGCGCACAGGAGAAAACGGCGGCTCCTGTGTGAGCTCTGGCATGTTCCAGGGCCGTGTGCCGAGATAAATGCTTTTTTTTAATCCAGTTCTCTTTGAAAATTGTGTGGAATGTGCAATAGTACCATAGAAGGCCCACAAGAAATTTGAAGACTTTCGGTGCAAGGCTTCCTGTGATATGAGCCCAGCTGGACTCTGAGGCCGACTGAGGTGCGGTGGCCGTGATCCGTGGAGAGGACCCCGGCGCTGGGCTGACACGAGCAGCGCGGGAAGAAGAGCAGCCAAGCTGGAATCGTAGGGAGGGGGGCCGCGGGCGCTCCGAACAACGTAGAGCGCCTGCGGACCCTCCAGTGGACAGTCCTGAGGAGGTGGGAGAGGAGCAGACTCCCGTCCCTGCACCGACCCGGTGTGGGGAAGGTAAGGTGGGCCCTCCCTCCCGGCCGACACACGCACCCCACTCCGCCGCGCAGCAGGCGGATTACGCAGCATCTGTATGCCGTGGAGATGGCACAGACTGTGGCTGCTGAGCATCGGGGGAATAAATAATTGAGCTTGGCTGGTCTGGCCCGCAGCGTCCTACTCCCATACGTGGCCTCCGGGCCAAGAAAGCAACATATCCCGATTGTCCCGGCCGGGCCCCCAGGACACACTGATATACTCTACACAATCTGCACCAACTAACCCCATGTTACCCCCACGCATCACCTGTACCGCATGCTGACTACGACTGGTGGAAAAGCCCATAGATTGGGGAAGAGACGCTGGGGAACATAAGTGGCCCCCAGCTACGCAACCCCAGTAGAGATCAAAGCAACAGCTTAATCCTTAATATACACATCACGCATTAGGGGGAAGCCTGGGAGCTGGTACCTCATCACACTGCTCCCCCCCAACAGAGAGGGGGGCGCAGTACAACGGCAATTGGTGTGGGTGTGACACTGAAGACAACGAACCAGGGAAGCCAAAGCCCCTCTCCCTCTCTCAAGGGAACTTGGGCCAGAACCACAAGACGGAGCACCAGCAGGTTACAATCATCCGTGACTGCAGACTATCTCTCTAGCAGCTGCAATAACAAGGCGAGAGGGTGGTATCCATAGCCACTAACCACTCCTAGACCACATCGCCATGGGCTGGTCTGGATACTCGGATTAGTGCGACGACAACGCAGGATACACTTAAACTTGGTCACGAGTCAGGCAAAAGCTTCAAGTGCAGAGTCCCACGACGGCCTCGACATCCTACCCAAACGACAGCCGGTGGGGGCTCCTTTGCAGCAACTTCTACAGAGAACCCATTTGATTAGTACGATGCCCAAGAACTTTGGCCATAAAAAGAGCAGAGGCACGATAGACAAATTTACAACCACAATGCAGAAGAACATCCTGATGCCGGAGGGGAACTGTCCACACAGGAACAACAAACTCCTCCAGCCACAATGATGGACCCCCAGCCACTGGCGGTTTTCATGGCCATGCAACAGGGTTTTGCAGCACTCACAGAAAAACTAGATGGAATCACAGCAAGTGTGGCCACCATAAAGACGCAACTCGACAAGACTACCTCCCGTATGACTGAGGCTGAAGCGAAGATATCGGGAACAGAAGATTCCTTGGACACTCTGAAAAACACAGTGTCTACTATAGCCATAGAGCTGGGAACCATGAAATCCAAATGTGAAGACTTAGAAGCGAGGTCCCGCAGAAACAATATTTGCATTATTGGGGTCCCGGAGGACGCCACAAATGGACGATAGAGAAAGCAGTTGAGGACCTTTTGCGCACGCTACTAGGCGATCCAGGTTGGTCCCTGATGTTCCTAGTGGAGAGGGCACACAGATCACTGGCCCCGAAACCAAAACCAGGGGCATATCCTAGACCGATCATTGCATGCATATTAAACTACAGAGACAGAGATCTGATCCTACAAACCTCCAGAGAGAAACAGGAGTTAAGATGGGAGGCTAATGTCATAACCATCTACCCAGACTTTACATTGGAGGTCCAACAGGAAAGAAAGCTCTTCACTGGGGTCAAGAAGATGCTTCGTGATCGGAGAGTGCAGTATGCAATGCTCTATCCCGCTAGGCTTAAAATCCAACATCAGAATAAGTCATATTTCTTCACATTCCCTGAGGAGGCTGCGAACTTTGTAGAAACACGTATCCCACCGAATAATGGACAATCCTAGAAGATGGCTACTAAGTGAGTTGTGGGCCGCAACATTTCCAAAAAGCTAATGATACGAGATGAATAGCAACGGGAAAGGCTCCCTATAGAATCCTACGTCTGGGAGCAACAAAATGCAATCTTCAAACGTGTAGACACCAATAACCCTAGACATCACAATGAGCGAGAGGAACGAGAAAGAACCGGAAATGACAATTGGATTTGACATCGGCGTGCGCACTGGAAACGCTGCAGCCCCCCCGTAGCAGGAGCTTAAGACATTGATGGGAGGGGAGGGATGGACATTTAAATGCACAGTTGAAGTTTGGGGAACTGTGAGGGAGGGGGGAGGGGGGACATGGAGGTTGTTGGGGGTCTGTTATGCATTGGAGGTTGATAAAAGAAAAAGCACACAGGTGGTAAGCACAGAAGCGCTAAAGCATGCAACAGATGATTATTGGGGCACAAACATAAGCAACTACCTCATAGATAATGGGTAAAAAGGGTAGGGACACTATCAATTTGTTCAACTGGAATATAATGGGCTTCGGTTCCAAGATAAAGAAAAGGAAGATTATGGCATATCTCAACAGGCAATCAGCTAAGGTTATCTTCCTGCAAGAGACGCACATGGGACCCGGACAGACCGAACAATTGATACCCAATTGAGGGGCTTTTCAATATTTCACAGCATATTCCAGACGGGCTAGAGGTGTCGCAATATTGCTACATAAAACGTTACCGTTCCAATTTATAAAAGTTGAATGTGATCCAGAAGGGAGATATGTGCTGCTTCATGGTAACCTCTACGATAAAGAAGTAGTCTTCCTTAATAAATATGGTCCAAATACTGACCAACCAGACTTCTACACCTCGATCTTTGAGAAATTAGCGTGCTTTCCAATGGCACAAGTGATTTGCGGGGGGGACTTTAACACTATTTTGAATGTACACCTTGATCGCACCTCGGCTCAATCCAGAACATTAACAAAGGCAGGGCAGGCAATACTCACGCATATGTCAGACCTGAACCTGAGGGATGCTTGGAGAACATTACAGCCGGGCATGAGAGAATATACATACTACTCCTCGGTTCACAACATGCATTCCAGGATAGACCTATGGCTAATAGATACGGATAGCATGGCTTGGGTCGTGGACTCCCGCATCCACTCTAGGGCATACTCAGACCACTCCCCGATACTAACATTGAGAATCCCCGATAGGCTACATGACCATCCACTATGGAGATTTAAGCCTGCAGCACTAAGAGACCTGGTTTATAAAAATTCAATGGAACAATGCACACAAGAATATTTTGATATAAACGAAAATTCGGTCTCAACCCAAGCTATATTATGGCAGGCTTTTAAAGTATGTGTCAGAGATCACTCGATATCCATAGAAGGGGGAATCTTGAAAGATATCAGGGGTAGACTAACCCGTTTAGAGACACAAATAGCAGCCCTACAATCCCAATACGCGCTCACACCGTCACCCCAGCTCAACTTGGAAATCAAGACCAAGCTTGAGGAATACATGGAAGCAGCAGACCAGGAGGTCAGATACTTCGATAGACCTGTTGCGGCGCGGAGATATGGGGAGGGAGAGCGTCCCGGGAGACTATTGGCCAGAACGGTGCGTGGTGAAAGGGGCCCTACGACCATACCCTGCATACTCACAGCGGATGGTACAGTAACCACTGACCAGGCGAAATTGAAAGATACATTCTACGCATTGTATGAGGACTTACACTCCCCGCAGAGCACTCTCACAGAATCCGAAATAGAACATTATCTCTCCCGTGTACCCACAACCCTTATAGCAGAAGCCACTAGAGAAACGTTGGAGGAACCCATCACTGAAGCGGAGATTATTGAAGTAATTAAAGCACTCCCCAACGGGAAATCCCCGGGCACGGATGGGTTCTATAAAGAATTTAGTCACCTACTAGCACCCAGACTATACGCAGTGTGGATGGAGGCAACACAAAAAGGGGAGTTCCCAGAAACCACAAGAGAGGCAATAATTACACTTCTGCTTAAATCAGGGAAACCCCCCGAGGACTGCGGGTCATATCGACCATTATCCTTAATAAACACAGATGCTAAGATCCTAGCGAAGATCCTAGCTCTTAGACTTACACCGTTGATGCCATATATGGTTCATGAGGATCAAGCAGGGTTTATAATGGGCAGGTCCACAGCAACTAATATAAGACGATGCCACCAAATCATTGCCACAATACCGCCGAGACCCAAGGAATAGCGGACTCCCTAGATATGGGGAAAGCATTTGACATAGTCTCCTGGCCCTTTCTCTTCGGGGTGTTGCGCTATTATGGGTTCGGCCCACAGTTTATAAAATGGATTAAAATTCTATACACACGACCCCAAGAGAGGATTAGAGTCAACAGATCATTTACAAACATATTAGAATTGTTGGGAGGCACAAGGCAGGGCTGCCCGCTATCTCTGCTCCTCTTGGCTTTAGTCATAGAACCACTTGCGGACATTCTTCGATCACGTTACAGCCCATTCGGGATCCGGGTTGATGGTAAACCACAAATTATAACACTGTATGCTGACGACATCCTATTATACCTAAAGAATCCTGACCACACACTCGGTAAGGTCCTGGCAGAAGTGGAAAAGTTCGGCGAATACTCAGGCTTACGCCTTAACCCCAAGAAGTCAGAGATATTCCCTCTGACTGACAACACAGTTCAGCCCCGGAACCTGCATGGCCTCATATGGAGCCCGGTTCACATCATATATCTAGGTGTTCACATAACTAGGACTGCCCTACTGTCCCGCTCCTTGAACTACAGTACTCTGGTAGAAACACTATGCATCATAATGAAGCGATGGAGCACTCTACCCATATCATTGATGAGGAGGATAGCGCTGATTAAAATGATAATACTTCCGAAACTCTTCTACCTGTTTAGTACAGTACCAGTGTGGCCGGGCTGTGCTGTGTTTTCCAAAATCAATAGTTCCTGCATAGCTTTCGTTTTGGGTGGACATCCTAGATTAAGCTGGAGGGTCCTGACCGACATGTATCCCAGGGGTGGGCTGATGGCACCTGACATGGAATTATACTACTTTGCAGCACAGGCGCACTACGCTGCGGGTTGGGCCACATCCTTCATCAACCCGGGCCCCCCACCCCCCTCCACAGGAGAGGGTGAAGTGATGTTGGCATTGCAGAGGCTGACTAGACCTACTCCCAAGCACTACAACACGATAAACCCCACTAAGGTCACGATCACAGCGTGGTCCAAAATCGCTGACATTTTTGATGCTAGTAAGTTATACCATCCAAGCATGCCCATTTGGGGCGACCCACATAAACCTCTATCCATTGAGAGCGAAGTGGCAATGCACTGGACCGTGAGAGGTGTTACACAATGGGGACAGCTATTCCCGGACAAAAACTTTATACTCTGGGGTGACATCAAAAACATATTGGGAAACACGAATGCGTATAAGCAACAATATGACCGAGTGGCAGCCATAGCACGCCTCATGTTTCCATCATTCCCGAATGAACCTGAAGTCAATATGGCATTAGGCCACATATATACAGGGGGACTCATAAAATAACAACCTCTGCTTTGTATAAAATTATAGTACAGAGACGGCCAATGGTGGTTCATGCAGCCAAGGGCAGGTGGGAGCAAGATTTGGGGCAACTGATAGAAGATCAGGAATGGTCCCAGATATGCTCACTGACCAAACAGATATCATGCAATTCAAGATTTGAGCTGATTCACTATAAGATAACACATAGGACACATTACTCCCCGGCAAAGCTCAAGAAAATATATCCCACCATGCCCGGTACCTGCCCAAGATGCCACAGTGAAAATGCTAACATATTTCATATGCTATGGGACTGTACAGAACTGAAACAATATTGGTCTGCGGAGCACTGGATATGATGGCAGACCAACCAATAGTATGGTCCCTGCGAATATGCATGCTAGGGGCGGTGGGGAAAATGGACCTAAAGTGGCCTAGATTGTTAAATTTTAGCCTATTGATAGCCAAAAGGGCCATATTGATGAGGTGAAAAAATGTTAAACCGCCGACCAAAGAAGACTGGAACAAAGATATGATGTTTGTTAACGATAATGAGGAACTGTATATTGACTCAGTGTTGCCCCCCTCTAAACCCAAGAACATATGGGCAAGGTATGAACAATACTTGACAGAATTAACAGAACAGGAGTGCCCAACTACAGAAGAAAGCCAATTGGTGTAAGTTGTATGACCACTAAAGAGATTGTCACAAATGTATGTGTATAACCTGTGTGCAAACATAAATAAAGTTGTTAAAAAAATGTTTTGAATTCTGTTATACAATAGCGTTATATATATACTTGGCTCACATTTACCTTATTTGTATTCTCTAATGCACACATTGTTCACAATTTCTATTTCTTAAAGTATTTGCTGTATTTATTATATTCATTATATGTTTTGCATACTTTTTGTTTTAAATAAAACATTTTCAAAAAATAAAGAAAAAGAATGTGAGAAGAAAATAAATATGACTGTGAACAGCCATAATACTCACAGGTGCACTGTTCTTATGAGTGTTGTAAAAAATCCACACATGCGATATCCCAGTCACTCCCAGTAGTAATGAATGTCTTGGTCTGAGAAGGAACAGAGAGACACGAAAACGCAGTGAATCAAAAGTGTTCCCTACAGTGCTGTCGGTGTGCAACATATAACTGATTCACAGTGTCACACAGGACTGGAGGGGCCTGCCTAATCTATTCACACTTACCTCATAAGAACAGTGCACCGTTGAGTATTGTGGCTGTTCACAGTCCATATTTCAGTGAGAAGGTAACAAGTAGCCCCATACTCAGGCATCTGTTTCTTTGTCTCTTCATTTGCAGGGTGATATACACTCTGGGATTCCATCAGTGCAAACGGTCCTAAATCTATATAAAGTCAACATTTACACAAATGCTACAATGGACCGTGTCAATGAGGCAATTTTGATTTAGTGCATGAAAATTACGAATGAGGGAGTCCTTCGATCTATATACAGACATGAAAGTATCTACTAAAATGTAAAAAGTAAGATTTTGTTCATAATATATCATATCAGCATCATGTGATTGGATGTGTATTGTGTTTTTGTCATTTTATAGGCATTCGCACACACATGCTGGGTATATATTTAATGAATATTTAACCTGAAGCAGGGATTCATCCCATTTTCAAGCCATCACCCGCTGAACACACAGTGGAGGTGAGTTTTGAGAAAAGCAACAGACACAGAATGTTGTTAGTTACAGACATGAATTGTAAAAGAAATACTGAGATAACAGGTCTGAAAGGAGAGATGGTAATTAGTGTATTTACATCATTACCTTTTTAGATTGAAAGGCTCACCAATCCTATCAAGATGCAACAAATATTGGACTGTTGCATTCCGTCCTGATGAAGGTTGGCTAAAATATTGGGGCCAAGCAATGTCAGCCCACAGTGAACTACAACTGAAACACGTGTAGAAAACAAATAAACCACCTGTAATAACACAGAGGGCCACATCTACAAGACACAAGAGTGTTGGACTTGATATTGCAAATTATTGTTTGTCTGGGGACAACTATTACCCATTTTTGAATGTGTGTTAGTATGAGGATGATATGTATGAGTGAAGTATGAATGATGGGAGAAGTGGTGTAAAGGTTGAACCTACTTTTAGTATGTTAAGAATGCACAAATAAATACTCATTGTTTATGTTATGTGAAATAAATACCATATCTTACTAAGTTTTTGATAAACCACAACAGATTCCTGTTATCTTTAACCTATTGGTCACTACTTTGTTTTTGCTCATTGGCACTCGCACATCGGCCTGAACCACCCTAAACTCTGCTACTGCTGATCCTTTTGTCTGCATAGTCACTACAGCCCCCTCCAATGCAACCTTGTCTAGCTTCTTTTGAACCAGTTTTCCTTCCTCCACTTGCGCTCGCTGTGTGGCTTCCTCCTCCTTTTCTTTCAACCGATTACAATGATGTATAATAACAGATTGAATTTCTGCATAACCCTTTGCCTCAATCCCCACTATCTTGTCAATTGCCTTCTGTATCTCCTTCGGAAGCCCTCTTTTTACTATGAAATAGAAAAACTGAATCGCTCGATCCCAGGAATCTCCAATTTCTTCCCTCCACATCTCTTATATTTGCAATATATACTGGCCAGGATCCTCATCATCTTGCAGCATCCTATGCCTGATCGACTGGAGAACAGGCGTATCCGGATATGTGTGTCGTAAAGCCATCCACACTTGGGACCTAATGTTATTGAACCGCACCCCATCATGATTATTGTCACCCAACTTCACACTTGTGTACCCAGCTTTAACCCATATGTTGTCAGCCTGATCTCCCAGTATTGACACAAATAGGCTTTTGAAATCCCCTACAGCCAAAGTGGTACCGGTTGTTTGCGTCTCAAAAGCATGTATCCACTTGCCCACTACAAAATTGAGATATGGGAATGCCTTTATGAGGTTGTTTTTTTATCCATGTGTGCATATGGTACATACTGGGCTCTCCCTGGTCCCTTGTGTAATAATGGAAACTGTGCTCCTATCGTCTTCTCCACTTACTTTTTTCCCATTGCTGACCACTTACCCACTGCCATACACCTGTATCTATTTTGTAATCAAGGTTCCCACAAATGTTCTACTTGTGGGGAAGTCACAGGTGGCTGCTCCTCATCTTGCAACTCATCTACAGTATCCCACTCCTCTTCACCCCCTCACGTACTGTCGTATTTGTAATCCGATTGTGTCGTACCATATTCCATGCGTTCCTCGTGCCTCCTCTTCTCTTCTCTCTCCTTCTCTATGTGCAGATCCTTAATGGCTGTACTGTCTATCCAACACAAAATAACCCCTGCTCTCCATTCATCTATTCCTACAGATATGCACTGTCCCTCTCTCCTTCTTAATTTTATTTGTGCCAGTTCATCTTCCACCTTCTTTAATGCATCTACCAGCTCCGTCTGTGGTTTGTATCAGTTTCTTCTGATACATTCCCCCTTGCAGCGGCAATCACTGCAGGGTTAGGGAGATAGGTTATTTGGCTGGCGTGGGTGGTGGGGGAGCTGTGGCAGGCAAAGGAACATATGTGGGGTTTGTATATCCTAACAGAGCCCTTTTAGGATAAAGCCCTAATGGGGGACACTGAACTACCTCGGTAGGGGGCATAGGAGCACTTCGGGCAGTAGTAATAGCGGGTATCAGGGATCATGGGGTGACCACATTGCTCATAGTCTTTAGGGATTCTGTGGAACAATCTTCCAAATCCTCCACCATTTTCCAAAGTTCTAATACATCCTTTCTATTTTTCAATATTTTCCCTTTGTATTTCACCGCTAGAAATGTATACATGTCATTTAATATTTCTCTGTTATTTTTCCGCTGTTCTGGCCATGGCTTAAACATCCATCCCTGTGTTTCAGCCTGCCATTCCTTATGATACTTGAGAATTTTGTCTTGATACAATGGAAGGGACTTGCACATGTACTTCAATTGGGTTGCCGGCACTATCGTATCAGCCCGTTTATTACTGTTTTAGAATGCTACCAACACCCTCGCCCCAACCCAAAAAACGGTACGCCTACCCAATAACCCCTTTATATCACACTCCCCCATCAACACTCACCCCACCCGTAAATATGCACTCCCTTTCACACTTCCCTGCACACACATTCACACGCGGGGCTAGGAGTTCTTTCCTTCTATTTGCTGTGGCGTTGGAGACATCCTGGGTGATGAAGATTTTTCTTCCATTCCATGTGAGGTGTTTCTTGAGCTTGGCCTTCTCTAGAATCATAGTAACATGGGTGTGGTCGAGTAGAGCAAATATAATAATTCTTGAGGAGGTGGCAGCATTAGTGCTTGATGTTTGGATTGGAATATAGGGACCAATGCGGTGAGCCCTTTCAATATTTAGTTGAATTGAGGACGGAAGCTCCAAAATTATAGTTAGGAGGGTATTTATGAATAGAATAGGGTTATCTGCTTCAGCTCCTTCTTGTAAACCAATAATTTGCAGATTATTCAGTCTTTTACGATCTTCTAGGTTTTTAGAATGTTTTTGAAGTGTTTTAACAGTATTTTGTAATGTTTGCATTCTTCCTGTCAGATCTTCGGCGTTACTCATTCTTTGTTCCACTTCGGTTATTCTTGTCTCGAAGTTAGTCCATTTGTCATCCATCTGTTGTAACTTGATATTAGTTGCTTCCACAAAAGGTTTTAATGCCTTCAATTCCATAAGAATAGCTTGCATAGTGTCATTGGGCATGTCTTCATTGGGTGGTGCTGACTTGCTTTTAGACCTTTTATTGGGGGCAAAGATAGGTGTATCTTTCACTTGAATTTTCTTAGACACCATTTTGATGATATATTACTTATTTATGTTACTTAAAATGGGGTTGATGAATAATACAGGTCAATTCAGTTTATCACGATGAAGGTGAGAAGGAATTAATAATTGGTGTGAAGGCAGCAATTTATTTACAAAGTCTTCTATGAAAAGAGTCTAATATGTCCAACAAGCGTTCTTTAGCTACTCAGCCTAAGGACCTGCTTATTGAGTGAGATGGGTCAATTCCAGCATAAAATGTGCAAAAACTATTAGGGTTTTCTTCAAAATGTATAGTAATGGTATAAGTAATAGTCAGAATTTACCACCAAAGAAAGTCATGGCAAAGAAAAAGAAAGTTTATTCCACAGAACTTCATTTAGCCTTAAAAAAATAGAGTTTATCAATTTTTGGTATTAGGCTCAGAAATAGGTATAATTTACCTCAGTAATAGTTTGAAAGCGAGATTTAAAAAAATCTGCTATGTACCTTAAAATGCTTCAGATAGGCAGCCTGTGGCGTTGAGAACGTTGTTAGGTCTGTGTTATGGAGGAAATAGTGACCCACTTGAATTACGGGCTCTCCGTTCAGCATGCAGCCGAGCAGCTGACAGGAACGTCAGCCCTCGAGCCACGGGATCTCCCAGCTCACAGGCCTCACTCCTCCTTGTCAGGGTTCAGTTATGGAGCAGCTGAGGCATTCTGAAGCTCCACAGGCCACCAGGGAGATTATGTGAGTAATTAGTGGTCCTCCGCTGATATATGAAATAAAATGAGGGAAAATAAATATTTGGAAATATGCTCACGGAGTGGGAGCTAGCGCGCTATGCTTCCATCCCAAACAACGCCTGGCAACGCCCCCCCGTGGGCCTCACTCTAAGTCCAACGGTAGCTTTGCTGGTAAAACCGGCAGGCTGCTGCTGGATTTGCACATTTTTCTGGCACCTGACTTCACAGAAACACCAGGGCATTACATCCCTGCCGGTTTGTGAAGTCAGGGGCTTGGAAATGTAAATACCCATTCTCATTTGAGTCCCATAGGACTCAATCGGAATGAGAAGCATGGAAGCACCGGCACTGTGTGCAACAGTGCTGGTGCTTCCGTGTAAGTCTGAGGGAGGGTGCCATTCCGCTCACCAGGTCTGACCCTGGTGGGCGAGATGGCACCGGTCCACAGACTCATAAGGCCTCATTACGAGTTTGGAGGTAGCCATGCCGTTCTTAGTGGCATGGTTGCCTCCAAACTCATGTCCGGGTCCTGATAAAGGGAATTACCGGGCCCTTCTGACTTTTGCCAGCCCAGTAATTCCCATTTTCGGGACCCGGACCTGGTACATCCCCATTCCCATTCGAGCTCCCATAGGTCTCAATGGGAATGGGGAGGATGCTAACAACGGACCCGCTAATGACCGTTGTTAGCATCCTGGTCTGCTCGCGGGTGGCGGTAAGCATGTCTGGTCTGGCCCAGACGTGCATACCGCCACCCGCGAGCAAACTCGTAATGTGGCAGCCCGGAATGAACGGTGCCGGTACCTTACCAGCACCGTTCATTCCGCGGCCGCCAGGTTCGTAATGAGCCCCATAGTGTGCCGGTCAGGTAACAACGATGCCAGTAGGCTTACCAGCACAGTTGTTATCGGATCGGCACACTTATAATGAGGCCCAGTGTCTACAAATGCAAAGTGTTTGAAATGTATGCTAATCATTGGATCATTGTGAAAAAAAATCCAACATGGATTAAGGAAACCCATACAACAATATAAAAATATATAAGAAAACACCACTACAAAAAACAAACAGGAGTTTATAAACTGAGTGAAAGTAAATAAAGAACATTATGATGGTAGCATGCAGAACAGATTAAGAGAAGGTAAAGGAAATTTGGAGAACACAAGAGAAAATAGGGTGGGATAAGTAAACTGGGAGAACAAGAGAAAATAGGGTAGCAAATCTTTGTGAAACTTTGCAGTCGGGGAGGGTGGGCTGCAGAGTTTTAATCACATTCGAAATTTTGGCCAAATTCGTTACTCAAATCAAAAGTTATTAACAATAGAATTTTGAAGGGTTCCTATTACATACAGTCCCTAAAAGATCACTCAGGGTCCAGTGCAACCAGCTAATCAAGAAATCGATTTTTTGCTACATGGCATTTAGTAAGCTATAATTGCCAGTGTTCATCACCAATATTTGCACTTTAGAGCGGCCACAACTTAAGGGATCATTTGGTCCATTTGATTAGAAAAAATAATGAATACAATGAAACAATTCTGTTTATTTTGTATTGAAGATCAGGGATGTTAGTTTCGTTCACAAATTACTTCCAATAACATGTTTACAGATGGCACAGGCATTCCGACAGAAGACACCTGTACAGTAACACAAAGATGAGAACAAGTGATTAGTTACTTTGAGGGAGGGAGTGAAAAAGTGGGACATATACCAGTGGCCAAACAAAAAACTAATATATGTTTAATAAAACAGGTGAATTACAAACGTAACATTAACCTAAGGGGACAAGTGCTTCAAACTAAAAAATAGTTTAAATATACCAATTTACATTATAAGGTGTCACTGGAGCAGTGGTTGGGTCATGTAGGGAGGATGGGGGAGTGAACAGGGGAGCTCCCTCTTTAGCAAGTAAGTGAAGATTAAGCAGAGCTTTGAAGAGATCCCCAATTTGGCTGGCTTTTATTGTCATTGGAAGTGGGTTCCAGTGGAGCTGGGTGAGTAGAGAGAAAGAGCGGAAATGAGATGATGCACAGGGAGGCTATGGGATGGTGAGGATGATTGCAGAGGAGGATTGGAGTGAAAAAGATGGTCATCAAACTGAGATACATTCAGACAGATACTGAAGTACAAAGGTAGTGATGGCTTTGTATACGAGGGCAAGAAACTCGAAATGAGAGTGGTTGTGTATGGAAAGCCAAATAACATGTTGCTGGGTAGAAGTGGGGGAGGAGCTCTGTGGGTTGCAGAGAGTGCGGTAAACAAAGTTGAGAACTTTGTCTGGAGGAAGGAGTAGAGAGGAAGGCCAAGGAGTAGGCATGAGCGGTTTTTAAGTTTGCTGAGCATGAGAGTGGAGATTAGAGTTTTTGGAGCGTGGTCAATATGAAAAGGACACATTTTCTGATTGTTCAGGAGGTTAATACAAGCTGCAGAGGTAATGATGCATTTTTGTAGTTCTTGGTCAAAGATCACCCCAAGATTGTTAGCCTTAGGCGAGGGAGCAAGAAGGTCGGGCGTGAAGGAGATAGGGAAGGGGAGTGATAGCATATGATGCTGGGTCACCATCCTTGTGGTAAGTGTTTCTCCTGTCAATGTATCAAAGAAATTAAAGAGGTAAGTATGGAAATGTGTGTTTGCAGATGAAACAGTACATTTATTGTTGAAAAACAAGTGCCATGTACTGCATTGAAAATTTCTGTGCATTGTCATGATTATGAGAGCTGCTGCAGTGCACATTAGAAAATACTTTTCTCGTATTAAATGTAAGGTTTATTCAGAATGCCTGGTCATTAGGTATTTGCATTTGAACTATAGCGGGAGAGAGGTCTTACCTGGTGGATTCTTGAAACAATGCAGTCTGAAAAAAGAGGGGGAATATGTCCGCACAATTTCTGAGGGTGGAATAGTGACTCATGTTAAACCTTGACACAGTTCCTCATGGCTTGAATTGACAAAATGATAACAGTACATTAATGACTTAATCATGAATAAGTATCAAAGGCGGAATCAGCTGATATGCAAATGGTGAGAGACACATGTATATAGCTCAATTGTCTATTATGTTGTCTACAGACTTTGTTGATGGCACCTGTGAAATAAAATATGTTCTGAAGTCCTCTCATTCTTTGGTAGTAAAGACAATATAGATTTCAATTTATTATTTTTGGATGTGAGATTATATGTTTAGCGAACCTGTTATCCCATACTCATGTATTTTTAAATTTTTGAGCAGGGGTTTAGTCCTAGTAACTGAATAATTATAGATTTATTTCCAGAAGTCCTTATATGCAGGTGCCAGGCACTTTTCCGGTTAATTGTCAAATGGTTGAAATTAGTGATCCTGATTATGATTGCATGTTATGATGCTTGATGCTGGCACTGGCACAAATGTTGCTTGGTCACTTCGTCCCACCCATAGTTTCAAATAAAATCACAAGAATTCAGCCACTTTTTGCATCAGCTGAAATATTATAATACATTTTGTAAAGTCTGATAAGTAAAATACAGCACCCACCAAATAATTTTTCTACAAGATTAAGATAAAGATGAGGAATGGGACCTTCTTGTTTGATGCGTAGTCGTATTGTTTAAATTATAGATGCAGTAGTTGAAAATATTCCTTTTCTCCCAGCACCACTCACTACAAGGATTTCTAATTAATCACCAGATTTTCCTATTTTTAGAGTCAACCTAAAAAAGGGGATTGGAAGGCTCCATGTATTAACCTGGAACATATTTGTTTGTTCTTGAATCAAGATAGAGGTTTTTTCAACCCGTGGGTTTGTTAGAATATTGTTGAGGTTTGCTAGTGGCAACTCTTAAATAATTCAATACCAAGGAGGAGAGATGTTTGATTGTTCAACATAGTTTGAAGCATCAAGAGATTACGGGATTAAGAAGGGATTGACTATGCACTGTGCCTTTTCTGGTCTGAGCATTTAGATCAAGTGCTTGTAAGCAAATTGACATTAAATATGAATTCCCTCAATTTAGAAATCAATTGGTTCCTTCTCAATGAGGTGTCCAGACTTGTTTGTTTCTCCCCCACTCTTTACTGATCTATTGATGCATAGTTTCAGAAATAAATTGAGTTTAAATATGAAGGTTGCTTTTCATTTGATTACAATGACCTGGCCATGTTTACATATGGATATGTGTTCACTTCAATATAATTATTGTTGCTTGTGTTTAGGGGAGATTTTGATTACTATAATTGTAATGTTTTCTTTAGATGGTATCATCTAATTTTTTAACATAACATATGAATTGTAAATCTAGGTACGAGAGTCCATATGAATTGATTAGCAGTGAGGGGTGGCTATGCAACCCGTGTCAAGATTGATATATAGGACCAAAAAGGAGAATCATTTTTTTTTAAAGTGTATCTAGGTTAAATGTACACTCTGGAATCAATTGTATGGACTTTATATTAAATATTTGTTCTGATGAAAGTGGGTTATTGAAGCAAATGACCAATGCACAGAAACTAATATTAGTAAACAAAGTTAGTTTGGATAGCTACGTTGTTTTTATGTATTTTTTTGGTGTATGATGGTGTGTTTGCATATGGGTGAATTGAATGGTTGAGGCTCAGTCTCTTTTTTAAATAATGTATAATGTATTTAAAATGTGCATATAGTGTTAATTAATGGCTGAATAAACATATACATTTTTTTAACAGGAAATATATTGTTTGATGTACTCTGTATTGATTAATATGTATAACAGCTACTTGTAATGATTCCCAAGTTATTACATTATCCCCCTTTGATTTTTGTTAGGTAGTGCATACATCATTAAGGCACATCACAGTATGTTTCCATCATTACTTCAAAAGAGAAAAGAGACCCACATGCAAAGGTTATTCACAAAGAGCAAATGAGTAAAACATATGTTACATATGGGCTGAATACACAACTGAGGAATTACTTTTTATTTACATTACATTATGGCTAAACCAAGTCAGCCTTATGCACTAACTCGCAATATAAATTACATAATATAAACAATATCAATATTAAAACAATCAAAAAATACAATCATTCAATATATGATCCCTACTTGAGACTCCTCAATCTTAAAACATTCCAAATATGTTAAAACAGTTCAATGGGGCAATACATGTAAATACCCTTTAACTGTGTTCATACCTGTAACTACAATATCCTCGTTATCATTACTAGGTCGGCATCCAGCCCATATAAAACTTCTTGTTCATCTAACACGTACCTTCCCCTTGAAGATGACATACTACTTCTTTCCAGAGATAGTATCCAGCTGCTGTACTGACTATTGACTCAGCGGAATACATTGCAGCCCAGAACTGGTCTGTACCCAAACTCAAAGGGGTACTCAAAAATGTTCCACAACCTTTAAAATAAAGATCAGATAATCGTTGACAGCTGGTCAAAATGTGTCTCGAAGTCTCAACACATTCTCCACAAAGATGGCATAATCTTTCTGATCTGAGAACTCCATTCCAGGCTGCAATGTATTCACGCACCGGTAAAATATTAAAACAGAGATAAAAAATGGAGTGGCACATATCCAAGTTGCACAATTTAGTAAGACAACTGCATGGTTGATTAACTGTGAAGCTTTCCGTAATATAAGCAAAATTTCACTTTTTCCCTGCCAGTCTATTTCTATTACAAGAGCGATCCCATGCCCATGTCTTCCCCTTCAGTATGCATAGAATCTCCAAACACTTGGTTACCTGGTTTAACCTACTCATGCTCGACCACAAGGCCCACCAAGGAATAATTTATTCCCCCTGCCATGTTATCTTTACCATTAGTTTGCATCTTGCTTATTTCCAGTGTGCCTTGATTAAGGCTAAACCTAATTCTAATCTCAAAGCTCCTATTGGTACTGCTGAGGGCAAACCAAACAAGGATTAGAGAATGTTGCCTTTTACTTTATCCAGCCATCTTGTGTATCTCTATAGGAGCGCTTCTAATCCGTAGATTATTTCAGGGGTAATACCTTTCTTATCTATTTCCAATAATTACTCAATGGAGTCACCTCCTTTTGAGTGGAGGAATTTCTTAACTATACGCCACTTCCTTATTGCTTTCTGTGGATACATGTCTTCATGAGATAGTTGTCCTGTTCTTTATTGGTACCTCTAGATAAATGTACGCTTCAACAATTTCTATTGCTTCAATGCCCATATGCCATACAAAGTTCCTCTTGCAACTTGATTTATTATCTACTGCCAGGATTTTAGTTATTTTTTTTTCTCCATGTATCTTTAGCTTGTTTCCAATCATTTAAGAGTATAATGCATCAATGGATTGCTGCAAGCCTAACTGTGTCTGATCTAAGAACACTGTATCGTCAGCATGCGAGAGCTACATAATGCTCTCGTAGCCCAATTTAGGTGGAAGGTGTCGACCGGCGAGCAGCATCTCATTCATATACTCAGCGTACAAATTAAATAGCAAGGGTGTCAACATGCAGCCTTATGTTGGTAATACAGGGCTTATATGTATGTCCTTCTTGAGATAAACATAATGTTAAGTGGGTGTAACTGTAAAGTGACTTGATGAAGCACAGAAGAAGAGGTTCAATCCCACATAGTTCTAACTTCTCCCATAACAAGGACCTTGATTTACAATTAAAAGCCACTTTGAAATCTATGAAGCAGAGAAAATGAACGCAGTCCCGATATTTTAAAGCTTCTGCCATAAAAGGTTGTAGAGTCCATATACTGTGAGCTGTGGTACACCCCTTTCTTAAGTTGTCTAATATCATGGCAAACATCTTTCCACTGGAATCTAGCATAGCTAGTAATCTAAAGTTATTCAGATCCGTACATGATACTTTTTTGTCTACTAGAACCAATATAGATTCTTAACAACTTCTTGGGATCTTCCCTGTACCTATTAAGAGTGTGAACAGCTCTTGCAATAAGGGGGCCCACAGATCCGGGTTTTGTTTAATCACTGCATTTGAAATGCCAGCCAGTTTTTATAATGGGTGCGATATGCCACAATGCTTTCACTGTTTTCCTTAATTGACATAGTCGTATCCCTTTTCATTTTTCCTACTATCTATCTCAGTGTATTTGTTTTAATATGTATTTCAAAATCGAATAGGGATGAATGTGTCTTATTATCTATACAGGCCACCACATTTCTATACTGAATTGACCAGAAATTATTGAATATAGTTATAATGTCCCATTCATAGGTTTGAAAAAGAGCCTCCGGAGAGTATCCACTATGCATTAGCAATCAATTTAACTGGTGTATATTAGCTTTGGACCAGATAATGTCTCTCTGTATTTCTAGAACATTTGGGACAGAGAGTTTTTTTTTACCCAAAGCTTTCTGGTCCATGCGTAACATTGCGTGATCGCTAACTGAAAAAAAAGTTGGAGGAATACTCAAGAATGTACCTGCGTATATATTTCCGCTAGCAAATATATATTCCGGGCAGTAGAAAGTGTTCCCATTTGTCCAGGTGGCAGAGTGAGAAAATTACTCCTCATTATTTTTTCCAGAAGCTATTGGTGACAGGTTCAATTCCATTAGCATCGCCTCCCCCCCTTTTAGCCTTTCCTGTTTAAAGGAATGGTTCGGTCAAAATGTTTTATTGTCCCTACGGGTCGGCCATGTGTTTTTAAGCCTAAGTAGCTCGATTTTAGATAAATTTCCTGTGGACCATACCCGAGTTTTCGTCCATTAAACGCATGCGAAAACAGGCACCAGGGCGCTGCCATTTTGTGATAATCCTATCACTTGCCCCATCGCCTTGGCTGACCTGCTTTTGCGGCACTAAATCATATCCCCTGCCCCTGAGACTGGCATTATCAAAACATTCATTTTCCCCGCCTCTCTCCGTGACATTACTGTGCTGCGTAGGCAAACGCGCCAAGTCGTCTTCTACGCGACTTCACACAGAACCCGGAAACCAACACAGATCAACTCACAACACAGCACGCCACAAATTTGAATATGAAACTGTACTTTCAAAACAAACAGCAATACGGTACATTTGGTAAAGTACATTTATTTGACATTAAATGTTTATCGAATATTCAGCAATTGGCATATTAAATCGGAATGGAATTTTTTTCTTTTCTCTCGATCCGCAAATCCGGAAAAGTTTATCGTGAGTCACGCGCTGCTCTTTTATGGTACACAGGGTGTTGGTTTTCGTTAAAAGAAGCACTTTGGATGCACGGTGAACCGCAAGGCTGTTCCATCAACTAGGCACTAGGCCACCGTAAAGGTCGATATGTTGCTTCTAGCTGCTAGTACCGCGTAAGGGCATATGGCCCCTTGTCGATCGTCCCATAAGATGGTCAATGTAGTGCAGTTGTTTACAAGAAGCTGCAGCTGGCGGTTGAAAAATCCATCTGCCGGGGTCTGGAATAGGTGGCATTGGCAGTACGGTAGTATGTACCTGTTTAGAAAACATAAAAATTGAAATTAGTCTCACCAGCCGATCTTTATTATTCATTTTATTTATTACGGGCGAGCTGAAACTATTTGCTTGCGAGGATAGTGCAATGGAGTATGTTCGGCTCGAAAAGCAATGCGAAAACTAACAAAATAAATCGAGGGAAACACTCAAACTAATGATTTTTTTTTACCTTTGAACCACTGAGAAACGACTGTTTGTCTACATGCGTGTCGAATGGGCACATGCATGCCCATGTGCCCGGTAGAAAGACGATCCCACAAATGTTGTACTTGGCCTTCATTCATTCATTCATTCATTCATTCATTCTGATATAAAAGCATCTAAAGAGTTACTTACATTATATTTGCCATTTCCATTGTGTCTCTGCGTAATGCAGTCCGTAAATCCCACTGTGTTCGTGCCAAACGATTTTTCATATACTGAACTAACATGAAACTCGGTCTAGTTTCAGAATTTTCAGCCTTATCCTCTCTTACGTTATTGCCCCCCTCCTTCAAATGAAGTCCTTTCGGCATGGTTCCTGTCTCTCAAGGTCAAAAAACAAGAGAACCTTATACTGCCAGTGCGATTCGCGGGCCTCTTCAGCCTGCGAGCAAAAAATCAAAGCCGCTGACCTTCACTCTGCATGAGCGTACATTCTTACTTTGCAACATCCTGTCTAAAGCCATCTGTGAGAACTTGAATCTTCAACTCCATGTTTGTACTAGGCCTCAATGTGCAAATGCGAACTGGCTTCTCTCCCATCTGCAACGCCTCGCTTGGCGCGTTCTGAGGCCTCCAATTTTGTCCTGGTTGTCCGCGAGCTTTGCAGCCCTAGAGAACCATAACTATGGAGACATTGACTTTTTGGGGGAAGGTCAGGGAAAATATAAAGTACCCGAGGAGTTGAGTTGAAAGTGAGATTTATTGTTTATTTGTTTTATTATTTGCAATACGCAAGCCTCCCCTCGGTTAACAGTGCACAGCATTTACATGAGATTGCGAAACTTAGTTACAGCAACAAAAATATATACATACACATATTCACAAGGTCAGCGATATGAGGTGAATAGAGAGAGAAGTCAAAGATGACACCCATGTTGTTCGCCACCCAGGATGGTGAATGGAGGGTTTAGGGTTAGCATACTTTGTATGCACACTGTACAATAACATTATTTTCAAAAAGACAATCAGATTACAATGATTTATTTAAACCTGGATTTGAAATTCTCAACAAGCTCTGCTTTGGGTGGACATGGCACAGTGGCAATGTTTGGTGGCAATGCATCAGTGCTCTGCACAGAAACGCTCAAAATTCCATATATGTGCTTCTCTAGTACACTAAAAATAAGGCCTTTAACAAAGTCAAACTCCATTTCCTCATATACTGGTTTTACCCCCCATTGCTTAGTTCTTTTTCCAAAGGTCGTAGTGTAGCGAGGCATCCCTACATTTCCTGTAGTCCTAGACTGTTCACGGCCCACATTCTCGTTATGGGCCAAGACCGCTAGTAGAGTCCTATGTTTCATGCCCTGTAAGCTGAAATGCAATCGCTTTGGCCTGTACTTTAGGCACATATTGTGGAACACCTCCAATTCTCCTGTGTGACAGAATTCTGTCAGTCCCCTCAAATCTCTTGATAGAGTTTTATCGAAAACAATCTTCTCAATGGCTTTGTGTGTAGGTGAAGATGCAATCAACCACTTATTCTTCCGTGCCTCCTCTGTGGACAAAGGGCCATGTTCACATTGGTGGAAATGTTGGTTTTCTGTCCAGCAGTGAACGTTGGTACAGTGGTGCATCAGTGACCGCCATTTTTCAAGTAGGATTTCCACTGACCCTTCACAAGTTTTGGAGCTCCACGAAAGATGGTTGCTGATAGACTGGGACCACTGTGAAATACTTTCAAAACCTTTTTTTTTTCCTGCAGCCGAGATTTTCTTATTGATTGATTTAGCAAGATGCCATACATCAAATTGATGTTTAATATGTGGGAACTGCTCTCTCATTGTCTTGGCAATTGAAACGTGTCTGTCCGTGGCTATGAGATCGATGTGCATTCCCCTTATTGCAATGATTTTATAAATCCTAGTTTCTCCATGGCCACTGAGGATAGTGTAAATGGTCTGGCAAGCAACATCTCTCATTTGCTTCACTGTCTGCTTCACTGTCTGTGTATGCATAGTCGTTCATTTTAAACACAATATAAAGTATAGTACAATTGACAGGAAAAAAACATAATATAGTCCCCAACACAAAACAATTCCTAAAATTATGAACTGTTTGTAACTAACCTTATTTTTGTTTCTTTTCTTTGCAACTTTCTTGACTCAAACTTCAACATCTGCACGCTGTTGCTCCGATTAGTTTCCGCATGTCTTCACTTCCTCTTGCACTGCAACGACTATATTTTCTGGATCCGCATAGACAGCACGGAATGACACTCCATCGACTCCATGAAACATAGTACTTTCATTACTATGTATCACAATATTGAAAACATAAAACACACGTGAGGACGAACACACAGGTACATCTCAATAGCTAAACACGAATTAAACATTCTGTAGAGCAATCAAACAACAAGTATTTGAGGTCTGATGATCTAGTTCGATGGAACTGTCAGTATCCATACCTCTAGCTCCGCATAGACCTCAATAAATGATTTTATTGGAGAGGGCGCCTCAGCAACTCCCTGAAACACAGTACTTGCATTAGTATGGTTTTCAATATTGGAAACATAACACACACTTGGGGTTGACGGCACAGGTACATATAAAGAGATAACCACAAATTATGCATTGGTTAAAAGAATGAAGGAATATGTAAATATGATCAGATTTCATCGACTTATTTCTCCGATTTATTTACATCTGCATCATCTAAATGGGATGTTGTTATTGTAGTGGAAGCTCCGTCGTCTCTCTGAAATACAGTACTTGCATTAATAGGGAAGAAAGTATAGCAAATGGAATCACGTTATATGATGACGCTCGCTGGAGCTGTCAGTATCCATACCTCGTGCTGCCGAAGAATATGTAGAGATGTTGTAAATGTGGTGCGCACTTCCGAAAGCTGTTGCGCTGATTTGTATAAGCAATGTCCTGCTTCCACTTCCCCTGGAATTACTTGAATGTCAGGCTCCGCATCAAGTGCAGGGGTTGACGCTCCATCAACTGCCTGAAAGATAGTACTTGCATTAATAAGGATTACAATATTGAATACATAACACACACTTGGGGTCAACCCCACAGGTACATAACAATGGCTAACCACGAATGAAACATTGTATAGAACAATCAAATGACAAGTATTCCAGCTCTGATGATCTAGTTCGATGGAGCAGTCAGTATCCATACCTCATGCTGCTGAAGAACATCTAGGGATGTTGTCAATGTTGTGGACGCTTCAGCATCTCCCTGAAAGACAGTACTTGCATTACTATGGATAACACTAATCATAACTGAAAACAAACACCAGTGAGCGATAACTAAGGTGTATATCAATTGGAAAGCACTAACCAAACATTTGGTAAAATAATTACACAATACAATAAAAATGTTACTTGACATGCATAAAACAAGTCAGTAGCGGAATAGCCAAGTAAGATTACCTGATACGCGCTAGAAGTGGTTGATAACTGCGAGCACGTCACGGATGTAAAATGTTCTTGCTTCAGATTCAAGGATAGTCAAGCAGTTGTAAAGGTAAATTATTGATTGATAATGAAATTCCAATATTAAGAATTGCCATGTAAGGAGACAGAATACTTGAGAGTAATGCTATTGAAAATGTGCAATATAGCACAGTTCCCTGTACCCATATATAGATTATGTTTGTGGGTTATGAAATCGAAAAAGAATATATTGATAAATGTCATTATTCAAAAAGCTATACACTCATATCAATGTCGAAAGTATTACAAGGGACACAACACCTAAAATATCAATGAATCCATTCGGCTACCTACACACTACCACAAGGCCTAAAGCTAAATGCGGACATTTGACTCACCAGTGGCGGAATGTGGACGAATAGCGTGGGAATAGCGTTTGTGAGCAATTTTTGTGTTGTTCACCTTTCATTCTTCTTTGTTACCCAAGATGTTGTGTACATGTTCGAGGAAAGGTGCCGGCTGCAGATGCAGTATCGATCACCCCTCTTGTCCTCTAAGACTTGTTGGACTCTACTTTTCAGCTCATCCAGTGGATATCCGCAATGTCTGACCCATTATCTTATTCGATCAACAATTTTCGGGAATACATGCATTGTAGTGCCTTCAGATTTAGCATGGGTCTTCGAAGGGCAACCGCTAATCGAACAGGCAGGCATTGTTCAAAATTCTGAAAAGTAAATATCGACATTATTATACAATCTTGATGAATAAAAATGTGATACAAAAGTAAATGAACCATACAATGTTCAATGCAAGGTTTGTTTTGGTCGCAGGAACTATACCAGTTCATCATGTGCGGCTTAGTTTTTGCATAAATTGCACACATTTATAAATGATGTGACTAAACTCTGAACATGTGACTCGTCCCTTGGATGTTCTGTCTTGCACGAGAAGGAAACATGCTTACATTATAGACTGGACCCCCGAAGGATGCAATTCGATGACAATTGACACAGATGAAAATAAATAGATCTATTCATAGCATAACAATGGAAACTCAAGTCAATATCAATGAGACCAATGAACATAGCACTATTGAGTACTCTACTCGCAAATAGATAGAAATTTAAAAATCAACGAAATATGACTAGGATACATGGCCTTACCTTGACCAACAAACAGTTGGATTCAGCAAGCAGAGCAGTATGTTGCAGGAGAACAGGTAGATGTCCACAGGTAGCACACTGACGAGTTTGCTCGAAGCGGTCACAGAAGTTCACGGATAGCACGACGACGAGCAGATTACCATAGATCTCAGTGGTTCTCAGGTAGCAAGTTCAGGAGTTGACTTGCAAAGCACAAAGATGTTCTCATGAGACATATCTAGTGGTTTATAAAGTATTACAAACAGGGGTGTGTTTGTGAATGAATGACGTGTGTATGTCGTGGTTTTATGTGGTTTGCCGGGGGCCGGCCAGCATCTCCTGGCCGGACACACAGGGTCTGAGGAGGCCATGTGAGCGATGGGCCCTTGGCGTGGGATACCTTTTGAAGTGTACATGCTGTTTGGTACCTTGACTGTTCGCGCCCCTGACAGCCCCCCATCGCAGCGCGCATCCACTGGCGCGAACCGCCTTTGATAGAGGGGGGTGGGATGGATGGGCCTGGGGCGTGCAGATAAGGCACAGGAAGACTACTGAATGGAGACACACTTATGTGGATTGCAGGGGGGTGGCCTGCTTCAAGGGGGAGCCCTGCCTGGAGACACGGGGTCTGAGGAGGCCATGTGAGCGATGGGCCCTTGGCGTGGGATACCTTTTGAAGTGTACATGCTGTTTGGCACCTTGGACGTTCGCGCCCCTGACAGCCCCCCATGGCAGCGCACATCCACTGGCGTGAACCGCCTTTGATAGAGGGGGGTGGGATTGAAGGGCCTGGGGCGTTCAGATAAGGCACAGGAAGACTGCTGAATGGAGACACACTTATGTGGATTGCAGGAGGGCGGCCTGCTTCAAGGGGGAGCCCTGCCTGGACACACAGAGTCTGAGGAGGCCATGTGAGCGATGGGTCCTTGGCATGGGATACCTTTTGAAGTGTACATGCTGTTTGGCACCTTGGCCGTTTGCGCCCCTGACAGCCCCCCATGGCAGCGCTCACCCACTGGACTTGTTGTTATGGACTTTTGTTTTTGTTAAACTAACCACTTTTTTAAACTTTATATAGTTATACTTCGCCTTTGATAGGGGAGGGGGGTGGATGGATGGATGGGCTGGTGGGCGTGCAGACAAGGCACAGGAAGACTGCTGAATGGAGACACACTTGATTCATTTAAAAAATTGAAACAACCGTTGTTAAAATATATGTGGTGTTTTATTTTGGTTCTTTTTTTGATGGCACAAAAATACCAAACTTTACACATTGTACAGGTCAGGTTGCAGCACAGTGAGGGAAAATCCCCTGTACTGACCGCTGTCACTCGGGAAAGTTTCTTTTATGGCACGAACGGCACAGGCGGGTATTACCCTTCGAAAGCGGTGTCCAAGCCTCCCGTGAAGCCACCATGTAAAGGAACGATAGGCCACCAGCCGGTACCACCTGTGAAAAATAATGATACAAACTGTTTTTAAATCACCAAGATAAGTTGATTAAACGTTTGTTGTCAATGACAATTCTTTTAACTAATGGCATTCTGCTCGGACAAATGCTATCTAGACACTGCACACTATTGAACAACTTTCATGCGTTACAATGATATGTAGATGTAATTTTGGATATAGGAGACGACCATGAAATAGTAGTGGCATCACAAGCAGATTATACTTACTCGTTACTTGGATTACGTGGACGAACAGTTCTGCGAAGTTCGTGCATAAGCACCATCATTATCCTCAACACGGACCGTGTGAGGCAGGCTGCCCTGAAGTCTGGCAGCTCGGTGATGCATTGAGGTTGTGGCTCGCCTTCCAAAATGTAGGCCACGCATCCCGAGTTTTCACAGCAGCAGCAGTTCTCCTCCTCGGTTGGCTTTAGCTTGCACCAGGTGGAAACACCGTCCATGCGACTAGGTCCAGTGTCTTCATCTGTTGATTCGTCCTGCCAACTGCCGTCCGAAGCCTCATCGTTTTCGCGTGTTTCCCTTTCCAGTAGTTCCTCCTCGGTATACTCGGGCTCGTACATGTAGGGCATTATTGTAGCCATTTTGTGGTAAACAAACTAAAATAATTTATAACGATGGTACAGGTGTTCACACAGGCTACAAGCGGCGAAGGTAGCTGACCAGAGCACAGAAACGAGTCACAGAACACTCAAAGTAACATAGAGAGAGAGGAATGGAATCGAAAATCTGGTGCTGTGTGTTGTGAAACGGTCTGTTTATACTTATTGAGGAAAGAGGCATCTTGCCATTTCCATGGTGACACGTCATTAGCTGAAGCGCAGCGATTGTTGACACGAGACGTGCTTTGGTGTTGTCAAATGGGCAGTACGTGTCTGCTGATGACAGGCTCAGAGGCGGGGGACATGATTTAGTGCCGCAAAAGTAGGTCAGTCAGGGCGATGGGGCAAGTGATAGGATTATCACAAAATGGCAGCGCCCTGGTGCCTGTTTTCGCGTGCATTTAATGGACGAAAACTCAGGTAAAGTCCATAGGAATTTTTCTAAAATCGAGCGATTTAGGCTTAAAAACACATGGCCGACCCGTAGCGGCAATAACTTTTTTTGACCGAACCACAGATACCTTCTCACCATATACATCATTTGTACATTCATCTTCTATAAAACATTCAGAGTTAGCGTTAAAATCTCCTGCAACTATAACGCCACCATGTGTAGCATGTGTCTTCCACTCCAGCAATGTTTTACTGATGTTAGTCACCATTTGTTCTGTGTATACACCATCTGTACACACATATACTTAGAATGAGGCTTTTATATATTAAGTTTGTTTCAAGTTCAGGTGCGCCCTTGCTCCCAAACACAGCCCACCCCCCAACCCTGTTTTGCAGCCTCCACCCGCCAGGATATTTTGAAATAGTCATTTACGAGCCATGTTTCTTGGAGACAAAATCATTCCACTGATAACAAAGAATTTAATCCAACAGGATTACTCAAAAATGATCAATGGCCCTGCGTATTCCAAGATAAGAAGCAAATCGCTTCCACCTTGTTTTTCTATCAGTGCTACTGTGCTATAACATTGGGTTGTGCCCAAAAATATTCTCCGGTATAGGTCAACATTTTTCCCTATGTGTATACATACATTTGTGCGACTTCTATTTCTCCTTTTTACCATTGAGGGTATACAAGGGCCTAGAATTTGGTGCAACTTTTTGTGTCCTATAGAAAGCCATCCCTTCAAATATGAGATTCTGCAACTGGACATCCTATTGACAGAACTTTTCTATTATCATCAGAGATAAAAAAAAAATGTAGCTATGGTTAATTTAGAAATAGTATTTAGCTCCGGAAGTTCTATGCTTTCGATGGCGTGGTAGTGATGATTCTCAACGCCAGGGCTTAATGTAGTAAGTCAAGTAGCCTAGTACGGTTGAGGAAGAGGCTCTCATCTGAGGGAGCTATTCCCATCAGTTTCACTTTCCTTTCAAGCGTGTAAAACTGAAAACCGTGCTGGGGAATTACAATGGTCCACTGCAAATTACCCACAAACATTTTACCAATAGTTATTTTATTTAGTAATAGATGAAAATCAGTTAAAACTACTCATCCCTGCATACCAAGGGTTGGATTGCTGTAGGGACTGTTTTGCCTCAAATACACTACACACAGTCTGTGTAAGCCACACACAGTGACGAAATACACAATTAAATTAAAAAGCTTCCACCATGCATAACTGCGTATGCAGCAGATGTGCAGTGCATTGTGACAGCAACATAGGGAATGTATGCTCTGTGACAATAAGTTACACAAAGATGTCTCGAGAAGGGTGATATTAGCCCGTGTATAAGTAACAGTCTTCTCTGTAACAGAGTTAGGGAATGCAACAGGAGAAGGCTATATTAGAACAATTACAGGGTCAACCAATACATGATGGGAGATCACAGTGTGAAAGAGAATAAGATAAAACACACACAACATAATGTCTGTATGCTCTTACGTACACATATATAACTGGTCAAGTTATGATTAGCATTTGAACATACTGGTACTAAATACATGTACATGCCTCTGAATTCGATTCATCATTAGTATCTGTGATTACTGGTCCATAGCTTTAGAAACCACTTTTTTGTATTAACTTGAAGAGTACAATGTTTGGAGTGATACGTTAGAGTACTCGTGCAGTCAAAATCAGAACCAAACATAACGATAACCGCATAATTCAAATATGGCGGATTGAAATCCCATCGCGCGGTCAGCCACCTTGGCTGACCAAGTGACGGTCACCATAACAACCATTAGTTCACAATAGCAGAAATTAGCTTGCATCTCCCACGGCACTCATTTCGAGCAGAGCAGCAGCACTTCCACATAGATTCGCCACAACTGATGGTGGCAAGTAGGGCATCGAATATCGTAGGATGAATAGGTATTCCCTGTAGATCAAGATCCCTAATTGAAACCTTTCCACAGAATTTCAGCAGAACGTTGCCTTGCTGATTTAGAAGGAAGACAGGTCTGAACGCTTGCATGAATTCCCAAATAATCAGCACTCAGTATGAATCCTGTAAAAATGATTTGTTGCAACTAGACATTAGATTAACAGGAATGTTGGACCCTAGATTCTAATCCACACATTGTCACCAGTGCTAGCAAGAAGTACATTTCCACTCACAAGAATTATCAATCTTTATTGGTTACAGAGTCACGCGCACAACGATAGGTGGTGGCAATAGAGGCAAAGATAACAGATTAACAGGGTGATGTTGACTGTCACAAAATAAAAAGTACTACTAACGGTTTCAGAAAAGATACATGTATGACCAATGCATAATGCTCACATTCTTCTTTGTTATGTTTCATTTGATCTTTTTCCATATATATTCTATACTCTTTGTTGTACTGTTGATGTTGGTATGTCTTGCGGCCTAATATGTCCTATCAACAATGTTGGACGCAACCTAAATGATGTGAAAAATTCATAATCATTGACTGATGTCTACTATGGTATATTGTACATTTTATCTTATCACAAATTGTTGTCATAATATTATGGTAACTTTGATCAAAATCCCATATGATGAACAGTGGACAGAAATTGGGGTCTTTGATGATCTCAACAATATTCCACCTGGGCTATTGTAAATTGGAATTTGATGAATGATGATTGATCATACTGGGGGTTATATATAATGCTGATGGTAAACTACGAGTGACTGTATATAGATCAGATGAGAATTACATGCCCTGATGAAGGACAATTATAAGTCTGAAATGCATTGGCAAAATCTCTGCATGCACCTATATTTAATCTAACTTTTTTGGGAAAACTAAAGAACCAAAGAAGTATTCTTTATATAAGGAATTACATGGAGAAAGTAACATTTAATTTGAAAGGTTTTTGCACAGAGCTCCTCTCCTCATCATGAAGCCTTCTACCTGCCTGCCCGCAGTTGCTGGATGCAACGCTGTGATGGGGTAAGCCCAGAATCATTAACTTTGTTTTGCTCATGGCGCACCGATTAATTCTGATTTTCCATTGACATTTCACCATTTGTGCTTGCAGCCCCGGGTCTGCATTGTTCACCTCAACCATCTGCAAGCGAGCCTTCCTTGGGGTTTTACTGGGCAATTTCTTTCCGTTTGGCACTAACTTGCCTCATTGCCTCATTGTCTCAGTGCTTTTAAGATGACTGCACTTCTAGCCACCAAGTGAGCTGAACCACCATCCCTCCCTCCCCCCCTCCCATTGGCTGACATTGGTCTAGAAAGTCCATTCATTGCCACTAACAGGCGGGAGCCATCTGAAGTTATAAGGCCCAGGACGAGGCCCCTGTCTGCTCTCTATCCGCTGCCAGCAAGCTACTCGTAACCATTATTATTATTTTGAATGTCAAACCTAGCTGTGCTTTAGCTTGTATTTTTGAAAGTCAAACCTAGCTGTGCTTTAGCTTGTTATTTTGAATGTCAAACCTAGCTGTGCTTAAGTTACATTGTTAGCTTGTATTTTTTAAAGTCAAATCTAGCTGTGCTTTAGCTTGCTATTTTTGAAAGTCAAACCTAACTGTGCATTAGCTTGTTCTTTTGAAAGTCAAACATAGCTGAGCTTTAGCTTGTTATTTTTGAAAGTCAAACCTAGCTGTGCTTTAGCTTGTTATTTTTTAAAGTCAAATCTAGCTATGCTATAGCTTGTTCTTTTGAAAGTCAAACCTAGCTGTGCTTTAGCTTGTTCTTTTGAAAGTCAAACGTACCTGTGCTTTAGCGTCTTATTTTTTAAAGTCAAACTTTGCTGTGCTTTTGCATTTTTTGCTTAGGCTAAAACTAGCTGTGCCCTTTGCATGAATTGAATTACTTCTCTGTAACCTGCTGGCCCAGTGACTGCTCCATACCACTGCACTTATGCATTCTTCCCACTGCTCCTCTCTCTACCCACCTATGGCACTAACTGTTTCTCCTATTTATTCCAACTGCTTCTCTATCAACTATCCTTCCCTTCTCACTGGACGGAAGAAGTTAAAAATGATATATTGTCCAAAAACCCAGGTCTCCCCATCGCTGATACCTATTCCAGTGCTTCTTCCAGACAAACCCTCAATAACATCCTCTTTGTCGTTCCTTTGCCAAATCTATGGACTCTTCATATGATCTCTGTGCTCTGTCCTGTCTCCTCCTCTCCCATTATTGGTGGCACCTGCTGGGAAGACCTTATGTCCCACTTCGACTCCTCTAAGATCAGCATTAATGTCTACCTAAATGGCACTGTCATGATCCAAGATCCTCAGGGCAATCTCCTCCTCTTTGATAGGCAATTCCCTCACCTGCGAGGCTAAGAACCTTGGGATAATCTTGGATTCCACGCTTTCCTTCTCTGCCCACATCTCTGATGTCTCAAAAAAGTCAAACTTCCTACTGCACCTCCTCAGAGGTATTCTGCCTTTCCTATCCTTCCCCCAGAAGCTCACTGTCTCTCGAGCCCTGGTTCTCACTAGGTTGGACTACTGTAACAGCCTCTTTCTAAATCTACCTGCTTCTACTCTCGCCCTTTGCAAATCATCCAGAACAAGACTGCGACACTTGTCCTTGGCCTCAAGCCCTGGGATCATATCTCTGGAGCCCTGAAATCTCTCCACTGGCTCCCAGTGGCTGCAAGGATTAAATTTGAACTCATTGCATTGTCCACAAGGCTTTCTGGGGCCTGGGTCCAATATACCTTCAGCTGTCCCTTTGTAAATACCTTCCCTCTCCTGCTCTTCGCTCCTCTACCTTTAACTTCCTCAGGTTCAGTTGTTTCTCAAAGAAACAAGCTGGCGGTAGATCTTTGTCTTCATCTGGGGCCTCCCTCTGGAACAGCCTCCCTGTCACTCTGAAAGGTTCCATTTGTTAAAATTGTGGCAAAAATGGCCGTGGACACAAAATATCAAAAAAGGCAGTGGTTTTGCAGCTACAATCCATGTCCCCCGCAACCCCTGGACCCATTATAACATTTAAGGGGAGCGGTGGACACCCCTGCAACCCCTGTTCCCCTTAAATGGTGTATTAAGGTACACCTTTAATGGGTCAAACCACTGCATTTTTACTGAGATTTTTTTATGCAGGTGCCAATTTTGCCGCGATTTAATCACTGCAAACTTGAGGAAAACCATCTCCGGAAGCACCTCAAGACCTTCCTCTTTGCTTCTGCCTGCACCCCTTTTCTCTCCTGCTGATCTGCTCTCTGGCATTATGCACCTGGCCTACCATCGGATTTCCGGGCCCTGGTATCTGCCCCCTGTGCCACCCACCCGCACTGCCTCCCGGCAATCCCTTGCACTGGGGCCTGTATCTGTAACCGTACAGTCCCCTCCCCCTTTTTTTTTTCTTTCAGCACTTACCAGACTTACCATGTCTGTTGCCTTAACCAGCACTTGCTACCTGTTGGCTGCACATCCACTGTTTGTTGCTTGTTGTTATTTATTTATTTATTTATTATGTATCTGTTTTCCTCTGCTCTGCACTTTCCACTGCTCCCCCCTTCCTTGCACTTCTCCCCTTTTCCCTCTCCCATGCACTTGCACGTTCTCAATGTCACTGGGCCTAGTAAGATCATTATTTTGTTCTCCCCTGTCCCCCTCCCTTTTCTTGTCACGCTGTGAAACACATGTGTTTGAGCATTATAGAAATAAAACATCAATTATAAATCAATTCAATAATACTGACTATGGCTTTTTCCGCATTGTCAGGATTAGTGTTGTACAGCCACACTCACTTTGGATGGCGGTCAGTCCACACTCAATGGGGAGACAGTCTATAACCTCAGATGGGTTTTTCTTGGGAAGGTTCACATGACCCTCATGTTCTCCTTTCTCCTTTTGCCTCCTTGGGAATGCACTCCAGAAATATACCAAATCACGGGTAGGCATCGATGAACTGCTAGAAACTCAACTCACCCAACAAGGGTGAAACACGTGTCTGAGGTTGCTGATGGGACTCTTGTTTAGAGAATAATTGTCTAAAATGCTGACTGTCCATGTTGGTGGAACCAATCTGTATTGCAAATGGACATTTCTCATCTGTTAAGGGTACAGTGAGCTAGAACATGGGTTTTGACTACCCTATGTGGGACACAGCCAGTAGAACTGATTATTTGAGAGATGTTCATACTCAGTAGAGTAAATTCAGGTAATTCAACCAGGTCATACTTTGATCAATTTTTTTAAGAGGTCAACCAAGTTCAATCATGCCTATGAAGCTGCACATGTGGCTGAGCTCTTTCACAGTCTTAGGCAAATTTCAGAGAGGGTGGTGATCATTACTAGAGGTAGCCTTACGAAATTAGGAAAAGGCCAATAAGCTAGAGTGGAGACTAATAGGAAGAAGACTAGGGACAGGTAATAATGGCTGGGCTCTCTGACAGAGGGTTAGATTTGGGGTAGGTTTTTCTTATGTTTCACTGTGTGATTCATTCATTGATTTTAAATGGACACAAAATACAATCACCATCTGGTGTGAATTTAGGGATTGGGAATGCATTAGAAGGAGAGCAAAATAGAAATCATTTTAGTAAGCAGGAGAAGAAACCAGGTGTGTTGCGTTCATGTGACTGTAAGATACATGAGTGCAAAAAATCGGAATCCAACGTATGCTTCCAGCTGGAGAGGAACATAAGGAACAGGGAATCCCTGAATGCAGCTTGTGTGATACTCTCATGTGCATGATTTTTAGTGGAAGGAAGTAGCCAAGACTCAAGAATGGCGGTTGTACACCAGTCACTGTTCATGCCTTGAAATAAGTAGATGAGAAATATGCCATAGCATAGCACCTTGGTGGACACAGAACCGGAGGCAAAGAGAATCCCTCAGGGTAGCTATAGTAAGACTCAGTCTCATGTTATTTAATTGGGAGGCAGTCGTAGCGATTCTCCAAGCAGGTTAATATACCAGTCAATGTCAGTCTCTTGTAGTGAGCCTGCATGATTTTTGTTGGCGGAAGTAGCAGAGGTTCAGGGAGGTGGAAGATGCACTGATCAATATGTCTCTGTAAGTGAGTGAACAGGACACATTCCATCAGTGGACTCCAGGTCGAGAAAGTAGGGAGCACAGGGAAGCCCTGAGGGTAGCTTTTGCGAGACTCACAGTTGTGTGTGTTTTTGCAAAAGGAAGTAACCAATATTATTGGAGGATGGAGTTACACCAGCCAGCGTCTGTCTCTTAAAGTGAGTGAACACAGCATTTGCCATCAGGTCACACCTAGGTGCAGAAGCAAAGGCAACAGGGAATCTTTTAGGGCAGCTTGTGAAAGTCTCACACTTTCGTGATTTCTGTGGGAGGAAGGAACACAGACTCAGAGAAGTGGGTGGTGCACAAATGATGCTGTTATGAAGTGAATGGATGTGACACATGTTATTGGGTGACATCCGGGTGGACAGGCAGACAATCACTGAGGTCAGCTAGAGCAAGACTCATGCTCATGTGATTTTCATTGTGACGATGTGGCAGAGATTCACAGAGGTGGCTGATGCACATGTCAGTGTGTGAATGACACATTAGGACAGTTCCCCAACAAGTTGCAGGCAGGGGGATGCGTACTATTTATGGTGTTTTTACTTCAGTGCCTATAATTCCTGTGTGCAATGAGGGTGATAAAACTGGATGTGGACAATTGAGTTCTCATCCAACTTACATTTCGCATCCCCATCGCGAGTCACTCTGGAGTGCATGCCTCTGTAGATATTCATGCATGAAAATTGCACCACAACAATATAAATCCACTGAGACAGATGAGGGAGGTTGTGCTTTCAGTCCTTACAATATCTCAGGAGAATAAAAGGAAGTTGTGAATACCATATATCTACCAAAGATCAATGAAGAACATTACACTATGCAGTTGAACAATGAGAGCTGAAAGAAAAACCAGGTCTCAACAATGTCTATCTACTAATATATTAGACAATAAGAATGATAGCGACTAAATAGTTAATGATGAAGACAACTATTTTGATCCATATGAGTTCAAGAAGGAATGAACATGGCTGCTGCAAAGCAGTGATACTCAAGAGGAAGATGACAGCAAAGATTCCGAGGCTGTACTAGAAGCTCAATCCCATCTGGGTACAGTCTCTAGGAGAAACAGCCTTCCTGTCACAGCTTAGAAGACTCATGAAATCATTATGTGTCATTTAGAACACCACCACCACCACAAGTTCCATTGCACTAATTTGAGCCCATCCTGTGGGGTTTAAGCATATAAAGAAAGTCAAACATCTGGCAGTATTTCATGCAGAAGATACAGAACATTAATTTTGCCACTTTCCCACTCTGCCAGTGTTCTATGCTGTTCGCAGAGGCAGAAAGCAAGATAGGTTAAATGAGTAAGCACGAGCGTTTTTGTTTGATTGAGCGTGGTTCGAAATAATGAGTACCACTGGTTTGGGTCAATGAGTGATGCAAGGGTCCAACATTTTGAGTCAAGCTGTGATGCAAATTCCGGGTGGTTCAATGCTTGGTTTGATGTGGCAGATCGAGGCCATCTGCAAAGGGTACTGATGCTCAAGTAAGACCTGGGATGGAACTCTGATGGGGTTGATGACACATCGAGCTGATTTTATGATGTAACCGCAGTGGTTTGAAGATCGAGTGAGTGCCGAAAGCAGCGTTGGCGGATGCTTCTGGTATGAACGTGGTGAACATGGCTCATATGCAGCGTGGTTCTTTTGATGTGGTGAAAACAGGGTCCCTGCTCTTCTGGCACTCAGGATGTTGTGAGACCCATGGGAGGGGGCTAAAGGACAGGGGGAATCCTTTAAGGATATGCTTTCCCAGTTTAGGATGTTTTGCAAGCAGAGTGGCAGGTCTTGGTTCTCAGCAAGAGTCTTCAGCAATGTGCCCTGAGAGGGGGTAGGGGTCTGAGCATAACACTGCCTTGAAACACTCCTTCTTCACCTCAATAGCAATGGGCATTAGAAAGATCAACTCTCCCAAACAAGGTTAAAATTCTTTCTTTCTTGTGTCTTGGACGGTCCAAATGTGAATCAAGGAAGGAGTGGGAGACTGAGAGACCCCTCTTTTATAAGCAAACATCAACAGGGGATTGATTAAAAGCAAATCTGTTTTAAGAGGTCAAATCCCTGTCCTTTTGACAAATGGAATCATACCCAAAGTGCTTAGTGCTAAAGGAAGATGAGAAGACAGGAGTGTAGATGAGTTATATATAGAGAAAGAAAGATGGTGAAATCCTTCCTCAACTCTGCTGACCTCCATCTGACTACACAAATCCCACCCCTTTTCAGACCCATAGAAACACAGGCCCTTTGTTATGCAGCACCATGTTGTGAGGCTTGTCATTTTGTCTTAGGAGTGCCCTTTGATTCTTGTTTCCCAGGCCATATCCTGCTGAAGAGCTGTTATTTAAGCTCACAAAGGATCAAACAATGCAATCTCAACTGGCTATGGTCCTGCTAGGTGCAGCAGAGATATCCAGTCTAGGAGGAATACACACAGCATATACATGGCTTTACTGGGATCACAGTTTTGACATACATATGTACAGATCAGATGTGGTTTTTAATAATTATGTGACAGTCTAGCCACTATACCGCAACTCTGCTATGGCTTATGTTTAAAAATAGCAGCCTCTGTACTGACTTGGCTTTACTGTCAAACCAAATGTCAAGAGGGCTCTTGTGACCTTTGAACCTGCTCTGTGCCACTTCAGAACATGCACTTCAGATCAGGATACTGAAGCAGCAGGGCACAGGTGTACACAATGCTTTTGGAATTGAGGTTGAGGAAAGGTGGGTTTGGTTATGAGACCACCCATTCTGAGATGGGATCACCAGCATCATTTGTATTATTAATAAAAATCAAAAAAGCTATGGTGCCCTCACATTTGCCAGATGGAAATCCTTCACTTCACCCATAGTAGGTCAAAAAAGTCGAATACACAGATCCATGTGGACTTTGAGGAGGAGTTGGAGATCTTTAATTAATGGAACTCCTGTGACTGCCTTGCCACCTCTGCAAAGGTAGGAACAGTCCAAGATGTAGCCACCACCACCTCTTCATCCCCTTCTATTTCTGTTTCCCTTCATGCAAGTCCACCACCTTCTTCAACACCACCACAGCATGCATTCCCCTGAGGCTACTACTGACTTTGCACACACTTCCTGCTTTTACAGATGAGTTCTTCCTCAGCAATTGCCCCAGGCCACTCATTATCCACCCCACTATTTTCTTTCTCCAGGGTTATTACAGAAACTGGCCCTGCTCCCACATGAGTAACATATCTGTTTCTGCCTTCTCCACTTGCATGCCCGTCTATTCCCTAGCAGGCCAGTCCTCCACTGCAAAGGTATCATACATTTGTAGCTGCATGAATTGTCACTTTGCAGCTGAGTACATTGTGACATATGTGTATGGGTTGAAGCCCATTTACCCTTCTACAGTCTTTACGATCACAGAGCTAGTTGTGAAGTGAGAAGAGTGTTTGACTGTGGTTTGAAGCAGATTGGTTTGAGTTCTATGTGTGCCAAAGCCTTCTGGAATGGACACTTGTTATAATATATATATATATATATTTTGGCAATGCAAAAACAATAAGAAAATAATAATTGCTATATTAATACTGGAGGAGAAGAAGTGATCAAGGGAAAACAGTTTGATAAAAAAACACCCCATTTGAACAAAGAACTGCAGTATACTGGATTGGGATTCATCAGGAAGTGTAGTTCACAGTTAATTGTTCCTGTTCATAAATTAGAAATTAAACTCATCAATGCATAATTGATAAATGCACAGGTGTAAAATCTATATGTATAAAACAAAGTTGTGTTTGTTTGTGGTTTTGTATGCGGTGCCCTTGGGGACGTAACTCCTCATGAACGGTGAGGTCTGGTCTCATGGAATAATCTTTATGTCATTGGCAAATTAATGCAACTATTTCTGGCTTGCTAGGTCATCCCGTTACTGAGATAAGTCATCTTTTTGGTTAATCAGCTTTGCTTTCTCTACATTACATTTTGTGGTGTTACATCGCCATCTACAGGTCATCTTTTAGAAAGTGCTCATCATCGCGCATCGAAGCTGAAACATGATCAACACCTGATTAATTTCTATCGAAATATTTTATAAAGATCAGGTACTTCACCCTCATTACAGCAAATGGAATTTTGCTACAATTTGAAGATGACATAGTTGAATCAGTTGATGTGAATCAAGTTCCAGGTTTAACAAAAATACTTCTTTCCTCTGTATGTTCTCCTTTCATTAATGCTTTAATTCCACAAATACATTTTTACAGAAATGCCACGAAAAAAGAGAGCAGTATTGAATCCCACACAAATCAAAATAAAACATTGAAAGCTGAAATATGATCAAAGTTCTGAAGAAGGAAGGTCTCAAGAGCATGAAACTGATAGAATTCAACAAGCTTTGCAAGAGAACAATGAAAGTGCTGAAGAACCTGGAGCAAGACTCAATAATCAAACGTGCTGCTAAAAAACAAAGCAATGAAACTGCTGAAGAAACTGAAACATGACTTGCTGTTAATAGAAAAATTAAGGAATTAAACTGCTGAAGAAACTCAAGCGAGACTTACTGATCTGAGAATTTGTGCTGCTAAAAAATGAAGCAACGAAACTGCTGAAGAAGCTGAAGTGATACTTACAGATCAGAGATTTAAAAAATATGAGAATTGAAATCCCGGGCTAAGCCGGCTAGTTAAGCTAGTGTACAAATAAATGAAGGCCTTGTTTTGAAATTCACGTTGTGCTTTTTTGTAATTTATTAATTTTATTGAAAAATCACAGGGAAAGCAATACATGTTTGGCACAAAAACACCTACAAATGTCACCATTGATAGCAAAGTAAAAATCAAAAAATAGTCATAGGCGCCCCTTTGTGGGAACTAACACAGCTAAATGACCTGTTCTTTGGGAAGATTGATATCAAATAGTAGAGGACATCTGTCCTTTACAATGGGATGAGAATGTGACTTGAAGACCAGATGTTGCAGGAAAAGGTGGAAGGCCAGGATGACATTGGAACGTGTTGGTGGAGGAGAGCTAAATTAAGGATGGTCAGGTGATGGAAAGGTGCTGTAGGGTTGTCTGTGAAGTGTAGAAAGGAAACAAAGTGATACATTAGCGTAGGGCAATATGAAACAGGTTCTTCAGAAAGAAGTAGGGCTTTGAGGTTGGATTTAAAGAGTGTAGAGTTGGGGTAGTATGTACAAGGGAGAGGAAGAGCATTCCAGAGTATGGGAGGAGAGAGAGAGTGGGGCTTGAATGGTGGCAAGGAGATGAGGATGATCGTAATGAGCGAGGAGAAGAGTAGGGAGTGAGATGAGCAGATAGGTAGAGTGATGAGAGTCCATGGATAGTTTTGAAGATGATGAGAAGAGGTTTATACTTAGATCTTTGTTTCATAGAGAGCCTGCCAATCTGATGATGGCAGAGGAGGTAGTGGTAAGGCGAGAAAGGTTGAATAGTGTGCAGATCATGAAGTTGAGCACTTTATACAGAGATGAAAATGCATAGTTCGGAAGGACATAAACAAGACTGGCATGGTAGTTAGATCTAGAAAGGTCTAAGGAGGAGATTGCCTGTTCAGCAGTATTGAAAGGAAGAAGTTGACAGACGTATATGTTATTGAGGAGATTAAGTCTGAATGCAGCGGCAGATTTGGAAATGAAGAGCGAGAGGTTGTGTGATGGGTTGAAGATGACACCAAGGTTACGAGTGGAAGGAGAGTAAGGAAGGTTGTGAGGAGAGAAGAGAAGATGAGGGGGAGAGGAAGAGATAGCCTATTTGACTGGCAAGTAGGGAACTTCAATCTTAGTGGAGTTGAGCATAAGCGAGTGAGACACCATACAATATTTGATGGCAAAGAGACAGTTTGACATTTATGTCCATAGCTCATTGGATAAGGAGTGAAAAGAGAAGAAGGTCTGAGTGTTGTCATTGAACAGTTGACAGGAGAAGCCATAGAGGAGATCAGGGCACAAACAACTGAAGTATAGAGAGTGAAGAGAAGTGCAGCAAGGAAAGCCCTTTGGGGAACTCCAAAAGTAAGTGGGGTGAGTGGGGAGGTATGCTGATCTCTGATGACAAGGTGAGATAATGTAAAGAATATGTCAGAATGGTCAATAAAATCAAGGGCAGCAGATAGGGTGAGAAGAGTAAGAATAGATTCAAGTTTTGCATGACGAGTGAAAGAGAAGAAGTTGCTGACATTTAGGAGAGTTGTCTCTGTAGAATTCAGAGGTTGGAAGCCAGATTGAAGAGGGTCCTGGAGGATATGCGTTTGAGGGAACTCAGTGAGTCGATTGAATGCTACTCACTCTAGGATTTTGGAATAGTGTGGTAGAAGAGAGACAGGATGAAATTTGGCAGGACAGCTAGGATCTCAACCAGGTTTCTTCAGGAGAGGGATGACAGTTGCTGTCTTATAGGATGAGGGAAAAGTGGCATAGAGCAGAGTTGAAGAGGGAAGCAAGATGTGCAGAAACAGTTGGAGTTATTTGCTTCACAATGTGTGGGGACGGTGGGTCAATGGGGCCACTAGAAGGCTTAGCGCTGAGGAGTAGGGCAATGATCTCACTGCACTGCATTACATAGCTGGTCACTATATATGACTACAGACAATTTCTGATAGTACATTTGAGTATTGTTTCCACCACTTTATCACTTAAGATACCTGTCTAGATTATCTGAGAAGCACTACCATGGAGTTTGACTATACCTTATTTTCCCATGTTGTCCAGGAAGAGTCCTAGGTACACCACCCGTCATCACCCGTCACGATCCTGTGCCCTGTGACAGTGTTCTACTGCACTCCAGCATGGTGAGTGTTGGTTAAAACGTTAATACGTTTTTACGAACATTGAGCCAATTGCAAATAGTAACTTGTTTTAGTGAACTGTGATAATTTATGAGACTTTCTCTCACTCAATAGGTTTTGACCCTGTACACAGGTTCACTTGCCTAGAAGTTGAGAGGTAAGTAAATACCAAAATCCATTTAATTATATTTGGCTGAGCATCACTACTGAACATTTAGTAATTATCACTTTTAATTACTCAATAGGTATTCCTATGCTTAACACATTGAGCTTCTGTTTGGAACTAATAGCTACCTTAGCCCTGATGATGGATTGTTTAAGAAATGTGAAATGCGTTGGCAATTGATTAAACCTGATGGAGCTATTGAGAATTGTCTATATGAACGTTTAAGGCTGGTTGGATCGACTCGATGTGATTACTGTTAACACAAGTCGACAAAAAAAGTTTTTGTTATTATGAACTTTTATGTGAAACTGTGCTGCACTTTAAACTTGTATGTTACATTTTGTATAATCTTGCTTAATTTTGTTTGAAATCCTGTTTATTTTCAAATACAAAGAGTTTACACTGTTTAAATCACGTTGTGCATACTCTGTATATTCTGTTTTATTGTGGAAACCTATCTGCATAAGTCTCTTGTCGATGGTGAAGAGATATAAAATTGATCCATCACTAACTAGCATTGAGGATTCAGTTATGTTTAAAGACAGATTTAATTGGTGTGATCCACATATAACTACACTCATTACAAGTATTTTGAAATATTGAAACTCCCAAATCCATGCAGCCTCTTAATATATATGTATATACTGTAGTCCATGCCCTAAATGTATCTGCTAGACAGAGCATTAGGCGTATAGATGACTTGACCGTACCTGCGACTATTTTGCCCGCCTAGGAGTGCATATGAGGACTACCGTGTGGCAACACACAGTTTCGTTTGCCTTAGGTTAATGATCTCATCAGGGTTGGTTGGGGCAATGAAAGACACAGTTGCAGCAGACATTGGTAGGAGCGGTGGGAAAAGCAACAGGAGGACTGAATAGAATGTAAGTAGTGAGGGTACTGTAAATGTTAGAAGCTTTAGAAGCAAATTAGAGAGCAAGATCATTGGTAGAAAGATTAGAGGAGATGCAGGTGGGTTTAGGATGTGATAGAATAGAATTTAGAGATTTTAGGAGGCACATAGGTTGGGAGGATTGAGACAAAATGATAATGAGATAGAAGTCACGTTTGACGAGTTAAGAGTAGAGGAGTAGTTTTGAAGAGCAGTGAGACAGAGTTGGCAATCAGAGGAGTGTCTTGACCATTACCAAATGCAAAGCTTTGTCCTCATTGTTGTTTTCAGGCTGAGGATGAGAGGTGCAATCCAGAGCTATAGTGTGGAAGATTTGGGAGTTAGTGTAGTAAGAGGATAGTGAAAGGAGAAGGTAACATAACGAGCAGTGTTAAAGTTAGTGAATGCTTCTTCTGTGGATGGAAAGATTAGTTAAGTGTAGGAGGAGAGAGAGTGATGGTCAGAGAGGTAGTCAGGGAGTTTGGAGGAGGGAAAAATATGCCTAGTAATAGTTGTAGTAGATGGAGAGAGTGAGGAAGAAGCAGGATTGTAGATTGAGGCAAAGACGATAGAGCGATATGAGGGAGAAGGAGCAGTGGATATATTAGAGGTGGAGAGTTCAGAGGAGATGAGAAAAGGGTCACAGGAGTTTCCATTTGAAGGGGTGGGCAGAGAGTGGACAGAAGAGAGTGAATGGTTAAGTAGAAGTAAGTAGAAGAGAGTTATATATAAGTGTATAGGGCAGAAGAGATAGAGGGAAGGTTGAAGTCACCAATAACAATGGGGTAGTGATCAGGGGGAAGAGAGTCATTTAGTTGGAAGATGTGGTCAAAGAATTCACCTATTGGACAAGGCGGCAGGTAGACAGAGATACTATTTATGCCATAGGGGACAGTTTTTGTTGAGAGTGCATTTAAATGAGTGAGAATTAGCTGTAGATAGGGAAATAGGATATATAGAAGGCTTGGATGATGAAAACAGTCATACCATCATCCCTATGGGGTGAATGAGTGAAAGTATAAGCAGCTTCTTGAAGAGCAGCAAAGGTTGCAGAGTCAGAGGGAGGGATCTGGGTTTCAGTATGGATAATGAGGACAAGGGAAGGAGAAGGAGAAAGGAAGAAGTTGGAGGTAAAGAAAGTTTTCTTGCAGACAGAATGTGCATTCCAAAGAGCAATAGTAAGAGAAAAAGAGTGAGATGAAGAAGCATAGGGACGCTGAGTCTGAGAAATAGGGAGGCACTGGGGGATAATTTGAGAAGAATAAGTGTAATGGAAGTTAGGGTGCAATAGGTTTTGTGAATAGAGAGAGACGTGGAGCGAGAAGAGAGGTGTTGTCAAGGAGAAGACATGATAGGGATGGGAAGAGGTTTGAGATGGTTCTGAGTGGAGTTGAGTGATGAGAAAACTAGAAGAGAAAGGAAGAGATAGCACGTGAAGTGCATGGTTAGGGTGAAGCTGAGAAGAAGCAATACTGGGTACTTACAGACAAGTAGCAGAACACAGCAGCAAAGCAAAGGCTCATAGGTTAAGAGGCAAAGAGGCTTGTCAACAGCTGGTTTTTACTCTACAATGTTCTGCCACTGGCTGGATGCAATGTCCTGGATGCCCCCAGGGAGTTCAGAAGGGATGGCACATGCTCCCATCACCTGATCGCCTTGTCCATCAGTTGTTGGTCTCTCTGATTTTGCCTCTGGTGATACTGGGATGAGGCAAATCTTTTCTTAATTGGTGTTCCCAGAAGAGTCACTGTCAGGTATAATCATGGGTGGGGGGGTGTCTAAAATAATATGTACATGTTTATTTGGGAATTGAGTCAAATGGGTTTGGTCTGTAACTATTCTTTTGCAGACAGAATGTTTCCCAAATCATCATGGAGTAGAAGATTCTGGGAGTCGATTGGATAGGATTTCATCCAGTTGTTGATTGGTGGGTTAGAGTTACTTGGAGCTGAAGTAAACATTCTAAACTGCCTTTCATTGTCCTTCCTTGATCAGGAAGGTCATGTTTCTTGTAATTCGGTAGTTAGACCTTTGGCAATATAAGCAGTGTTGTTTCTGACCTGTAAACCTTTTGTGAGCAGTGATCTGGGCAGCGTGGGACAAGACAAGTGGTTTATTTGGTGGCAGCACTGCAAAATAAGCTCTGTGGAACTTTCTCTTCAAATTAATTCATGAAAGTCATTTGATTCTACAGTTTCATAGTGTAGGTATTTAGTTAGGTAAGAAGTGCACGTTTGGAGCAGCTCGTTTCTGCAAGCAGAAAATTGTAGAGGATTAATACTACTTACGCTCCGAGCGCAAGCAAATGTTGTTTCATTTTCATGAAGTGTGTAATTGGCTTAGCTCAATGTTAATACACGTGAACATCTGAACACTTGGAGGCATTTCATCTTCGTTTGGGCATGCATTGAGCATGTGTACAGTCTCTCCAGTGCTCTGCTCTATACTCTAGTACAAATGAGTGAAAACACTCGTTCTTCAATTGCCCATTTCAGTTGTGTGCATGCGCCAAAATTAGCACTTATCTGTAAAAGCGAGTGACGCTGATTGTGGGTGATTAGCACTCTTGGTGGACAATCGCGGAATAGACCTGCGCAATGAAGAAGTGTTTCAGAGTTCCCCACGCGACGAAATAAAGCAAGTTTATGAATCAAACTTTTTGAAAAGACTATTGAATCTTAGGACGCCAAAGTTTTCAAGTTCTGTTTTAATGTTTCTTGATTGACTAAATATTGAGTCAGTAGTAAGGCAAAGCAGTTCCAAAACCAATTCTAGGAAACTGGTTAGAGGAGTCAAGTCCTGAGAAAGAAAAAAAAAGAAACCTAATCTTCATTCAAACCTTAACTAAGGTTCATGAAGAGTTTTTAATTCCTCTGAGCAGTTGCAGAGGATTTCATAGGTACAAGTTTGTCCTGGGGAGATATGGTAGAGGGAGAGGTTTGTTGATTCTAAAATATCGTCTTACCTTTCTCGTTGTCTGCAGGTCATTTCAAGTGAGAAGACAGGAAGTCTGTTCCTTTTTTATTTTGTCTATTGCCCCTTTCCCCTGGGGATGTTTGGACTTCAGCAGTTTATCAATATGCTGTTGAATGTACATTTTAGGTGGTCTGTGGGGTTCAGCAACTCTTGTGGACAAGATTGAACAGGACCGACAGAATGAAAGGCCAAAAGTGATGTCCACCTGAACTGTTGAAACTCCCCGTTGTACCATAGATGAGCTAGGGGATTTGATCAATGAATTAAGGGGGGAGCTGAGGGTGGCTTATCAGGAGAATGTTAGTCTAAGTAAGAGAGTGGAGGAGTTGGGGGAAAAGATGACTCAAATGCAGATTTCTCTCATACCTCTGTCACAGAGTGCAGGTGATTTTGGGGAAACACCTCCAGTTTTAGTAAGAGATGGTGCTAGAGAAGACTCTAGGCCAGGGGAAGGTGTTTCAGGAGCTCTGGGAGTATTTCAGGTCCAGCCCCATTGGCTCCTCCAGAACGGAAGATCATTTCAAGTGAGAAGACAGGAAGCATGTGCCTTTTTTATTTATCCACTTCCCCTTTCCCTCTGGAATATTTGGACTTCATCAGTTTATCAATCTGCTGTTGATCATACATTTCAGGGGGTTTGTGGGGTTCAGTAGCTCCTGCAGACAAGATTGGACATGACCCGACAGACACTTGTGGCATTTAGCCGCAGATTGGTCTGATTCAAGATGGCCAGAGGAAGTGATGCCAATAATCCATTATGGCTGCATGGCGTGATGTTACCAATTCAAGATGACGACTGGAAGTGAACTTACAGGGAGAAAGTAATTCCAAAAACCAGAACGGATGACACATGCTCTCGTCACCTGATCTCCTAGCCCATAAATCGTTGGTCTTTCTGAATTTGTCCCTGGTGTTGCTGGGATGAGGCAATTTCTTTCTGATTGGTGTTTATAGAGGAGTCTCTTGTGGCTTACGGCTGGAGATCATGCTGATCTAAGATGGCCACAGGAAGTTATGTCAACAATACAATATGGATGCTGGAAGGGATGCTATCAAGCTATTACAAAACCAGTAAGAAAATAATAATCTCTATAGCAAAAAATAAAAAGCAGGGGGCACGTCAAAACCAGAAACCAAAATTCAATACATACCCAATAAATGATGTAGATATATGAATTAATGAATGCATTAACATGTAGCAACGGTCGGCAGATGGAATTCTGGGACCAATCTGATTGAGGATTCACCCAATTGATTAAACATTTGTCTAGTTAATGAGGATCCAACCTGATTTAAAATTGGCTCTCACTTTATCACGTGTACACCAGAAAGTTGTCCAAGCCTCAGCCACTATTGTTACAGAGCCCAAAGGACATCTGAACTCCTATGCGCTTAAATGGACACTCTTCACACTGTCCTCCATTTTGAAGCACACTTGCAGCCTGGATCAACCATTTTGGGGCAAAAAGTCAACTAGTACTGAAATGATGAACAGCATGTCGGAAGGCTGTACACGATCAACATCCAAATGGGACCAAATCAGCACCAATCTGTGGTAGATGTAGCCTATTGAGCTGAACAAAATAGAGAAACACATTCCAAATGAACTCAAAGGTACTATATATTGGAAAACAATAGAACAATAGAAAAATAAATGAATAAAGGCGTGTGTGTATGACAATCATTAGGATGTCTTCATGTATGCATTTTTTGGTTGGCAAGGTTGGTGTGCATACCCAATTGGTACATAATGTGTTCTTTCTTTGCTGTCAACATCAACATTTGCCTCTGGGAGTAAACATTGGATTGCAAATACACACAGCACATGCACCTTTCTCACAAGTTGGTAAATGAAGCGGGAGATCTATATCAACACAATTATCACACCCACAACGCGAAAGGTGCGCGCTGGTGGCTTCAGCTTCCCCATCCAAGCAGCTACGCACTGGAATGCACTGCCACCTCATCTCAGACTGATTGAGTCACATCTAGCCTTTCGCAAGGCTATCAAAACTAGGTTCTTTGCCTAAAATGCCTCCCAATGTGAATCTCCTTAAACACTATTCCTGTACCTGCATGCCATTGCAGTATATCTGTGTGTAACTATGAGACCTCTGGTCACCCGCTTTGTTAATCACAAGTCCTCTCACCTTCTGTAACAGCGCCTCGATGCCTTATGGCTGCAAGTGTGCTTAACAAATGCAAATAAATAAATAAATAAATAAATACATAAATAAATAAATAAATACATATTCCTTAGTAGGTAGTCACATGTCCCACAATTGACAGCTTAAATTAACACCATTGAGCAGTCTATGATCTGCTGCTGTACAGTTTCATGAGTTGCAGATATTGATTTGTGTATCAAATTTGTCAGTTCAAGGCTAATGTTACAGATTACATGTATTCATAGCATTGACCTTTAAAGTGCCCATAAGTGGTCAAGTAACAAATCATTACCGCTAAATGTCACATCTGCTTTAATATACATTACTTGGAGGCCACAAATTAGTCCTCCACCAGTTCGGCAGGGTGTGGGTGTGTGTGTGTGTGTGGGCGTGCATGCAGAGTTCTGTTCTTTACACAGGTTTGTGTGCAGGGAATGCTGTCCTTTATTGAGCTCGCAAATGTGAAAGTATTGTAAAGGGCACATGCATAACTCTTGGAGCCAGTTTTTCTTACTGTTTGGGTGGAACAATGTTTGCAACATATTTATATACAAAAACACATGATTGCAGCATTGTGGACCAAAAAATGTGCATTCGATATTGACTGTTGGAGACAGATTTAAAATGCAAACATGAACGTCAAGTATTAGTAGCTGAATACTCTGCGAAACAGATGATTGACTACACCTGTACCAACTAACACAGGTGCTCCCTCATACTTCAAAACGGCATATTTAATCATACCTTTTCCACTTCCAGGAGACTACTACGGGAGTGGAAAGCTTTCTTTGAATGTTGGAGAGAAGAAAAGCACGTCCATGTAGGCCCTTTCAACTGTCCAAGGATTTATCGTGTGTTAGGCAGAATCCTCTGCATTACCCTTAGGGAACACTACAGACAATTAAGTCTACAAGTGGCAGTACAATTTCACCTTTGGTACAAGCCTGCACTACACAGTTATAGTGGTAGCAGTAGCCGAGCAGCCAGACTTATCTCAAGAGCAAATGAGCAGTAACAAGGATTATACAAAGGACTACAATTACTGTGACTCAAGCAAACACTGATTCAAGGTTTCTGTTTAAAAAATATAAGTACATATATCTTTAAACCATCTGTTCACAAACACTTCACTTCTATTTAACAAAACCACACTCTAAATATACTACACACAACCAATTCTTTGGTTCAGGTCAATTCAAGGTAAGTACTTTGGGATTTGACAAACGGTGTTGTGAAACAAAAGGCGTTACATGGGTTTTAGCAGTGCTCACTTTTTGACAGTAATGACAGTTCGGTCTTACGAAAGAAAAGCGTACCCACGGGAAGAATTGGAACCGTAATCAAAAACACATTTAGCACATTGAATAAAAACCAAAGAATAGGGGATACAAATCATAGGCAATACTTTTGTCAAGGCACTCCAATCAGAAGACGTGTTCTAAGAGACAGATAAAGTCAATAGGCCTACGCCAGTGTCAAATGGAGCCGGGCACTGTTGTCGAGGATCACATGATTAGAACAGTTTGAGATTAACTTTGCCAGGAATTATTGGATATTGTCAAAGGGAAGCAAAAGTTATAAGAGGGAAGGAAGAAAGGACAAGCAAAAGGGGTTCACACCGATTCCTCAAGGTCGGACGGAGAGAACGACCAAATGGACGCAGTACCTTATTCGAGTGAAGAAAGCTGGTGCCACGGCAGTTGTTCCTGGTAGTTCCTGCAGACTCACGGTTCCTGAACCTTCAGTCATGGGGACGAGAAGGAGGATGTCGGGAGTGATCTGCACTACCCAGGGATGAAGCCAGCAGCAGCAAAGCAACGGTGAATAAAAGGTGCACTCCTTTATAACAGGAGAGGGCTCTTCTGATGGCTATCTGGACCACTACAGCTTTGTACAGCAATTTCGACCCAGGAGAGGATTCTCTGGCTGTAGAAGGGTGAGCTGGTTGGTCCAACCAGGCTCAAGGGAAGAAGACTCCGGACTGGATCCTCTCTGTCATTGAAGGGCAGATAGCTCCGGGCTTCACCGGGACTTGGGATTTGCAGCAGCCGTCTTCTCCTCCGCTTCTTTTCGGTTCTGGTAGTTCCAGTGGCGACTCTGACTTCCAGCCCAAGAGTCCAGCCTTTTATGCCAAAATCCCCCATTCACACAGCCTGGCTGTCAATCACACAGCAGGGGGATTGTCCAGCCGGGACAACCAACTCAGCCAATGGACACAAAGTGTGACTTGGGTCTCCAAGGATACCCTGTGCAGGGGGTTACTAAACCCCTCCCTCACATTCAGCCCACCTAGACACCCAAGCTCCAAAGGAGGGCTTCTTTGCAGAAACCCGCCAAAGGACGGCGAACAAAGAAGGCAAACACAGTTTGCCGCGCAAAGTATAACACAAGAAGGATGTTAACACAAAGAAATGGCTAATAAACTCGACCGGAGCCAAAATAAAATATATTTGGTCAAGCGGGTTTATGTCCAAGGCTAACACAATAGCCTTAAAACAGTACCACGTTTATACTGTAGTCGTGGTAGAAAAAGTAGGGTAGGTACCACTGCCACCAGCCAAGTCTTAGTGTTAAGGGAGTGAAACAAGGCCCCAGGAAGTACAGACAAAAAGGGAACAGAGTTAACCCTTTCCAATACTCAATGTAAAATGGGGTGTACTGGGTTTGTAGGTTGAATGACTACATAAAGTAAATGGCAACTTTACCTGTTTCTGGGGGACAGTAGTCAGCCCCAGTAAAATGGAGTTAGTGGGAATTCTTAGAGACAACCCTGTGTCACTGCACTCAAGGTGCGGTGTAACACACACAAAAGGTTGGGCTCATAGAGTGGTGTGGCTGCAGAGCCCAAGATCATGCAAAAGTAGAAATACACATGGCAAAACACATGTAAGGGTGGGATAAAGGTTCACACTCTTACCAGGTTGGAAATAAATAAACCCCAGAAATCCAGCAAAGCTGCTGAGGGACTCACTAGGAAAGGGAAATTAGCCATAAATGAGAATTCTCTCTAACATCGTGTAAATACTGAGGTAAGAATGGCAAGCCTCCTTCTGCAAACCTGTAATTTGCACACGCGCATACATCAGAGGAACCTGGGCAGCGTATGCAGAAAGTTAAGAAGAGTCCTAAAGGCGCAGTAGGGGCGAAAGCCTCCTCAGCTTCACTCGTACCTAAAGTGAATAAGAATGATTTTGGGACACATCATTGTTCTCACTAAACAATATTCTCTGTGAAATTTACACAATTGGGTGGGCTGTTTCGGTACTTCTCATGCTTACATCCATTGTGTCATTTTTTGAAGTAGTAAAGTGTTTGACTACGTGGTTTTCGAAAATAATAATTGAATTGTGTTCACTTATACTCTGCTATATCTGCATGGCCAGTAGTGGGCAGCAGCACCCACTGGCTTCCTCAGGCCACATAGTCTGCTCTGTGGGATGGTGTCAATGTGTGCCAAAACAGACATGATCTTTTGTAAAGAAGTCCAATCTTGCCCACAAAAACAAGCGTGATGTAATGTCAGGTAGTTCTCCCCTGAAAAGAAAATGCTAGGAGTCAACAGTGAGGCCCAAGGCTGCGGCTCTAGGTTGCTTTGTGCATGCACTCTTAACTACGGATTTGCGCCTGGCCACTTGCTAAACAAACATTAATGTATAATGTGTGCCGAAGCCTTGCCGAACTCTTCAGCTTATTGCTACCGGTGATGGGCCCGGCATAACTCATGCTTAGTGAGGTCACTTGTTTCTCAGAGAGCACCTCAGTGCTTTCTGGGTTATGCACATTTGCATAACCCTTGACAATACTCTGTTTCAATATAGAGTTGATATCAGTCCCCTAAAAATACTCATCTTGCCGGAAATAACAGAATTTACTTTTCGGAACTACATTTTCTGCTGCGATCCCAATGGCTGCAACACAGGAGTGTAAAAGGCGCCTGTTTACTTATTCACACACATTAAGAGGGCATGCCCGCTAGCGCATTCCCCACTGGAACAATGATCAATTGCTTTTGCAAACTGCCAACAACTTCAAGTGTGACTTTCTAGTTTCTATTTTCAAGAAGGAGGTCAGCCATAGAGGGCTGCTCTTGTCACTCATGACGAACTCAGCATGGCACCAGGCTCTGGGGTGTCGAGTGCTTTCCAGCTGTCGCTGTATCGGTGCCCCTGATTAATGAGGAGCTTCTGCGAGCGAGATCACGGGAGATAGCCTGCCCGGAGAAGAGCGCGCCTGTTGTAGCACAGGCCCTGTGTACATTTCATGAAACACGCTCTATGCTGTAAATGGGGTAGCCGCTCGTGAACCCTCTGTTACACATACGTAAATGAATGACGGCGGAGCTAAAGGAGGAACATGCTTTGCCTCACTCAGAAAATACCAGACGTGCAGGTTTAGCAATCAGGGATTTAATATTGTACACCTGACTTTGATTGCCATATTCAACAAACACTGAATGGAATGCGATGGCGAATCACCTCTGCCAGCTGCACTTCTGTATTCTCCAGGTAGCTGCAGAATGAGCTCGTGACTGAATTTTCCCATCGCCGATTTTTCCCTGATCCATCTTCCTCAGTCGGACCAATGAGCGTGTTGCCCGATTGCCAAAGAACCGTATGGCTGCCTCTAATGAATCCCAAGAATCTAAAATTAGTCAGTGTTCTCGGCCTAGTCCCCTCGGGTACTGCGTGGTACCGTGTGCATTCATCAGAACAAAAAGAAGAAAAAAAAAAGGCGTGTGTTTGTATAGATGTATTGTCACAGTCATTGTTGCTGTAAGCAATTGAAGTGACCATCAAGCATTTCTTTATAATAATAGATTGAATGTGTTCTATAGGTTCCAAATATCCCCAAGGAAATGTCTTACCGTTTGATATGCTATATGAATGAAAGATCCAGTTATGTCACAATGCCACCATTTTTTCATTTGGTCCCAGCTTCACAAGGGTAACCGTCAATTGTCAAAGATGATATGGTCAAGAAAACCCCAGCTTTCCCAGACAATAGAGTCAAGAATGCGGGACGTCCAACTCCTAAGGCTATCTGGGCCCTTTTGTGATTGTATAACTGCAGATTGCCCGTCCTAGATTGCGATTTCTTGTTGCAAGGTTTATATGCAGCCCCAGGGACAAAAGGAAACTGTGTCTGGCTGACGGGCCTAATTTCAAAGTACACTGTTGACTAACAGACTGAAAGGCCAGTATGGACATTTCAACACTGCCAAATACACCAACAGTCTTGTCAGAAATAGGAAGACTAAAATTAAGTGTGCCATGTGTGTGAACGACAAGGCTGAAAAGAAATGAGGCCTGCCTTCTATAACAGGATATTGAAAACATGAAATGTATTTTTTCCAAAGAGAAAGCTGTCTTAGAAATTAATACATTTGTGTTAAGAAGGTCTGGGAAACCCCAAATTACAAGGAGGATCAAGGGCCAGAAAAACCTGGAGTCAATAATAGAAATAGACAAAGTGAATGGCAAAATCCCCAAATAAAGCAGGGACAGCATACAAGCATACAAAGTTGTTGCTCTCAGAATGCTTATCAAAAACAACAGTTGGTATACTCACTATTTGTCATAACTGACATTATACGGTCATTTTAGCTACCAAAACCTACGAGTTACCGGGATTGGTTAAGGGGATTGTCTACATATACATTCCAAAGGGGTTACACTTCTGATTGGGTAACAACAATCAGATTGCTCCTCCTGAGACCACCTCTAAATTGATCATAGTAAAAAGACATCATCTGTACAATAAACTATTGGTTGATACTATACGTACTAGGTGGCCTAATATCAGGGGTTCTGATTGGTTGGCTTCTTACAGACCATCCTTGGGCAACTGACAGGTCGGGAAGACATGAGCCAGGAGGGATTAGGGCAGAGAGGTTCATGGACTTCTTTCCTTTCAATTAAAGAAGATACCTTCCGTTATTCCTAGGCCATGAGCCAGGGTGATCTCTTTGTAGTTGGTCTTGTATGGCGTATTGTGTCTGGAAATATGTGTAAGGATTGAGGCGGGTGTCCTATCTGTATCCAGTGCTAAAGAATGGACTGTGTTCTTCAGTGATGGGTCACATGTGGTGAGACCATGTTTGGAATTAGTTTATGTTGCATTTATTGGGATTTCAGCTAATATTGGTGCCAGTGTTATGGTTCCTTTTACCACTGAGGACACTCTTGGGCTACTCTTCATGGAGTCTTCTCAGGTTTATTGTTCACGTGCACCTGGCTTACAATGGGTGGCTGTCCTCGTCCAGACTTTAGATAGGGATTATTCTTCTTGTGCTGGGATTTATTATCTCGTGCCTTCTCTGGAACGTTCAACCCCTCCCTAATTTGTCAGTAAGCTTGACTCTGGTTGCTAGCTACTGTCTAAGCTCTGCATGTATCTGTATTTCTGTAATTTCAGCATTTTGAGTTCTCATGAAGTCTTAAAGCCTTTCATTTACTTATAAGAATGCTGTATCTTCCATTTTGGAAAAGATTGCTGCCCATTACTCTCAAGTTTCTATATTAGTGGCCTATATTCATATATTGTTCATGTTGCATTCAGCTTGTACATTGCTTATCTTAGTATTCTTCATGTCTCTATGGATGCCATTTTAATATTCTTCATGTATAAATGCATATATTACCTAGTGTTTGCGTCCTTCATGTTGAGTGGGGTTGCCTGGGGATTTGGGCAAAGGTCAGTGGGAGAATTGGTGTCAGGACTTGAGGGAGCTGGCTTGGGTTGGGGTGGAGTTCAGTGGGGGATTGGTGTTAGGACTTGAGGGGGCTGCCTGGTGGTTGGGGCAGAGGTCTGTGAGAGGTAGTAAGGTGTTATGACTTAGGGGCTTAGGCTCGCAGTTTAGGTGCCTTGAAACTAGGGGTGACGTCGCAGTTTCGCCATTCATCGGCATTCATCTGCAAAAAATTTGGCAGGCTTACATTTAATAGAATCATCGATTGGTTGAGATTGAATAACATCGATGCAGAAGAAAAATATTGATTTATAGAAGCCATGTCAACCATTGAGTAATCCCCAAAACTCAGATTAATCCTAGACAAATATGTTCTAATGTATAAGTAGTCAATTTATCTGGAGTTTATGGATTTGTGCTCTGCTATTGACTCAGTAAATTTTATGGGAGTCACTGTGATGGCCCTGTTGCCAGAGCCTCTGTTAAACATTGTGATTGCATTGCACAGCAATCTCTCTTCCAATTCACCTAGATAAACTGGGTAATGTTTTGCAGCATTCAGAGTAACACGTGGGACCAGACAGGGGTGACTGCTTGAGCCCCATTTTGTTCAATCTCTTTGTCAATTGTTACTTAATGAGCTGAACAAATTGACAAAGACACACATAGATTGACTGCCAGGAGAATCTGTGAATGGGTTTATTCAGTGTTGTTTCACTGGCATGTACACTGAATGCACTTCAGAAAAGTGTGAGCGGCTATATTGAATTTATGCTCGAGATCTTAAGTTGAATGTTAGTAAATCTAATTTAATGCATGTTGGTAGTCATAGAGGCAAATTACCTATACTTTTGGAAAATGGCCGTAGACTGAAATGGGCTAAAAAATTCTGCTACCTAGTCACTGGGAAGGTTCATAACTGTGTATTAAAGAATTTAGAGTAGAGCAGGAAATGCAGCACACTCACACGGCATCCCATACTCTGGGCATGTACGTGCAAATAAACAAACAAACATCCTGAACAGCATGCACGGAGATAGGAAAGATGGACGCATTACAAAAAAGCATTAATTGTGGCATAATGAAATCAAGGGCCATTTTATGTGCTATTGTAAAACCTGTCAACACTGTATACAAGTTCTTAGGCACAAGGATTTTGTCAAATGACCAGGGACACCAATATGGAATGTCTTGTGATGAGCATAGCAGAGACAACAGCAGAAGCATGCTATAACTGCAACTTGTGTAAAGCAAAATACATAGGGCCTCATTACACGGAAGGCGGTAAGGGTTAACGGTCACCGGTAATGGTACCGATGACCGTTAACCTTTACCGCCTGATTACGAGGTCCCTTTGCGGGTTGGTACTTTAACGCCTGCTTTTTAGCAGGCGTTAAAAACCAACCCGCAAAGGGACCAGGGTGCTAATTACGGTACCGCGATTTGCTGTACCGTAATTAGCATCTTCCCCATTCCCATTATGCCCTATGGGGCAAAAATGGGAATGGGGAAGGGCAATGGGGGAAGGGGGAATTACCGCCCCGCCAACCTTGGAATAGGGCGGTAATTCCCCTTTCCTCCAAGGCGGTGCTGGTATTTTACCAGCATGGACCAAGGTGCTAATAGCACCTTGGTCCACCGCCTACCGTGTAATGAGGCCCATAGTCCGAAATGGATGCTTATCCTACGCTAAATGCTTTTGGGAAGTTTTTTGTCTACATTGTGAATTTGAGGTGTTTAAGAACACACTAAAGCAGTGACTCACCTCCTGAAGTGTGCCTGAAATAAACCTTTAATGAGTCTAGCAATTATTGTATAGAATTCCCTAAAGACACTTTGTTTGTTATTCCTATTATTTCTTATTTAGAGACACTGCTCAAAGGGTTACACTTGTGGAACCCCCTGTTTTTGTAAGCAGTCTGAACAAGAAAGACAGCAACTCTAGGAACAAAGAGTCACATGGCACTGGCCACAGCCCAGGAACTTCAACGTGTAAAAAATGTTTGACGTCCCTGGGACATATTTAAAAAAAGAATTCAATATGCTAAGCCTGACTGCATTTTTCGTCACTTTAAATTGCATCTAAATTAGATATCAGATTATTACGCACTATGGGCCTGATTCATAGAATAAGTTTCTTTGTGCCATTAACAAGATGTGCGTATTTGTGAGTACCAAAGGTTTAGCGCTGTTCGCTGATTCATGGAGTATTGCATTCCAAAGTGCAAAGTGACCTGCAGTACAAAGAACAATGCATTGCACCCGGAACGCCCACAACAAGCTCCCACGCAAGCAAAAATGAGTGGCAACAAACAACCTTGGCGCCGGCCTTTGCACCATCATCCAGCACCCCTGCAAAACTGTGGCACGCCCCTGTAACTCAACTCCCACTACCCACACGGACCTCTGTGCAAAACCGATCAACCCCCTGCTATCCCGCCATCCTCCCACTGCCTCCACTGACCTCTACCCCCAACCCCAGGCAGCCCCCTTCAAATCCTGACATCTACCACTACCCCCACTGATCCCCACCCTAGTGGGAGGTGTCAGGACTTGAGTGGGCTGCCTGGGGTAATCCCCAGGCAGCCCACTCAAGTCCTGACACCTCCCACTACCCGCACTGAACTCCACCTCAAACACCCCCTGCTGGTTATCACTTCCTTCCACCACCCCCATCTGACCTCCACTGTAACCCTAGATAGCCCCCTCAAGTCCTGACAACTCCCACTACCCCCACTGATCTCTGCCCCATCCCACTCAAACCACCTGCTAGTCCAACTTCCTCCCACTACCCTGAACTGGATAACCCAGCCCTTTAAGATGAGTAGCAATTACCCTGGAGATGGACGGGGATGCAGATTTGTACTCATACATCAATAATCTAAATGACTCAGGTAGTCTATAAAAGTAAGACCGTTTTAATATCAATTATCTAAAACAGGGAGCATAACAAACATCAACCAATTTGCTCGATCCTCTTACTCAATGCATTTAAGAACAAACTGAGAATATATACACAAAACTCATCATCAATGACGTTGACCTTGGTCACTACCAACGTCATCCTACGTGGCAAGCAACAAAACCTATGAGTATGGGTGATTGGCTCTGAGTGAACATCTAAGTATACAATCCATACTAGTCTAAAAAAATGTGACTATGTGATTGGTTACTTAACATAAGGTGGGGCAACTAAGCCCAGCCGTAAAAATGACCACTATGAATGTCACTATATACACAACATCCCATTGGTTTACACAACTATAGGACCCCTAAATAGGCAGTCCTCTAAAATTGGTTGACACTCTAACCTCCGTCAGTACTTTTCCATCTATGTCTAGCAGCATGCAGGCTCGCCATCCAGGTGCTGGTGAGCTCGCCTTAACCATTGCTTCCCACCTATTAGCACATCAATCCATCATCACCTCAGTAGTCTACTGTCAATTAGGCTTTGAAGCTCGGCCTTGAGAGAGTTTTTAGCACTAAAAAAATCAAAGAATGAAAGCACGCTCTGCCCTCGTGCGTAGGTGTGACCATCTCGTCGTCCAACTTCATGCTTCCATGTGACTAGAGACCATGGAATTGAGCTTCGGGTGCATTTCAATACTATTTTTTAATAGACCTCTGACGTCTTCCCTGTTATGTTCTTAACCTCTAAACAGGAGTTCTGTTCTTTCACACGATTTGTAGCCAATGTCAGTTTTCTCCAGTTTCATAAGACCTTGGCTTCTTTGGCTCGTCCAGCCTTGTCTGCTGAGATTCACTTTATGATTCAATTTGCTTTTTAACTGCGACATACTAGAAATGATGCCTTCTTGTTACTGTCCAGCACTGTTATAATGCGTAGTGGAAACATCCATCCTCTTCTTGTCCATGTGTGTATATATATATATATATATTACATGGCCACGGTAGTGGCCATGTAGTTATGGTTAAGTTGCTGTTTCCATAGGAAGAGCACTTTTTGGGTGGCTTATAACTTCGCTCTCCCTGGACGGACCCTCACCAAACTTTGCAAAAAAAGTACTTGGTCACTCTGAATTTTTTTGCAAAGTTTGGTGAGGATTCGTCCAGGGGGGGCAAAGTTATAGGGGGAGTCCCAAAAGTTTTTTTTTCCCCATAGACTGAATGGGCAAAAAATTTTGCTCGCGTCTACAGCCCAAACCGCTGGACGGATTTTTACCAAATTTGGACCAGGAGCAGCGGCTTGGTCCCGAAAGCGTGCTTTTGCAAATTTGGTGAAAATCCGTCCAGTATTTTTTTTTAAAATGACCAAAAAGTAGGTAAAAAAAATTAGTGATATCTGTGTTCGGTCCGCGGACACACTTCCCTGTTCGCTCCGCGGACAGTGTCCTGATGGCCAATCGGCTTGCGTGATGTTCGCAGACATGCAACGTGTTCGCTGATTGGACGGCGTGGAGCGTGAAGCGCGTCAGATTTTCGGTAGCACCCGCCATCTTGGATTTGCGGTCATCCGTGGACAGCACGGTGAAACTTTGTTCAAAATTTGTATTTAGTAGAGTGTGTTGGTGTGTAGGAGTGTTTGGGGAGGGTGGGAGTGTATGAGATAGGATGAAAGTTGTGTTTTTTATGTGTTAGACGTTCTTTTTGGGTTTGATTTGTCTGCGGACATCACGGGTGTTCTAAAATGTTCTAAATAAACTGAATGGTGGGTGTTCTGAGGACTCAATATGTGTCCGTTTTGTTCGCAAGCAAACTGAAACTGTTCTAAGAACACTCGCAGTGTCCTGAAATATTCGCAAATAAACAAAATGGGGGTGTCCTGAGGACGCTGTCCATATTGTTCGTTGTCAAGTTGAATATGTTCTAAGAACACTCGCGGTGTCCTGAAATGTTCGCAAATACACAAAATGGGGGTGTTCTGAAGACGTTGTCGAACACTCGCTGTGTCCTGAAATGTTAGCAAATATGAATGGGGGTTGTGGCTGACAAGTTGAATGTGTTCTAAGAACACTTGCGGTGTCCTGAAATGTTCGCAAATAAATAAAATGAGGGTGTCCTGAGGACGCTGTCCATATTGTTCTCTGACAAGTTGAATGTGTTCTAAGAACACTTGCGGTTTCCTGAAATGTTCGCAAATAAACAAGATGGTGGTGTTCTGAAGACGCTTCTAAGAACACTCGCGGTGTCCGGGGAATGTTCCTAGGGGGTGTCCTGAAGACGCTGTCCGTATTGTTCTCTGTCAAGTTGAATGTGTTCTAAGAACACTTGCGGTGTCCTGAAATGTTCGCAAATAAACAAAATGGGAGTGTTCTGAAGACGTTTCTAAAAACACTCCCGGTGTCCTGGAATGTTCGTAGGGGGTGTCCTGAAGGTGTAGTCCATATTGTTCTCTGTCAAGTTGAATGTGTTCTTAGTACACTCATGGTGTCCTGAAATGTTTGCAAATAAACGAAATGGGGGTGTTCTGAGGACACTGTCCGTATTGTTCGTTGTCAAGTTGAATGTGTTCTAAGAACACTCGCGGTGTCCTGAAATGTTCGCAAATAAACAAGATGGTGGTGTTCTGAAGACGCTTCTAAGAACACTCGCGGTGTCCGGGGAATGTTTGTAGGGGGTGTCCTGAGGACGCTGTCCGTATTGTTCTCTGTCAAGTTGAATGTGTTCTAAGAACACTCGCGGTGTCCTGAAATGTTTGCAAATAAACAAAATGGGGGTGTTCTGAAGACGTTTCTAAGAAAACTCCCGGTGTCCTGGAATGTTCGTATGGGGTGTCCTGAAGGCGTAGTCCGTATTGTTCGCTGGCAAGTTGAATGTGTTCTAAGAACACTCACAGTGTCCTGAAATGTTCGCAAATAAACAAAATGGGGGTGTCCTGAGGACGCTGACCCGTATTGTTCTCTGTCAAGTTGAATGTGTTCTTAGAACTATCGCGGTGTCCTGAAATGTTCGCAAATAAACAAAATATGGGTGTCCTGAGGACGCTGTCCGTATTGTTCTCTGACAAGTTGAACGTGTTCTAAGAACACTTGCGGTGTCCTGAAATGTTCGCAAATAAACAAGATGGTGGTGTTCTGAAGACGCTTCTAAGAACACGTGCGGTGTCCGGGGAATGTTCGTAGGGGGTTTCCTGAAGACGCTGTCCGTATTGTTCTCTGTCAAGTTGAATGTGTTCTAAGAACACTCGCGGTGTCCTGAAATGTTCGCAAATAATCAAAATGGGGGTGCTCTGAAGACGTTTCTAAGAACACTCCCCGTGTCCTGGAATGTTCGTAGGGGGTGTCCTGAAGGCGTAGTCCGTATGGTTCGCTGGCAAGTTGAATGTGTTCTAAGAACACTCGCGGTGTCCTGAAATGTTCGCAAATAAACAAGATGGTGGTGTTCTGTAGACGCTTCTAAGAACACTCGCGGTGTCCGTGGAATGTTCGTAGGGGGTGTCCTGAGGACGCTGTCCGTATTGTTCTCTGTCCAGTTGAATGTGTTCTAAGAACACTCGCGGTGTCCTGGAATGTTCGTAGGGGGTGTCCTGAAGGCGTAGTCCGTATTGTTCGCTGGCAAGTTGAATGTGTTCTAAGAACACTCGCAGTGTCCTGAAATGTTCGCAAATAAACAAAATGGGGGTGTCCTGAGGACACTGTCCGTATTGTTCATTGTCAAGTTGAAAGTGTTCTAAGAACTATCGCGTTGTTCTGAAATGTTCGTAGGGGGTGTCCTGAAAACGCTGTCCGTATTGTTCGCTGGCAAGTTGAAAGTGTTCTAAGAACACTCATAATGTCCGTGGACATTAAAAGTTTCCATAGACCATAGTTGAAATGTTTGACTCTATGGATGTGATATGCGGCGGTGGTTGTTGCCAGGGCATAGAGTCTTGGGTGCATGGCCATTTGGCCATGCACCCAAGACTCTATGCCCTGGCAACAACCACCGCACCATATCACATTCATATTTGCTTATAACTTTGGGTGAAAAACAAATGTATAAGGAACAAAGGTATTAGATACTATGGATGTGATATGCTGCTATGGTTCTCCTTATTATTGTATACTTACTGTTTGGTCTAGTAATGGGAGTCCATGTTTTTCTTGTTCATTTCTGTGATAAAAGAAAACAGCATGTTAGTATTAGTATTTTGTAATGACTTATTACATTGTATAATCAATATACTATTTTTTTTGGACCCTCATATTTAGTAGATTACAAATCAGAGTACTGTGCAATTTGCTCAGTTTCTGTATTTGTTGCTAAAATCATTGGGTCTGTGGGAGAAAAAAAAATCCATGTTTTTCTGTTATGCTACAGTTTATTTGTTTGTTTGTTTTCAGTGTTCACTTGTTGTTTCTGGCTAATGCTTTATACTTTGGCTTGTTGTATTTTTTTGGAGCAGTAACATATTATTTATTTGTTTTGATATTATAAAATTTTGGAGCAGTTAGATACCAATTGGCGTATTCTAACTGTCTATTATTTTTATATATTTTAGTGGTATTGATTTATCTATTTGGATATTGTTAAATTTTGGGACAGTTAGATACCAATTGGCGTATTCTAACTGTGTATTTTTTGGTCTAATTTAGTGGTATTCATTTATCTGATTAGTTGTTGTAGAATATTTGAGCAGTTAGATAGCTTTTGGAGTATTCTAACAGTTTATATTTTTTTAACACAAGTGTACTTAGGGTTTAAATACAGTTTAGTTATCAAATTTTGGTTTTAAGAACATCAAATAAGCGTTTGTAAGATTTCCTGGTAATCTCTGCTTTAGAGTAATGGTACTATCATTACATTCAAACCATCCACATTTCTTTTTTTATATATGCAGTATAGTGCCCTGAATTGGTTGTGGCTCCTGCGTGGTAGATTATACCTATTGTTGTGAAGGTTTTCTTACCAAGTGATATTTGACCATGTGTGAATCCAGTCAGCTTGCAGTTGTTTTTGGTACCATCTGCATTGTAACGTAGAAGCATTAGTATTATGTATTTACTATGAGTTTGTATTACTAAAGTAGAGCGATTATCTGAATTGCAGGTAGAGCATAATCTACCATGGTTTGCATTTTGTACAAGTCACTGAAATGGAATGGATTCACAATTTGGTATTGATATATATATGAAGCGTTCATTGGGGATTTCTTCTTGTGTCACATTGTTGCAAAGAGTGCATTGTTTCCACATGTATGAAATCTGAAAGATTTCATTTATAGGTATGTTTTTGTTTTCCATTACTTGTAGTAAGTACATTAGAAATTCTTGTGGATCTTCCTGTGAATTTATAGTGAATTTCACCATTCCAGCACAGTAGTCCAATTGTTGTCTTATTCCACAAACACTATACGTGTTGTCAGGATTGTTTGCTGCATTTCTGTGAAGTACTAACATTTGCAAACACAATGGGTTTGTACTGTGTAAGTAAATGTTGTCAACAATTGGTGGTAATTGAAATAGAATATTCATTGCTACATTTGCGTAGCAACTTACACCAACTATATTTGAGAATTTAAATGGTCCAGGTAGTTCTGTATCTAACTTCTTTTTTTGGAGTTTGTCTTCCTTCTTTAAAGAAGTACTTGGTTTACTTTCCCTAATTGATTATTTTTTGCTTGTGGTACTTGATGAAGTATTAGTTTCTTTTACTCTCTTTGGAGGATTTGCAGTGACATCCTGTTGCATTTCTGTTTGATTTATTTTTCTTTTATAACATTTTACTTTTTGTGGAACAGAGTATGTGTTTAGGTGGGGGGTGTATAGTGAGCGAAGTCTATTGTATTCTAAAATGCAAGGAATATCAGCGTTTATTTTACTTGCATCAAAGTTGATTAGAAATAGACCGTCAAGTGTACGTAAGCGTGATAGTGCTACATAGCTCATGCCTTCTTTAAAGACTGTGTTACCAATATCTATCATTGCTTTGTCTAGGGTAAGACCTTGTGATTTATGATTCGTGACTGTGTACATACATATCTTTCAAGAGAAGGAATCTAACTGTTGAGCGTCCTATCCTTTTTACTTCTGAAAGTTTGTCAAAGGGTATATTGACAAACTGAATTTTGTTGTTGCGTGGGTATGTTTGAAAGCCAACAACTGTACGCAGTGTTCCATTAACTAGTCCTTGGTCCACGTCAAGGTTACGTTTAAGCATTACTCTGCAATTTAAGGATAATTTTAATATCTTTTCTAAGCCTGCTGTGTTAGAGATTGATATTTCTAAACTATTTAGTCTTGTTGTGGCTTGGTCACACATGGGTAGTGTCATACCATGTACATCTAGTTTGTCTGTGGCGCTAATTTCCATGATTGGTTGCATTTCTTTACTTAGCATGATTTCATTGAATTTGAAACAGCTTGCAAGAGTTGGCATTAAGGCCATACAATTGACATTTTTGTGGGCTAATTGTTCCATAACATCTGTAGCACATGCATTATCGCCATAAAGTGCATTAATGTGCCGGGTTTTCAATATTGCTTCTGCTTCTTTAGAAAGTATACCAACTCTGCTACTTTTTAAAATGTTGGCATAAGTGAGATCTGCAGATTGCCGCATGTTTTCTGTTAATTCTCTGTATTGGAAATGTTGCCAAAGGTTGACATTTCCAATGCTGCCAACAGTTTTACGGCAGAGTTTGTGTCCTAATGTTTTAAAAATAGGCTCACCTTTTACTGGTGTTAATTGAAGCAGATCACCAAAAACAATAATGTGTTTTCCTGCAAAGAGCTCTTCATAGTCTGTTTTAAGTACTTCTTGTAATCTGAGGTGAATCAAAGCTAACATCAGGTTGGAGACCATGCTCACTTCATCTATTAGTAGCATTTTCATTTGTTTCAATACTCTGCATAATTCCATTGCAGCTTCTGCAGAAAGTTTGTAATAGTCTAATTTGTTCTGGTGTTCTACTGGTAATAGTAGTAATCGGTGTAATGTAACACCACCTATGTTGTAGGCAGCTAAACCTGTGGGGGCAGTGCCAACAGCTGACAGTTTGTTGTTTGTCAATTGTTGAAGGAACTTACTAATGATTTTGATTAGGAATGTTTTGCCAGAACCAGCTTCACCACTGACGTACAGTAGTATAGGTTTATAATTGTGGCAGGAACATTCTTTATTTTCATGTTTTATACCATGTGCAATTTGTTTTGTTACTTCTTGCAAAAATGCTACTTTGCTCATTGTTTAGTTTTGATTGTAGTATAGTTAAGTCTTCCCTATCTTCATACTGACATGTGGTGTTTTCTACTTCTATCATAGCTAATTCTGCCTCATTTATTATTAGTGGTTCTCCCAGTGGTTCTTGGCTTCCTGTTACAGAAGGTTGACTACTGTCAGGAGTGTCCTTATCTAGTTGGGCTTGGAGTTCTTCTTCGTGTTGCTGTTCATTGTGCAACATTTATTTGTACTTTATAAAGTTTACATCAGTTATAGTGCTTTCATTTGCTTAGAAAGCATCCTCATATGAGTCATAGTTATCTAGTAATTGTTCTTCTTTTCTCCATGGTTTGAAGAGTTGTAGCAGGGACATGTAATATACTTCTTTATGTTGAGGAGTCTTAAATGACAATTTGATATGATTAATTAAATTTGGTTTAGTGAGTTTAACTAAGCTGCCTTCACAGTTTGTCACTCTATATTTACCTTTTTTTCATCAGGTATCATATTATTTTTGTATGTGTAGTTTTGGGCTATGTGGTATAGACACATGTTTTCCAAAGTATTACTTATGTTTGGGTAGTATGTGTCCAATACATTGTTTTTTAAAATGTCTTGGCTGTTGGGATCATGTTTGGTTATTGTTTCTATATCTTCATATGATTTTAGAACTCTTTTTCTAGATTTAGCTGGACCAAGACTTAGCCATACTATATTTTCAGATTTACCATACAATGCAGTACCAGTTAAACCATCAGCTGCTTCATATGATCCACATTCTCTATGGGTGAGCATTTTTATGCCCAAGCTGTATAATTTCTGAGATACTGTTTTATCTGATAACAGGTCATTCCAGAGGTCTTGGAGCTCTGTCTTTTCTGCTTTAGTTAAGTATGCTGTGACATATCGTGCAACTGCAGTAGAATTGTCTGCAATGTACTGCACATCTATGTTTGCATTCCATAAGTGGGCAATGATTGCATTATAATCATTGATATATTTTTCTTCTTCTTTTCTTTTTATGTAATATGTATTTTTAGGTGACTTACCTTTAACACTATGTCTAACTGAAGACATGAGGTTGTTCACTTGACCTGTATTTGTAACTGGTCTAGGGAAACCAAATCGGCATTTGGTGTAGTATTTCCCTTTGTTTTTGTATTAGCGACGACAATATTTTCCACATTTGTGTCTTTGAAGTTGTCAAATTTGTGCATGAAGATCACTATTTGTGGCTTCTGATGGAATTTCACAAGTGACATATTTTTCAATAAACTGTAAAACAGTGGCATCACTGTCTTGACCAAATTTAGGAGCATCTTTAATCCATAAAAGCATGTGGATATGTGGTGCTCCTCTGGCTTGGTATTCTTTTCTCCAAAAGAAGTGTTGCACTTCTCCAAGGGGAGGAACAGTTTTATTACAAATAAAATGTAGCATAGCAATGAAGCGATGGTGAAAATATCTTGAAACATTAACAGGATCCAAAGAACAAAGTTCTCCAGGTGTTAGTATATCTATGTTTGTTTTGTTTTTATTTGATATGCGTAGGAAATCATGTAAATCTTCCCATGCATATTCTGCACAACTTAATGTAACAAACCAAGTGGGTGGGCCAAGGTTTCTTATCATACAACGTACATCTCCATGACGTCAAAACCAGTACTCTTTAGTACCACACATATTTGCAAATAGATTTGTAATATTTGATTGTAAAACCTCATCCTTTTGTTGCACTTTTTCTAATAATTGTGTAGCTGTCATATTTTGAATGTGTGATCCTGATTTTAATATGTGTGCAACTCCGTAACATAAAGTTGCTAGTTCACTTTCAAAGAGTAGGTGGAATATGTATTCACCATTTTGTCTAAATCTGGGATCTTCAGAATACATCCGTAATGAGCGGTATTCTGAAGCTGATATTTGAATAGGTCTATCATCATACCTTCCTCCTTTGCCAGTAGGAAAGAGTAGAGGAAAAGTACGTGCTTCTATACTTTTTTCGCATATGCTGATTGGCGATCCTTTTGTTTGACGCATTTGTTAAGTTTCCAGTACATCTTCCACGGTGTCATTACAGTGCAAAGGATGAATTGTATAATGGTGTAAAGTATTTGATATTGTAGCAGGATCTAGTAGCAGCTCAAATTGACCAGCTTCTTGTGTTTCTTGAATTATTTCAGTTGTATCTTTCAAGTTTTCTTCAATATTAATTTCTTTGTAATATTCATTATTCTCTTTAAGATATTGGAAGGCTTGTCTAACTTTATATAAATCTACCAGCTGTTGCCATTTTTTTTGTCTTTTGTAGATACTCCATTTACTAAGATAATTAAAGATTGCTGCGTTGGATGTTGCACTCCTAGAGTATGCACATTTTCTTTTAGATCTAATGGTAAATAAACTACTTTTCCACGAATGCCTTTTACCAATTCAGAGGGAGGTAATTTTTCTGTTTTTGGTTCAAGGCGTATTATTGCTTGAAATGGGTGTACTGTTTGAATTATGATGCTCTCATATAAATTAAGTTGTTGTAGGGGTTTTGGTACTGGGTATAATTCCAAATTATTTGTGATAGCACGTGAAGGAGTTTGGTTGTTGTCAAGTTTTGTAGTGCAGTAACTGCAAAGTATTAAGGGCTCAGTTATTTCGTATTTGTTTTCTGCTATAAGGTAGAGAGCTAATTCAAACCATTTAGAATTTTCATTGTCTTCTATTTTGTATGATAGGTCTACAGTTTTTGTGTTACTTTTATAAAAAGTTCTACGGCAACATACACATACATGGTTTGGTACTTCAGCTGATGTACTTTTAAATTTTAGTATTTCTTTTTTGTATGTGTTTAGCAAAAGGTTGCCATGTATAGAATTGTTGCTTAATTGGTTTAAAGCTATTTCATTCTGTAAATGGCTTTCACTTCCAAAATATTTTTTCTGGATATAGTGAATTTCTTCAAGTAGGTCTTTTGCTGTACCATGTAGACGGATGTTATTTAACTTTGCTAGTGCTAGAGCAAGACTTTTAGCATAGTACAGTTTATAGACTAGATTTCTTATAGTTGAATGATGTGTTGATATCCTTTTGATATCATGGAAAGTGGTTTTACAGGTAGGTCCTGTAATGCAGGCCAATGAATGTCCTTGTAGTCCTGTGTACTTGCGCACTGGACAGGTATACATATTTTGCAGTAATTTAATTTTGATTTTGTCTTTGACTTTTACATATTTATTGAGGAATTGGCGTAAAGATTTGAAACATTGTTTGGGAATGTTACACATTGATGTGCATGGCCATTTGTACACTAGACGTTCTGATTCAGTTGAATGGAGGGGTCATTCTAAGTTTTCAGGGCATATTTTTGTAAGGAATACTTCTTGTTCCATTATGGTATTATTCACTTTTTCATAACCTCGACCACTGCTATGTTTGGCAATTGTATTTGTTTGCTTTTGTTTGTACAGTTCTTCATTAAGATATGGTTCTGTGCTTTTAGTGTGATTCCATTCACCTCCGCAGATACTTAAGAAGTTCTTTCTGTTGACATTTCGCTTATTGAGAAGTCTTTTTTGTAATTTAGTTATTAGTTTTGTTAGTGCTTTCATTTTGTTTAACAGTAAAATAAATAACTTTCTTTTGAGAAGAATTGCACTGTCCATCAACGCTTCTAAGATTAAATTCCTACGATAGGTTTTAAGCATTGAACCTGATTTCGCTCCTGTTTTTATAAGATTTTGAAGGACTTTGTGACGGTACATTTTGGCTAAAATACTTTTTTGGTATGCTTACTTGGCACTATATTAAAATTTGAAGAAGTAGTTTTATCTGTAGTGATAGCTGATTTTCTGTTAATTGTTTTTTGGTTTGTTTTACATTTTGATAGAGGATGCAAAGTTTTTGTACTTGAAACCTATTGTGTTTCACTAAATGACTGTATTAGCTGTTTTGTTTCAACTTTTTTTACAAATTCTGATAGAGATGGATGCTTATGTTGGACACGTTTATTTTCATTTGCTCTACTTTTGCGTTGCTTTCTACGGACTTGACTTTTGGTAGGCATTCTTTAGGGTCTGTTGAAAAAAATAAAGAAGATATGGGTTGGGGTGTTCCGGAAATTATGTGTGCTGTGTGCATGAGTGTTTGAGTAAGATGATAAAGATGTATGTAATGGTGTGTGATTGTGCATTGGGAACTACAACTAGTAGGGATAGGTATTCTTGAATTTATGTGCTACTAAACTGGGGTTCAGATGACAAAAAAAAGTAAGCTAGTGGTGTGGAAAAGTACAAATAGTAAATCTAATGTATACAATTAAAACAGTTCTTTGTTCTATAATATGAAAATTGTAGCGGTTCAGTTGGGTAATTTGTGTGTCCAAAAATAGGAATTTGTGGGCCATTCTGGCTGTAAATCGCTGTTTAAGACATGGAGATTTTTGGACACGGATTGCGCAGAAACAAATGTGGCTTCTTTCTTCTTCATTTGGTCCACAAATGGAAAAAGCAAGGCGCAATGTTAATAAGGCTGTTTGTGCCTTTCTAAGAGATTTTGGCATGTCCTCTTTTCACAATGAAAATATTATGTTTCGTAGTACATACATTTTTCGCAGAGATGGAGTCCATCTTACTTATGCTGGCAATCAGATTTTTCTGAGAAATGTACAAAGTGCATTGCGACCTTTTTTGGAATTACAACAACCATTTTGAAGTAGGTGTTAAGCATTTATAATTTTTGACTTACAAACACCACCCAAAGGCCCTTTTCAGAGCCACCACTTCTTCCCAGAGAAAATTGCAATGTTTGTGATGGGGTAGCAACCCAATTTTTTAAATGTTTGCGAACTGTCCACAGACTTCTAAAAAATACAAAGGGCCCTGCTTAATTTATTTTCACTTTTATTTTTTAACTGTGAAAGGCGGCTCTGAAAAGAGCCTTATTATTTTTTTATTTTTGGTATTTTGTATTTTTTTTTGTTTTTTATACACGACACACTAGGAGAGGAGGGGAAAGGAAGGTAAAGGGGGGGACACCAACCACAGGGATAAGAAAGGGCGAGCTGAGAGAGGAAGATGTAGAGTGGGTTTTATTTGGGTAGTGAGCAGATCTTCTCGTGCTCGAGACGATAGTCTCAAAAGAACTACGAAGTCGTTCCCCCTGCAGAGTACTGTGTCACAGTACATACCTACAACTGTGACCCTCGAAAGGTAAGGGTCATCAGCATTCTGTATGGCCTGTGAGGCAGCTTGAGGAAGACGCTGTCCCACAGAGGTGGTCCTTGTGGTGACAGGATCAGAAACAGAGGATGAAGTAGAGGAAATCAACCTGCTACGTTCTTCGCAAGGTACGACCCTGCGAATAGCCCCAGAGTCAAATGACCTCAGGTGTCGCTTCATAGTAGTGGTCCCAAAGCTGTACTTACCGTGCTTCCCGCGACTGAGTATCATGTTGCACTCATTGCAGGTAACACGGTTCGCACAAGCCTTAGGAACATTACCATGAATGTAAAATAACCGCCACACCCAAGACTCACGCCTAGTGCGGGTAGTAGGGTTTTCCTCTACCTCATTCTCATCATCCTCTTCTTCCTCCTCCGGATCCTCACTCCTGTTCTCCTCTTCAGGCCCTTGGGGAGGTGGTGGTGGTGGAGGGGGTGGGGGTGGTGCTGAAGCAGGTGCAGCACCAGGTGGCAGTTCTGCAGCCAGGGATGCCATCTCGATGGTGTAATCAGCAAGTTGCTGGAGAAATAGCTGTGCTCTGAAGAATAGCCAGAAACACAATGAGAATAAGCTCTAGGGCGTGGTCTTTTATAGGGGTGCTTGTGCACGGTCCGCGGACATGCGCACTGTCCGTGGACAGATCGAACACAAAAAAAAGTTTCAAAAGTTTCAAAAGGTATGTAGAAACTCAGGATTACTATGTGGGACTTGTGCCATGGTGAGATTTTATTGAAAAATATTATGGATTAATTGAAAATGTACTTTTAATTTGTTCGGGGACCCGAACTGTGTCCGCATTCAGAACACGCGATCAGCGTGGGCGCGGTCATATGATCCGTTCGCGAACAAGTCCGCGAAGGAAGCGCATGTCCGCAGGACACCAAATGCACGGAGATTGGCTAACGCATGCGCGTTGATGTTCTACGGACACTGTTCGGGTCCTGAACTAATTAAAATTGCGTCACACGTGAAACGAACATTTCAGGACACTGCGTGTGTTCTTAGAACAGTTTAAATTTGCTAGCGAACAGTAAGGACAGATATAGTGTTCTTCAGGACACGTTCAATTTAGTTTATGTATGAACATTTCAGGACACCAATTGTGTTCTTAGAACATTTTCAACTTGCAAGCGAACAGTACGGACAGGTATAGTGTTCTTTAAGACACCTCCATTTTCGTTTAATTACGAACAATTCAGGACACTGCGTGTGTTCTTAGAACAGTTTGAACTTGCTAGCAAACACTACGGACAGATATAGTGTTCTTTAGGACACTTTAATTATTTTTTTTTACGAACATTTCAGGCCACCGCGTGTGTTCTTAGAATAGTTTCATCTTGCTGGCTAACAGTACGAACAGGTATAGTGTTCTTCAGGACACCTCCATTTTCGTTTATTTACGAACATTTCAGAACACCTGCACTGTCCGCGGACACCTACATTGTTTTTGAAAAAAAAAAAACGAAACTATTTACAACACAATATAAAAATTAAACTTTATTTAACATATATTAATAATTTATGACAGAGAAGGTGAGGCAGAAACAGAAACAAAAACAGGAGAATTAGGGGTTTCATCATGATTGTTATTAGGTGAAGAAGGGATGGAAGTCTCATCAAAACGTTTTGTGTTATGGAGAGGGTTTGGGGATAATTGACTGGGATATGGTGAGGAGGGACAAGTACATGTGGGGCAATGGTACAAGGTTTTTGCTTTAAAATGATCTTCCACAAAAGTTTTCAAATTATTAAAATTAGTCAACAATAAATCCATTTTTTCTTCTATACTGTGAAAAGTGTTATCCATAACAGGTTTTTCTGAAGTATTTTCTATTTTGGTATGCTCTGTACAAAAAAATATATATATATGTTAAATGTATACAAAATAATAATAATTATATGGTTTATATTATAAAGTGTTTACCATTAGTTTCACTATCTTGTGACATTTCTTCATGTCGGAAATGTTTCTCTAGCCATTCCAGAGTGCTAGACATTTCTGTGAGAGAAAAAAAAAAGATAATATATTTTTTTATCTAATACAGTAAGTTTATAAATATATGAATAAAACTAAGTACACTTACTATTTCAGGTAATATATATCCTATGTACTCAGTGGGTCTGCTCTTGTTCTCAGTTCTGTTGTGTTTGTGAGGTAATTATGTTGGAAGCCAATTTATTTTCTTGTGGTATATTCCATTTTAGAACATAGTGCATTTAAATGAATGCTTAGTGTGTTGTATATATGGGTTACATTTATTTTGTATAAGTACATATAATGTGTTTGTGTGCTTTTTTTTAATTTGTTAAATGTTCCTATGTTATGATATAACAATCAAACATACCCCCCCAGAGTTTTTTAGGTAGTGGTACTGTTCTTCGAACATGTCCGCGAACATAAAATGAGTTTGCGGACATCAAGTACAGTAGAAGAGATTCAGTCAGTTCCATATGATAAGTATATAAAGTGAAAGTCATTATTGTTAAGTTGCACTACTAAAAACCTACGAAATTCAATGAAAAAACTTTGTTAAAGGGACGTTATGGTTAAGTTGCGCTACTAACAACCTATGAAATTCAGTGAAAAAACTTTATTAAAGGGACGTTATGGTTAAGTTGCGCTACTAAAAACCTATGAAATTCAGTGAAAAAACTTTGTTAAAGGGACGTTATGGTTCCAAGTAAAACCGAAAAACCCTTGAAATTCGCCAATTATAGTAAGATAAGCAACCATAACACGCGCCACCACCGTGCACTGCTAAGACTAACACCCAAGATGACATCACAAATGTCGTTGATGACATCACTAATGACATCACATGTGTATGCACTTTTCATGAAATATGTTTACCAGGGATTCTTATTATAATGTTGCAAAAGAAAGTGTCAAGGATCATTGCATTAAATATCATACCCTAATTAGTGCATTGAACGATGCATTGATATAAATAGCATTCTATTATGGGGTTCTATCTAGTATACTAAGCTACTCATGCAGAAACATAGCATTGTGTGCAGCGTACAAGATGAAGGTATAATATTTGTAATGTTAATATGTTGAATAATGAAATGATAATTGTTTTCTTAATAGATTTTTGTGTACTGTGAAATATGTAATAAGTAGCTAATAAAACCCATGTATTACATAATTGCTTTACTATAGACAAAACACAAAGAGACAAGAACACATACCAATATGGGTATATACAGGGAAAGTGAAGTTAGCAAAAAAGCACAAGTAGTAGCAGAAACAATTCATAACCTAACTGATTATTTTCATGCAAATAAATGATTGCTGTTTCAAAGCTGCTATGTACCCTATGTATATGTATCACTTGATGTGATTGGACCCTAAGGAAAGTAGTGTGAGTACAATGTATACAAATATGACCATATACAGGGAAAGTATTTGTATTTGTATTTGTATTTGTTTATTTATAACGCGCAGACCATCAGGCCCGGGGGCATCAGGGCGCAATTTGTACAGGGTTGCAAGAAAAGAACATACAGGCAGATAGATTACAATAAAAGTATATCAAAACAACATAATAACAATCTTAATAATTACAAATATTACACATGGTACAGTGTCCCTAGGCTCCGCAGAGGAAGTATCCCTGAGGTAGTTGGGAAGGTAGCAGACCGGAAATCGTGCAGGGGAACAGGGGGCTGGGTAAGTAGGACAGATGTCTAACACAACTATTGCTGGTCAAAGAGCCAAGATTTGGTTTTATTCTTGAAGGTGTTGAAGGAGTCTTCAGCTCTGATGGCAGCGGGGAGGGTGTTCCAAAGTTTGGAGGCTAGGACAGGGAAGCTAGTGCCTCCCGCTTTTTGGAGCTTAAACCTAGGGATAGTAAGGCAGTGAGTCTTAGCAATTCTTAGTGGTCGGGCAGTGGAGTGGCGTGAAAGCCGACTGCAGAGATAGATCGGAGCCTTGTTGGCTAGGCATTTGTGCGTGAGGGCAAGCGTTTTTAGGGAAATTCTCTGCTTCACGGGTAACCACTTAAGGCTTGTTCTGGCTTCTGAGATGTGGTGGTTACGAGGGATGTTCAGGGCCGCTCGAATTGCATTGTTCTGGGTGGTTTGGAGTTTGGACAGGTTTTCTTGGCTGGTGCCTAAATATAGAGCACTGCAGTAATCTATTTTTGCCATGATAAGTGTTCTCGCTAGTGTGACGCTATTGTGGGTGGTGAGGAATGGTCTGCAGGCTGAAATGAGTTTGCACGTGTAGGCGGAGGTGGACCTGACTGTATTAGTTTGTCTTGACAAGGATAAGGTGGAATCCAGGTAAAAGCCTAGTGTTTTAGTGTCTTTCGAGACTTGTATGGAATTGCCGTCTATGATGAATGACTGATAGGATGGCTCAAGTTTGCTCAGGCGTTGTGATGTACCCAGGATAAGTAGCTCCATCTTATCGTCGTTCAGACATAGCTGGTCCTGGGCCATCCAGGCTTGGATGACCAAGTAGACGTCATTGAGGGCCTTGGTGTCAGCAAGATAATCACCAGAGATGGGAATGAGTATCTGGGTGTCGTCCGCATAGTTGGTGTAGGAGACACCCAGATAATCAAGCACATCAAAGAGTGGTTTCGTAAAGATATTGTAAAGAGTAGGTGACACGCAAGAACCCTGAGGAACACCGCAATGAATAGGGGAGGGAACTGCGGCAGCGGAAGGTGCAAAGACCCTCATAGATCTGTTGCTCAGGAAGGATTTGATCCAGGCCGCAGCGGAGGGAGAGAAGTTGGCAGCAGAGTGGAGGTGCCTGCAAAGGAACTGGTGGTTAACCAAATCAAATGCGGCGGAAAGGTCGAGGAGTAATAGCATTGCTAATTTGCCCTTGTCCTTCAGGACTTCGATCTGGGTTTTTAGGTCTAATAGAGCCGTTTCGGTCCCATGTCTGGGCCGAAATCCGGATTGTCGTAGACCTAACAGATTGTTTGATTCAAGGTAGTTTTGGATCTGAAGGTAAGCTGCTCGGTCCAGTATCTTCAGCAGAAATGGAACTGTAGTAATAGGTCGGAAATTCGTAGGTATGCTTGGGTCAAGGGAAGGTTTTTTTAGTAGCGGGATCACCCAGGCGTCTTTAAGGTTGTCCGGGACAATACCTGTTTCAAAGGATGAGTTAATGAAGGCTGTAATGAATGGGGCTAGGTCATGGGAGGAGTCCTTATTGATGGGAGCTGGGCACGGGTCACCTTGGCAGTTGGATGGTTTCATCCTGAGGATGATGTTTTCTACTTCGGTGACAGTGAGCGGTGCGAAGGTGAAAGGTTTGATGTTGGCAGAGTTGGAGAGGGTGGGCCTAGTAGGGGAGAATGAGCGGTTGTCACGCCTCAGGCAGTCCTGCTTTTCTTTTATTTTAGATTGGAGCATAGAGATTTTGTTTAGGAGGGCTGCTTGAATGTTAGCACACCATTTGCTGTCTTTCGTGCAAGTGTCTGGCGGGGAGACTGGGGTTTCGAGCTCTTTTAGGACTCTAAAGAGTTCCTTGGAATTAGAGTCGGCTTGCATGATACGATTATTAAGCGATTCTTTTTTAGCAATGATGATGGCGTCTTTATAAGTGAAGGAGGCGAGGAGGAAGCCGTCTTTATGCTCATCAGATGGGTGGCTTTTCCACCGGTTTTCCACACAGCGTTTGGCTTTGCGGAGGATTCTTATCTGTGGAGTGAACCATGAGTTGAGATGTGCTTGTGGTTTAGCCTTTCTAGGTTTAATTGGTGCTATAGTGTCAATAGCAGTGAGCATCGTTTGGTTGTAGATGTCTGCTAGGGAGGTGGGATCAGAGCAGGCGTTGGTCGCCGCATTAAGAGAGGGGAGTAACAGTGGGAGGAGTTGTTCTCTTGTTATATTTTTTTTATTGCGGGTGGGGAGGGCTGGGGCTATGGGTGTAGGGGCTCGCGGGGTAGCTTCAATGTTAAATGTTATGATGTGATGGTCAGACCATAAGCATGGGGAGTTATTGAGGACCTGGATGTTGCAGTTGGAACCGGCTAACCAATCGATGGTCCTGCCTTTGATATGGGTCGGTTCTTGTATGTACAAGGTGAGGCCAAGGTCAGTAAGAGCATACTCCAGATCAGTTGCTACAGGATCCTTAGGGTCGCCGCGACCAAGATTGAAGTCACCTAAGATTATTGTTTGGGAGTTGTTTTTTGTTTTGTCAAGAAGAACAGTGGAAATTTCACTGACAAAGGTGGGTGCCGGCCCTGGGGGCCTGTAGATAAGGTGAAGGGTGGCCGTTTGGTTAGGTGTTAGTAGTAATTTGATTGTCAGCAGTTCAGCTGATTCGAGTTTGGAGTCGGATACCACTCTTAGGTCAAGGGAGTTTTTGTGGATGAATGCCACGCCGCCACCTCTAGTATGGGCAGAGGAGCGGTCACAGCGTGTGATGCCATAGTCAGGCGGTAAGGCCAAGGATAGAGAAGGGCCAGAGGCGGCATGTAGCCAGGTTTCGGATATGGCAATGAAGTCAAGGTCGGCAGTGGTGATAAGGTCGGCTATGTCAAGAGCGTGTGCTATGAGGGATCTAGCATTGATGAGGGCACCCTTGAACACAGCCAATTTAACCCCTGTGGTCTTAGTTTTGCAAGTGGCGGTGGGCGAAGGCGGGCTGGGTGGTGTGTGTGGGGCTTGCTTAGTGGTGTTGGTGCGGGAAGGACGAATGCGGAATCTGGTGCCTAGTCTCTTGTTCCTGAGAGTGAGGGGGCAAGGTTGGTTAGGATTTGGTTTCGTGGCAAAGTGTTTGAGCCAGAGAGCTGGGTCATTAAGGTATTGGTTAATCTGGTTGCAGGGGTGGTGAGCGTCAACGGTAGTTGCTGAAGGACTCGTTGAGGGTGTCAAAGTCATGGTGGGTGACGCTGGGTCACGTAGGTAAGGGCAGGCCAGGTTATTAACCTCAAAGGTAGGAGTGGTTGACTTGGGTGGTTGAGTGAATAGGGCAAGGTGTGTGGCTAGGAGGTAGTGCAATAGAAGGCGCACGCTGATGTGCATGATGGTGGTGCTGGCTGCCAGAATAGGTTCCCTATGAGCTTGTTGACAGGGACAAGATAGGGTCTCCTTGAGTGGGACTGGTGAGATAATGGAAGGGAGTGAGGATGCTATGGTATGGCTGGAAGCCTGGGCACCTAGATAGGGATAACCCAATGGCTGGAATGCAAAGGTCAGGGCAGCCCTAGATTAGCGTAATCACAGGCTGTCGCCCAGGGCAGTGGTAAACCTAAATTAGACGTGACCCAAGTCAGGCACAGCACAATACAATTTGAAGCACCCTTAAGGCACAACACTGTTGAAGTGGTCAGTGGGCTACCATAGGGTACATTACAATTGAGATGGTCTGTAGGCGACCTTAAGGCACAACACAATTGAAATGGTCTGTAAGCGACCTTAAGGCACAACACAATTGAGATGGTCTGTAAGTACAGCCATAAAAAAAGAACAGAACTATCAGAAAGTGCTGATAAGTCTATTGATTATCTTTATGCTCAAAAAGGATTGCTGTCTTTCAAGTTTGTGTCTTCTCCTATGCATATGTTTCATATGATGTGACTGGACTCTAAGGGAATGACTGTAAGAACCTACTTGAAGGATATGTCTACAGATAAAATAACATTTTTAGTTTCTGACTGTTACTGAAGAAAACCATGTGGCCTAGATATGTCAGCAAAAGAAAAAAGAGTGAGCCAGACATGTGATGTCATCAGTGATGTCATCAATGACATTTGTGATGTCATCTTTGATGTCCTGGGTGTTAGTCTTAGCACTGCACGGTGGTGGCGCGAGTTATGGTTGCTTAGCTTACCATAACTGGCGAATTTCAAGGGTTTTTCGGTTTTACTTGGAACCATAACGTCCCTTTAACAAAGTTTTTTCACTGAATTTCGTAGGTTTTTAGTAGCGCAATTTAACCATAACGTCCCTTTAACAAAGTTTTTTCACTGATTATATATATATATATATATATATATATATATATATATATATATATATATATATATTGCCGCTTGCCGCAATCTATTCACTAGCCTCAAGATTACTTCATCTGCTTACATTTCTTTTGAATCTGTACACGTGTAACATGACGTAATGTCTTCATCTGTTTCTGTGGCATAGGCTTCTTTACCTTGATTCCAAGATGTCACCTATCCTTGGTACTTTCTTGATGTCTTATAGAATATCTGCATTCTCTAGTCTCTGCATCTCTTCTCGGTCTCGGTACGTCAGCTCAGCTCTGTGTGACGTCACCATTCACCGTGACCCTTTATTTGCTCTGCTTCTTCAGGAATCTCATTTAAACAACTATCATATCTCCTTGTGTGCAGATATGGTTTCCTCAATGGGAATCTTGCCTCTAGGATTCCCTTTGGCCTTTGTTGTTTTAACTTCTCCGTATTTGTCACATACTCTGGTTTCCAACATACAGGCATTAGGGGCGAAGCGGTTGAGGTGGGGGTACTTAGCTCCACCTCAACAACCCCCACATCCCACTACCCCAATGAACTCTGCCCATTACCCCAGGCAAACCTGTCAAGTCCTGACAACTTCCATTACCCCAACTGACCTCTGCCCCAACCCCCTCCAGCCCCCTGCTGGTTATCACTTCCTCCCACCACCCCCACTGACCTCCACTCCAACCCCAGATAGTCCCGTGAAGTCCTGACACCTCTCACTACTTCCACTGATCTCTGCCCCATCCCTGTCAAGACTTGTGATAGTCCGCTGTCCTCCCACTACCCTCACTGACCGCCACCACAACCCCAGGCAGCCACCTCAAGTCATAACACCTACCACTACCCCTACGGACCTTTGTCTATTACCCCAGGCTGCCTACTCAAGTCCTGTTACTTCCTACTACCACACTGACCACTGCCCCAAACCTCACAAGCCCCCTGCTAGTCTTCCCTCTTCCCACTACCTGCACTGACATTCACCCCAACTCCAGGCAGCCCCCTCAGGTCCTGACACAGCTTACTACCCCCACTGACCTCCAGCATACCCCCCTGAAGCCCTTTTGTAGTCTGTTTCCATACTATTCTAATGTCGACCAACAACCTACCTTAACTCCACTGGCCGGTCTCCACCCTGAAGTACACCTGCCACATAGCCACCTTCAACATGAACAACTGGAAGCACTGTCATTGAATGCAGGACAGGTGCTTCCACTATGACTCACTGCTAGACCACATGCAGCTGCATGACAACACAACATTTCTGGTGCACGAGATACAATTTGACTACTCAATGTACATGTGAGATGCTAATGCAATGCAGTGCAATGTGGCATTTGTATAATGCCTTTGTGCCTTTACAATGGCCTCAAAGCTCTGAAGTCAAATGCCCTTGGAGGACTGAAGTATGAGAAATCAGAGATTGTCCTGACAGATTTTCAATGCACATGTGTATATTAGCCAGTGCAAAGGTAGGTAGGCAGGAGTGGCAATGTCCCTGTCAGTAACTCAGGTAGAACAGGCTTATGGTTGGGTGATGTGAAGGTTATTAAAGAGACTGACAATGTGTGCAGTTAGGCTGTAGAATTAATCATGGGACTCAGCTGCATTCCAATGGTAGAGCTGATGGACGATATGAGAGCAGGTAGTGGTTGATTGCAGATGTGTGAGGGTGGGTGACCACAAATTGTGAGGGGCATAGCAATCTACCATTGAGTGCACCAACGGCGAGGGTAGACCACTCATCCACAGTGGGGACACATCCCACCACAACACCGGAAATGTTATTATTTTTTTTAAATACCAAATTCCCATACCAGTGAATGAAGTGTTGTCACATACACATTGACTAACACGTGTCAAAGGAACACCTAAACATTATTTGACCAGAATGGAACCCAACAAACAATAAACTCAATCTCCAGTAGCAAATATGCAGAGGTGAATGAGCTGTCACCAGATACAACACACAACAAAATCATGTGTAAAGTGTGGCAATACACATGAACAAGTGAGTACCTATTCCCAATAAGAACCCAAAACATCATCATGATACATCTCACACATCAACACAACCATCATTGTATGTACACCATTACACACACAACAAAATAATTCACTCCAGGAACACACTGAAACCAATCATTGTGGGGTACAATTACCAGCCCAACAGAAATCCCTGCCTCCCAAAACTGCATTTGTTTAGTTACAGAAATAATGGCTGTGCTGTCACAGCGGAGCACATGTTCCTTTGCATCAAAACTGTGTTTCAGCAGTTACAGAAACCATGGCTGCACTGTGTCTGCTGTGCACATATGGGGCGAGATGGAGCACAGACACCCCGAAAATGGCTGCACTTATTTTCTTCTTTGGAATCCAAAAAAAGAGGAATACAAAAGCAGCCTGGCTTAGCGCTGCAGTGCTGCGATTTGCATAAACTTCAAACTGCTAAAGAAAATGTTCTATGTAAAACGACTTTGCACTGGTGCTATCTTCATTGTTGAGCATCACCCAGCTTGGGTTATGTGAAACACAGCCATGTTCATCCATATTTAGGTTGTACACCAGCAAATGGGGGCATTCCTCACTGAATGACATGCTCTGACAAGCAAAATCTGTGAAGAGCACAGAAACCCATTTCAGGCCATACGACTTGCGTTCACTCTTGAAACAAAGTAACCCATGCAGAAGACTTTAAAAAGAAAGCTTTGTGTATATCATATTTATTTACTAAAGACTTGGTTTCTATGAAAAATAGTAAGGAAGAAAAAAATGTGTGTTTGAAAACAGCAGAACAAAGGGGCCTGGGCAGGAAATTCGAAGGCACTAAACCTGCCTTGGACAGGAATCTCACTTACAAACTATGAAAGGGCCAAGGTGTGAGAATTTGCGACCTCGTCAGACTGACTTTCTTTTCCCCCAGAAAGGAACAATGGCCCAACTTGCCCAAAATGCCCATTACCTTTGCTTGTTAGACGAGAAAGAAGGTAGATTCCACGCCCCAATCCGAGTGCAAGGGCAATGTGCATTTTTAGCACTGGTGGACACTGGATCCCAAGCCACTCTTCTGTCCAAAAGAGCCTTTGAGCAACTATATTCAGGAAGGGGGGAGAGACACCAGATCCCTCTCACCCCTCTTCCTGGACAACTCCAGAACTTCGACGGGAAGGAAATTCCCATCGAGGATCTTCAGATCTGGAAATTAAAATTGGGCGACATAAGTTGAAGCACCCGGTCATAGTCGTGGCACCAGAGGGGACCCTGTGTATATAAGGTAATGACCTCAAACAAAGTGTCAAACATGTTAGTTTAAATGGCACATGCCACATGGTTGAACAAAAATCTGATCAAATTGAGTTTCACTTCCAAAATAATCAAATACCTGACGATACAGTGATTGCTGTAGGACAACAAACTGGTGATGGGAACTTCTCTCTATTCCTGAAAATCAACCTTCCTTCTAGTTTCAAGGGGCATTCCACACTGGAAAGAAATACTTTGAAATGTTATACCAATTCCCAATCTGAAAATCTAAATCCTATACTCAAAAGTGATGAAAAGCTTAGATGACATTCAGAAAATAAGAGAACAGTTGTTCTTCCCTATGCAGTTAAATGAGTGGAGGGAGTCTATTTTCGCCAGAGTGTCTTGAACAATGGAAAGAGCTTCATCAGCAAAGCCGTGTTCAGGAAACTCCCAAAAGATCCAACATTCCCACATTTAAATTGATTGATAAGTGGGAAATGGACCTGGAACCTCCCAATTCAAAGCATCTCTTGCCTAGCAGGTGTATGCTCAAAATGTCTATACATGATAAAAGCATCGAGCATAATTGTTGGGTCGTGTGAGATGTCCCTGATGCATTCTGTTTTGCCGGTGACATTCTCAATCGGTTTGCAATTAATTTGGACCTTATAAATTACAAGGCCTGGTCCTGATTGGGGGCAATCCCATGGGATTTGGTGATTCTGAAAAGGCCTTTCAGTCAGCTCAATTGCTGCCGTATGCAGTTGAAGTTCAAATTGGAGAGGAGATCACCATCCCAGGATGGACCCGACAATTCCCACTTAACCTAAAAATTAAAAAAAGACAAAAACTACAAAATCCAGACGCCTATGTACACCTCAATGCTCATATCCAACAGCAGGGGTTGGGGTTAAACCCAACATCATAAGTCAATGTAGAACACAACCCCATTCTAATAGTGGTGAATGACAGCAACCTTAGGAGTATTACTCTGGGCGCAGGCACCATTATTGGAATGGCTGTTGATGACCAGCATTTTTCCATGGATCTAGGAAATGGACTGATAAGACCAATCCCCAATGATTGCTATGACAATGACAATGACGATGATATACCACCAGAAAAGATTTTCACCCGGAAGGGAGGATTGTCCTGGTGTACTCTTCCTGCCCTTACTGGGGTGAAGAGGTGACCTGTGACATAAGTAAGGATGAGGTGATCTTCCAGGTCCACAATTACTGCCTCTCCTACCTGAAACCCTCTCTTCAGGTCAACACCCTAACCAGAGACCTCTCCATACAACTGGAGGAGGCCGCTGAGATTGTGAAACCCAAAGTCTTTCCAGGCTTCAGGCAGATGGTTGAAGAGCGGGTCAAACTCGCTGATGCCTTTGAGACTGAGGAACAAAAGCAAAAGTTGAAATAGGTGTTCTTAGATTTTCAAGATATCTTTGCTTTGGACTCGTACGAATGTGGTCGCACCGAGATACATAATACCTCAATTCCCATCGACCCTGGTATGACTCATGTATTCGTGAAGCAATATCGCTTGCCTCTAATGTCTATGGAGTGCCTGACATAAATTATCAAAAATCTAGAGTCCCGTTGGATAATTTGTCGAGTCCACAGCACCTTTAATAATCCGGTGCTGGGGATTTTAAAACCAAATGGCCAATGGAGACTTTGCGCAGACCTTAGGGAGCAGAAGAAATTGGTCCACGTGTCCAAGTGGCCTCTTCCCTAAATTGACCAAGGGCTGGCCCAGATCCAGGAGTCAAAGGTGTACACCACCATTGACCTGACAAATGGATACTGGCCCGTGCCCATCAGAAGGGAGGACCAGTACAAGCTGGCCTTTACCTTCATGGGGCAGCAGTTCACATGGACCCGGACTCCCTTCTGATACATAAACTCTGGCAATGAATTCAACATCTTCCTACACAAGACCATGCCTGTCTTGGGTGAAACGGGTAACCTGGCCTATGTGGATGATGTCTTGATTAAAAGCTCAACTGCGGAGAAACACATAGTGGAAATCTGCTATGTTCTGATTCAGTTGAGGGTTTCCGGAGCAAAACTGTCCTTCCAGAGAGTACAGTGGTGCAGGAACCCTGTCAACCTCTTGGGACATGAAATAACCCCTGAGGGTCTCTGTCCCCAGGCGAAGAAAGTGGAAGCGCTACTAAACTGAAAGATCCCACCACTCTGCGTGTGCTAAGAAGCCTTCTTGGACTGACTAATTACAGTAGGAAGTTCATTGAGGATTAAGCAGAGGTCACAAGACCCCTGGTCCATCTGCCGAATGGGGGGTCAAGAGAGAGTGCTGTCCAGAACAAGCCGAGGCAGTAAAACAACTCAAAAGAAGACTCTCACAAGCGCCTTGCCTAGCTTACCCTCTCAAAAACCAGGAGTTCTTCTTGGAGACAGGGTTCTCGAATACATGCTTGACAGCAGTATTATACCAAAAGCATGACAAGGTCAATAACGTCATCTCTGATTCAAGTAAGACTTTATCCTCTGTGAAGGAAGAATGTAATGATTGTGAGAAGGCACTCCTGGCAACAGTGTGGGCATTGAAAAATTACCGCCCGTTCATCCAGGGGGAGCACATCATAATCGAGACTCCACACCAGCCTTTGCAATACCACCAAAGTGACAGAAAATTTAAGTAATTCCAGAATTACCTCCTGGATTCTGTCTATACACGGCTTTCCTGTGGAGGTCAGATATGGCCAAAACAAGAAGAGTCCCATCGCGCAATGTCTGGCTGACTTGCATGATTATTCCAGAGAAAACTGTCTCAAAGACCAAAATCTCAAAACCCAGGACAACATGGAGGCATTTCTGAATTCCCTGCACAAAGTCTATGAAGAAGACAAGTGCGAGGGGATAACCACAGTTTATGTGGACGGGTGCTCCTACCATGTTGACAACAATGGGGAAAAGGAACTGGTGGCTGGTGTTGGGAATGCCTGAGTGAATATTGCCCCAGAACTCTCAGCTGGGTACAAAATCGGTCCCCACAGTAGTCAGGTGGGAGAGTTGATGGCAGTTCACCAGGCCATCCAGACTGCCATGCAGCACCGACTCCACGAACTGGTCATAATCACTGATTCAGATTATGTCCGGAATGGGTTTGTAGATCACCTAATTAACTGGAGAAAAAAGAGACATGCTGTGTGCAAATAACAAACCACTTAAACATGGCAAGCTCATACAAAATACTGATGGTCTGGTCACCTCTAATGTGATGACAATCTATTGGAAAAAGATTAAGGGTCATTCCAGAATAGAGGGGCCAGACAAAACTGGAAACCACCTGGTGGATCAGCTGGCCAAAACCGGAGCCACCCAGGGGGACCTCCTTGAGATCAGTTCCTGTTGGGGGAAATCCAGGTCCCTGCTGCCACCAGGTCCCAGACAAATGCTCACAATGAACTCTCAACTGCCCAGTGGAGTAAGGAGACCCCAGATGCTGATTTAATCACAGCACAAAAAGAGGATCCGATTCTTGGGAAATTTTACCAACACATTTAGGACCCTGTAAACTTTCCTCTGGCGGAAACCGATGACATTGGGAAAGAGGACATCAGGGTGTTGATGAAGTGTCCCAAAATGTTCCGAATCCAAGATGGTTTGTTGGTAAGGAGATCCATCTCTGGATGTGACCAGTGGGTGGTACCTACCTCATTCCGAAGGCTGATGCTAAGTCACGCCGATGACGCGGCCACCCCCGGTCATCGGGGGGTTTCATACTACTCTAGAAATCTTAAGGGAGGTTGCATACTGGCCACACATGGGGCAGGACCTCAAACAATATTTAAAGAAGTGCCTTGTGTGTGCACAATTTCAGCCAAGTTCACTCACACACCGAGCTCCCCTCCAGAAGTGGGGGATGACATTGCCTTCATCAGATTTACAAGTAGATTCCATAAGGCCCATGATTCGCTCCTCTAGGAGGAACAAGTACATGTAAACAGTAACATGCTTGTTTACCAAATGGGTGGAATGTTTCCCGGCCCCAAATTGCAAGGCAGATACAGCAGCTGCCCTGATGATCAACCACATCTTCTCGTGTTTTTGCCTTCCGCAAAGGATTGAGTCAGACTGAGGAAGTCACTTCACCAGCGAAGTGATGACAAAGATATGGGAGATACTTGGGGCCACCGCCGGCCGGTCATCAGGGGTTTCATACTACTCTAGAAATCTTGGGGGAGGTTGCATACTGGCCACACATGGGGCAGGACCTCGACCAATATTTAAAGGGGTGCCTCGTGTGTGCACAATTTCAGCCAAGTTCACTCACACACTGAGCTCCCCTCCAGAAGAGGGGGATGACATTGCCTTCATCAGATTTACAAGTAGATTTCATAAGGCCCATGATTCGCTCCTCTAGGAGGAACAAGTACATGTAAACAGTAACATGCTTGTTTACCAAATAGGTGGAATGTCTCCCGGCCCCAAATTGCAAGGCAGAAACAGCAGCTGCCCTGATGATCAACCACATCTTCTCACGTTTTTGCCATCTGCAAAGGATTGAGTCAGACCGAGGAAGTCACTTGGGGTAAAAAAAAAATGTCATATTGCATACCGCGCATCCTCTGGTTGGGAAGTTCAGAGGTATAATAAAACCATTGTGAGCATTCTACAAAAATTTGTGGCAGATTCTTTGCCCAGTTGGGACATCCAATTACAACTTGTCCTGATGGCCATCTGATCTATACCATCTTCTGCGACCAAAATATCTCCATTTGAGCTAATGACTGGATGAAGGATGATGCTACCTCAGCATTTGCTCTATAGAACACAATAGCAGACACAGATAAACACCTCCACAACACATGAATATGTTGAGAATCTAAGAAAACACCTTCAGCATGCTTTTGTATACGCTCAGCGGAATCTGGAGAAATCGGCAAAGGGGATGAAAACTCAATATGATTTAAAAACAACCAAAAAGGAATACCAAGTAGGAGACAGGGTCTACTTGTACCATTTTTAGGGGAAACAGACTAAGCAGCAGTTATTTCTCCCCTCCTAGCACGGTTCTTTTGAAATTGTAGACAAAATCTCACCTGTCGCCTACAGAATCCGCATCCCATAGGAGAGCTGTCAGAAGAGAAATGGGTCCACAGTAATCAGTAAAAAATGTATCACCCCAGACACACTTTGCATCTGATTGAGGAGCCAAAGGAAAGTTAAATAGAGGAGACACTTGGAGAATGAGAAAAAAGAAAAAAAAAAACAGAAGGGCATAAGTAGGTCCATAGGTGTATATATTACATGGACGCGGTAGCGTCCATGTAGTTATGGTTAAATTGGTGTTTGCATAGGAAGAACATTTTTTGAGTGGCTTATAACTTCGCTCCCTCTGGACGAATCCTCACTAAACTTTGCAAAAAAAGTATATGGCCCATATACGGTCATCAATGACATTTGTGATGTCATCTTTGATGTCCTGGGTGTTAGCTTTAGCAGTGCATGGTGGTGGCACGAGTTATGGTTGCTTAGCTTACCAAAACTGGCGAATTTCAGGGGTTTTTCGGTTTGACTTGGAACCATAATGTCCCTTTAACAACGTTTCTTTACTGAATATATATATATATATATATATATACATATATTTTATTTGTATTTGGCTTACCAACCTTTTACAAAAGAAATTATAAAGGATACAAACAAAATAATAAAATGTAACAAAATAACAGAATAACAGAAAGGAAATTGCTACAGTACACATAATCCACATTTCTTTGATGATTCCAAGAGCTGAGCAGGTCCATAGGTATATATATCCAACAGGGAACATTTTTCTTCAGTGTTACTGCATAATATGAAATGAAACTATGGTGTAAAAGTTCAATCCTGTCTTTGCATTTTTAAGTAATTTGTTGGAAGTTTTAAGGAAATTTTAAGGACCGTCCTCCAGTGATAGATGCCCTCCATTTGATTTAAAAGACTTTTCATATTAAAGCATTTATTTCAGTGACCTGAAGAAGCAGCAATGTGAAATTATGACCGTGTTAATGTAAATTGTGTACCATTAAAAAAGACTATGTGGTTTATCCTATGTGGGTTATCCTTGCATGTGGGGGACGCGAAAGGCATCAAAGGGGCATTTTTGGAAAAAGCGTACATGACACAGTTATGAAAGTTAAATGAAATATGACCGACATTAATATGCTTAGGTGTATCTATTTTTAGAATTTTAGGATACACATTTTCCATAGAAATTGTGAGAAAAGTGCCAAAAGAACAAAACAGCATCATACAAACTTGGAAGTTGGAACGGCATATTCCTTGTAAAATATTGGCTCTGCCTGTAAATATAGGAGTTTTGTCTCATAACTAATTTTGGCAAAAGTTACTGTGGTATTACAAAGCACCTCATAAAAACACCCACACTAAAACTGATGTCACTTACTGTGTCCAATCTGCTTACATGGAGGAAGCGACATCCACAGGCTGACCTATCAGACCTTAGAGGCAGGTCTATCTTAGTTCTTCCCACATAGTAAATATCTTCTGATGTCATCTGGTTTATAAAAGGAGGTAGTTTAGGGAGAGTCAGGAGATTCAAGATACAAACTTTCCAGAAACAAACATTCAAGAATCATTCATTCACAAATCAACATCCAGAGATCCAGACATTTATAATTCACCCTGAAAACCTCCAGTGCCAGGCCAGCGGTAGATGATCCAGATCCAGAACCTCCTATCCAGGCAGAACCATTTATCCTGGATTAAACCCTGCAAAAATCCCAATAATTCAGGGAGAAAGGAGGAAAGGCTGCAAACCCGACCATGGATGCTACAACTACCAAACACATGTGGCATACACAAACATCCCTCAGCAAACACCACAGTGACAACATGACACACACTGTGAGGCGCAAGTCCACATGACTGCATAGAACATATACACTGGGAGAACATGGAAAGAAGTAAATGTGCACACAGACAGAGAATGCAAGAAGCGTGGAACAAACTGCATGAAAAGGTGTACTAAAAATAAACTATTTACAATAAAATGAGGGGATCAGTTTAAATGTCCAGGGAGAAACACACAAAAATTGTCCAAAATGAAACCTAATTCTATGGAACTATACACAATGGCAGTGGGCTAAACATCCCCAGTGTTGGACAACGCCTCAACCAGGGCCGAATCATAGTCCACATCATCTGCCTGTAGGCGGGCCAACATCTGCCTCTCTGACTGCTCTGCTGCCCTGCTAGCATCCTCCAGGATGGCAGTCTGCCTCATCACCCGCCTGTGTACCGCCTTGGCTCTGGGCACCATCACATCTGCATCCCTTACCCACTGCCTCTCTACCATTACCTGTCTCCCGTACCACCGACACACAGACCCCCTGAGTGCCTCCTGCCTCACATTTGCCAATTGTGTTCCTGCTCACCTCCTCCGGGTGGTATTGCCTGCAAACAACTGCTTCCTCATGGTCCCCCTTTGCTGCTGCCAGGCAGTGTGCAAGCTCTGCAAGTATTCCCTCTGACCTGATGACAGTTGTCTGGGGAGTATGGCATCTGCACTGCCCTGAAGTGGCAGCTGTTTCACCATGGCCTTTTCCTATGTTGGTGCATGGGCAGGCACAGTGACCACCACATATGGCATTGTTGGGCCTTCTAACTGCGGCAGGAACATAGGCACAACCAGACTGGGTGGTGGTGTTGGGACTGGTGCACACAAGGCTGTGCTGCTATATGACAAAGAAGGCTCACTTTAGGATGACTCAGGCATAGAGGAAGTGGTGGAGGGGGCAATTGCAACAGTCAGCCCAGGGAGACCATCTGAGAGCAATGCAGTTGCCAGCTGGGCCAGGAAGTGGCTTATCTGATCATGATGCTATACAAGCTCTTTGTGAGAAGCTTTAAAAGCATTGCAAATAGATACCGTTTTCCTCGTGACACCAGCCAGCAGAGTCTGCACCACATCTCAGATGGCCACATCAGCCTCAATCCGTGCATCAGTATGTGTGAAGGCATCCAGGAAGGTGGTCAGGGACAGGAGGTTGTGCAGAACCCTCTACGATTGACTGCACATCCTCATGTCTTTGGGCCGGGGGTGAAGCTTGGACACCCTCATCGATGCCCCCACCTGAGCCCATTGGTTGGGCTGCAATGGCCTCCTTCAACCCAGATAACTCCAGCAAGTCTTCCGCCCTCGATGGCACCTGTGTGGCAACACCCTGTCCCACTGCTGCTGAGGTATGCCCAGCCACAATCACTTCCTGGGACTCATCCTCAGCAGCCTCACCTGATGGTACTGGTGCTGCGAAGCCACATTGAACTCGGAAGAGGAGGTCTGAACAGGGAGTGTCTGGGCAAGCAACCAGCAACTGCCACACACACCCATACACTCACACACACATGCCCATGAAATCAGCATGAATATTGACACATAAGTGTAGGGACAATGATGAGTCACAGTTATGGTACATGCACATGCCAAACCAGCATATTGATGTGTGGGTCACAAACATATTGCAAGAAATTATGAGATGGCACAATGCCAATGCCAAAGTGACCCAAGTGTAACCCACAGCCAGGGCCATGGAAAATGCACTTGGCCACATGTTCGACCACCACCACTGCATGGTTTGCATCATCACTGAAGAGTAACCCCTAAAATCTCACACCAGAAACTATTCAACCCACTAGGGAAATAGGCCCAGCACACTTGCCAGGAGAACACATTTTAATCTCACAAACAAAACAAGTACATGCCAGCAAAGAAGTCTGCCGCCACGGAGCGGTTTGACAAAAACAGCACAAACAATGTGCTACAAAGGTACACAACATAACTTACATAGGTTACAAATCCAGGTAGCTGGTTGGTGTGACCCTATACACATATAGCCTGCTCTATTTGGGATGCCAGGTGATTGGTCCGAGCATCTCCTGTTCTTCTTCTTCCACATGGGAATCTTTGACTCCTGTCATCGGGTACAATGGGGGTCATTACAAGTTGGGCGGTAAGGGTTTACAGGCACCGGTAAGGATGCCGGTGCCAGTAAACCCTTACCGCCCTATTCCAAGGTCCCTTAGCGTGTCCCAGCAGGAACGGCTGGTCTGACCAGCCGTTCTTTGCGGGACCCGTCAAGGGACCTTGGAGCTCATAACGGGCCTGCAATTTGCGGGCCCGTTATTAGCGCCTTCCCCATTCCCATTGAGCCCTCTGGGGGCTCAAATGGGAATGGGGAATGGTTTACTGAATGGGGACTTACCGGGTCCGCATAGGTCGGAATGTCCCGGTAAGTCCCCATTCAGTGAGATCAGACCCAGACCCAGGTTTGGAGGCAGCCATGGTGCTAATAGCGCCATGGCTACCTCCAAACTCGTAATGACCCCCAATGGCTCTAATTAGAGAATGGCTCTAACGGGCCCGAAAATTGCGGGCCCGTTATTAGCTCCAAGATCACTTAATGGGCCCTGCAAAGAACGGCTGGTCAGACCAGCCGTTCCTGCTGGGATGCGCTAAGGCACCTCGGAATAGGGCGGTAAGGGTTTACCGGCACCGGCATCCTTACCGGTGCCGGTAAACCCTTACCGCCCAACTCGTAATGACCCCCATTATTTCTTAGCTTCTACAGTGCACCTGGCATTGAAGACCTGAGCGAAGTGGATACTTTGACAGTCGTGATACCTTTCTCAGAACTACTGGAACCCCTGTTCCAATACCAGACACATTGGTGCCTCTACAACTTTCCCAGCCATGGCATACATTTGTTACCTTCTCCCCTGACACCTCACATCACAAATCACATGAACTAATGATGGGGGCAGCCTGCCCCTGCTCTCTGATCTTCTTGATTGATGGGTCACTTTACAGTTGCCAGGGGTTTTGGGCTGGTCAGTGTACATAAATGTTCATGTCCAGGGCTTGGGTTCTCGGGCTGCTGTAACTTATAGATCTGGACGGTGAAGGTCTAAAGCCCTCAACCACCTATATCATGGAATAACTCTTCAAAGACCCATTCCGGCTCTCTCCTGGCCTTGCAGGGCACATTCCTTCTGAGTGGCAAGCACTACTCATAAGACATAATAACGAACTGTGTGTGTGTGTGTGTTTGTGTGTTCAAGAAATGAACCTTCTGCAAAGCTATCAGGGATGCGAGCAAAGAATGCATGCACACCCTTCTAATACTCAGGACTGAATATACGTGTACTAGCATAACCATGGCACTAGGCCTCAATTTCAAAATGGCATCTAGCATCTAAAATGGGGTTTCATTACACACGTGATACTAATATCGAAATCCACTAAACTCTACTGCAATCCAGCTTCTATGAGTGAGCCCCATCCCCCCTCCATTCTACAAATCTCCCCACTGTGTCTCCTCCTACAAATCCCTTGTCCTGAATCACAGAGGGGCCTTCAACTTTTGTCGCTCTTTCCCAACATACCTCCCTTTCATTAATTCTATATTAATGAATTCCCTTGCCATTTTCTCAGCCTTCCCATACACCCATGCTCCTTTCTTGGGCACCCATACTCTACATACTGAACACAAACATTCTCCTGCTTGAGCATATTGCTCCAGGGTGCACAAAAGATATATACAGCTCCCATCTCCTTCTAAGTCAACCCAGTGTTCCACATAGTTCTCAGGATCCGGTGGGGCCATGGTACTGTTCCAGGGAGATCAATACTTTGTTGTACCTTCACCATGCATGGTTTATTTGGGTCTTCTGTTTGTACATGCACATCGTTTGTACAACAAGGTGCATTGCTTACCCCAATTGAAACCATCACCATTGCACTATTAGGGATCGCTTTAGCAGAGCATTAAACTCACAACTGGAATGTGCCGAAGATCACTAGCATGAACACTCCCACTGGCACTAGTATCTTCAAACCTGCCCTCATCCATGATGGTACCCACAAGAAGAGATCATCGAACAAGTCACTTTCATGAATCCCTGCTTTTGTCTGCATATGTTCTCCGAGGGTGTGCATGGCCTTTATTATCTGCATGAGAGACACTTTTGCAGCATCGTTTGGGGGCATATAAGTGCAGCAGGATTCTCTTTTCATGGCTGTAAGCACATCAAGCACATACCGGTTCTGCAGGGTCATCAACAGGATGGCTCTTAGTTCGACCCTGATCGTGTTGAAGCCTTGTTCAGTTTCATTTGCCAGCTTTCTCAGCTCCCATCTAGCAATTTGAAGCCATTTAGAATAGTCTGCTGTTAATACTCCAGGCATTAACAGAGAAGCAAACAATGTGCCTCATTACGAGCCCGGCGGCAGGCTAGCACCGGACCGGTAATACCATTCCGCTTCCGTGATTGATGGAATCACCGGGGCATTACAACCCCTGTGACCTGGTAACTGGAAGCAGAATTCTGTAAATCCCCATTCACATGGAGTCCAATAGGATGGGGATGGGGACCATGGAAACACTGGTTCCATCTATGACATAGCTAGTGTTTCCATGTCCGCCTGCAGGTGGGTGGTGTTACTCCCGCCAGGTCAGACCTGGCGGGAGTGACACCTCCCGCCTGCAGGACTCGGAATCAGCCAGTCCAGGAATCAGCCAGTCCAGAAACAATCGTGATGGCGGATTTACCGACACCGTTTTTCCCAGACCGGCTGACTTGTAATGAGGCCCAATGTCTCTTCTTTGTTGTACAGTCTATATTGATCAGGGATTTCTTTCAGCAATTTCTGACAGATAGTTGGACCTCTTTTTCCTTTTTAAACATATGTTCTCCTTTTTATCTGGCAAGATCCGGAAGACAGGGTTCTGTAGTGGCAATGCGGTAGTGGTTGGCCCTGGTGCTGGCGTGGGGTAACCAAGCTCCCTGTTCCCATGGTTAGATGTGCTTCAGGAACCACAAGAAGAGCTGAGTGCAAAGTGGTCAGAAGACATGCACCCTCTATGATGTGGCAGGTGCAGGAATGCCTGCTGGCCACAGATCCAGTACAAATCCATTGCTGCTGCTGTTCCTTTGTTGAGGTCTGGATTGTTTATTGAAATAGTGAATTTGTCATTATTACTAACAGAGACACCTCCTGCATTGTAGAAGCACAGCTGATATCCTTCTTGTTTCTGTAGCCTCACAGGCTTCTCCTTTTCTTCAATCTATGTTAGCTTTGTCACGTGTTTCCCCCAGTGCTCTTGGCATGCTTTGTTTACCCTCTGGATTACTTATTTTCTTTGGCCTATACTTCATCCTGTCATGCAGCTTATCACAGTCTCTTCCCACCAATTGGCTACAAACCTCACTCCTTCTAGCTGCATGTATGTTTTTTGTAAGCACAGTGGGCTTCTGGCATTATGGGCACACTGCTGTTCATCTGGGTCCATCATCACAAGGCATATGCTCTGTGCTTGGAACATGCTTCGCAGTCTACATAGTGCTAGATGGACAAGACATTGAGCATCCAAAAATGGAAATTTGTGCGGTATTGGTACCTAGGGTGCTCCCGACGTGTGTGGTATTAAGGAGCAAATATAACAACTCCCCTTTACCCTCTGTTTCCCGACCAAGCCCATGTCCACATATCAACTGTTACTCATCTCTGGATGGTGCATGTCCTCTATCATATCAAAACCTAAACCTATATACTCTTCTTACTTTTTCTTAGATTTAACTTTTAAACGCTTTAATATTCTTGCATATGGCACATATGATTTTGCATCTGATAATGCATTTATATTCATTTTCTGTGTCACCATATTCCCATTTAGTGGTGTGTTATTGTGAATTCACAGTATTGTGTTATTGTACCCGTTCTGATATGTACACCTGCCCCAGGTACACCTCTCTTGGGTATCCTACACTTTTATATGTTCTAACCATATACAATTACACACTAGATATACTGCTAACCCTACCATAAAAATACAGAACTCTTTCAGCATGAAATGCTTCAAACACATATACATGGACAAGAGCATGGCAGTATGAGGCCTTTTTTTTCCGCTTCACATTGTACATTAGAAACAGACGCATCAATAAGCAATTTCACTGACATTGTGAGGTAAAAAGAAAAATAAACAAAAAAGAGTAAATACAAATGAAATAAAATAAAAGAGCAATGTTACTCAAAATAAAAAAATTCTGAAAACATTTTGTAACCCTTCAGGAAATTGTATATATAATTCCAAAATCATATAAACAAGCTGTAAACAATACTAGAAATATATGTCCAGTCATAAGATATACTACTCATGTACTACTGTCATGCTCATTAGTGGCGTGTGTGGCATCGAGAGCCCTTCGGCCATCAGAAAGGTCTACCCAATATCACAGCTCCCGGACCTTCACCGCAAACGTAGTGGTATAGACGGATGTATACTAATTGACCTTTTCACAACTGATCGCGGGAGAATTGACCTTCTGCACAATTGATTGTGAAATGAAGGTCAATTAGGACATATTTGCAAGGGGAAACTCGGGAGGATAGTTTAGGGGAAACGTGCTCACCTTGTAAGCAAGACGACACAGAGCAACACAGGTTGGATCCCCGGGTCCACGCTTAGAAACCTATGGGTATTAAGTGTGTTATAAATAACCTATCCTATGATATCATATCAATCTCCCACTCAATCCAAAAAACCCTGCAACCCCAGACTCAATCGCACTATATTATATATTAACCCAAACCCACCCCATACATATATATAAAAAAGTAAAATAAAGGTAAAGGTCAATTGTGCAGAAGGTCAATTAGGAGCACTATTATTAGGTCAGTTAGGACAAAAGGTCAATTTTAAAAGGTCAATTTGGGTAATACCGAATAGACAACAGTAAAAGGACCATTGTGTCTTGGTTCACTCCACCTATGTACAAAGTTCCTCATGGACACCTGGTTACTCGGTGACAATAAAAGAGGCAGTGAAGGTATCGAAGTAGATGCAGTGCTGGTTGGTACTTCAGGCCGCCTTGGTGCTATCTGTTGAGAGATATATTTAATCGATCTAATCAAAACAGTTAGGTAGTCTTTTAAGTCCTCATCCAGAATGGACACAGCCCTGTGAGCATCAGAAGCCTTTATGTCCGGTAGGACATAAAGACGTTTTCATCCACCTGCCTGTTACCACCTCATGTGGTGATAAATGATGATCCTTAAAGAGCTACGTGCGCAAACTGAATAACGCAAGTGGGAGACAGTGCACTTCATTTCACAGAAGGGTGATACACAACTTTGAAAGCTTTGCTTTTAGCAATACATTGATCCTCTCCAGAACCCCTACTGACATAAACATATACTCCTGTAACCATAGTGACATATTGTCAGTCAGCCGGTGAGAGTCCTCTCTACCTGAGGAAGACACAGCCTTTGGCTGATTGTCAAAACTTGTGTACTCGTTTTTGTCCATTTTATACACTTTAAGTCTTCATGAATCTGATATGGCCATCGATTTTAAAAGAAAATGCTTAAACTGTGAAAATTAGTACTTTAAACCTGTGCATGCTAGAAGGCTAATTGTAATTTTTTGATGAATTGCATTTTTTATGCAGGTTCATTGCAGACTAATTTTTGATACATCGAATTTTTTGATGCATGTACAAGTTAGACACCGCCTGTGTTACAATGGTATGTACGCGTCTTTGGATATGTTCTTCTGATATGTTTTTGATATGTAAATATGTCTTGTTTATAATGTTTATTCACTGGCACTTGGCGTTTTATGAGATTACCGTTTTTCTTTTTATTAGGTTTATAATTCAATTCAGAACTTATATCCATAATTGCTACAAAGACTTCAAGTACAACTTAAGACAAATATTACACATTTTACAAGAGTTGTACAAAAGGAAAACGAAAAAGATAAAAACATCAGACAATATTACAAGACATAAGCTAACATTCTTCAGAACTAAATATAAAGGGGGTAATTCATAGAATCCAGCGCACAAGTAGCGCACGCAGCTGGCGCACAGTGTGCATGTGCGACAGTCTGCGCCAGCCGCGTGCGCTAAAATCCATTTCTGCCCAGAGCGTATTCATGGATTTTAACATCCAAAACCAGCCCTGGCGCAGAGTGGCGCAGCGACCCTGCAGCAGTGCCAGTTACACCCCCAAACCCTCCCCGTGCGCCATGCACAGCGCACAAATCCCGTACATGGCACACAAGACCCCAACCACGAAAACGCCTGTAAAACTCCCTGCGCACCCCTCTAAATACATGTACACGCTGGCGCGGGGAGTTTCACACGCGATTGGCCCAGTGCGAGCGGGGTACGTGTATTACTGGGGTTCGCGGGAAGTATCACACGCGATTGGCCCTGTGCGAGCGGGGTACGTGTATTACTGGAGTTCGCGGCAAGTTTCACACGCGATTGGCCCTGTGCAAGCGGGGTACGTGTATTACTGGGGTTTGCGGGAAGTTTCACATGCGATTGGCCCTGTGCGAGCCGGGTACGTGTATTACTGGGGTTCACGGGCAGTTTCACACGCGATTGGCCCTGTGCGAGCGGGGTACGTGTATTACTGGGGTTCGTGGGAAGTTTCACATGCGATTGGCCCTGTGCGAGCGGGGTACATGTATAATTGGGGTTCGTAATAAGTTTCACATGCGATTGGCCCTGTGCGAGCGGGGTACGTGTATTACTGGGGTTCACAGGAAGTTTCACACGCGATTGGCCCTATGCATGCGGGGTACGTGAATAACTGGGGTTCGCGGGAAGTTTCACACGCGATTGGGCCTGTGCGAGCGGGGTACGTGTATAACTGGGGTTTGCGGGAAGTTACACACGCGATTGGCCCTGTGCAAGCGGGGTACATGTATTACTGGGGTTTGCTAGAAGTGTCACACGCGATTGGCCCTGTGCAAGTGGGGTACATGTATAACTGGGGTTCGCGGGCGATTCACACGTGATTGGCCCTGTGCGAGCGGGGTACGTGTATTACTGGGGTTTGCGGGAAGTGTCACACGCGATTGGCCCTGTGCGAGCAGGGTACGTGTATTTCTGGGGTGCGCGTGAAGTTTCACACGCAATTTTGCTGTCAGAGCGGGGTACGTGTATTTCGGGGGTGCGTGTGAAGTTTCACACGCGATTTCACTGTCAGAGCGGGGTATGTGTATCCAGTGTGGTGCGTGGGGAGTCCTACACGTGAATTGGCAGTGTGGGTCCTCCCAGGTGTCCCCTCTACCCCCTCCACAGCCCCTGCAGGCAGCCCACACCACAGGGGACTACCCTGCACCCCTGGTCATGTCCCGCAGGCAGCCCATCCACCATGGGCATGCCCCCCAGCCAAGCCACATGTCACGTTGCAATATGATCACCAACTCATGTCCCCCAGCACCCCCACCCCCCAGCAGTGAGGTGCAGCTGCCAGCAGGCCCCCACTCATGTCCCCCAGCACTCCCACTCCCCAGCAGTGAGGGGCAGCTGCCAGCAGGCCCCCACTCATGTCCCCCTGCACCCCCACCCCCCAGCAGTGAGGGGCACCTGCCAGCAGGCCCCCACTCATGTCCCCCAGCACCCCCACCCCCAGCAGTGAGGGGCACCTGCCAGCAGGCCCCCACTCATGACCCCCAGCTCCCCCACCCCCCAGCAGTGAGGGGCACCTGCCAGCAGGCCCCAAATCATGTCCCCCTGCACTCCCACCTCCAGCAGTGAGGGGCACCTGCCAGCAGGCCCCCACTCATGTCCCCCAGCACCCCCACCCCCCAGCATTGAGGGGCACCTGCCAGCAGGCCCCCACTCATGTCCCACTCATGTCCCCCAGCACCCCCATCCCCCAGCAGTGAGGGGCACCTGCCAGCAGGCCCCCACTCATGTTCCCCTGCACCCCCACCCCCCAGCAGTGAGGGGCACCTGCCAGCAGGCCCCCACTCATGTCCCACTCATGTCCCCCAGCACCCCCACCCCCCAGCAGTGAGGGGCACCTGCCAGCAGGCCCCCACTCATGCCCCCCCTACATGAAATAAAGATCCACAATCATGGCCCACTTCTACACCAAAATACCACAGCACGCCACCCCATTCTTGAGACGCAATGATTTCCCTATCCACCCCACACTGACATGCCTATCTCAAGACACATCCCAAAAGTCAACTATGTACATCAACATATGTCCGTCACAAACACACACTAGTTGGCATTGATTGTGTAAACCCACATTTTCACATGCATTAACCCAATGAGTGAATCCCACACATGGAACTAAAATATGAAAATGTATTACGTACAAAAATAAAGCAATGAATGGAAAGCATAACAAAATAGCAAACATGAAATGAAAAGCATGTGCAAAAGATGAGTAAATGAAAAGTATAACCAATCCAAAGAAATCCGAAAGACAAATAGTCCAAACTCTCCCTCCACCAACGCGAATCCAAAGGAAACGTAAAAAGAAAAATCCATTCATCCATGGTGAAATCAAAAGAAAAATTTCAAAATAATCCACTGTCCAAAAGAAAAATCCATGAATCAATGTTCAAAATCAAATAAAAAGTTCAAATAAATCCATTGTCCAACTATGTACAATCCATTGTCAAGGGTCCATGAGCCCAACGAAAGAAATGAAACCTACCTAAGAAACCACCTAATAAAAAAACTATATACAAATGTGTGTGGCATCGTCCATTCACCACAAATCAAAGGAAAAGGAAACCTAAAAACTATTTACAATGGCAGCGGGCTAATCCGACGGCTCACTTCCCGATTTCCCGGGCCAGGGCATCATCGAACTCCTGCTCAATGGTCCCGGAGGAGGTCCTCTTCCATGGCCCGAGGGTTCGCAGGGACGATGACATGTGGACCTCCAACTCCCTGCGAATTCCCTCGAGGCACTCGGCCCGCCTCAGAGCCCTCCGCATGGAGTTCTCCGCCCTGACCATTGTGAACCATGCCTCTTCTGCCCGCTGCCGCTCCGCATCTATGGCCTGGCCCAACCGCTGCCACACGGAAGTCACTTCCAATCCTGGGTCCTCCTGCCCTCTGGCCGATGCCTGCCCCTCCGTTGTTGAAGGCCCCAAGCCATCATGGCTCCCACCTTGTTGCTGCTGCTGCTGTGCCTGTGCCCTGGCTCTTGCTGCCTGCACGTCCTCCTCCGGCTGGGGTGCAGTTGTCATGGTGGCCTGCTAGACGTCCGACTCCCGACTGTGGCAGGCATGTGCCTGGCCGCAAGGTCAAAGGTAGCTCCACAGGGTACCCAGGTGATACATGGGTGGGAAGATGGCATGGAGGATGACTGGCGCATAGAGGGTTCAGGTGAGGAGGGGGTCGGAACAAGGTCCAGCAAACGGAGGAATCCGGCCCTGGTGACCCGTCCCAGTAGGTCAACGCAGACAACGAGGCATTCGAGATGACGTGCAGTGTCCTCACAAAACACTGCAGGTCACCTCACATGCCCCGTTGACGCAACGCCATCCCTCTCAGGACAGGCTCAACCCGGTCCCGCATAGCCACGTCTGCAGGGAGAGGAAGGCCAGTTGTTGTAAGCGGATCCCCTCCCTGAAAATGGGTCTGGATGTAGGCATCCCTGCTGGTGCAGGATGATGCAGTCACAGGATTGGGGACAGGATTACACACAGGCACCTCTGCGGCAGCCTGTGCTGCCTCCTGTCCCTGCCCCTGCACTGCACCACTAGCACCAGTGGAATCCCCACCTCCACACCCTGTGACTGTCCCTTCCACGGCCTCCTCCTCCACCAAACCCCCCACCAACCTGGATGACTCTGTGCCATCTTCCTCCGTCGGACCCTGTAGGGTCTCAGCTGCCCCTTCTGCTGCCGAGGAGTCCAACTCCGACCTCCGCCTCTTGGATCTACCCTCGGCAGCTGTGGCCTGGGATGCGGCACCGGACTTCTCACTGCCTGACGAGATGACAACCTGGGAGGGGAGCTGGGCCTTGCATCTATGGCTGGCGGTGTGATCCCTGCCTCCTTGCTCCACAGCACCCTCTCCGTCTTCTTCATCAGTTGACGCTGCAGACAGGGTGAGATAGGACACAGGCATCAGGGCACTGTACAATGGACTGATACACACATGACAGTTGCACATGAGTGGCAATGTCAAACTTCAGACATGGCATCACAATCCCCAACACACATGTCATTTCAACTCACACACATGAGCAATTCCACAGCAATATCGCACCAGGCAGCACCATCCATAGACATACAACAGCATGAGCAGCCGAAGGTGAGCCTGACATCACATGAAACACAGGGAGTGCACAAGACATGCATGCATGTGTACATCTCCACCAACTGTCACAGTGATGGGATCGCCATCCATGTCACATCTGGCATTCAGCCTTCTACATATCAGTGTCACATGCATCCATGTTGCATCACAGTTGCACACTTGTCAAATACACACACATGCACATGTACACATTGCAGATACATGCAGCTGGACCCACCAACATCCATGGGTGACACCACAACCATGCCAACGTACATACACAGTAATTCAAACATGTGTGCTCCCACATCTGCATTTGGCCTGCATGCTTACCCACACATACACCATCCATGAGTCTCACACATGAGAGGACTTGCATGTGTCAGCCTCACGCCACTGTACATACACATCCATACATGGCCCTACAAAAACACATGTGCAACCTGCACACTACTGGCACACCATGACACGCACAGCGTACAATCAGTATGCATGTACACTTACCGCTCGACTCCAGACGTATCTGCCTCTCAAGGATCTGGACGTGGAGCGCTTGGCAAATGCATTCCAGGACCCTCATTTGGTGGTTGGACAGGTGGCCGCGGCGCCCCTTGGCATCCGCTGCCTTCAAGAGGCGAAGGGCCTTGTCGAGGGTCCTGGACCTGTAGTCCTCCCAGCGCTTCTTGACATGTTTGATGTCACGGACTGCCACCCCCTCCTCGTTGATGGTAGTCACGATGTCCATCCAGATCCTGGTCCGTCCTTCATAGTCAGCACGAAAACTTCCAAAGAGGGCATCATACTGCCCCAGGACTTGCTCCACCAGGACACCAACTTCCCTGGCACTGCAGCTAGTGGCCCTCTGCCTCTCTGGCTGGGGGTTGCCAGTGGTGCCAGATGGTGGTGTGCCCGATATGGCAACCCCAGAGGCAGGTGTGAGTGGGCAACTGGGTCCTGGTGCTGGGCTGTGGAGTGATGGTACCCCAGTCGGGAGTCTTGAGTTCCAGGAGGGGTGGTCACAACAACTGCACCCCTGGAGATGGATGATGTACAGGCAGCAAATAGCAGGGCACATGGGCAGCAGGCAGGCAGCAGCAGATGGCAGGTGGGAGCATGCTCGGGCCTCTGGGGGGCAGTAATTCGGCTTTCTGGGCAGGAGCGTGGTCTTCCGTGTGTTGTTGCGTAGCCAGCTTGATACAGAGTGATTTGGCACGTGAAAATCTTGCACATCTGCATGTAATTCGAGGAAAGGCCCTTAGCATGTAAGCTGACTGTGACGTTACGTGCGTGGGTGTTTCCCTCGTGACGTGGGCATAGTGGTTCAGGGCGCATGAAAAAACTACACGTCGGCGACTGAATGCGTGTAATTCCAGGAAAGGGCCTGTGCATCTGTGACATGACGCGCAAGGGCATTTCCCTCAACACGGGTGCATGTTCATCGTACTCGTGCAAAAACTGCACGTCCGGGTGTCAGCTCGTGTAATTGGAGGAAAGGGCCTTAGCGCGTACAAGCGTAATTGACGTTGTACATGTGGGTCGATTTAAAAGGTACGTGTAGGACGCCATTTCCTTGTACGTGCTTTTCATGGAGAGCGAGTGGGTGAATTCTGTACTTCTTTTCGGTTCACACGCGATTACTTCACAGCATTTCAAGTTCGTACTCCCTGTTACCTCTGACAGCGTTCATTTTTTTTGTTGGGCCTGTTTCCTCAAACAGCGTTCACTTCATCTTTTGTCCTGTCTCCTCAGACAGCGTACAATTCTTCTTTTGATGGGGGTGTTGCCAAAGCGCACACGCGCGTCTTTTTCACGTTCTTTTTCCAGGCAGCCGGTGAGTCGCGCACGTATTTACCAACTGTGCTTGCCCCGTGTGTCGCGTACCCCTTCAGAGGTCATTGTAGGCTGTGTGTAACACGCGTATGCTTATTTTTGTGTTTCTGGTTGCCACAGCATAGTGCGGGTTCATTTTTCCACACACGTGGTCTATGAGGGGTTGCATGCACATTATTTTTTGTTTTTGGGGTGCCTGTGCATTGCGTGACCCGTCATCTTCCCCCAGGGGTCACAGACAGCCTTGCTAGAGCACTAGGGTATGAATTCCATCTAGTACCCTACCCCTTTCACCCCCAATTGCCCAGGACAATCGTTTACTGCTACTCCCATATGCACAACAACATCAGTGCCATGGTTGGGAGGCGACCAAGCAGTAAGGGAGGCAAAGGTGGCCGACCTCCAAAAGGTGGGCGTGGTGGGCACGGTAGGACACGTGGCCAGGATTTGCAGGGTGCCCCTAGACCCCCATGTGTGGAGGAGCAATCAGGGACACCCATGCCCCCCCCATGGTTGTGGGAAACGTAGCTGACACCATCCCAGCTCAGCCCTTGTTGGACCAGCCCATTGTGGCACCTGAACCGGCACAGGATGACTCCCAGGCTGAATTCCAGGTCAGCAAGTCTACGCCATGTGTGGCGGTGCAAGTTGGTGTCACCAGGCCACGTGGATCTGGGGCAGCTATGTCCTCTGCTGCCCCAAGTAAGCAGGGTGGGGAGGCTGCAGGGGCAGCTGCAGCTCGATCCACCCCAGCTCTGAGTCTCCCAGCTGGGCCATTGTCGGTCCCGTTCCATCAAATAGGCGTTGCCCCTGCCAACATCACCCTGCAGCCAATGCCTGCAAAAAGACCTATGGTCATTGTGCATTCGCACACTCCTAGTACCCAGTCCACCAGCGCTTCTGCCCCTACTGACCAGAGCGGCGTAAGCCACTCAGGATCCGCACCACCTTTGAAAAAGAGGAAGAAGGGTGCTCTGGCACTACAGGCTACAGACCCCAGACACGGCTACACACTCCGGTACGTCAAGGAAGCCTAGCTTTTATGACACCGAACTTGATGCACTAGAGGCCTATGTGTCGGCACATAGCCACTAAATGGTGGTGACTGCAGGGTGCAAGACCACACCTGGTCAAGGTAAGGCACACTGGCAGACCATTGCACACATCATTAGTGCCCTTGGATTTGTGAGGCGCTCAGCTGATGATTGCTACAAGCGGTGGAATGATTTGAAACGCAGAGCAAAGAACAAGCTGGCCTCAAATCATGCTTCTATTGTGGTGACTGGCGGTGGGTCTCCACAAGAGGACAACCAACTCACTGAACATGAGTCTGTTGCTGGAACCTTCGTCACAGAGGAACAGATCCAAGGCGTGAGAGACCTACCAGATTACGACGCATTGTCCGGTGAGTGCCCATGCATGTGTGTGTAATCCATGTGTATGTTGTGTGGGTGGCGGGTTCTGATTGAGTGCCAGGTGCGGGTGTGTGCACCTGAGTGGTATGGGTCACCCATGTGCTTCCTCCAAAACATTCACCGGCCTTGGATTTGGGTATGACAGTATCCCTTCTGCCCACAGTAGCCATTTAGCGCCACATTACTGCAGTTGCCCTTGAACTGTCATCTTGCAACAACATTGTTCAGAATTTTTCAGTGTTCATTCAGGCTAATTGTTTCAATTCTCCCACTTTTGCAACACATTTTTCAGCCCTATTGTCACATATGTGGCATGCTTCTGTCATTGATTACACCCCACATTGACCCACATTTGTTACCTTGTTATGTGAATGATTAGACCATTCAGGCTGATTGAATATTGGCCTGCTCACATTGATTTTTGGTGCCTGTTTGTATGTGGTACATGATAGTTGTTTCCTGTCAAGTTTAAGTGACCAACCATTGATGTGTGTATCTGCCTGCAATCACTGTATTCTTGTACATTGGATGTGTTGCAGTGAGTGGCACATGCATATTTTGTCACACTATGTAGCATTTTTCATCTCATCATGTCCATCTCACATGGATGGCTGACAGTACTCATTCACTGACATATGGCTGTACTTGTCAAATGTACCATGGCTTTGCTACATGTCATCTGTGTGCTGGCATGTGTCATGTATGTGTATTGGACATGCCACTCACAGGCTAATGTGTGATGCCAGTGCTACCCAGCATACAGCAAATGTGTTGCTTTTCCATCTTGGTGTCATCACTGTCTGCTTTTTGCCTCCCCTTCCAACTCAGTGACAGTGCATGCGTGCCAGGGTTATAGTCATGTGGGACATGTGTAAATCATGTACTGGATCTCTGGCTTGTCAGGCCTATGTATGTGCTATGGTGCTAATGCCTGTTTCCATTTGTTGTCTTTCATGTTTTTGCAGGTGATGACGCACTTCATGCTTTTGAGGTTGAGGAGATGGTGCAGACCCAGGAGGAATCTCAGGCACAACCGGGCACCAGTGGGGGACGTGGTGTGGTGGTGGGTGAAAACCCAATCTTACTGCAGACCATACTGTCCAGGGGTGTTTCGGGGTGCACCTCCCCAAACCTCAAATCAGGTGCTGAATCGGATGATGAGACTTATGTGCCGTAGCAGGAGAGTGTTTCTGGCTGGGATTCTGTTCTGTCCAACCCAACTGCACCAGGGGTAGAACCCTCTATGGGAATGTCAGTGCTGCTAAATCCGCCTTTGGCGGTTACGGATGCAGAGTCACACTCCACAACATCTGATCCTGTTCCTGGGCCAGCAGATCAGAGGGGGGATGCAGTCCTGCAGCCTCAGGCAGTGCCAGCACAGAAAGGTGCAGATCGCCTTGTCCCGAACAGGTGTGATGCCCGCCGACGTAGTGGCTGTACGCCACCAGGCAATACTGTATGGGAAAACTCCATGTACGGTATGGCAACTCAACAGGCAGCATCAGTTGAAATGATGGCTCAGGCAATGGAGAGGGTGCCACTTCCATTATCCCCCCTGAAAGGCAGATGGAGCAACAACAGCATGCAACAGACTCCATTTGCCAATCACACAGGAAGACATGTTGGCGTCCAACAGGGACCGACGGGCGGCACTGGAGACTCTGCAGGAAGACATTTCTATAGAGTCACAGGGCCACAGGGAAGCCCTGAGGGTAGAACTCCATAACCTCAGGGAGACGCTTGTTGAACTTGAGGCTTCCACAAATTTGAGGATAGAACAGCAGCTGGAGCGGCTCACACGTTCACTCTCAGCTGAGCTGCAGGCAACTCGGGAGGAGATCCGGGCATCACTGGAGGCCATGCATGCAGAAATGCAGGCAACCCGTCAGGTGCTGCATGGGGATCTCCGTACTATCATCCTCTAGAACGAGACCTTCCACACCAGCATGCTTGCTGCCATGGAAGACCACACCAGGATTTTGTGTGGGCTGTCTCCCATAGAACCACCACCTCCTGATGGAGCAGCAGAGGGTGATGAGAGCGACAGCAGCACTTCTCCCACAGTAGTGTAGCCTTGCAGGCCATGAGCCCATGGAGGTGTTTTTTTTTCTCGCAATACACAAGTGGGTGTTGGTGTGCACCCTGTCCTCGGACCTCCTGGATGCCCCCCCCTGACTCCCACATGGCCATTTTTGATTTTTTCTTTTTTTTTTTTCTTTTTACAGTGTGTTGCCTTATGTGGCTCCCGTGGGCATCCACTGTGTATTCCGGCTGGGCACATGCATGCTTGTCCTGTGTTTGGGTTAGATGCTTGGGTTCCTGACACACACACCCCTCCTGCTTCCCGTTTCCATGGGCTTGCAAAGGGTGTGACCAAGTGACAGTGACTTACACAGTGCCATTGGGCTCCCATGAGCTGTGTGGGCAGTCTGTAGTCATAACTGTGTGGAGATCCCTAGTGGGGTTTGTTTTAGTATTGAACGCTGCATGGTGTATTGATATGTGCTTGTGCATTCATGTCTTCCTCCTTATCCGCAGGTACCTTCTTCATGTCTTCACAAGGCCGTCTCCTTTGTAGATGCAGTTCATGTTGTATGCAGTACACTGACACATTTGCCTGACAGCAACACTCTGGAGTTGGAAGGGGTTGATGTGCTGGCTTATTGAGGTTGTATGACTTACATTACTTTGAGTTTGTACTGTCATATTTTGACAATGGTTCATGCTGTGTTGCTGTATTGTGTTGCTGGTAAGTATTTCGTCATGTGTGCTATTTGTTATTGATTACTGGGAGCATATTGTCTGTGGCCTGTTTCCATTTGGGATAGTGCACTTTGTGACACCTTTGTCATGTGTTGTGCATTCCTTTGTTTGCTTTCACATTCCAGGACATGCTATGGTGTGTTGGGTGGCGGAGATGGGGAGGGGTTGGGTGACATGGCACTATTTTCATGTTGTATTTTGCAAGTGGGTAGTCATTCATGCAGCATAAATGTGTGTCTTTTTGTGACACAGCATTGGTTGTCTTTGGGTAGGTAGGGATACACACAATGTAACACTCCCAGGTGACCAATCTCAGGCTGGTATGGTTGTGACAGTTGACTGTCCCTTATGTCATCATCATTGATTGTCAGCTGGTATGTGCCAGGGCTGTGTGCACTCCACAGCGTTGTGATTTTAGGTGAAGTAAGTAACCACCAGCTGCGTTCGGGCTGCCTCACCACGTGCCCTTTCCCCTCCCATGCGCAGCGGCCGTGCATGTGGTTGGGGATGTGGGGGCACCACCATGTCCACCGGCAGGCCCCGGTGTGTTGCAACGTTGTGCAGGACACATGCTGCCACTATGATCCTGCACACTACTGGGGGCGCGTATAGCAGCTGCCCACCAGAGCGATCAAGGGAGCGAAAGCGTGACTTGAGTACTCCGAATGTGCGCTCCACTATGCCCTGGGTTGCAATATGGGCTGTGTTGTATCTTACCTCGGGTGGTGTGGTGCAGTTCCGAATTGGCTTCATCATGTGGGTGCTCAGAGGGTAGGCACTGTCCCCTGGGGAGGTGATGATGGGTATCATTAGTGGGGTTGTGACATTACTCAGTATGTGACATGCATGCATGTGCAGGGGCATTTATACTCACCAAGCAGCCATGTATCGCCATGTCGCCCAGCTTCTAGGTCCCGGTTTAGGGTTGACATTCTGTAAATGAAACTGTCATGGGTGGACCCTGGATAGTTGGCATATACTGAGGTGATGATTCTCTTAGCATCACATACTACCTGCACGTTGATGGAATGCCAGTGCTTGCGGTTTCTGTAGATGTGCTCAGTTGCCCTGGGAGGACGTAGAGCCACATGGGTGCAGTCAATGGCACCTAGCACTTTGGGGAAGTGTGCCACCCCGTAAAAATCCTGGACGACAGCCTGCCTTTCTGCAGGTGTTCTGGGTAGGTATATTTGCCTGCGGACTGATGGGCGTGCAGTCATGATGGCCAACACCTGGTGCAGGCAGCGTGACTGCGTGGCCTGTGACACCCCCCCCCACTATGGCACTTGTCCGCTGACATGAACCAGTGGCCAAGAAGTGCAGTACATTGGGCACCTTTTCCAAGGGGCTCAGTGCTTGGGAGCACAGGGTGGGTGATGTGAGGTCATCCTCCCACTCACTCACCAGGTCGAGTATTATGTGAGGTGAAAACCTGTACCTCCCATACACCTCGTCATCAGGCATCCCAAAAAGGCTGTTTCTGGGTGTAAAAATTCTGGCCCTGACTATCCTCCTCCTCCTGCGGTATCCCACAACCACTGCTGCGAGGAACGGTATATTCATCTTAGCATCTGAGCTTGTTTGTTGTTTGCACGCACTTTTATGCTGCGCGGTCCACGTACGCCTGCTTCCTGGTGGCGTACGTGTTTCTAGATTAGCGCGTCTTTTTTGGCGCACGTGTTAGCCCCGTTCGATTCCATGAATACGTGTTGTAGGCATGCGTGTGGGCTTTCCGCGCATTTGCCTCCTGTACTTCCCCCGTGACGCCCACATTTTCACGCGTTGTTCCCCATTCCGCGTGTTACGCCCCGTGTTACGCCTACTTTTGTTGTATGCGCTGTGCTATGTGTGCTTTCGCTGTGCGCATAGCGCACGCTGTTTGAAGACGTGTGCGCCAGCGTGCGGCACGCAGGATTTTAGCATACATCGATGGATTTACATGCGCATGGACTTCCATGAATCGCTGTGGGCTGGTTTCGCAGCGATTTTCGCACTTGCGCTGCGATTCGCAAGCTTTCGCACGCTTGCGCAGAAACTTTCAGCGCACATTAATTCCATGAATCGGCCTGAAAAGCTTATCATATACTTAACCAAGATTTAAAAATAAGGCGGAATTCACAGCCACTATTGCGTAGAGATGCATATTGACCGCTTAATAAAATATCAAGCCATTTTTCACTAGTTAATTATAAATACTGAGATGTAAAAGTGTCAAAAAAGGAGGCCCTTAAAACTTCCAGAATAGTGCAATATTCAAACAAATGCCTCACTGTTTATCGATCAAGCTGGCAATATCCCGGGTGGGAAGCAAATTGAATCGGATTCTTATAAAAGTGTTTCTAACTTTCAAACTCGGGAATTCCCCTAAATAATTCAGCAAAACATTGAGGGATTTAACTTTTTGTGGAAGATTTTTAAATTTGTTAGTAAGTAGCCAAACAGCTAACCATAATTTAGACTTTATATTATTAGGATTGTACAATAGTGCCATAGAAATGTCTGTGTCACTCATAAGCTGCAGACAGTCGTTTTTCCAAGTTTCAATCAAGGAGTATGTTATAGTGTATGGGAGGATAGGTCCATGAGACCCCCTCCCCGACATGCCCCACCTACGTGAGGTTTGTGGCTCGTCAGAGGCCCCCTGCCACCTATGCTCAGGTGACAGGGTGGCTGCTGATCGACACACAGGGCCAATCGAGTTGCACCATAACAGACCATGGACTCCATTTTGGGAGCGTCAGGACTCAATTTTAGATAATAGCGACCTAAACCCCAACGAGACAGCCTGCCTGCGAATACTGCAGCTTGGCCGCCACTCACTGTTCACAGGGAGCCATGCCCTCCCCTGGCGCCTCCACTCCATGGCAGATCTGCTGAAGGCCCGTTCTCACGAGCAACCAGACACGAACAAGTATCAGAACAAACACTGTATCATTTACCTTCTGCAGTACATCACTGTCTCCGAAGTGACCTGACTCGGGGTTCAAGTCTGGAAAATAACAAAAAAACATCCTAATAGAACAGGCCTTGACCCCGCATCTAACCCCTAACATGTAAAATATATATGGTGTCAATACCCTCCTCGTGTGAACCCCTGTTGATGTTCCCCAAATGAAGTGTCAACCACACACCAAAGTCTAACGATTCATAGGGTTGCTATGTTAATTATAAACACTCGTGTTGGGGAAGGGATAAAAGTTCATGTATTGGTAAGGTAAGAATGACCTCAGCCCGTGTAAAATACCATGTGCCTAGAAGACCTAATGAAAGGGCTTGATACAGCCCACCTAGTGCTAACTAACGAATGCTGCTAAGTACAAAGGAAGGCAGATAAAGCATTACTGAGATTGTGTGTGTCGTGCAGTGGGACACATTTAAATGCATGAACAAGAATGTAAATGTACTATCACCTTTGAACTTCTTGCTTTTATGCTCCTGAGTAACCTAATGCTACCTCATGTGTTATCCAACTGCTACCGTGTGTGATTGCTAAAATGTAGTCATCCGATATTCAGTGATGTATGAAACCCTGCCAAACTTTCACAGTCGTATATGAAATAGTACATGAATGTATAGACATTAGAAATGTGTAATCACTCTAATATTACTAACTTTATTAACCGTCTCCTCGTTCTGTATAGTGTGCAGCCCAGGCACAGAAAATTGCTCACACACACACACACACACACAAGGCCATCTCCCCCTCCTCCCGCGAAGGTCCGCCAGGACCAGCTGGTGCGCGGGCAGCACAGCCTCACCTCCCCGCATTCCGTTCGACCCGCTTCAAGTATTCACCTCCCCCATATCCGAGGCCACCATGGTTGGCCAAATAAAGTATTTACAACCTGGTCCTAAACCCCACCGCCTCAAGGGGCCAAAGGTGCACCTTCATTGATCCAGTAGTACTCCGGCTCACCCTTAGTTAATGGGCCTTGGAGAGCAGATATGCAACACTCTACTAACATATCATAAGTAATTCTTCACTACATCTAACAAGACCAGAATGACAGGGCAGTTCACCTCATGCCCTTAGACCAGACACCCAAGTTTCCGACACCCGGTTAACAGGTCAGAAGTAACAGTGCCCTGATGTATTGGTAAAGCTTCACATTGCATGTGTTTCTCCAGTATACTATTATCCCTTAGAGTAACATATTGCAGGATTTGCAGGACAACTGGAATCGTCTAAACGGATGAGTGTTTGAGTGTGTGGCCATAAGGGCAGAATGTTAGGGCAACCGTCTATCAATGGCACTGACCGCGCCTGGCCTGGCAGCCCCACCCCGACGAGCCCAGCTGACCCATCCGCCCCACGTTGGCACCACGCTGATGTCCACCAATACTGGAGCTGCTCATCACTGCTGCGCCTATAGTTTGTCGACACTACCCAATCCCCAAGACTATGTGCCCCCTATAGTGTGTAGGACTCATGACATGGTTTTGTAATAAATAAGACTGTCTTTGCTGTTGTCAGACAGAGCGCTCGCTGAGCTTGCAGAGTCCTTTGCATGCCCTATTTGAGTAGATAAACAGCCTATTACTTTTACCCGCACTTGGTCTTGGCCTCATTCCCTCCTGGGGTGTGTCCTTTACTGCCTCTCTTTGTGGGGAGGGTAATGCCTTTTGGGGACGCTTGCTTTCAGTGGTGACCCCGAAAGCGTGATTACATTTTAAATTTTTTTATCGTCCCCTCTGGCACGAGAAATTCCAGGCGGCAGTGGAGACGCACGGTCCGCCTGCTTAAGAGAGCTGCCCGCCTACGGCAACTGGTACGCTTAGATGTGCGCACAGAATAGGACAAAGGGTACAGGGTCCCGCTCCAAAAAAAACCTTTAGTACCACTCGCCAGAGCCGGGGGGCGGCCATTGAGTGTGAGGCAGCGCCGCCTGGATGGACCCAGTCCGGAAATCTCAAATCAAGACGGGCATGTGAGTATTAAGTGTGAGTGATTATAAAAGGAGAAGGGGAAGGGACCCAGATTATACAAGGTAATTTAAGGGGTACTTTCAACTATTAATGCTACTTGTATTTACTTTACTTTCCCTGCATATGGCCATTAGGACAAAAAAGGTGAAATAAGAGAAGATAAGGACCGGAACCTAGCTCTGCAAGGGGGTAGAAGGCGGCGCCGCATAGTGCTATCTTAAGTAAAATAAAGGTGTCTGAGAATTGGGAGACATGGGGCCTCATTCCGAGTCTGGCGCTAACCAATGGCGCTATTAGCGCCGTGGTCGGCGCCGGACCCGTACCGGCACCGCCCTGGTCAACTCGGAATAGGGCAGTAATTTCCCATTCCCCAGGGCTCTTCCCCATTCCCAAATGAGCCCCCGTACTTTACGGTCACCGTTATTGGCTTAAAAGCCCCTTTGCGCCCTCGTTCCTAACGCCTGCTAAAAGCAGGCGTTAAGGACGAGGGCGCAAAGGGAACTCGGAATGTGGTGGTAAGGGATTACCGGCACCGGTCTCGTTAACGGTGACCGGCATCCCTTACCGCCATACTCGGAATGAGGCCCATGGTGTATATGTTAGAAACTGCTATTTTTCTTTCTTTTTCTTCAGGCGGGGAACCTCAATGGTGAACAAAATATAAAAACGTTTAAAAGGTTTGGGGGCAAGTGATGATCTAGGGTAAGAGGACCTTATCAGGGAAAGAAGTACAGGGCAAGGAAAAAGGGGAGGGGTAAATGTTATGTGTTGTATGTTAAAAGTATGTTAAATGTCTTTCCCGCTGCACATGCTAAGTTAACAATGTTTCAATGGGCCTCATTACACGGACAGTGACCGTTAACCCTTACCGCCTTACTACGAGGTCCCTTTGCGGGTTGGAGACTTTAACGCCTGCTTTTTGCAGGTTTTAAAAACCAACCCGCAAAGGGACCAGGGAGCTAATTACGGTGCCGTAATTAGCACCTTCCCCATTCCCATTATACCCTATGGGGAAAAAATGGGAGTGGGGAAGGGCAATGGGGGAAGGGGGAATTACCGCCCCACCAACCTTGGAATAGGGCGGTAATTCCCCTTTCCTCCAAGGCGGTGCCGATATTTTACCGGCATTGACCAAGGTGCTAATACCACATTGGTCCACCGCCGTCTGTGTAATGAGGCCCAATGAGTTGTAAAGAGATGATGTTGAATTGATGACATTGCTTAGCTCTGTGGTATGGTCATTGTAAGTGTGACCTGGTAAGATTTGAAGGTGGTAATATTGTGAGCAAGTACTTTTGTATATGTCCAAGAAATGTTAAATATAAGGGTCACACACACACACACCTATAATCCACAGTGTTAGATACAAAATAGTACAGAAAGATAAACACTGAGAGTATAATATGGGGGCAGAGACACCCCTGGCCCACATTTGTAAAATTCTACCTGGTTATGCAGAACGTATACAAAAGTACCACGATCAGTGGGTAACAGAATTAAAAGAAGGATTACGCCAGGTATGGCCAGAAGGCGAATCATTCGATAAAAGTTTCCTGGATACGGTAGCCACATGTATATTCATGAAATATAAGGGGAAGCAGTTTCAAAATAGAAGAGAAATATTAGATTTGTGGAGGCTATTTGAAGAAGTGCCCCCACTAAAAAAGAAAGAATTAGCACCAAACCTGCCCTCCACCATTGACACTCCCCTAACAGTACTTGAAAATGAAAGGGAGGATGCAGGAAAAGAGGGATCAATAGAGGTAACACGATTGTACCCCCTCCTAAACAAACCAGTGCCAGCAGAAGGATATAGTGATCCCACATATGTGCCCACCACAGCCCCCACGACCACCCCACAACCAACTGAACCACCACCATATGAGTACCCCAGACAGCGTAGACAGGTAAGCACTCCAGCAGTAGATATTGAGAAGTTAACACAGGACCTAGATTCTAGGCTCTCAATGGCAAGAGATGAGTTATCTAGAATAAAAATATATGTCAGCAGAGTGGAACAAGTGTTGCTAGAACTGAGCAAACACCTGAGCACAGGCACTCGACAGGTCATCTGAAGAAGGATGGAAGAAAGGGGAAATACTGTTCAGGATTCAGGAAGAACCAACTCGAATAATAGAACTGGGGCCACAGGAGATGGAAGAAAACACAGGTGAAGAGGGAATAGCTACCAGGGGAATGGAAGAACTGTGGTGCGATATTGAGGACGAAGAACAGGAAAGTGTAAGGTTGGGTGTGGTGATGTGAGGAAGATCAGGTAGAGGAGAGGAAACACCTCTGAGAAGGACAATGGAAGAGGAATGGACAGGAAGGTTAAGGAATCGAATGGGGAGAATGGCACCGTTGGGAAAGAAAGGATTGAAGGTGAGTACTGGCAGAACGACAAAGAGCAAACTGCAACTCCCATTGATACATAGGGGAGGTGGGAGAACAAATTACATACCCTGGGCCCAAATGGATAAAGCCAATTTGTTAAATTCATTGCCCCCGCTATCAGCGAGGGCAAGTAAGTGGATATATGCATTTGAGAAACATACCGCAGGAGTGCCATTGGCGGTAGGGGATGTTAAAAGCTTGCTAGTATCAGCAGTAGGTGATCAGGCAGATAGAGTGTGGGCAAAAGCTGGTTTCCCGGGAGTAACATTGGATTGTGATCACCATGATAGAGCATCCTTTAACACAGTGCGCGCAAGGGTATGGGATGCACTAAGGGAAACCTTTCCAGACACACCAGATTTACAGTCAGTAACGCAGTGTACAGTGAATGATGGGGAGGATGTTATGGATTACATTTTTCGGGTGCAGGAGATGTGGAGAGCCGAAACGGGTACACCCTGGTATCAGTCAACATCCCTATTTTACTTTATAATAAAGAGAGGGCTCCCAAAAGCGGTACAGAAAGCACTCGACAAAATAGCAGGGATCGAAGCAAAAGGGTGGCCAGAAATACAAAGCATTATAGTGCACCACTGCAAAAGAATAAAAGAAAGGGAGAAAGAAGTTGCCCAAAAAAGGTTGGCGGATGAGGCTAAGTTAGTTCAAACGAAACTGGTGAAGGTCGCTGCAGCTGTAGCAGCACTCCCCCAAGACAGGGAGGGGGAAGAGAGGGAAGGGCTGGTAGTGATACAAGGGAGGAATGGCAGCAAATTGGACAGGCAACAGGCAGCCACAGTGGAATGGACAGGAGCAATACGGAGGTCCACAGTGGCAAACATGGGCCCCCCACGGAGGACGAGGTGGGTACAGGGGCCGCAGAGGGGGTGGTCAAGGATACGAGGGAAATGGCAGGTATGGAGCACAAGGTCCTGGGGGGGACAAGGGTACTGTTGGAATTGTGGGAGGTGGGGAAATTTCTCACGAGAATGCAGAAGCAGGCCAAATAACGTATATCAAGACGATCAACCATCTGGTCATCCTCACCCGGGGAGCCCATATGGATTACCCATGGGAGGGGCACAAGGGCAGCCAGAGCAGGGGTATGTAGAGCAGCAAAGAGAACCTCCTCACAATGCACTACAGCATCCACAAAGCCGCGATCATATGCAATACACACAAGGTATCCCCTTCGCCATGACTGCTAACGGTTCACCTGCCCCGTATGGCGGAGTGGCGGTGGTATCAGGGAATGTCTTCAGTCAAGGGGGGAACATGAGACATCCAGCATAGGACAGCCCACAGAGAGCACTTGCGCGTCCTGTTCTATCTACGACCTACAATGCAGCAGAGGAACCATTGATAGGGGCGCAGATAGGGAATGAACAGTTCATATTTATGGTGGACTCGGGAGCTGAAAAATCATGTTTACATGAAGGGCAGTTTCCGCTATCTAATCGTAAATTGGAGAGGCAGGGGTTCTCTGGGGCTGTTGTCGGATTTCCTTACACAGAAGATTTTGATGTCACTGTGGGGGGGTAAGACAGTGAGGGCACCCCTACTGTGTTACGAACAGTCCCCAATTAACTTGCTTGGAAGGGACCTTCTCAGTAAGCTTAATATGACTATCTCCTTCACAGAAAGAGGGTTAGTTTGTTCAACCCCAGGGATTTGTCCCATGCGCGTAATGCTAGTGGTGCATGCACGAGCAACAGCACCAGAAGGGCGTGGCATACCGGTAGATCTTGGTGTGTTTATTCAAGGACTGAAAACATTGGCACGGGTAGTCCCCGAGTTGAAAAAGCTAGAATGGCGGGTACCCGCAGAGTTCATCTTCCGAACAATAGCACGCCCAGAGATTTTGCTAGGGACAGTGATGTCCTTAGATTTGCATGCAGTTCAAATCTCAACTAAACGAATAGCCGTCATTGCAATGGATATACATGGCTGCGAGTGGTGCACAGTGTTGTGCATCAATGCTGACATTGCATTGCAAGACCTGTCAGATGAAGATCTCTTCTCAGATTAAGAAAGTGATGGTGAAATAATAATGGAGATAGCAATACCGTGTGACATCATGATATAAGAGAGGCAGATGCCAGTACAGCTGATGGCAGTGGTGGGGGCACCACCTTCCTTCTTTGATGATGATATGAAATTAGTGCCCAGTAATTTGTGGACTACAAGCCCCCATGACATGGGATTATTACATGGAGTCACCCCAGTTAAAATAAAACTCAAACCTGGAGCTATTTTGGCAATGGTAAAACAGTACCCCCTGTCCCGAGAAGCAGAAGAAGGTATAAAAGAAACAATAAGCGCATTGCTGATGCAAGGAATAATAGTACCTTCAAATTCGCCATGTAACACTTGCATTACCCAATCAAAAAAGCAAAAGGAGGGGCATGGAGGATGATCCAAGACCTACGCCCCCTTAATGACGTCGTTCAAAAAGAGTTCCCTTTAGTCCCTAATCCTGCATCCATACTGTGCAGCATCCCCAAGAATGCATCATACTTCACAATAGTTGATTTGAAAAACGCCTTCTTCTCCATCCCATTGGCAGAATAGTGCAGGTATTTAACAGCATTTACACTGGGAGGAAAGAGATACGAACATTGCCGGTTACCCCAGGGGTACCGTGAGAGCCCCAGCATATTCAACCGCATACTCCATGAAGATCTATGGAACATGACAGCAGAGAGCACAATTATTCAACGTGTAGATGATTTATTCATCTGTGCAAAGAATGAGGAAGAATGTAGAAAAGACTCTATGGCTCTCTTGACATTGCTGGCCCACAAAGGCTACAAGGTCGACAGAGGAAAACTACAATACTGCCAACGAGAAGTGTTGTACCTGGGACAGCTAATCTCACTAGATGGCAAGAAGATAATACCAGACAGGGTAGCTGCCATTACAACAGTAAGACGGCCCAACACAGTGAAAGATATGCAAAAATTCCTAGGAATGTGTAACTTCTGCCGAGCATGGATATTAGATTACGCAGCATACACAAGACCATTGTTGCAGGCACTCAAAGAGGCCCAACGAGAGAACACAGAAATTCAATGTTCAACAGAAATGGGTGACGCATTTACCTCCCTCAAGGAATTGATCTCGAGCGCGCCAGTGCTCGCGAATCCTGATTATGAACGCAAGTTTTACCTGTTCTTCCACTGCAAGGGGATCCTCATGACAGCAGTACTGACCCAAAAAACATCCGTAGGGCACAAGCCACTTGCTTACTAGAGTGGCATATTAGACGCAGTAATGCAAGGACATTTCCGTTGTGAGTAATCTCTCGCAGCCACAGCTTTCGCCATTGAGAAAAGTGTGACAATAGTGATGGGCTGCTCCGTGACACAGTTTGCGGAACACTCCCTATTCGCGATATTAGAAAGAACAAAGAGCACACTGAGAACTCAAAGAGCAACTGCTTATGAAATAATCTTGTCAAGTGCAAACATACACATTGTCCGATGTAAAACAGTAAATCCAACGAGATTCATTACAGAACCATGCACATTAGAAGACATGCAGAAACACAACTGTACCACTTACAAGGGGGAAGAGGGGGAAGGCCTGGTGGTAAGTGAAAATGCCCTAAACGAAGGAGAAGTCTTCTTCATAGATGGGTCAGCATCAATAAACCCAGACATGGGGGAAAAACATGTGGGGGTGGCAATTGTGAGATTGGAAGAAGGTGAGTACAACATCGCCTGCCATCCCATTACTCAGCCCAAGCAGAAGAGCTTGTAGCACTCGTTGAAGCATTACGTGCAGCGAAAGGGTGCGCAGTCACTATTTACACAGACTCAGCTTACATGACCACTACAGTACACAGCGGGTTGGCAAGATGGGGACGGAGCGGGTTCCACAGAGCAGATGGGTCACCAGTACAAAATGCAGAGCTCCTGAAAGAACTTATTGAGGCATTGAAAGAATTTACCATGGTAGCCATAGTGAAGTGCCAGGCCCATGTATCCAATATGGACGTTATCTCTTTGGGAAATGCAGCAGCGGACGCTGCAGCCAGGGAAGCCTCCTACTTAGTGAAAGAACTAACAGGTAAGTAGCCAATGAAGCAAAATGTAGGGGAAGAGCCCCAGACGGATACAACACCATGCCCATGTCACAAATACTGGAGTTACAAGAAGGGGCAAGTGAGGAAGAAAAAAAGCTGTGGGAAAAGAGAGGTTGCAGCCAATCAGCAACAGATCTTTTGTGGCATCAAAACAACACCGGGAAGGTGGTAATACCACTCAAACTCTTAGAAATAGCCTTCCAGCAACTACACTTCCCAGCCCACAATGCTAAACAACACATAGCAGCAGAGATTCAAGAGGACTGGTTTGTACCAGGCCTCCAGGAACATATATCAAAACTAGCAATGGAATGCACAACATGTCAAATATACACTTTAGGAATGACGCTAAGGACACTGCGAGGAACAATACCCAAACCAGTGGGGCCCTTCAGAGAACTGTATATTGATTATGCAGATATGGGACAAAGGTGTAATGGTGCACGATACATGATAGTGGTTGTTTGTCCATTCTCGCGATGGGTTGAAGCAGGGCCATTTGCACGACCTGATGCCAAAGGCGCTGCCAAGTTCTTAGTGAGGGAAGTATTCCCGCGCTGTGGAATTTGCAACGTGATTTGCTCGGATAATGGCACACATTTTGTTAATGAACTTTTTAAAGAAGTAACAGCTCTATTAGGAAATCAAGCATAAGCTATGCTCAATTTATCATCCGCAAAGCAATGGCGTGGTTGAAAAGATCAACGGCCTTCTGAAGGGTAGGCTGTCAAAATTGTGATTTTCCCTCAAAAAGAACTGGGTGCATTGTCTGCCTTTGGCCTTGTTCGAGCTGATAAATCAGCCTAGCAAGGACCACCATTTGTCACTGCACAGGATCGTGACGGGAAGATGCATGCACACAGCACATTCCCCACTCCACAGACATTCAGATGCTCAAAAAAGCGCCATGATACTAGGAGAATAATTTAATGAATATCTGACAAACTCATCAGAGCAGCCCGCATGATATCAAAGCAGCTAGCACCACCATTTCCTCGAGAAGAAGGGAATGAGGCAGTAACATTTGTTGAGGAAAACCCACAAGGGCAGTTATTACCAGGAGATATGATTTTTGTACGAAGTTTCGTATGGAGGTGGAATGCCCCAAGATTTCATGGCCCTTACGAGGGGATATTTGCACACCAACTGCGGTGAAGATAAAGGGCTTGAGATATTGGATACATTTGACCGATGTATGCAAAGCATATGACAGTGTCAGAGAGGAACGAGAAGAAGGAGAAGCACAGACAACAGCAGAGATCTCACAGTAAAACACAAAGTGAAATGATTAACATTCAAACGGGTACAGTGTAAAAGAATGATACCAAGAAAATATACATTGACAAAAATTGTTTCTGTGCCAAATGAAAAATAAAAATTAAAATGTAAATAAGGATGAATTGCAATTATAAAATCTCTCTCTCTCTCTCTCTCTCTCTCTCTCTCTCTCTCTCTCTCTCTCTCTCTCTCTCTCTCTCTCTCTATCTCTCTCTCTCTATCTCTCTCAAGCCCTCCCCTCCTGTACCTCTCTTTTACTATATAATAAAATGAAGATCTCAACTGTTTAAGTATGCTTAATGCACTTTTAAGTTTTAACATATAGGAGTAACCATGGCAACGAATGGGCAGCCCGCAACAAATAACATTAGGGCAGTTAGGAATGTAAATAATGTATTCGACTTACGTAGATAGTCGTATGAATGTGGCCTGTTTGTTTGTGCTGTTTTATTCTTTGCAATGATGTTTGGACTTATTACTTATTGGTTCATTTCATTCATCTCTATCGAGATGAATGAGTGGGGAGGGAATGGAACTAACAGGGGAAATGAAACAAAGGTGGTCAAAGAGGGCGATTATTTAAAATGGAACGGATTCCAGCTTGTATGGGGCTATGGTACAGTCCCGCCCAACGCACAGCCCTCAAATAACATCAATAGCAGCCCGAGTATAAATCCAACTCCACTCTCAAATGTCTCAGAATATAATGTTTACAGTTTAAACGATCGTAACCCTTCTGTCATATCATGGTTATACGATACTACTGCCACACTGCCCTCACCAGAAGTTACCCCAACAGCGGAAACTAGACCACCTATAGGCAGAAAGGAAGAGAATGAAGGAAAGGCAGAGAGGTTTCTATCTCTATATGATGAATGGGAAAAGGGGGGCACGGGGAAAGGGGGGCCAATATCACATATAGCCCGAGAAGCAAAGAGCTACCTTAGAAGCAGTAGGAGGAAGAGGGAGCTGCGAAGGAGAAAATATGATGAATATTCTGGCCTCGGTCTAGACACAATAGAAGACCCCAGACATCCAAACGAGTCAAACAAATGGTATGCATACATGAGTTCCACCGCAAAACAGACAACTAACAAGAGTTGTTATGTCTGTTCCCTGATCCCCCATGCCTCGGGTACACATAAAGTTCTGTTGCCTAAAGAATTGCCTCTTGCAGATGCCCAATGTCTCCTTCATCTCACTTTGTGCAGAATTAAGAACACCTTTCAGGCACACAAAGTATCTTTTGAAATGCTGCAAAATGAGAAAACCTGTTACTTGAGAGCCAAATGAGTGATATGTTTGAAAGAAACTTTTTTCGTGATTAAAGGGACATTGTTTTTGGACAATAAATGGAAAGATGAAGAAATATCATGCAAAGCTGAAGCGCTGTGAAGACTGGCGGCTGAAAAACTACAGTGGATTGAAAGAACGTGCACACCAGTTTGGAAGGAGCACATCATGAAACTGACCTGGGGGACCGCCATAGAAAAGCCGTTCAAACTGCAGAAAGAAATATCATATGATCTGTGTTTACAGGGCGAACGGAAAAACTCAATGGGTGGAAATAAGAACTGTAACCGGACAATCACTATCCCAGACTTGAAGAAAGGAACAGCGGCACTTATGGACACTTACTTGGTCTGCGGCAAACTGGCATATTTGCACCTCCCGCAATCCTGGAGGGGCACATGCTCCTTGGCAACATTGCATTCAGCATTGATGGTGATTCCGGAGAGCCATATCAATGGGGCAAAAAGAGTGCCAGATGCCCCCTTTGAGTAAAACACCCAGCCAACAGAAGAGCCACAACTGTATGCCCTGTCCCCCGGAAATATGCAAGAGGTGTTATCAAAGCGGCGAAGATCATCCAACTACATATCCAAAGCCTCCTCAGAATTATTGGTGCAGATTCCAGACAAGTATCGATTGTTCAATTCTGCAGAAACGTTCTTCGCCTCACTCGTTCCAAGCATCCAGGCGCGGGCAAATGCAAAATGGCTCCAAATCACACGCTGGGAGCTGATCCAGCTAGCTAACGACACTGATGAAGGGTTAAACGTGATCAAGGTGGAGCTAAGAGCCCTGTGGTTAATGACCATGCAGAACAGGTATGTCCTAGACCTGTTAACGGTGATGGACGGCAGTGTTTGCCGAAAAATCGAGAGCGCCTGTTGCACATTTGTACCTTCTGAAGACGCTGATAATGGTACACTGTCACATGTTATCGCAGCAGTGCACAACCTGGGGGAACGAATGAAAAATTAAGGCGGAGCAGACGCCAGCACCTGGTTCGACAACCTCTTCTCTTGGGTACCATCATGGCTTGGATTGACGGTCAAAATGCTGATGCCTGTCGTGGTATTTTTACTTTTGATTTTTTGCGTGTGCCAGCTGGGTCTTCGATGTTGCGCAAATGCAGTGCCTAATGGCGCAATGATGGTGGTGACAATGGGCAACACTAGAGGAGTCGCACAGATCATGCAAGAAGCTCAAGTACAAACAGGTGAGGACCCTGAACCAAAGTATAGAATGGTGCCTTTATACGATGATGGGGATACCACATACCACATATACCACACCACATTAAAGTTGCCCCATGAACGGGAGTGGTATACAGAAGTATGGGTGGACTTGGAAGGAAATGAGGGATGTATATACATGACCTGCACACCAGATGAATATGCTAGGAGGGGGGAGAGCCTGAGGGGGGTGTGTAGAGTCTGGATGCCAATAAAAGGTACACCGGCATGGGATGAGGCTGTTGCAAACGAGAAAGAACGCCAGAGGTCGGGCGAGTTACAGTATTCATTACTTAAGTAACAAAAGGGGGGAAATGTATGGAAGGATAGGTCGATGAGACCCCCTCCCCGACATGCCCCACCTACGTGAGGTTTGTGGCTCGTCAGAGGCCCCCTGTCACCTATGCTCAGGTGACGGGGTGGCTGCAGATCAACACACAGGGCCAATCGAACTGCACCATAACAGACCATGGACTCCATTTTGGGAGCGTCAGGACTCCATTTTAGATAATAGCGACCTAAATCCTAACGAGACAGCCTGCCTGCGAATGCTGCAGCCTGGTGCCCACTCACTGTGCACAGGGAGCCATGCCCTCCCCGGCGCCTCCACTCTATGGCAGATCCGCTGAAGGCCCATTCTCACGAGCAACCAGACACGAACAAATATCAGAACAAACACTGTATCATTTACCTTCCGCAGTACATCACTGTCCCTGAAGTGACCTGCCTCACGGTTCAAGTCTGGAAAATAACAAAAAAACATCCTAATAGAACAGGCCTCGACCCTGCATCTAACCCCTAACATGTAAAATATATATGGTGTCAATACGCTCCTTGTGTGAACCCCTGTCGATGTTCCCCAAATGAAGTGTCAACCACACACCAAAGTCTAACGATTCATAGGGTTGCTATGTTAATTATAAACACTTGTGTTGGGGAAGGGATAAATGTTCATAGTATTGGTAAAGTAAGAATGACCTCAGCCCGTGTAAGATGCCATGTGTCTAGAAGACTCAACAAAAGGGCTTGATACAGCCCACCTAGTGCTAACTAACGAATGCTGCTAAGTACAAAGGAAGGCGGAAAAAGCATTACTGAGAATATGTGTGTGTCGTGCAGTGGGACAGGTTTAAATGCATGAACAAGAATGTAAATGTACTATCACCTTTGAACGTATTGCTTTTATGCTCCTGAGTACACCACCAAACCTAATGCTACCTCATGTGTTATCCAACTGCTACCGTGTGTGATTGCTAAAATGTAGTCATCCGATGTTCAGTGATGTATGAAACTCTGCCAAACTTTCTTAGTCATATATGAAATAGTACATGAACGCATAGACATTAGAAATGTGTAATCACTCTAATATTACTAACTTTATTAACCGTCTCACTGTATAGTGTGCAGCCCAGGCACAGAAAATTGCTCACACACACACACAAGGCCATCTCCCCCTCCTCCCGCCAAGGTCCGCCAGGACTAGCTGGTGCGCGGGCAGCACAGCCTCACCTTCCCGCATTCCGTTGGACCCGCTTCAAGTATTCACCTCCCCCATTTCCGAGGCCACCATGGTCGGCCAAATGAAGTATTTACAATCTGGTCCTAAACCCCACCGCCTCAAGGGGCCAAAGGCGCACCTTCATTGATCCAGTAGTACTCCGGCTCAACCCAATTTAATGGGCCTTGGAGAGCAGATATGCAACCCTGTACTAACAAATCATAAAGTAATTCTTCACTACATCTAACAAGACCAGAATGACAGGGCAGTTCACCTCATGCCCTTAGACCAGACACCCAAGTTTACGACACCCGGGCAACAGGTCAGAAGTGACAGTGCCCTGATGTATTGGTAAAGCTTCGCATTGCATGTGTTTCTCCAGTATCCTATTATCCCTTAGAGTAACATATTGCAGGATTTGCAGGACAACTGGAATCGTCTAAACGGATGAGTGTTTGTGTGTGTGGCCACAAGGGCAGAATGTTAGGGCAACCATCTATCAATGACACTGACCGCACCTGGCCTGGCAGCCCCACCCCGATGAGCCCAGCTGACCCATCCGCCCCACGTTGGCACCACGCTGATGTCCACCAATCCTGGAGCTGCTCATCACTGCTGCTCCTATAGTTAGTCGACACCACCCAATCCCCAAGACTAGGTGCCCCCTATAGTGTCTAGGACTCATGACATGGTTTTGTAATAAATAAGACTGTCTTTACTATTGTCAGACAGAGCACTCTCGGAGCTTGCAGAGTCCTTTGCATATCCTATTTGACTAGATAAAAAGCCTTTTACTTTTACCCACACTTGGTCTTGGTCTCATTCGCTCCTGGTGTGTGTCCTTGAATGCCTCTCTTTGTGGGGAGGGTAATGCCTTTTGGGGACTCTTGCTTTCAATAGTTTCCATGATGTTTTGAATTTTATGAAACCAAGAATCAGGAATAGCTGCCCAACATTTCATTCAATTATGCGATTCAAACATTGTAAGCCTAACTCAAACTGACATTGGCATGCTCTTGGGAAGGCATAAAAGGCACTTTCAAAAAATGCCATCTAGATATTGCCATTTCACTATCTTAAAATGAATCAGGGCATCTGCTCCATCAGTAGCAATAACAACCACTTTTTGTTTACAAAATAAAAAGAAGAGGACATAATGAATAAGTTATATATGTATAATCGAGATTTGGGCTGCTATGGTTGTTATTTGGGAGACCAACTTCTCAATATGCAGGGAGTCTCCCATTTTATTATTGTATCAGATGCCCAAATAGCAATAGGTTTGTAACACTGATAATGGTTTACTACTCAAAGACCAACTAGGGCCTCTAAGAGTACCCCTATTATTGGACCGAATATTCATTATATTGGACTTAGCAATGTTAATACATAAGCACTTAGTTTGGGCATATAGCGAGATAGCGTCCAGCTCCCTCTGAAGGCCAACAGGAGTTTGGTCGATTAGGACCAAATCATCTGCATAAAGCAGCCATTGGACCTTACTTCAGCCAATTTTTGCAAGCAAGGCTAGAATATTCTCTAGGTGCAATTTAGGATCAACAATAAAAAGATTAAAAAGTGCTGGGGCAGTGGACATACCTGCTTTAGCCCTCTAAAAGTAGGAATTGGAAGTGACAGCTCACCCTGCTGATTAAAATGGACCGTAACCGTAGTATTCGTATACAGGGCTTGTATTAATTCCAACAGCTCATCAAGCCTTAGATTTCATTTTTTTTCCAAAGAGCACCTCTCAGGATTCTATCAAAAGCCAACTTAAAATTAATAAAAGCCAGGTACAAAGGGGCTTTAAATATAAAAGCTCTGGCTTTCAAAATGGCTAATAGAAAGCAACGTAACAATGTACCCAGTGGTCCAGTTAAGATTTTGAATTGGGAGTATTTTACTCCCTATTTTTTAAAGTTGGGAGTAAAATGATGTTTTAGGGAGTAAAAACCTGAGTCCCATCCCCAATCAGAGTATCTTATAAACGAGTAAAAATATGTTCAACTGTAACACAGAAATATATTTGGGTGAAATACTTCTTTGAATCAGGCTATTCATGCACATTGAAAGGTACCTTTGACCTCTTCCATAATTATAGTATTTCTTCCTGTAGTACTACACAAACTACTAGTCCAAACCCATCCATGGATCTGTTTGGGTGAAAGCAGGAGCATCAGCTCCTATGTATCCATTTCCCATTTTATTTATTGGGAGTATTTCTACTGCTTATTTTTATTTTTTGGGAGTATTTGCCTATTTTAAGGAATTAAAAGTGGCTGATACACCCCTTATCTGCAAGGATGGATGTAGCTCCCCCCTTCACAGGATCATACATGTTTTAGGATAAAATCCAGTCATTCAATTTACTAAAAAGCAATGAAAAAAACTTTCCCTGGTGGGAATAAAAACGCTATTGGGTGATAATGTTCTGCTAAAAGATGATCACCTTTTTTTAAATAGCAATAATAATCATTGCAGCCCATGAAGCCTGTTTTGCAATTATAATCTGATTAAAAATTAAAGTTAAAATATTGGATCTACGTGAGAAAATTGAAAACAAAATATGAGGTGGAAAACAACAAGGTTTTTTGGGTCAAATCACAACATTATCTTTTTGCCTTTTTGTACTTTTATTTCTTTAATAATGTGGGGGAGACCCCCTGCACCAACTCCACTTCCCCTACATTAAATTATACCCTTACCCGACCCCCATCTATTTTTTAATAAAAATGTGCAAAACTCTTGCAAAAATTTGACCCCAAAAACTTTTTATTTTGGGTAATACCAAAATATTAGCCCATAATTCAGGGTGCACTTTTAGCATGGCGTTAGATAGACCGTCCGGCCAGGCACTCTAGAAGAACTAGTATGGTTATTTAACATTAAAATATAATCTTTATCTATTGCCGTGGACCACAAAGAGGGTGGGCACCAATTTTGGGATTCTCTGGCATAGATTTCATCTTTAAACAATTTGGTAAAGTGAGCTATCCAAACTGCAGTAGAGACCAGATTGGTTGGGAGAGCTATTTATGGGGAGTCACATGTTTTAAATAGTTTCCAGATTTCAGCTGTGTTAATGGACGCCAATGCTACAAGCATCAATTCAGCATTATGCTGAAGCAACATATCCTTGTGACCCCTCTACCATTGTGTGTAAATTTGTTTAATTTTTACATTTAGGCCTTGCAGAAGGGCCAGGTACCTTTCAAAAGATTATGGATCTTCTTCCTCATTAATTGTTTCTGTGCAACTACTGCCCCATCATATGTGTTTGTAAGAGAAAGAGGTCCTGAAAACCTTAAAGGAAGAGGAATTAAACAGATGCATTGTGTCAACATACATATCTTTTGGCCAAACTCCTTTCCTCAATGCTAAGTGGTATAATAAAGACAATGAGAGGAAGAAAGTGTGTAGTTTGAGGGTCTCCATCTCAGGTAATTTCAACCTGAAGATAATAGTAGATTATAAGACTATTGATCAGATTCTAGGGAACCGCCATGTTAAAGACAATGGAGCATGATCACTAAAAACAGATCAATAACTTGACATATCCATTAAGTTACATAAACAGGTAGATGAGGCAAAAACAATGTAATTTATGGTGAGTTGATTATTAGGCCTCCAAGTAGGTTTTGCTGGAGAATCACCCTTTCTAAAGCCATTGAGCAATAACATGTCTCTAGAATCCATTAAAAACATCAAAGCTTCTCCTCTAGCTCTAGGAGTTACGCGGCCCTTAGTCTGAGCTGGAAGGTCATCATCTAGATTCTGACAAGTCATGTTGAAATCACCCCCAACAATAACAAATCTAATAGATTCATCCTGAAGAAAATTGTCTAGAACTCCAGCCAGAGTTTTACAAAAAGGCTCTGATAGAGAATCTGTGGGGTAACAATATACATCACAAAGTGTTGTACACAGTTTGGATTTAATACCATGAGTGGGCCAAAATAATTTAGAGAGCTGACTATACAGATTAGCTGCAGGACATTCTTCGAGCAATAATCCTAGAGAATTTCAAAATGCAATTAAGAAGCCAGAAGCTGACTTACCTCTAGGTCCTTGTATTGCTGGAACCACAACTCCGAAAAACCATCCAAAGAAGGAGAAGAAGTAAACCAGGTCTCCTGCAGCAGTAGGATATCATATCCCACCAACAAACTGGTCTTGGGTCGCAAGATGTGTGAAAACCCTCTCTTGTTCTACAAAATCATTGATAGGGGCAAACCAAACCCCTTTTCTAGCTAAACTGTCACATTACCATTAGCCAGGATTCCTTGAGGCCAAGACCACGCATTAGGGGCCTGTTGAAGCAATGGATACATATGGCATTGCAGCACTTGATGATGCTCCCCCTCGTAAGTCAGCATTGGATCAGCCAAAAGAGACAGCCATTTCAGTAACAATCATATTTCTGTGTAAGTTCAGAATGAGTAGGTGGTACTGGTTGGGTTTTCTTAGAGGATCTTTCGACTAATGCTGTAAACCCAGTATTTACTGCTCCATAATAAAAAACAAGCAGGAACAACCAATGGTTGAACAGTTGCTGGTGGATGAGAATGGCTAACGAAAGAAGATGCTACCACCGGACCTTGAGGGGTCGATGCAACTTTTGCAGAAGAGGCCATTTGGTGGAGGTCAGTAGTCATAAAGATGGGAGGAAGCTCCAGCGGATGCTGTATAAGAGCCAGCCATACTAAGACAGGAAGTAGTGTAATCAGTGAGGATTGGGTAGAGATATTGATTCTTTGGGGAGAACGGGAATGGGAACAAATGGGAACAACAAATCGGAATTTCCATATGTTGCTCCAGACCCCTGAACCAATCCTGACTTGGAGGCTGGGTTTGGGAGGAGAGAGAAGGGTAACTATCAAATCCTAGTTGCGGGTTTTATTCCTGGGCATTCCACAAAGATTGTAAAATTGCTGGTGCCATCGCTGCTACATAAGGGGGACAGCACTAGGGAGAGGGACATACAAAGACAGGAACAGACAGACAGAGAGACAAAGAGGGCTGCTGAAGGAAACACCAGAGGAGATTGGTGAGAGTGCATCTGGGCAGAGCTGTCTATTTCTAGGAAGGCCTCAAAGCTGAATGGGTCCTTTGATGGAGAGCGGGAGGCCATCTTTGAGAGTGAAGTGACCAGAGCCCTGCCTTATTTTTACAGAGTGTCCTGGGATGCAGCTGGCTTTCCTAAAATGCAAACAGAGACTTTCTATGTAACTAGAACTGAGCCCTGGGAAACCAAAAGGTGGGTGAGTCTGATTGTCTTGAATGCTTTCCATTTATAGTATGTGGGGGGGGGTACTGTGTAGATCCTTAGCCTATTTTAATAAAAATATTAATTTAATTAATTCCCCCTTTGGCAGAACACTATGGGTGAATTTTGTTAAAATTCAAAATTAACAAAGCTCATTTCCCAGTGTGCACTGAAAACTATAGCCTATAATTCAATTGGGTAATCCTTTTTTCCTGCTGACCCCGACTTCTTTAAGGAAGAGGGGTGTCTTTGTTCTTAAATTAGTCCAAACTTTTTATCCACCTTCCCCCACACAGGGTTTTCAGTGTAGGTGTGTCTGAAATCCAAAATTCCCCAAATCATTCAATTTTTTCTGCCCAACATGCCCAACACAGAACAAAGTAGGGGGATCTGAAAATCAAACCTATAAATCACCCTTTGTTTATTTTAAGCCAAAAGTGTTGGCACAATCATAATTGCCATATGTATTTGTACCAATCTTGAAATCCTACTGCTAGCTTTTTAAGCCCGCAGGAAAATCAAAATCTCACAACACTCTATGATAATTGCTTTCACTATTGATCATTGTAATTATTTTTTGGAGTGAAATTTGCAGAAAGCGAAGAATTGTGATTGTGTTCTTTTCAACTTTTTTTTTTTTTAAACGTATTCATGCTGAGAGAAGTTGATTGTGTTGTGCCATGGATAAAGTGGAGTTTGACATTTTCGTGCTAATTTATATTACTTTTATTTAAACAAATACCAATATATTTCCTGTACAATGACTTGGTACTTGGCTCATTGTTTGCTCAGGGGGGGAATGCAAGGGGCATGATATATGTCTAAAGTAGGGCCGAAGAAAAAAGTCTGTTAAACAGTTGGTTGTGTCAGACCTTAAGTGGGGAAGGAAGGAAATCCCTGTGTTGAGGGTGGCTTCTCAAAAAACTCTTACAAACTGGTGGCATGTGGCCAGGATTTAGCTGCTATTTTTGACCCATGACAAGTACATTGTGGCAGACTATTAGTTTTGATGCAATTGCATTAAGCTAGAGGGAAAGTAATCTTTGTTATGTAAAAGTGCTGCAAGGACTTGACCCCTGAGTTCCAGGGAGGTGTATAAGAATTTATTTGTGGAGGAAATCAAGCAGAAACAGGGTGATTCTGCCCCTGCATACGGACAGTTTTACTAAGGTGCATAAAGCCATTGTGAAAAATGACTAATGTACAAATTGGTGAAGCCAGGGAGCATCTCCTAACTACATTATTTCTTAAAGGAGAATGAGTTGAGGGCGGTTCTGAAAACCTGCAAACCGGAATTTTGAGGGAGGTTACCTCAGTAAGCAATGATATTTGGCTTGAAGGTGGAATATTGCACAAAGCACTAAAGGTGTTTTATATGATCACAACTGCTCGTGATGAACAGATACAAATGGCTCAGCTAACTGCTCAGTTACATTTTCAGTTGTTTTAGTGGACGAGCGTTGGCAAAATAATGAGGTTAGTAGAATAAATCGGGCTGGAGACCTGTCACAAGCCCCGGAACTTGTTCAACAACTCAAAGCTGAGTTAAAACACTGCAGCAAGTGATTGCAGAGTGTGAAACAAAGTTTATTTGCATTCAAAAATGCACATAAACAGTGTGTCGAATATCTGAGCGCACTGCAACACAAGCTAAATGACCAGGCACTCATAATAGAGTCTTTTTGCAGTATATTATCGCATTCCAATCAGAAACAAAACAATTGGAAACTCAAAATAGTCAATTAATTATGAAAGGGGTTGATTCCCAATATGACTTTGATCAGATACATCAGCAGGTAAGTACTCTGAAACAACAGAGTATGCAGCTGGCTCAGGAAAAAAACCTCTTGAATCAGGATAACAGCATCCTATTACCGAGGATAAATAAGTTGGAAATGGAGGTAGAAAAGGGACAGTCAGGTTCTCAGGAACTGACCAGAATTAGAGAAGAAAAGCATGAGCTAATAGAGCGAGTGAGAGAAATAGAAGTAAAACTATGGGAGGCTACAAATTGAAGGGATGGGCAAGAGAAAGTGATTAGTCTCCTGAAGGAAAAGCGCCTTGAATATGCATGCAGCACACAAGGCTCACAGAGGGAGAATGAATCACTTCAGCATGAGGTGCAGTAAACAAATTATCGGATGGCAGCTCAGAGCAGGGTGCATGACAGTAATCTGGCCTTAGTCTCAGAATTAAAACGCCAGCTCTCTGACTACCAACAACATATAGATGAAGAGAGACACAGGTGTGAAAGCCTCATCAAGGAACTTGAAAATTATAAACAGGACCTGAGACACCATGACCAATAAGGATATGGGACAAGGCCCACTGATCAACATGAAGCAGACTTCCCAACAAGGTCCTCATGCCAGTCATGCATATCTCCCATGTACAAATGGGAACCAACCTCATGCAGGCCACCTATCCAGAACAGGGTGACATGAGGCAGTTAGATTTACCCAGACCTTGCCCAACTGATCAAGAAGGCCAGTCCCTGTCTGATATTGATGAGTATTCATCTCTACCACACAGAAGAGAAAGTGACAAGACCAGTGTGTCCTGGGAAGTAAGGAACAATACTGTAAGATCTTCAGACCATGAAAACTGTCATGATGAGAAAGTCAGGGTGTAGATTGGCTGAAAATGCGACTACAAAAAGACTACCATGCCCACTTTGCTGAAGGAGAAAAGCCACACCCTCAGCCTAGGAAGGGCAGTCTAAAAGACTCTGTATATTCAGCCGAAGGGGGGAATTCCCCAGACCACCTGATAGGAGGAACAAGGAATCTGTGTTCTATCCAGGGTCAGGGAGAGTGACCCTGAGAGTTCACTTTGGTCCAGGCAAGAGTGGTCCAGACCCCATGGTTCTGGGAGATATACCCAGTCTCATAGAGATAGGGAGCGTCAAGAAGACAGGGAAGGAAGTACCACCACCAGCTCTAAATCAGAAGGTGAATGGACTCAGGTGCAGAGGAAGAAAAAGACAGTGAAACAGAGCAAGGGTTTTGTGAAAGACCCAATAAGACAATTCAAGGCCACAAAGAGCTTCCTGAGCCCATACCACAAACAAAGTCAGTATGGGAGCACCTGGAACTTTATGAGCAGATGATGGCATCATTCCAGATCAGGAGTGATGTGAATTGTATAGCATTTGCTAAATAGATGTTCTCCACTGAATACTCCAGTTTTTTTGCAGGACTGGAGGACCAGGATCATCATAAATGGTCCACATATAAGGCAGCCATATTGAAACATTTTTCCACTAACCGGAACCCACAAGAGGCCTGTAAGGCTGCGCATAACTTGCAGGGTGGGGAAGCCCAGGCACTTAGGGCGTTTGTGCAGGAGTTAAAGCAGGCATTTGCTAAGAATTCCTGGTGTGTGAACACATATAGTAACCAATAGTAGGGAGTTCATAATTCCATATTTCCATGTGCTCTCCAAATACATAATTAATCAGTTGGTGCATGACTTTCATGAGCACAGGATCCTGGATTGGGTAATTGAACAGGCCACCAGGATATGTGAGGTGCAAACGCCTGCGCAAAAATACCCCCAAAACCCCAAAACCGGCTGACACCCCCGTTGCTGCAAAGGTGGCAGAGGTCAAAACTGCCCCTCGATTGGATATGGCGACGGGGGACCTAAAAGTAACCCTCCTGCCAACAAGCAAAATGGAAAGCAGAAGAGACCCCCCAATCAAATAGTAGTCAGGCGGAGGCCTAGAACAAGTATCCCTCTGACCCTGCCACCTGTATAAGTCCTAGGTACAAGGGTACTAAACCAGTCCTGGGGTATGTATACAATCCCTCGGCCCAAAGGGAGGAAGAACTAATTAGATAAATACTGCCCCAGGAAACTACCCCAAACCTCCCTCAGAAGAGAAGTATCACTCCACCTCACAATCTGAACTTTTTCCACAGATATCCTCCAAATCAGATCTTCCAAAACAATCCTCTCTCTCCCTGGTTCCAGGCCAATAGATGCCTGAACCCAGGACAAGTGAGATTCAGGATGGAACATTATGGGGGAATTTCCAGTACCCAAGCTACTCTGGGAGAAGGGACTGTTACCCCGTTCAGGAGCAGCAGAGATATGACTTGAAACCTCCCTGCACCCAGACAAGGTCTCACAGCAGGAGTAAAAGTCAAGCAACTGAGCAATGATCTGGGGTGCATGCTGAGGGTTCAGTCCAACTCTCAACCTAACTCTGCTTCTCAGAATTCTCCAACACACAGGTCTGATGCTCCAGGGGGGAAATGACAAGAGGAAGCCTCTGACAATCTACAAGTTCCTGAGGTGGGGCCCGGGTGAAAGGGAGATTCCAAGCCCTAGACGAAGCTTCCTTTCTCGCCCAAACAGAACCACTAAAAACCTCTCAGCATGAGAACAGAACGCATGAAACCTCTCAGTCTCTACTACCCCCAAAATGTCAGAACTCAAAGAGCAATGGGTAAGTTTGAGAGGACCAATTAGAACCTACTTTGAAAGAGAAGAATCCCTGGACTATTGAGGTAGGCAGACCTTCTTTTTCAGAAATGGGGGGATCCCTCCCAAAGAAAAATGGGACCCAAGAGACCACGAGTGGGACAGGGTAAGTATGGAGACAGACTCAGAACTAGAAACTATTCAATCCCAAACATGTGAGCCAGACAGAATGGGGGTGTCCTTTCTCCAAACAGGTTCTGAGAACTGTCAGCAGGTAAGGTGGACAGCCAAGGACCAGGGGAAAAGGAGGATCCCCCAACAACTCTCATTGCAAGTTGCAATGTTTTCTTTACAAGTTCCCGAACTCCATCACAGAAAATTGCCCACGATCACACAGTGTCAGAGTTCAATATTAAGAAGATGACCACTGGGCTGTCAAATAATGCACACTTTCTTTGCACCTTGGAGGAGAAAGAAGACTAATTTTATGCACCGGTCAAGGTGCAGGGGCAGTTTGAATTATCAGCTCTGGTGGATACTGGATCCCAAGCCACCCTCCTATCAAAAAGGGCCTTTGACCAACTAAACTCAGGATGGGGGGGCACCAAATTCCACTCACACCACTTCCCGGACAACTCAAAAATTTCAACGTGAATGATATTTCCGTCAAAGGGACTGTGGATCTGGACGTAAAAATTGGATGGCACCAGCTGAAACAGTGATAGTTGTGACTCGAGGGGGCACATATTGTTTAATGGGGACCGATCTCCTGAGGAGGTTATCACCACTGATCGGCTGTGTAAACAAGGTCCTCTGGAATCAGACTAACCACCCTTTCAAATTAAAAATGAGTACCAATTATGTAAGTCTGAATGATACCTGTCATGTAATTGATCAACGCTCTGAGAATGTACAGTTCCATTTCAAGAATAACCAAGTCCCAGACATCACTGTCATCTCTGTAGGAGAACAAACTGGTGTTGGGAAATCTTCTCCATTCTTGAAAATCAACCTTCTTCCCAGTTTTAAGTGGCGATCTACACTGGAAGGGAACACCAGTCCAAAATCAGAAGAAACATTGAGTCCCGTGAAACCAGACAAGGAAGAACCCGCTCAAAGTCTGACGGACATTCAGGAAAAAGAGTGAACAGTTGTTTTTCCCCATCCAGTTAAATGAGGGGGAAGAGCCAGTACTCGCCAGAGTATGCCTGAATAAGGGATGGTGTTTCATCAGCAAAGAATTATTCAGTAAAATACCAAAAGATCAGACCATTCCCACTTTTAAATTGATTGACTACTGGGAAGTACGTCTAGCAGTCCCAAATTCAAACATCTCCTGCCTATCAGGTGTATGCTACACATTTCCATTGGCAATAAAAGCATAGACCATAATTGTTTGGTCATGAGAGATGTTCCCTCTGCCTTTTATCTGGGAAGTGACATTCTCAACCGATTCGCAATCAATTTGGAACTAATTAACCATTAAGCTTGGTCCCAATTTGGGGGTATCCCTATAGGCTTTGACAACACTGAAAATGCATTCCAGCCATCTCAATTGCTGCCTTAGGCCACTGAAATTCAAGTGCGAGAAGAGGTTACCATCACAGGACAGGTGTGACAATGTACTCTTCCATTCAAATTAAGTGAGGACAGAACCTCAAATGTCAGGACGCGCATATACATCTAATTTCCCATCTCCAACAACATGGTTTGTATTTAAATCTGACACCTCTAGTAGACCTAGAACACAAAACCATTCGAATATTGGTGGATAACAGTGACCCTCGAAGTATCACTTTGGGTGCAGACACCTTTATTGGAATGGCGGTTGATGCCCAGCATTATTCTATTGTCTCGGGAGGATAACTCAGCAGAAACATGCTTGCCTTGGAAGCAAGAAGACACAAAGCCACGCAGGGTCGATCCCCGGGTCCGTGCTGAGAAACATCTGGGTATTAAGTGCATTATAAATAACCTATCATACCATATCATTTAGGTAATTAAATCATGGGAGCAATCCCAAAAGATTGTTTCGAAATCAGCGAAGGCATTTCCATGTTCAGAGTCAAGGACCACTACCTTGAATCCCCTGTCCATGTCAACACCATCAAAAAATATCTCTACACCCAACTGTAGGATACTGGTGAAATTGCCAAGCACAAGGTCTTTCCAGTTCTTTCCAGGTTGCTAGCAGATGGTCAAGGAAAGGTTCAATCTTGCTGATGCCTGGGAGAAAAGGCATAACCTAAAACAGGTCTTCCTGGAATTACAAGATATTTTTTCAATGGACTCATACGACTCCATTAATTCAACCACCATTCACACGGACCCTGAGATGGCTGCTGTATTTGTGAAACAAAACCGGGTACCTCTCACATCCTAGGAGTCACTCACAGAGATTATTAAGAATTTAGAATTGCATGGGATAATTAGTTTGATCCACAGTACCTTCAAAAACCCGGTACTGGGGATCTTCAAACCAAACTGCCAGTGGCGACTAGGTGCAGGCCCGAGGGAGTTGAACAAACGGGTCCACATGCCAAGATGGCCCCTTCCTTACATCAATCATGGACTAGCCAAGATCCAAGGGGCAAAGGTGTACACCACCGTTGACCTAACTAACGGTTATTGGACAGTACTCGTGACTAGGAAAGACCAGTACAAGCTCACCTTCACCTTTGGGGGGCAGCAGTTCACATGGACCCAAACCCCCTTTGGATTCCTAAACTTGGGCAATGAGCTCAACATCTTCCTACATAAAACCATGCCTGATTTGGGCGAAAGGGGAAACCTGGCCGATGTGGATGATATTTTGATCAAGAGCTCAACTGTGGAGGAACATATAGCAGAAATCCGCTATGGTCTAACCCATTTGAAGAAAGCCGGAGCAAAACTGTCCTTTCAGAAGCACAGTGGTGTAAGACCTGAGTGAATTTCTTAGGGCACGAGATAACCCCTGAGGGTCTTAATACCAAGGCGAAAAAGGTAGAAGCCTTATTGAAATTAAAAGACCTCACCACACTGCAAGAATTAAGAAGCCTACTTGGAATTTCTAATTATAGTCAAACGTTCATTGAAGACTACGCAGATGTCATTCGACCCTTGGTCCATTTATTAAAGGCAGGAGTCAAGTGAGAGTGGAGTCCAGAACAATCCAAGGCAGTTAAACAACTGAAAAGAATTCATTTCCCAGGCTCATTGTTTGCTTACCCCATGAAGAACAAGGAGTTATTCTTGGAGACAGGGTTCTAAAATACTTGCCTAACAGCGGTATTGCACCAAAAGCATGACATGGTCAACAAAGTCATCTCATACGCGAGCAAGACTCTCTCCTCTGTGGAGGCAATTGACTGCGAGAAGGCACTCCTGGCAACGGTGTGGGTGCTGAAAAATGAATGCCCATTTATGCATGGGGAGCACATCATTGTCAAGATGCCCCAGCAACCTTTGCAATATCTACAAAGTCACAGAACCTGGGCAGTGAACATTAGTAATTCCAGAATTACTTCCTGGATTCTGTCCATGCAAGGCTTTCCTGTGGAGGTCAGATATGGCCAAAACAAGAATAGCCTCCTAGCGCAAGGGTTGGCGGACTTGCATGATTGTGCTCAACAAAACTGTCTCGAGGACGAAGGTCTAATGATCAACAACAATATGGCGGCGTACTTGACTTCCCCACACAAGGTCTATGCAGAGGACACATGTCAGGGGATACCCACAGTTTATGTGGATGGGTGCGCCTACCGTTTTGATGACAACAGGGAAAAAGAACTGATGGCTGTCATTGTGAATACCTGCATGAATGATACCCAGAACCCTCTGCTGGTTATGAAATAGGACCCAAAGTGGAGTTGATGGCTGTTTATCAAGCCATCTTCACTGCGGGACATCGTCAACTCAATGAACTGGTAATATTTACTGACTCTAATTATGTCAGGAATAGGTTTGTGGAGCACCGGATTAACTGGAGGAATCGAGGCATGCTTTTTGCCAAGAACAAACCCCTAATACATGCTATATTGATCGATCAGTGCCCAGAAAGAGGATCTGATCATTGGGAACATGTTATCGACGCATTGAAGACCCCACAAGCTTTCCCCTAATAGAGTTGGATTATACCAGTAAAGAGGATCTGCAGGTGTTGATGAAGTTTTCCAAGATTTTCCTGATCCAAGAAGGTTTGTTGGTAAGGAGAGCCCTATCTAGCTGTGACCAATGGGTGGTACCTACCTCATGATATGGCCACTGCTGGTCATAGTAGGTTTCACACAACATTAGAAATCTTGTGCAAGGTTACTTACTGGCCACACATGGGCCAGGACCTCAACACTTACCTAAAGGGGCGTCATGTGTGTGCTCAATTCCAACCCAGTTCACTCACACACAGAGCTCCCCTACAAAAAAGGGGAATGACACTGCCTTGGTCAGATTTGCAAGTCGATTTCATCAGGCCATTGAGTCGGTCCTCTAGAGGACACAAGTACATGTCGACGGTGACATACTTGTACACTAGATGGGTAGACTGTTTTCCAGCCCTTAATTGTCAGGCGGAGACACCTGCTGCGCTAATGATCTACCACATCTTCTCTCATTTCAGCCTCCCACAAAGGAATGAGCCTGACTGAGGAAGCCATTTTACCAGTGATGTGATGCAAAGATGTGGGAGATTCTAGGGTAAAAAGAAAAACTCCATATTGCCTACCACCTGGCCTCAACCTGGTGCGTACAGAGATACATCAAAACAATTGTGAGTATCTTAAAAAGGTTTGTGGCAGATTCTGGACCCAGTTGGGAAATCCAATCGCTTCTTGTCCTGGTGGTTATTAGGTCTACACCATCTTCTACAATAAAGATATATCCATTTGAGCTCATGACTAGATGGAAAATGGTGTTACAACAGCATCTGCTCTATAGAACTCAAGAGCAGACACTGATAAATAAAAACCTTTGAAATTGTAGATAAAATATCACCTGTTGCTTATAGGATCCGCATCCCAAAAGGAGAACAGACAGAAGAAAATTGGGTCCACATCAATAAGTTGAAAAGCTGTTATCCCAGACACGCTTCATGATTAATGAGCCCAATGAAAGTCAAGCAGAGGAAACATCTGAAGAATGAAAAGGAGGATGAAAAATTGGATGGAAACTAAGATAAATATATATATATATATATATATATATATATATATATATATATATATATATATATATATATATATATATATATATATATATATATGGGAGTTATTTACTTGATGTTATTGTACACATTAAGAAAATAAAATATGTTTTGTGAAATGGTGAAAATGTAATTTTATAATTGTATGTTTTTGTTGTAAATTCTATGTAAATAAAGTACTGAAACTTTCTTTCTATCTTTGGGCCCCATGGGCGTTCCCACCATAAGAACATTGAGACTATAATAATGATCAAAAGCACTGTATAAATGACAAGTACAATAGAGTACAACACAAAGGCCCTGACTAGTGGCTGTCTTTCACATTTCATTGCATTGACTATAATGCAAGTAATGTTTTCAAATCATGATCGTAATACTTGTCAAATGTTGTCCGATTATCCTACAGGGTGCAGCCACCCACTAGATTTCTCAGGTTTTTGATGGGGTATAGTCACCCTTTAAATGGCATCGATATTTCACAGGGTACAGCCACCCCTTACAGATCTTGAGTTTTATTACAGGCTGCAGCCACCCTTTAAGATTTTCTGTTAATTAACATTGTGCATCAACCCCTTATGGTCCCTGGGGTGCACAGGGTGCAGCTGCCCTGCACGATTCTTGCTTTTCTTGATAAGGTGCAGCTACATACCTGAAGGTTCCAGGATTGTATCATGCAGCTACATGTTATTGTTCTCTATTTTTTTGCACAGCATGGCCAACCCTTAATGTTCTTGGTTTTTTTACAGGGTGTAGCCACTTCTTACAGTTTAGGGTTTTTAATAAAAGGTGTACCTATGCCCTAAGGTTCTCACGTTCTATTACAGGGTGCAGCCACCCATTAGTGTTCTTTTGTTTTATTACAGAGTCCAGCCAATACTTAGGGTTCCTGGGCTCTTTCACAGAGCGCACCCACCAACTATGGTTCTCAAGCTCTCCCAAAGAGCATTTGCTGAAGCTTCCCATCTTTCCCACAAACATCTGCCACTCTCTTTGGTTGGTGGCATCCCCACCTGAGGCCAATCCCACTTCTATGACTACCATATTTCTTCATCCCTGCACAATGACATACAGGAGAGAAGACTAATTTAAAGCTACCTGACAACACTTTCTGGTCTAGCTCCATTGCACTAACTGACTTCCAATAATGAAGGTAGTAGTTTTCCCCATGTCCATGGATGTAGTGCAATTCCCCATCCACTTGTGCGTGCAATGCTGGCAAAAGGGACCTGGTACTGGCTCTATTTTCTGGGACCACTGATGCCAATTGGGCAGGCTGTATGGGTCCAAGTGTTTCACTGCAGCATGCCCAATGTCACTACCATGCTGCACCCAAGCCCTGGATGCACAAGAGCCCTCCTCGTAACCACAACTAGAGGGTGTAGTGATGGCTGCATAGTTGTTAGCCCCTCAGGGTGCATGTGCCTGGTATGACTCACCTGTGCCATGGCACGTATGGTTCCTCATAATTGTCATGCATGGGGAAGAGCTCTTCTTTCCACTTGTTTCTAGCCCTGCATGACCCACTTCCCACAGTACTCCATTGTGCAGAAGACCTCAGGTTCCTGCCCTTTGCTGGCTTTTCCTGGTGGCAGGGCAACATTGTCCCACACCAGCAAGACCTGTTTTATGTGAAAGAGGTTGAGACTCCTACTGGTTTTCTTTCAAACACCAGCTCCTCTTCCTGCACCTGCCTCTCCCCTTCAAATAGGTCCATCCTTTACAGTGGTAACTTTGCAGGCTACCCTCACCTGAGCCTCCTCTGACAGTACTCCCCTCATTT